>NC_064820.1:200166072-200781429 GCF_024166365.1 Elephas maximus indicus
CTTGTGTAAGTTTTTCCATGCCCCCCCGCCCCGCCCCAAGCCCAAGCTGGTTTCAGTGGCTGAATTCCTGGGCCTGAGATAGACTGTGGTGAGCACCTAGAGCCATCCTGCAAGCCTTGGGGAAGGAAAAAAAATTGCAAACGGTGGGAAAAGATAATTTGCTAGCTCCATTAACTGAGGGAGCTCAGGACAGAAGTGGCTCCTGTCCAGGCATATACTCTCCATGGACCTTGAGAACCTTTCCCTTCTTTATGGACCTGTGTGGGCCTATTTCGGGAAAATAGGCCCTTGTTGGCAAACTCCAACCATTTCAGTGGTGTGGTGGGGAGGTGGGTGTTTGACGTTTGACATTGCTTTGCCTATTAAACAAGGTCCTCACCTACCCACATCAGGGACCTAAGGACTAGTAGCTCCACTCAGGTCACCCAGCCACCCACGACAGGGGTCCAAAGAAAACTGGTACCTCCCAGTCCTTACAACCAAAAACTTTGGGTGCCCATGGTCCCTCTGCAGAACCCACCCACCAGCACGCTTTAGGGGAGAGAGACATGTTTTCCTCAGAGACACTTGGGGGTCAGTTGTCAGCCCCCTGCCTTGTTCAGAGTGTGACCCCCTGCTGCAATCAGATACCGTTATATACGCCAATTACCCCTGCCCCTCTAAGACTGTAGGACAGAGCCTGTACCACACACTGGATGATCAGCTACCTGGAAACCTGAGCTGAATTCATATAAGAAAACCGAGTGAACTCCTAGACTGATAGGCCTGATAACAGCTCTAGCCAGCTGGGGACAGGATGTTAGAGCTCCAACAGTGTAAATAATCAAGCTAGCTCACTCAAGCAACCCATAAGGGTATACCAAAACAAAACAAAGCAAGGAGCTACGACACAGTAAGCAAGCATAAACTAATACAATAACTTATAGATGGTTTGGAAACAACAGTCAATATCAAGTCACATAAGGAAACAGACAATGATCACCCCAACAGGCTCTTGAAACAAAGAATCCAGGGAGCTTCTAGATGAAAGTGCATTCCTGGAATTACCAGAGCCAGAATACAAAAGTTCAATATAGAGAACCCTTCAAGACATCAGAAAGAAATGAAGCAATACACAGAACAAGCCAAGGAACACACAGATGAAGCAACTGCAGAAATTAGAAAGATTATTCAGGAACATAATGAAAAGTTTAATAAGCTGGAAAAATCCATAGACAGAAAGCAATCAGAAATTCAGAAGATTAACAATAAAATTACAGAATTAGACAACTCAATAGAAAGTCAGAGAAGCAGAATTGAGCAAGTAGAAGCTAGAATTTCTGAACTCAAAGATAAATCACTTGGCACTAATATATTTGAAGAAAAATCAGATAAAAGAATTAAAATAAATGAAGAAATCTTAAGAACCATGTGGGACTCTATCAAGAGAAATAACCTACGAGTGATTGGAGTACCAGAACAGGGAGGGATAACAGAAAATACAGAGAGAATTCTTGAAGATTTGTTGGCAGAAAACTTCCCTGATATTGTGAAAGATGAGAAGATATCTATCCAAGATGCTCATTAAACTCCACATAAGGTAGATCTTAAAAGAAAGTCACCAAGACATATTATAATCAAGCTCGCCAAAACCAAAGATAAAGAGAATTATAAGAGCAGCGAGGGATAAAAGAAAAGTCACCTACAAAGGAGAGCCAATAAGAATAAGCTCGGACTACTTGGCAAAAATGATGCAGGCGAGAAGGCAATGGGATGATGTATTTAAAAAAGGTGAAGGGAAAAAATCGCCTGCCAAGAATCACATATCCATCAAAACTGTCTCTTAAATATGAAGGTGAAATTAAGACATTTCCAGATAAACACATGTTGAGGGAATTCATAAAAACCGAAATAAAACTACAAGAAATACTAAAGGGAGTTCTTTGGTTAGAAAATCAATAATATCAGGTATCAACCCAAGACTAGAACACTGGGCAGAGCAACCAGAAGTCAACCCAGACAGGGAAATCCAAAAAAACAAAGCAAGATTATTAAAAAAAAAAAAAAAGCCCAAAACAGGGTAACAGTGATGTTATTACATAAAAGAAGACAATATTAAAATAATAAAGAGGGACTAAGAAATATAATCATACACCTTCCATATGGAGAGGAAGATACAGTGATACAAAGAAATAAAAGTTTAAGTTTAAATTTAGAAAAATAGGGGTAAATAATAAGATAACCACAAAGGAGACAAACTACCCTACTCAACAAAATAAAATACAAGGGAAAAATACTCAGCAGAAACAAAATCAACAACAACAAATATGAGGAAGGGACAATATATAAAGAAAATCTACTCAGCACATAAAATCAAGTGGGAAAAAAAAACTGTAAACACACACACAAAAAAACATCAAAATGATAGCACTAAATTCATACCTATCCATAATTACCCTGAATGTAAATGGACTAAATGCACCAATAAAGAGACAGAAAATGGCAGAATGGATTAAAAAACAAGATCCGTCTATATGCCGCCTACAAGAGAAACACCTTAGACTTAGAGACACAAACAAACTAAAACTCAAAGGATGGAAAAAAAATTATCAACCAAACAACCAACAAAAAAGAGCAGAAGTGGCAATATTAATTTCTGACAAAATAAACTTCAAAGTTAAATCCATCAGAAAGGATAAGAAAAGACACTGTATAATGATTAAAGGGACAATACACCAAGAAGATATAACCATAATAAATATTTTTAATGACAGGGCTGCAAGATACATAAAACAAACTCTATCAGCATTGAAAAGTGAGACAGACAGCTCCACAATAATAGTAGGAGACTTCAACACACCACTTTCGGTGAAGGATAGGACATCCAGAAAGAAGCTCAATAAAGACACTGAAGATCTAAATGTCACAATCAACCAACTTGACCTTGTAGACATATACAGAACACTCCACCCAACAGCAATCAAGTATACTTTCTTTTCTAGTGCACATGGAACATTCTCTAGAATAGACCACATATTAGGTCATAAAGCAAGCCTTAGCAGAATCCAAAACATTGAAATATTACAAAGCATCTTCTCTGACCATAAGGCCATAAAAGTGGAATTCAATAACAGGAAAAGGAGAGGAAAGAAACCAAACACTTGGAAACTGAACAATATCCTGCTCAAAAAAGACTGGATTATAGAAGACATTAAGGATGGAATAAAGAAATTCAGAGAATCCAATGAGAATGAAAACACTTCCTATTAGAACCTTTGGGACACAGCAAAAGCGGTGCTCAGAGGCCAATTTATATCAATAAATGCACACATCCAAAAAGAAGAAAGGGCCAAAATCAAAGAATTATCCCTACAACTTGAACAAATAGAAAGAGAGCAACAAAAGAAACCCACAGGCACCAGAAGAAAACAAATAATAAAAATTAGAGCTGAACTAAATGAAATAGAAAACAGAAAAACAAAAGAATTAACAAGATCAAAAGCTGTTTTTTGAAAAAATCAACAAAATTGATAAACCACTGGCCAAACTGACAAAAGAAAAGCAAGAGAGGAAGCAAATAACCCAAATAAGAAATGAGATGGGCGATATTACAACAGACCCAACTGCAATTAAAAGAATCATATCAGATTACTATGAAAAACTATACTCAAACAAATTTGAAAACCTAGAAGAAATGGATGAATTCCTAGAAACACACTACCTACCTAAACTAACACAAACAGAGGTAGAACAACTAAATAGACCCATAACAAAAAAAGAGATTGAAAAGGTAATAAAAAAATACCCCCCCAAAAAGCCCTGGTCCGGACAGCTTCACTGCAGAGTTCTACCAAACTTTCAGAGAAGAGTTAACACCACTACTACTAAAGGTATTTCAAAGCATAGAAAAGGATTGAATACTATCGAACTCATTCTATGAAGCCACCATATCCCTGATACCAAAACCAGGTAAAGACACCACAAGAAAAGAAAATTATAGACTTATATTCCTCATGAACGTAGATGCAAAAATCCTCAACAAAATTCTAGCCAATAGAATTCAACAACATATCAAAAAATAATTCACCATGACCAAGTGGGATTCATACCAGGTATGCAGGGATGGTTCAACATTAGAAAAACAATTAATGTAATCCACCACATAAATAAAACAGAAGACAAGAATCACATGATTTTATCAATTGATGCAGAAAAGGCATTTGACAAAGTTCAGCACTCATTCATGATAAAGACTCTCAGCAAAATAGGAATAGAAGGAAAATTTCTGAAGATAATAAAGGGTATTTATACAAAGCCAACAGCCAACATCACCCTAAATGGAGAGAGCCTGAAAACATTCCCACTGAGATTGGGAACCAGACAAGGATGCCCTTGATCACCACTCTTATTCAACATTGTGCTGGAAGTCCTAGCCAGAGCAATTAGGCTAGATAAAGCAATAAAGGGCATCCAGATTCGCAAGGAAGAAGTAAAAGTATCTCTTTTGAATTTTGTGTAAATAAGATCATGCCATGTGCAAATAGAGATAGCTTTACTTGTTACTTTCTAATTTAGATGCCTTTTCTTTTTCTTTTTTTTGCCTAATTTTTGTGACTAGAACTTCTGGTGGAATTTTGAATAGCAGTTGTGAGAGTAAGAATCCTTGTCTTGGTCCTGATCTTAGGGAGAAAGCCTTCAGCCTTTCTCCAATGAGTATAATGTTAGCTGTGGGTTTTTCATAAACGCCCTTTACCATGTTGAAGTGGTTCCCTTCTATTCTAGCTTGCTGAGTGTTTTTGATTGTAAATGTTATTGGATTTGTCAAGTACTTTTTCTGCATCATTTGAGATTTGTTTATTTCCTTTGTTCTATTAATCGATATTTGTATGTTGCAGCACTCTTGCATTCCTGAGATAAATTCCACTTGGTCATGTTGTATAATCCTTTTAATATGCTGTTAAATTTAGTTTGCTAGTATTTTGTTGAGGATTTTCCCATCTATATTCATATGAGATATTGGTCTGTAGTTTTCTTGTGGCATCCTTTTCTGACTTTGGCATCAGGCTAATGCTGGCCTCATAGAATGAATTAGGAATTGTTTCTTCCTCTTTAAACTTTTGGAAGTTTGAGAAAGATTGGTGTTATTTATTTATTTATTTTTTGGTAGAATTAACCAGGGAAGCTATTCTCTATATGTGTTACAGGCCTAGTTAGATTCTTTATTTCTTTCTTTTTTAAATAATATTTTATTGTGTCGTTGGTGAAAGTTATACAGCAAATTAGATTCTTATTCAACAGTTTCTACACAAATTGTTCACTGACATTGGTTACATTCTTTACAATATGTCAGCATTCTCATTATTTCTGTTCTGGTTGTTCTGTTTCTGGTAATCTAGCTTCCCTGTACCCTAACCTTCTCATCTTTGCTTTAAAGTAATTGTTGACCATTTGGTCCCATACAGATGAGTTTTTCAAAGGAGCACAACCCTCACATGTGATATTCTTTATTTTGTGAGCTAATCTGTTATTTAGCTAAAAGGTGACCCCAGAGGATAGTTTCAGTTCAAGGTTTAAAGAGTTATCTGAGGGCTATAGTCTTGGGGAGTCCTCTAATTTCAACCGGTCCAGTAAGTTTGGACTTTTTTTTAAGAATCTGAGTTCTGTTCCATATTTTTCTTCTCTTCTATCAGAATCCGTTTATTGTGGCCCTAATCAAAACGATTAGTAGTGGTAGTTGGGTACCATCTATTTCTTCTGGTTGCAGTGTTGGTGAGGTTCCTGCAGACAGTTAGTCCTGTAGGCTAATTTCTTCTCTGAGTCTTGGATTTCCTTCTTTCTCTTTTGCTCTGGATGAGTAGGAACCAACATATGTATCTGAGAAGGCCACTCACAAGTTTTAAGATCCCAGACACTACTCACCAAACTGGAATGTAGAACATAAACTTTACAAACTGTATTATGCCAATTGAGAGAGTTGTCCCATGAGACTATGGTCCTAAGCCTTCAAACCAAAAAAGCAATTCCATGAAGTATTTGGTTATATCTAAGAAGTATTTTTTTTAAGAAGTATTTGTAACTGTGTCCTCCTATGTATTTTATTATAATTACATACATATACATATATACATACACACGCACACACATATACATGCATATACACACACATATATACCCCCATATACATACATACGTATCTACACACATATTTTTTGATTGTTGTTGCTTTTGTTGCAACATATGTCTTAGTATTTACCAAAATGTCCTTTTTTCTTGCGTACATCTTAGTGACATTATTTACCTTGGTCAAGCTTTGCTTGTTTCACCCACTTTTGGCATTATCTTTCCAATGACCAAAAATAACAAGTGTCTGCTCTCTGAAGTCCACCTTTTCCCTACTCCCATGTATCCCTTGTAACCGCCAATGAGAGCTGGTCTCTATGTATGTATCTATTTTTTGTCTTTTTATAAAAGTAAAATCATACAATATTTGTCCTTTTTTAAATTGACTTATTTCACTCAGCATAAAGTCCTCTAGATTCACCCACGTTATGTTTTGAGGACTCATTCTTTATGGCTGTGTAGTATTCCATGTATGTATGTACCATGTTTTGTTTATCCATTCATCCATTAATGGGCACTTAGGTTGTTTCCATCTTTTTGTTACTGTGAATAGTGATGCAATGAATATAGATGTACATATGTCTATTTGTGTCTCTTCTATTAGATCTCTAAGACATATACCTAGAAGTGGAATTGCTGGATCATAAAGTAGTTCTATTTCTAGTTTTTTGAGGAAGCATCAGACTGTTTTCCATAGTGGTTGTACCATTTTGCAATCCCACCAGCAGTGGTTAAGAGTTCCAATCTCCCCACACCCTCACCATCATTTGTTATTTTCTTTTTTAACCAATGTCATTTTAGCAGGGATGAGATACTATCTCATTGGTGGCATAGTGGTTAACAGTTTGGCTGTTAACCCAAAGGTTAGCAGTTTGGATCCACCAGGTGCTTCCTGGGAACCCTATGGGGCAGTTCTACTCTGTCCTATAGGGTCACTATGAGTCAGAGTCAACTCGATGGCAACAGGTTTGGTTTTAATGACTAATAATCATGAGCATCTTTTTGCATGCTTTTTGGCTGTTTCAATGTCCTCTTTGGTGAAGTGTCTGTTCATGTCCTTTGCCCATTTTTTAATTGGGTTGTTTGTCTTTTTGTTGTTGAGTTTTCTATATATCTTAAAGATTAGACCCTTATCGGATATGTCATTCCTGAAGGATTTTTCTGATCTGTAGGTTGTCGTTTTATTCTTTTGATAAAGTTTTTTGATGAACATAAGTATCAATTTTTATGAGGTCTCAGTTATCAAAATTGCCTTCTGCTGTTTATGCATTTGTTGTTGTGTTTGATAATCTATTTTTCTAAATTAAGTCCCATAGTGTTGTCCCTATGTTTTCTTCCAAGAACTTTATAGTTTTAGCTCTAACATTTAGGTCTTTGATCCATTTACAGTTAGATTTTGTATATAGTATATGTGTCCTGTTTCCTGTTTTCCTGCAAGTGGATATCCAATTTTGCTAGCACAATTTGTTTAAGAGACTTTTTCTTCTCTATTTAATGGACTTTGACCACTTATCAAAAATGAATTATCCATAGATGGATAGATTTATTTCTGGCTTCTGAATTCTATTCCACTGGTCTATGTGTCTATCATTGAACCAGGGCCAGGCCATTTTGATTACTGTAGCTGTATAGCATGTTTTATGATTGGGGAGTATGAGGTGTCCTACCTTGTTCTTCTTCAATATTGCTTTGGCTATTCGAGACCTCTTTCCTTTCCATACAAAGTTGGTGATTAGTTTTTCCATTTCAGTAAAGAATGTTGTTGGAATTTGGATCGGAATTGCATTCTATCTATAGATTACTTTGAGTAGTATTGACATTTTCACAATATTAAGTCTTCCAATCTATGAGCATGGAATGTCCTTCCATTTATGTAGATCTCTTTTAGTCTTTTGTAGTAGTGTTTTACAGCTTTCATTATATAAGTCTTTTACATCCCTGGTTAGGTTTATTCCTAGGTTTTTTGAGGAAGTGCCGTACATTTTATCATTTTGGAGCTATTGTAAAAGTTATTGTTTTCTTGATTTCCTTTTTGGAATTCTCCTTGTTAGCATAAAGGAATCAAACTGATTTTTGTGTGTTGATCTTGTACCTTGTAATATTGCTGTATTCTTCTATTAGTTCCAGTGGCTTTCTTGTGGAATCTTTCAGATTTTCTGTGTATAGATCATGTCATCTGTGAATAATTTTACTTCTTTCTTTCCAATTTGGATACCCTTTATTTCTCTTTCTTTCCCTATTGCTGTGGCTAGGACTTCCAGTACAATATTGAATAGGAGTGTTAATAATGGGCACCCTTGTCTCATTCCCATTCTCAAGGGATTCTCATTTCTTTTTTGTGCCAGCTTCAATAGTTTGTGAATTTCTTGGAATTTGGTCTTTTCGGCTAGGTTATCTAATGTGTTGGCATACAACTGTTCATAATATCTGTTGGAAGTCTTTTTGTTTTAGGAGAACACACATGATGAAAAAAATACCAATTTTACAAAAATAGCTTAGAAAAGTTAGTAAACAAACAGCAACAAAACAAATCCTGAAGAGGGAGAAGAATCTAATTTTAAGAGTTGCCACATTATAATATGCTAAATGTCCAGTTTTCAACAAAAAATTACAAAGCAGGCAAAGAAATAAGAAGTATGGCTCATTCACAGAAGAAATTAAGGTAACTATCCCTGAGAAAGTACAAAGATTGTACTTACTAGACAAAGACTTTAAATTGACTGTTCTGTATGGCCAGTGGTAGTTGTTGTTAGGGTCCGTTGAGACAATTTGAGCTCATAGTGACCCATGTGACAGAGTAGAACTTTCTCAAGGGTGTACTTGGCTGTAATCTTTATGAAAGCAGATTGCTACCGGGTGGTTTCAAATCATCAACCTTTCAGTTAGCAGCCAAACACTTGACTGTTTGCACCGTCAAGAATCCTTAAAACCAGTAGTAATGTCCCCAATTACATTTCTGATTTTAGTTGTTTCTATCCGCTCTCTTTTTTTTTTTTTTTTCCTAATTTTCCTAAAATTTTGCTAGTTTTCTTGATTTTTTCAAAGAACCAACTTTGGTTTTGTTGATTCTCTCAATTTTTCTATTCTCTATTTTCTTTATTTCAGCTCTAATCTTTTTTTTAATCATGATTATTTCCTTTCATTGATAACTTCCTATTTAACTTGATCATCTTTTTCTAATTCTTTAAGGTATAAAATTACTTTATTGATTTGAGGTCTTTCTTCTTTTTTAATATAGGCATTTAATGCTATAAATTTCCCACTGAACACTGCTTTTGCTGCATCCCATAAGTTTTGGTATGTTGTGTTTACGTTTTGATTCATCTCAAAGTGTTTTCAAAGTTCCCTTGTGGTTCCTTCTTTTACTCACTGGTTGTTTAAGAGTGTGTTGTTTAATTTCCATATAAATGTAAATTTTCCTGTTTTCCTTCTGTTATTGTTTCTAGCTTCATTTCATTGTGGTTGGAGAAGGTACTTTGTATGACTTCAATTTTTAAAAATTTATTGAGACTTGTTTTGTGACCTAACACATGCTATGTCCTGGATTATGATCCATATGCAATTGAGAAGAATGTGTGTTGTGCTGTTGTTGGGTGGAATGTTCTATATCTGTCTGTTAGATCTAGTTGGTTTATAGTGTCATTCAAGTCTTCTATTTTCTTACTGATCTTCTGTCTAGATGTTCTAGTCATTATTGAAAGTTGTGTATTGAAACCTCTAACTTATTGTGGAACTGCCTATTTCTCCCTTCAATTCTGCCAATTTTTGCTTCATATATTTGGTGTCATGTATTAAATTGTGTCTCCAAAAATATGTGTCAATGTGGCTAGGCCATGATTCCCAGTATTGTTTGGTTGTCCTCCATTTTGTGACCTGAAGTAATTGTCCTACGTATTGTGAATCCTAATCTCTGTCTGTGGGCAAGATTATGGTATGCTAAAAAGGATTAGTTTGGGATGCAGCACCATTACTCAGGTCATAGCCCTGATCTAATAAGGTGAGTTTCCCTGCATTGTCTTTATCTTACAAGAAATAAAAGAAGAGAAGCAGAGAGAGGGACCTCCTACCACCAAGAAAGAAGATTTGGGAGTGGACACATCCTTTGGACCTGGGGTTCCTGTGCAGAGAAGCTCCTAGACCCAAGGAAAGAATGATGACAAGGGCCTTTCCTCAGAACTGACAGGGAGAAAAATCATTCCCCTGGAGCCAGCACCCTGAATTAGGACTTCTAGCCTCCTATACTGTTACAGGATAAATTTTTGTTTGTTAAAGCCATCCACTTGTGGTATTTCTGTTATAGCAGCACTAGGTAACTAAGACATTTAGGAAATTTTTTGTTAGGTACATTGACGTTTATAGTTGTATCTTTGATGAAATGCTCCTTTTATTAATATATAATATCCTTCTTTGTCTCTACTAACAATTTTTGGGTCAAAGTCTATTTTATCTGATATTAGCGTAGTCATCTAGCTCTGTTTTGGTTATGATTTGCATAGAATATTTTTTCCAACTTTTTACTTTCAAACAATTTGTGTCTTTGAACCTAAAGTGAGTCTCTTGTAGACAGCATATACAGTAAAACCTGTGAAAGCCAAAACTGTGTAAGGCATAAATCTGTCAGAAAAGAAAAACTCATTGGGTGTTTTCAAGGTAGGATTCTTAATAGAGAGTGATAGAAAGGTGGTAAGCACTCTGTCAAAGGTGGAAAACTTGCAAAACCTGGAAAAACAAGGCAACCCTGTCAAGTTTCAGCTCTCACAGTTTTCACTGTAGTTGGATCATAGTTTTTCTTATCCCTTCTAGCAATCTATGCCTTTTGATTGGAGACAATAACCATTTACATTTAAAAGTAATTACTGATAAGGAAGTACTTATGCCATTTTGGTGTTTGCTTTTTGTGTCTTTTTTTCCCTCTTATTTTTTGCATTAATACCTTCTTTTGTGTTTAATTGATTTTCTGTAGTGTACCATTTTTGTCACCTTCTTATTTTCTTTTGGTGTATTTTTAGATATTTTCCATGTGGTTACTATGGGGGTTTACAATTATTATCTTAAATTTATAAAAATATAGCTTGAATTGATACCAATTAAGTTTCAATAGCATACAAGATTTGCTCTTATATAGCTCCACCCCTGCATTTTATTTTGTTGTTGTCACAAATTACATCTTTATACACTGTGTGCCCATTAACATAAATTCATAATAATATTAATCATTATTTTATCATAATTATTGTTCTATGCATTTGCTTTTTAAATCACATAAAAAAGAGACGAGTCACTAACCGAAAATACAATACTGGCTTTTATATTTACCGATATAGTTAAATTTTCTTGAGTTCTTTATTTCTTCCTTAGGGTATGAATTACTATTTGGTATATTTCACTTTGGCCTGAAAGACTCCATTTACCATTTCTTGAAGAACAGGTCTACTAGCAAAGAACAACCTCAGCTTTTGTTTATCTGGAAAAGTCTTAACTTTCCTTCATTTTTGAAAAATATTTTTGTGAGATATAAAATTCTTGGTTGCAAACAAAAAAAAATTTTTTTTCAGCATTTAAACACGTCATCCCAATCCTTCTGGCCTGTGAAGTTTTTGATGAGAATCTGCTTTAATTGTATATAATGAGTCAATTCACTCTTGAAACTTTCAAGATTCTCTTGTTCTTGGCTTTTGACAATTTTATTATAATGTGTCTCAGTGTGGCTCCCTTGGTGATTATTCTTCTTGTAATCCATTGAGTTTCTTGAAACTATAGATTCATGCCTTTTATCAAATTTTTGGAGTTTCTGGCTATTAATTTCTCTTGTCTCTATCTCCTCCTGATGGCTCCCCGGGACTCTCATTATGTATATGTTGGTACGCTTGATGCTGTCACCAGGTCTCCTAGGCTTTTTTCATTTTTCTTTATTGTTTTTTTCTTTCTGATCATAAGACTGGATAACTTCTTCCAAAACAAATTTGTTCTTTCTTCTGGCAGCCCGTGGTATATTCACTATTCTTCACCAGCACCATAATTCAAAGGCATCAATTATTCTTCAGTTTTCCTTATTCATTGTCTAGCTTTAGCATGCATATCAGCTGAACGAAAATATCATGGTTTGAGTCAGGCTACCTTAGTCCTCAAGGTGACATCTTTGTTTTTCACACTTTAAAGAGTTCTTTTGCAGCAGATTAGCACAGTGCAATATATCATTTGATTTCTTGACCCCTACTTCTATGAGTGTTGATTGTGGATCCAAGTAAAATGAAATCCTTGACAACTTCAATATTTTCACCATTTATCATGATATTGCTTATTGGTCTAGTTGTGAGGATTTCTGTTTTCTTTATGTTGAGGTATAATCCATACCGAAGGCTGTAGTCTTTGGTCTTCATCAGTAAGTGCTTCAAGTCCTGTTTGATTTCCTCAAGCAAGGTTGTGTCGTCTGCGTAACTCAGGTTGTTAATGAGTCTTCCTCCAATCTTGATGCCATGTTCTTCTTCATATACCCCAGCTTCTTGGATTATTTGAAAGGATACATCCCTGATGCACAGCTTTCCTGATTTTAACCTATGCAGTATTCCTTTGTTCTGCTCTGATTGCATCTTGGTCCATGTACAGGTTCCTCACGAGCACAATTAAGTGTTCTGGAATCCCCTTTCTTTGCAGTGTTATCTATAATTTGTTATGACTCGTGCAGTTGAATGCCTTTGCATAGTCAATAAGACACAGGTTAACAACTTTCTGGTATTCTCTGCTTTCAGCGAAGATCCATCTGTCATCAGCAGTGATATCCCTGATTCCACATCCTCTTCTGAATCCAGCTTGAATTTCTGGCAGTTCCCTGTTGATGTATTCCTGGCAACTCTTTCTGAATTACCTTCAGCAAAATTTTACTTAAGTAGGATATAATTTCTGCATGCTGTTGGATCACCTTTCTTTGGAGTGGTCATGCATATGGATCTCTTCTAGTTGCTTGGCCAGGTAGCTGTCTTCCAAATTTCTTGGCATAGATGAGGGAGAACTTCCATTGTTTGAAACATCTTAATTGGTATTCCACCAATTCCTGGAGGCTTGTCTTTTGTCAGTGTCTTCAGTGTAGCTTAGACTTCTTCCTTCAATGCAATTTGTTCTCAGTCATATGCTACCTCCTGAAATGTTTGAGTGTCAACCAATTCTTTTTGTTGCAGTGACTCTGTGTATACCTTCTATCTTCTTTTGATGCTTTCTGTGTCATTCAATATATTACCTATGGAATTCTTCTATATTGCATCTTGACGTTTGAGTTTTCTCTTCAGTTCTTTCAACTTGAAAAATGCCAACGATGTTCTTCTCTTCTGGTTTTCTAACTCCAAGACTTTACACATTTTTTTTAAAGTACTTTACTTTGTCTTTCTGAGCTGCCTTTTGAAATCTTCTGTTCAGCTCTTTTGCTTCATCATTTCTTCCATTTGCTTTGGCTACTCTATGTTCAAGAGCAAGGTTCAGAGTCTCTTCTGACCTCTATTTTGTTCTCATTGTGACAAAATTGTGGAAAAGTATCAATCATGCAATCACCTAGAGCCTCATCTCTCACCAATACATGATCTGTTGGTGGTGATATTTTGCATATTTCTATTTCCACCTAACACCGTGAATTAGCAGTGTCCTCTTTAGTACTGGAAGCAGAGACATCAACATCTTTAAGACTAACAGACTTGAGAACCAATTTAGAAAACTCATCCTTACAGTATTGTTTCTGTAGAGCTCCAAATGTCTCAGTACCAAATGTCTTAGGCTAGGTGCTCTAGAGAAGCAAAATCAGTGATGCATATTTATATATATATGTATTTATATTATTTCCTTGAGATAAACATATCTATTTACCTCAAGGAAATGGCTCACACAGTTGTAGAGGCTGACAAGTCCATTTTGTTGTTTTCGTTCTTTCCTGATTTTTAATGACCTTTTGCTTTCTTCATCTATGATGTCCTTGATGTCATCCCACAACTCGTTTGATCTTTGGTCATTAGTGTTCAATGTGTCAGATCTAACCTTGTGATGGTCTCTAAACTCAGGTTTGGTGTACTCAAAGTCTTATTTTGGCTCTTGTGGACTCATTTTAATTTTCTTCAGCTTCAACTTGAACTTGCATATGAGCAACTGATGGTCAATAGAGAGACTATTCTGATTATTGCTTTCATTCCACTGTCCATTACGGTAACCACACCCACTTTGTCTTTGTTGATTAGTGCTGCTATGTGGGTCCTACCACCACAGAGTCCAATCAGCCCTATTGTAGTCTTAATTTATTTAGGTTAGTTCCCACTTTCAAATCTGACTCCCATAAACATAGTAATCACAGCAGTCTCTAAGGATGCTGTGGCTCTGTTCACAATTTTTTTCCTCACCATTCTGGTAAAAGGTGTGTCCTCTGGGTACTCCATGTGTGGGTCTGTGGATCTAACCTGATAAATCCACTCTAACATGTCAGTTTCCCTAAGCCTTTGGATACCTTCTTCTACAGTATACCGAGGCATGTTTGGTACTTCAACTTGATTAATGGAGGCTACTGCACAATCCATGCTTCAGCAAAGAAACCAAATAAACTATTAGACCCTTTCCTAACCTCTCAAGCTGAAACATTAAATGAAGAATCTGTGCTTCGTGGGCCTATATCTATAAACTCAGACTGACCCATCTTTTTGTTCTTGTCACCATTATCCCACAGGCTTAGTAGCTGTTCCCACACACATTCCCCAGGTTTCTATTTGTACATATTAGAAAAGTTAAGCAGTTTTTTTTTGAGTGTAGTGTACATCCTATTTGGTCACACTTTGTACTTCACCTTTTGGGGGTTGCTGGGACTTAAGTCTAGTTATAGCTCCAGAAGCACAAATGGGTGGTGGGATTATGTCCTGAGAACAGTCAACAATGTCTTGCAAGGCATCTGCCTCAGGTGATGCCCCAAACAATGACTCAGAACCTCCCCAGGTGAAGACTCAGACAAAGGCTCATCAGATGGGGGTGGAGAGGCTATTGGTTTTACTGGGAAGGGTTGCTTAGCAGACAAAGATAAAGTAATCTCTTCAGATGCGAGTGAGAAGTCTGGTTGTGTTGGCAGAAGTGATTCAACAGGATTTAGGGGCTCAGTGTCCCCAGCTTCCTTATTATCTGCCCATATATCCCCATCCCAAGGTTCAGGATCCCATTTCTTTCCAATCAATACCCTCACTTAAACTTCAGACACCATTGAGGTTGGGAATTCAATTGGCATTGTAATTCATTCACTCTTACAATAAGCCTCTGGGTTTGGTTTTTGAAAGTATCAGCTGTCACTATAAGAAATAAGGCTTTCTTTTAGTGCACAAACGACAACTTTGAGGATGTTTATGCAGCACTTGAGCTGGGACTCTGAAGCCCTCAGCTCATCTCTTTCTTTCACCATTTTGTCTAGTGGAAGTAGGACCAACCAACCAATACTTCTCATTCTGACAAAATTGTAGAAAAGTATCAATCATGCAATCACCTAGAGCCTCGTCTCTCACCAATACATGATCTGTTGGTGGTGATATTTTGCATATTTCTATTTCCACCTAACACCGTGAATTAGCAGTGTCCTCTTTAGTACTGGAAGCAGAGACATTAACATCTTTAAGACTAACAGACTTGAGAACCAATTTAGAAAGCTCATCCTTACAATATGGTTTATTTAGAGCTCCAAATGTCTCAGTACCAAATGACTTAGGCTAGGTTCTCTAAAAAAAATAAAGGTTCTCTAGAGAAGCAAAATCAGTGATGCACATATATATATTTATATTATTTCCTTGAGGTAAACATATCTATTTACCTCAAGGAAATGGCTCACACAGTTGTAGAGCCTGGCAAGTCCCAAGTTCATGAGTCAGGCATCAGGCTGGAAGCTTCTCCTTATTCACTTAGTTATAGGGGCTAACAAACCCAAGATCAGTAGGTAAGGTGCTAGCTCAAGTCCCAGGAACTGAAGATCAAATGATGAGGAGGTGGACTTAGGATCTAGAGAGACAGCCTTGCTGGAACATCCATTTTATACTGGAGGCAAGCCACACAGCCAAGAAAACTCCTTTTCAACAGATTGATGGCTCATAGCAGATCTCATCATGGGGTTGATTACATCATTGCTTAACTGCCAAACTATGTAATTACATAACTGCCAAACTACATCAAAATTGCCAAACCATTGAGAATTATGGCCAGCCAAATTGACACACAACCGTAACCATTATAGTGTTATTAACTGGTCTTCTTTGCAGGCGTATGAATATTATCCTATCACTGACAGCATTGTACTTCAGGATGGATCTTGAAATTTTTTTTGATGATGAAAGTAACACCATTCTTTTTCAATTTGTCATTCTCAGCTAGACCATATGATTATCTGATTCTAAATGTCCAGTCCCAGTACATTTCAGCTCATTAATGCCTAGGGCACAGATCTTTATGCATTCCATTTCATTTTTGACAGCTTTCAATTTTCCTAGATTCATACTTTGTACATTCCTTTTCTTGGTTATTAATGGATGTTTACAGCTGCTTCTTCTCATTTTGAGTCATGCCACAGCAGCAAGTGAAGGTCCTGGTAGATTTACTCTATCCACATCATTAAGGCTGACTCTAGTTTGAGGAGACAACTCTTCTGTAGTCATATTTTGAGTGCCTTCCAGCCCAAAGGCTCATCTTCCAGTGCTATTATCAGTCAGTGTTATGCTGTTATTCATAAGGTTTACACTGGCAAATATTTTTTAAGTAGATTACCAAGTTCTTCTGCCTAGTCTATCTTAGTCTGGAAGCATCACTGAAACCTGTCCACCATGGGTGAGCCTGCTGGTATTTGAAATACCAGTGGCATAGCTTACAGCATCACAGCAACATGCAAGCCACCACAGCATGACAAATTGACAGATGAGTGGTGCTACTCAGGGATAGTTTCTGTTAATTTCTTCTGTGCATGAGATATACTTTCTTGTTTATTTGGCTGCTTTGTGATTTTTTGTTGAAAATTGGGCATTTAGCGTATTGTAATATGGCAACTCTGTAAATTATATTCTTAGCCTCCTTAGGATTTTTGTTGTTGTTGCTATTTGTTTACTGACTTTTCTAAGCTATTTTTTAAAGTTTGTATTTTTTTTTTTTCCTGTGTGCTCTCCTGAGTCTCTGTCCCTTTGGCTCGTGTTCAGCTAGTGTTTTGACAGAGATTTCCTTGAATGCTAGGGAGACACACACACACTCAGAGAAACTGAGAGAGAGAGAGACAGAGAGAAAGGGAAATAAATCTTTCCCAGTATTTGCAGATTAACTCTGTGTTGGGTAATTCCTTGACTTCTTAGCCAGGATGTTTACAACTCTGTCTTAGCTTTCAGGTGCTGCTTGCACTGAGCCTAGCAATCAGGTAGAGGTGAAAGCTTCCCTAGACTTGTATGTGACTTTTTTAACCACTCTAATTTGAATGCACCAATTTCCCAAATAAACTCTCTCCTCAGCTTTTTCTTCCAGGCTTTTGACCTCTATTCTTTGCCTCAATTGCAATATTTTGCCCAGGCAGAAGTGGGTTTTGGGTTTGCCTTGTAGTGTTTTTGAGGGATGGCCACAACCTCTCTGCTCTGAGTTCTCAGTTAAGCCAAACAAAGAAAAGTGCCTAGTGGATGTCCTTCAGGCATCACCTAGACTGGTTAGAACAAACAAAATTCTTTGAGGATGAGATGCGCTCTGCTACCTCCAAAATCAGGGATGGGTCTTACACTGGAAACATGAGATGTTGTCTTCAAAACCACCTCCAATCGGGCGGGGGGTGGGGGGGGCAAAAGCAAATAAAATGCCACAAAGCTTCTTACCACTTTTAAGTTGCTTTATTCTTGACTCAGCATTCTCTTAGTTGCCATCTTCATCTTTTTTCCAGAGTTTTAACAAAATTGGTTCTGACAATTTTTCCTTTAATTTCAATGTTTCTGTGGTGGGACTGGTCCTGATAGCTGACTAGTATGTAATTTTCACTGATGTCACTTAATTTGTTCCTTGTTGCAAAACAAAACAATTTTATCCTGGAAAAGTAGAATTTTCTGTAGAGATAGCTAGAAGAAGTGGTCAGGATTAGGGTCCCTGTGGTTAGGCCAAACAACAATATCTTCAGCTTTCAGGAATTGGACAGAATAAAGGGCCAGCACTAATAGTAACTATAGTTCTTAAGAACTACAACGAGTAGATGACAGTAGATTGTCTATTCTGTATAAGTCTCGCTGCAAATATTGAACATCACTATTCCCATTTTACAGATGAGGAAATCAGGGCACGAATTGTTTAAGTCCTTGGTCAAGTCTAGCTAAGATTCCCACCCAGCCCTGATTATATGGCTAAGTGTCCATGCTATGCTACCTTTACTTTTTGAAAATCCTTAGTATGAGAGAGGCCCATTTGTGTGGTAGCTGACAGAGGCATGGACAGGAGGTGGTCAGTGTCAGTTAAAGGAACAGGGTTACTTCCTGGTCATAGTACATGGTGTTTGTTGTGTTCTTGACCCTCTGGGGACAGCATTCAATTCCAGTGGGATTAAACTTTGAGGTAAGAAGGGTCAGTGTAACCTTAGACTGAAATCTTATCATTCAGTCTAGGTAATTTGAGAAAGTGGAATGATGCAGAGGTGCAAATACCTGGAAGACTCCAAAAGGTGTCCTGTTAACTTCATCTTCATACATTATATAGGGGCCCCTCCCAGGGTTGACAAACAGAATGAAAACCAATGTTTCTCATTCATCTTTGGAATAGAGGGAGAGCCCATTCTTCCCAGGCAGGCCCATAGAATCCCTCAGTCCCCAAGTTTCCTTTCCACCTTCCCCTGGGAGAGAGTTTGTTTGTTGGAGCAGCTGAGATGATCAGAGAACTTTGCAGAAGGCTCCCTTCCCTTGGAGGCTTAGTTAATAGAGACTGGGGACAGAGGTGTGGCAGAGGAAGGTGTCTCTGAGGATTTATGAAAATGGAAGCAACTTTCCTGAGTCACAGCAGAGGGGGGAGAAGAGTTGGTGGGAGTGAGAGGTGGCAGAGAATAAAACCTCTCAGCTGAGCACTGGATCTGGTCCAGGGAGGGGACCTCTCTTGTATAGGTGACATGCTCTGCTCTGGCTCCCAGGAGGGGCCCCTTTCCTCTTGGCCCAGCCTACTCCCATCCTGCTCTCATTTTGGATGAGGAATGTATTTTCTTTCTGTGGTATTGTTTCTGGGAGGCATTTTTCTTAACCCCTCAAGATTCTGCCAAGGTTTTAGGATGGGGCCCACTCTTCTAGGTTTTTCTGTGTTCGTTTTTTCAGAAAACATTTTCTTCTCATTTTAACCAATCTTAATGTATTTCTTCAAAACCTTTCCACATCCCTAGTAGAAGGCACAGGGTATTTCCTGCCTGTGGGTGGTCTGTGGCCCAAGCATTTCAATCAACTCCTGTCTTCACATGATGGGAGGATACTTTAGAATAGTTCCAAACACAATGCCCTTTCTTTCTCCTGGAAATTTATCTTCTCTGCTTTTCCTAGGTCTCTCCTGATCTAAAGGCCCATTTTCTTCAAGGAGGTGGAGGCACACTGGCCTCCCTGCACCAAGAGAAACCATATGGTAGACCCAATATATTGATCAGAGCACCTGTCCCTGAGTGGTGGTGAAGTTTGTTCACAAGGACATACAGTTTCAGATTGGGATGCTACTCTCCTGATTCCCCAGCCCTTCTTGGATTGCTTACATGATTTCAGGTAAAGTTCTTCCTCTCTGTATATTTCCCCTCTTTGTTATCTTAGTGCTTAAAAATGTTTGTTCTTGATAACTACCCTACAACAATTATCCCTGCCCATTTCCCTGCTATCTATGTCTCTTGAGGTAGAAAACTCTTCTATGGTTGATTTGGCTTCTAAAATACTGAATTCTCACTCCTAATCCTTTATACACGGGTAGAAGCAGAGAAGACCTGAGGGGTTGTCTCATCCAACCCCTTCACTTTATAGTTGCGGAGGCTGAGACCCAAAGGAGGAAGTGACTTACTCAGACTGTCACCACAGGTGTTAGGAAAGGAGGGCACTCCTCGGTCTTTTCAAGTCTATGGAGATTGCAACAATGCCTGGATCCCCTGATAACCTCACGTGGTGCCTCTTAAGTGTAGTGGAAGAGTTATTTGTCCTTGATAATATTTGGTTGTTAGGTTTTGTCTGAAGGGCAGGAGTAAAATTCACTCCTGCCCACCTACCAGATGCACCTTATATTTCTAACTCTGAGAAAGGAGTTTCTGTTTGCAGCACCCTGCCCCTAATTGTTTTTTTTGTTGTTGTTGTTGTTGTTTTTCCTCTTTGGATATTCTCTCCTATACCCTTTCTTTGAATATTTTCTCCTATACCTTTTTTTCTCAGAAAATATGTTTCTTGGAAAAACATGCTTCTGTATGTATGCTCCCTTCTTTACCCACCCTGCAGTTTCCTTTCTCTGAGAGAAAACCTCTATGGCGGAAATCCCCTTCTTTTTGCTGCAGGGCTTGCCAACAAAATTTCCATATGTGACTCTGCAGGAGTGTCTGTGCACAGCCTATGCCTCTGACAAGGTCTGATTTGAGGGGTGCAGAAAGGCCTTTCTACCCTCAAATATCTCTTCTTGTTGCCCAGTTGAAACTGTGTTGTAGCCACCTGTACCTAAGGAAAAATTTACACCTCAGCTGGTAACAAAGGCTTAGATTACACTATAGTGGGGCTGCCTTTATCAATTAATCTGATCAATTGGTTTAAAAGTATATTTATTGAAAACCAGTTGACTTACCTGATAGAAGTTAGAATAAACAGCATCCAAGCTGCCTTTCAACTTGGAAATTCCGATATGTGCAACATGCTTTTTAATTTTTTTGACTTCCTCCCTATTTTCTACGTTTCCTGCCACCACCTTAGTTCAGAGTATAATGTAATGGAGGCTGTAGACAAAGTAGCTGCCACCATTTATCAAGCACTTTTTATGTGCTAGGCGCTGCAGTAGGGGCTTTTACATACACTATCCTGTTTTATCTTCAAGATTACCATTTGAAGAGATATTTCTAACTTAATTATCTCAACTGTGTATAGATGATGAAACTGATTAAGTAACCTGCCCAACATCACACAGCTGATGGCCATACCCTACTTGGGCCATTGCAGTTACTTCCTAGCAGTTTCTCTTGCCTCTAGTCTTTTCTCTCCTACCTGATAAATGGTCTTAAACCTGCCCCTTTGCCAGCAGCTAACTATAGCACTGTTTGTTGAGCCTTTTCTGTGTGAGCCAGCCAAGTGTCTTGTGCTTTTGAATACGTTCACTTATTTAATCTTCATAACCACCCCGGGAGGTGATCGTTCTTGTCCTCATTTTACAGACAAGATGAAAATCTCAATGAGGGCTTGTTCAAGGCCTAATACTAGTAATTGGCCAAGCTCTAGTTCTTAACCGTGACTCCGTGGTATTCAGGACCAGGGTCCCTCCCTGATCCTCTGTGTGGTCCTTCTGCTTGGCTGATGGGTCCGACTTACCTTCCCCATCAATATTGTGCCTTCTTCTCTTTGCCTTGGGCTCTGGCTCTTCCGTCTGCCTGAAATACCCTACTGGCTTCTGTTCAGTCCTGGAGATTCTAATTGCCCATCAGGATTCAGCTTCACTTCCTGGGCTAAGTCTCTTATAATTCTTCCAAACAAATAAAAATTTCCACCCTGTCAGGGAGATTTTATCCATGGTACCCTTTGGGCTGCCACCTCTCTTGAGTGCTACATATACTTAGGTGTGACTACATAATATGTGGACCACACAGAATCATACACTCAAGGTCTTTGTGCTCAGTAAGCCTGCCATGTGAATGGGAAATTAAACATCCAGGTTTGAAAATTTAAAAATCAACCCCACCAGATGAATAACTTCAACAATAAAAGGCATTTTTATGTTTGTTTTCACTTTTTAAAGGGATGTAGTAAAACTATGAACTATGCACACAAACACTTTTTATACGATGTCAGGGTTCATAGACCTCCCCCTTGTTAGGAACCTTTGATATTCTGTATGTCAATGAGGCAATACGTGATTAATCAGCAACTTATTGATTCTAGACACCAAGTGCTATATGAAAGAGGAGAGGTCACTGAAGCTGCAGTGTGTCAGGAGAGCTTCCCAGAGGAGCAGGGACTTGATGGAGGGGTGAAGGATGGAAGGGTTTGGGCATGGGAGGTGAGGGTCCTGAGAGTATTAGCTTCAGGACAGAGACTGTGGCTGCTTGTTCCCTCTATTCCCAACACCTAGCAAGTGCCACGAAGCCCTAGTGACACAGTGGTTAAGAGCTTGGCTGCTAACCAAAAGGTTGGCAGCTGGAATCCACCAGTCGTTCCTTGGAAACCCTGTGGGGCAGTTCTACTCTGTCCTATAGGGTCACTATGAGTCATAATTGACTCACCAGCAATGGGTTTGTTTTTTTTTTAGTGCAGTGCCTGGTGCATAGTAGGTCCTCAGTAAATATCTGCTGAATGAATGAATGATGATGGAAGATGTCCCAAGCAGATGGAATGGTGTGGGTACAAATGTAGAGTTTAGACAGTTGAAGCACACTGAGACACAGTAAGTGGTCTCTGGCATAGTAACAAAACAAAACAACAGTTGCCACTGAATTGACTACAACTCCTGGCCACCGCATGTGTGTTGGAGTAGAAGTGTCCTCCATAGGGTTTTCAATGGCTGATTTTTCAGAAGCAGATCACCAGGCCTTTCTTCTGAGGTGCCTCTGAGTGAACTTGAATCATGAACCTTAAAGTTAGCAGGTGAGTGCATTAACCATTTGCACCACCCAGAGACTCCTTGGCACAGTTAGATGGAGAGGAAGGCTGGGACTGCACAGATAGACATGGAACAGCAGGATCTGCTTCAGTTTGCCTTGTAGGCTATGTGGACCCCTGGTCACTTGGAAGAGGGTAGACTCATGAGCACACGCACAGGACATTCCCATGGTTAGGGAGGAAATTGGGAAGGTCAGAGCATGGCTGCTGCCTCTGGGGCCCGAGGACCTAAGAGACTGAGGACAGGTATGAGAAGATCCTGAAGGGGTAAGGGGTAGTCCAAGAGAGAGCCAGAGGGATTTGAAGACAATGCAGTCTGTTCCACAATTCTCAGTCCCAGGAGTCACAGAGCTCATTAAGGTGTTGGTAATGGGAGTGTTCTTTCCCTCTGTCCAGCACCTCACTTCACTTAGGTACCCCTTCTCTTCCTGTTCTTTGCCCCATCTTGCATTGTTCTCTTTCTCCTGAGCCTTCTCTCTTAACATTTGCATTTCCTTTCTTCTAATGTCTATCTTCTCTGCCCTTTGTTGCATCATGCCTGTTTTTTTTTTTTCTTTTTGTCTCTTCTGGAGAGAAAAAATCCAGTATTTTCTCCATTTCCTCACTTCTTTTCTCTATTTTATTAACATTTCCCATTACTCATTTTATCTCTCTCATCCTCTCTTGGTCTTTATTGGTGTTTCACCTTCCTTTCTAATAACTCACCCCATAATCAACTGTCTATTCCTCCTGTGCCTCCCTTGCATTTTGTCCTGTCACTCTATAAGGACGGTTGCCACCATTCCCTAGGGTGGGATTCTCAACACCCGTTGTGTATTTGCTCCCTGGTTCTATGACTGCAGTGTGCTCTCAGCCAGCTTTGGCAACAAAAGGATCCTCACCACTTCCCAAAGGTGACATGGAGCGTCCAATAGAAATTAACTTTTCTGTAAAAAATATGAATTTATTACATTTAGTTTTTTCAGAAAAAATTTTCTAATTCTTCCTTGCTCTATATGTTTAAAAATGTTAGGATACAAAGTAATCTTAAGGAGAAAAGACTGTCCAGATATATCACTTAAGTTCTGACAATTTTCACTTACATTCAAGGAATACAAGAAAACATTCTTGTCAAAAACTCAAACATGATCACAAACCCCAAACCCCACCCCTTCTCCAGAGGTAACTACTGTTTTCCTTATGCTCTGTATCCTATGGCAACTTATATTTCTCATAGTGTTGCCCACCCGTGATATTTCCAATCTCTATAATTTCTATCAACTTAATAGGTAAACATGAGCCCTGGTGTTTCAGTGGTTAAGCACTTGGTTGCCAGCCAAAAGGTTGGCGATTTGAATGCTCTGTAGGACAAAAAATTTACAGCCTTGGAAATCCTACAGTTCTACTCTGTCTTATAGGATCACTTTGAGTTGGAATTGACTAGCAATGGGTTTAATGGGTAAACAGTTGTATCTTTGTTTTCATTTGAATTTCTCCAGTTAATTGTGAGATAAAGCAATTTTTTTATATATATATAATATTTATTTGGATTTTCTTTTTTGAGAATTACTGCTCATTTTGTTTAACCTTTTATATTAATTTGTGGGTAGTCTTTATATATTTTGAATATGAACCTACTTTCAGTTGTATATTATCAATATTTTGTCCACTTTTTATGCCTTATTTAATAAGGATATTCCTACAAAGAAGCCCTGGTGGTGCAGTGGTTAAAGAGCTCAGCTGCTAACTGAAAAGTCAGCAGTTCAAACGAGAAAGATGTGGCAATCTGTTTCCATAAAGATTTACAGCCTTAGAAACCCTATGGGGCAGGTCTACTCTGCCCTATAGGGAGGGTTGCTGTGAGTCGGAATCGACTCGACAGTTTTTGGGGTTTTTTTTTATTCCTACTCCAAGATCATAAACACGTTCTCCTATATTTTCTTCTGTGAATGCTGTAATTTTTTCTCATTTAATTCTTTAATCTGCCAGGAATTTATTTTTATGTGTGGTATGAGGTAGGAATCTAATTTTATTTTTTCAAAATGGGTAGGCAGTTGTCCCAAATCATGAATTCAATAGCCTTTCTTTCCCTAAACCAAACCAAACCCACTGCCGTCGAATTGATTCTGACTCATAGTGACCACATAGGGTTTCCAAGGCTGTAAATGTCTATGGAAGCAGACTGCCACATCTTTCTGCCATGGAGCCACTGGTGGTTTTCAAACACTGATTTTCAGTTAACAGCCCATCACTTTAACCACTGTGCGACCGGGGCTCATTTCCCTACAGATATTTGATTCTATTGTTTAGATCAAATTGCAAATTTTCACACATATATGGTCTTATTCTGGCCTTACTCTGTCCTATTGGTCAATTTGCTTATTTCTTCACCAATACCAGGCTCTTTTAATTAATATAGCTTTATACAGGCATACCTCATTTTTCTGTGCTTCCCTTTATTGCACTTCGCAGATTCTGTGTTTTTTACCAATTGAAGGTTTGTGGCAACCCTGTGTCTGGATTGAGCAAGACGATTGGCACCACTTTTCCAACAGCATATGCTCACTTCGTGTCTCTGTGTCACACTTTGGTAATTTTTGCAATATTTCAAACTTTTTCATTATTAATATATCTGTTATGGTGATCTGTGATCTTTGATATTGCGATTGTTATTGTTTTGGGGAACCATGAACTGTACCTGTATAAGGCTGTGAACTGAGCCCATATAAAGACAGTGAACTTAATAAATGTTGTGTGTGTTCTGACTGCCCCACCAACTAGCTGTTCCTTTCTTTCTCTCCCTCTCCTTGGGCCTACCTATACCCTGAGACACAACAATACTGAAATTAGGCCAATTAATAACCCTACAGTAGCCTCTAAGTGTTCAAGTGAAAGGAAGAGTTATACACCTCTCACTTTAAATCAAAAGCTAGAAATGATGAAGCTTAATGAGGAGGACATGTTGGAAAGCTGAAATAGGCCAAAAGCTAGGCTTCTTGTGCCAAACAGCCAAGCTGTGAATGCAAAGGAAAAGTTCTTGATGGAAATGAAAAGTGCTACTCCAGTGAACACATTAATGATAAGAAAGTGAAAGAGCCTTATTGCTGATATAGAGAAAGTTTTCATGGTCTGATAGAAGCGCAAACCAACACAACAGTCCCCTAAGCCAAAGCCTAATCCAGAGAAAGGCCCTAACTCTCTTCAATTCTGTGAAGGCCAAGAGAGGGGATGAAGCTGCAGAAGGAAAGTTCGAAGCTAGCAGAGGTTGGTTCATGAGGTTTAAGGAAAGAAGCTGTCTCCATAACATACAGGTTCAAGGTGAAGCAACAAGTGCTGATGTAGAAGCTGTAGCAAGTTATCTAGAAGATGTAGCTAAGGTAATTGATGAAGAGAGCTACACTAAACAGCAGATTTTCAATGTAGACAAAACAGTCTCATACTGAAAGAAGACGCCATCTAGCACTTTCATGGCTAGAGGGGAGAAGCCAATGCCTGGTTTCAAAGCTTCAAAAGACAGGTTAACTCTCTCGTTAGGGGCTAATGCAGCTGGTGACTTTAAATTGAAGCCAATGCTCATTTACTATTTTGAAATGCCTAGGGCCCATCAATTGCTCATATGCAAGTTCAAGCTGAAACTGAAGAAAATTAGAGCAAGTCCACAGGAACCAAAATATGAACTGAGTATATCCCACCTGAATTTAGAGACCATCTCAAGAATAGATTTGATGCATTGAACACTAGTGACCGAAGACCAGACAAGTTGCGGAATGACATCACGGACATCATCCATGAAGAAAGCAAGAGGTCATTGAAAAGAAAGGAAATAAATAAAAGACCAAGATGAGTGTCAGAGGAGACTCTAAAACTTCTCACGAACGTCGAGCAGCTAAAGCAAAAGGAAGAAAGGATGAAGTGAAAGAACTGAACAGAAGATTTCAAAGGGCGGCTCAAAAAGACAAAGTAGTATAATGACATGTGCAAAGAGCTGGAAATAGAAAACCAAAAGGGAAGAACACACTTCGTGTTTCTCAAGCTGAAAGAACTGAATAAAAAATTCAAACCTCAAGTTGCAATAGTGAAGGATTTTATGGGGAAAATATGAAATGATGCAGGAAGCATCAATACCAAAAAGAATTAGTCAATATTCAACCATTTCAAGAGGTAGCATATGATCAGGAACCAATAGTACTGAAGGAAGAAGTCCAAACTGCTCTGAAGGCATTGGCAAAAAACAAGGCTCCAGGAATTGACTGAATATCAATTGACATATTTCAACAAATGGATGCAGCGGTGGAGGTGCTCACTTCTCTATGCCAAGAAATATGGAAGACAAGTTCCTGGCCAACTGACTGGAAGAGATCCATATTTATGCCTATACCCAAGGAAGGTGATCGAACCCAATGTGGAAATTATAGAACAAAATCATTAATATCACATGCAAGCAAAATTTTGCTGAAGATTGTTCAAAAACAGGAAACTGCCAGAAATTCAGGCTAGTTTCAGAAGAAGATGTGGAACCAGAGATATCATTGCTGATGTCGGATGGGTCCTGGCTGAAAGGAGAGAATACCAGAAGGATGTTTATCTGTGTTTTATTGACTATGCAATGTCATTTGACTGTGCGGATCATAACAAATTGTGGATAACGTTGTGAAGAACTTAACTGTGCTCATGAGGAACCTTTACATAGATCAAGAGGAAGTTGTTTGGACAGAACAAGGGGATACTGATTGGCTTAAAGTCAGGAAAGGTGTGTGTCTGAGTTGTATCCTTTCACTATACCTATTCAATCTATATGCTGAAAAAATAATCTGAGAAGCTGGACTATATGAAGAAGAACAGGGCATCAGGATTGGAGGAAGACATTAACAACCTGTGTTATACAGATGACACAACGTCGCTTGCTGAAAGTGAAAAGGACTTGAAGATCACAGACCACAGCCTTCAGTATAGATTATACTTCGACATAAAGAAAACAAAAATCCTCACAACTAGACCAATGAGCAACATCATGATAAATGGAGAAAAGATTGAAGTTGTTAAGGATTTCGTTTTTCTTGGGTCCACAATCAACAGCAATGGAAGCAGCAGTCAAGCAATCAAGCAACACATTGCATTGAGTTAATCTGCTGCTAAGGACCTCTTTAAAGTGTTGAAAAGCAAAGATGTCACCTTGAAGACTAATGTGCTCCTGACCCAAGCCATAGTATTTTCAATCACATTATATGCATGTGAAAGCTGGACAATGAATAAGGAAGACCAAAGAAGAATTGCTGCCTTTGAATTGTGGTGTTGGCGAAGAATATCGAATATCCTGTGGAGTGCCAAAAGAACGAACAAATCTGTCTTGGAAAAAGTACAACCAGAATGCTCCTTAGAAGCAAGGCTGTGAGACTGCATCTTACATACTTTGGACGTGTTGTCAAATAAATAAATAAAAACCAGTGCCGTCTATACGATTCCAACTCATAGCGACCCCTATAGGACAGAGTAGAACTGTCTGATAGAGTTTCCAAGGAGCCCCTGGCAGATTCGAACTACCGACCTCTTGGTTAGCAGCTGTAGCACTCAACCACTACGCCATCAGGTTTTCAAGACATGTTGTCAGGAGGGATTAAACCCTGGAGAAGGACATCATGCTTGGAAAAGTACAGGGTCAGCAGAAAAGAGGAGGACCCTCAATGAGGTGTATTGCCACAGTGGCTGAAACAATGAGCTCAAGCATAACAATGATTGTAAGAATGGTGCAGGATTGGGCAGCGTTTCGTTCTGTTGTGCATAGGGTCTCTATGAGCTGGAACCGACTTGACAGCGCCTAACAACATAACAAGAACAACAGGTGCTTAAGAATTGTGCTAAATCTATTCTGCTTGTGCTGTATAAATGGAACACCAAAGCTTGGATGACAGCACATCTTTTTACAACATGATTTACTGAATATTTTAAGCGCACTGTGGAGACCTACTGCTCAGAAAAAAAGATTCCTTTCAAAATATTACTGCTCATTAACAATGCACCTGATCACCCAAGAGCTCTGTTGGAGATGTACAAGGAGATCAATACTGTTTTTATGCTTGCTAACACAGCATCCATTTTGCAGCCCATGGATGAAGGAGTAATTTTGACTTTCCAGAGTCAGAATTGACTCGATGGCACTGGGTTTAGCCTTATTATTTAAGAAATACATTTCATAAGGCTATAGCTGCCATAGATAGTGATTCCTCTGATGGATCTGGGCAAAGTAAATTGAAAACCTTCTGGAAAGGATTCACCATTCTAGCTGCCATTAAGAACATTGTGGTTCATAGGAGGAGGTAAAAATATCAACATTAACCAGAGTTTGGAAGAAATCGATTCCAATCCTTATGGGTGACTTTGAGGGGTTCAAGACTTCCGTGGATGAAGTAACTGCAGATGTGGTGAAAATAGCAAGAGAACTACAATTGGAAGTGGAGCCTGAAGATTTGACTGAATTGCTGCAATCTCATGATAAAATTTTAACAGATGAGGGGTTGCTTCATATGGATGAGCAAAGGAAATGGTTTCTCGAGATGGAATCTACTGCTGATGAAGATGCTATAAACATTGTTGAAATAACAACAAAAGGATTTAGAGTATTACATAATCTTAGCTGATAATGCAGCTGCAGGATTTGAGAGGACTGACTCCAATTTTGAAAGAAGTTCTACTGTGGGTAAAATGCTATCAAACAGCATCACATGCTACAGTAGAGAAATCTTCCATGAAAGGAAGAGACAATTGACATGGCAAAGTCATTGTTATCTTATTTTTAAAAGTTGCCACAGCCACCCCAGCCTTCAGCAACCACCACTGTAATCAGTCAGCGGCCATCAACATCGAGGCAAAACCCTCCACAAGCAAAAAGATTGTGACTCGCTAAAGGCTCAGATGATGGTTAGCATGTTTTAGCAAGAAAGTATTTTTTAATTAAGGTATGTACATTATTTTTTTAGACAATGCTATTGCACACTTAACAGACTATGATATTGTGTAAATATAACTTTCATTTGCACTGGGAAACCAAAAAATTTGCGCGACTCGCTTTACTGCAATATTCGCTTTATAGCAGTGGTCTGGAACTGAACTTGCAATATCTTGGAGGTATGCTTGTGCTACATTGTAATAACTGATAAGGCACGTCCCCAGACTTTGTTCTTATTTTTCAAAATTCTTTTGGCCATTTGTTAAGCATATATATATATATATAACCAAAGCAATGCCATTGAGTAGATTCTGACTCATAGCAGCCCAGTAGGACAGAGTAGAACTGCCCCATAGAGTTTCCAAGGCTATAAATCTTTATGGAAGCAGATGGCCACATTTTTCTCCCACGGAGCGGCTGGTGAGTTCAAACAGCAAACATTTGGGTTAGTAGCTGAGTGCTTTAGCACACACATATATATGTATACATAACATAAATATATTTAATACAAATATTATATAATATTAAATGAGATATATTATGATTAAAATATATAACATGTAATTTGCATAATAATATGTAGTGTATTTAATTATGATATATAATTGTATAGTATTTAATTATATATTATATATATCTATACAATTACACTATACACACTCTGTACCTTGTCTTTTCACTGAACAATGTAATTTAGAAAGAATTCGGCATCAACACATAAAAAACAACCTCATTCTGTTTCTTATTTTCATATTATCCCATTGTTTATTCATCCTTACCCTTATTGATGGATCTTTAGATTGTTTTCAGTCTTTTTTCTACAGTGAAACATGTGAGAACCTGGTACTCTATGGGACTGCTATATTTTTCCAGATTTTGCCAATTTTCTGCCTTTGACACTTGTTTTAGTGGAAAATATTTATGCTTTCTTCTCTGACAGATTGCTGCCTTACACAGGTTCCAGCTTTCGCAGGTTTTACTGTATAAACAAATCTATACCAGACCGCCTTGTCTACAGTCATTACACCAATGTGCAATATACCTGTAAGATGAATTCTTGTAAGTAGAACTGCTTAGTCAAAAGGCATTTTTATTTTTTAAAGGACTTGCTGTCACTCAGAATTGACTTGACAGCATTGGGTTTGGTGTTTTTGGTTTGCACTCTGAATGGTCCTTTTTAATAGCATCTTTTGTTTGTTTCATGTGTATACTATCTTTCTTTGTCTCATCCCATGTTGATGAGAAGAATTTTTAAAACTTTTCTTATACAGGCTCTTCTTTATCAGTATTGCTTTGTTGTTTTCCTTTCTTTCTTTCATGAAGGAAACTTTTTTTTTTCAGGTATCTGCGGACCCTCGGTTGTCTGTTCAAATTAATAAAAAAAGCAATTGAATATCTGAGCATGTGGGTGGGGCATGTCAATTGTGGTTTCATTTTGGGTGATATGACTGGGTTTCTTTTTTTTTAAAAAAAAACTTCCAATATCAGCGTCTTCTGGAGCTGGGGGAGGGGATGGTGTGTTTTCTAACTTCTAGCCTGAAGGGAATAAATCTGGGTCCCAGGAGCTGAGTGAGAGGAGAACAGGGCATCCCCACTTCCCTCACATAATTCCTTTGTGTTCACAGCACTTCCACCTCAACTGCTCTTAATAACCCCTGGTCCTGTAACACTTCACCTCATCTTCCCTGAAGAATTAGTCTCCCACTTCCTGCCAGAGTGTAAGAGTGGCGCGGTCTGTGTGTGTAGAGTGGCAAGGGATCTGTGCATCCACATGCTCCTTCAGCAGACTTTCCATAAATCCCTGTTTTCAGTCTTACCCTTACCCTCACTTATGTTTGGCAACTCCTGCCACCAACTGCTGAATCCCTGGGCACATTCCGTGGTGTACATCAGACTACCCCTTTCCTCACCATCGCCATAGAACTCAGTCTTCTTAGGTCTGCGTGTGCTTCCAGCTGTCAAAAATGTTTTTATTGTCTTCTCTCTTGTTCTCACTGCATTTGTGACAACACTCATTCTAGTGGGAATTTTGAAGGGAATAGTGATTCAGTGTGTTCTATTTCCCATTTTAATTCAGAAGTAGAGTTATTTATACACCATGGTTCCTGGGACCCTGGATACTGAGGATAACTTTTAGTTATCCTCAGGCTACTGAGACTGAGAAATGTAGGGCTGTTCTTAATGCAAATTCCCTCTTCTCTCCCTGCCACACAGATAGCATTCTTCTTGCAAATAAGACTTGTCTATGTGGTCTTTTATTCTATTCCATCTTCTCTGCTCCTTGGAATGAAACTGGGTCCAGAGGGGTTCCTTACACCAGACTACTCACCTGCTCTCACAGGTGCAAACTAGCACTGTTGGTTTTGGCGCTTGGTGTACACCCTCTCTTTGCAGACGGTATTTTTGTGGTCTGTACTTACAGGTGTCCTTTTCCACATTCTCCATTACCGTTGCTCAGTCTCCACTGTGTTTGGTGTTCCTTCCATACCTTCGTAGCTTCGGCTTTTAGCTGTCCCAACTCTGTCAAGCGTGGACTTTGGGCTTCTGCTTTCAATTTTCTTGGTGCTTCAGGGTGACTTCTGAGAGGATTCTCACTCTGTATTTCCATTTTTAAGCCAGACGTGTGCAATTGGGATTTTAGTTGAGGTCACATGGACTTTATAGACTAATTTTGGGGGGAATTTACATCCTTACAGTTTGAGCTTTTCTATCCAAGAATATGCATACCTTCCCATTTCTTCAGACTTTCGGTCAAATTTTTTTTGTCCGTGTTTTCACTAAAGTTTTATAGTTTTTAGCATAGGGCTCTTTCCTAGCTACTTCACAGTTTTTGTTTCAATTGTGAAGAAGATAAATGTATTTTTTCTATTGCTTTTACTAATGGGTTATTGGTATTATATGAGAAACGTGTTGATTTTTGTTTTGATCTTGTGTATAGTGTAACTGCTTTAAAAATGAATCATATTTATATGTTCCTTGTAGAAAATTTGTAAAGTTCTAGGAAATTGTGAGAAAAAAAAAAAAAACCCTTAACTCTACCACACTGTTAATATATTGGCATATTTCCTTCCAGTCTTTAGAAACACATGGGAATACTTTTTCTCTCTCTCTACACATATATGTATATATATTTTCCTCAATAGCTCTATCTTTTCATGGTAGTTACAAGAATTAAATGCAAGGATGCAACAGTGTTCATTGCAGTGCCCGGCACGTGAAAAATCTTCATGTAATGCTAGCCATCACCATTTTTAAGTGCTTGGGAATTGTTTATGTTATCATCTCCAATTTTTACTGTTACTCTGTAAGTTAGTATAGCTATTCCAATTTAAGATAAGGAAGCCAAGGTTCAGAGACATTATCAAAGGTGTCCAGTTCATACAGCTGGTAACTTCCTTTGCTGCTTTCATATTTTTTCTTATAAAAGCAAATCCTGAAGTGAGACTGGCCTAGAGCTTTGTGAGAGATAACAAAAACTACAAGAACTGGAGAATAGATACCTATTCTTACCAGAAGCAGAAGCAGTTGCCCACTTTAGCAATAAATAGCTCAATATTCCCTTTTCAAAAATGTCAGAAAGTCCTAGAAAATGAAAGAAAAAACCAATCTACATCTTTGTTAGAGATTTTTTTCATAAAGAGGCCAAGCCTTTTATTCTAAACTAAGTAACATTTAAAGAGGGAAATATATCAGGCAAAGTTAGAGTGTCCTCGATATTACAGCCCTAAACTTAAATCTCCTGCTTTCAGATCCCAACCCTCCCTGGGTGCATCCTTCTGCAGGAATAATGGTCTGGGTGGGAAACCAGACTCTCATTCCCCACTTCATCCTCCTTGGCCTCTTCACCCACTCCCCGCTGCACTTCTTCTTCTTCTCCATCATCATGGTCATGTTTCTGGTGGCTCTGTCTGCCAATGGGCTCATGATCTTCCTCATCCACGTTGACTCCCGCCTCCACAGCCCCATGTACTTCTTCCTCAGCTGGCTGTCCCTCATGGATCTCATGCTCATCTCCACCATTGTGCCACGGATGGCTGTGGTTTTCCTCCTGGGTGGTGGCGCCATCTCCTTCACAGGCTGTGGGCTCCAGATCCTCTTCTTCCTCACCCTCCTGGGGGATGAGTGCTTCCTGCTGGCCTTCATGGCCTACGATCGCTACGTGGCCATCAGCAACCCACTGAGGTACTCAGTGGTCATGAGCCGTCGTGTCTGCTGGATCATGGTAGCAGGCTCCTGGCTTTTTGGACTGGTAGACGGGCTGATCCAGGCTGTCTTCACCCTCCGCTTCCCTTACTGCAACTCCCAGGAGATCGACCACTTCTTCTGCGATGTTCCCACTGTGCTCAAGCTGGCCTGCACTGATACTTCCCTTTATGAGACGATGATCTATGTCTGCTGCATCCTCATGCTTCTCCTACCCTTCTCTGTCATCTCTGCCTCCTACCTGCGGATCCTGGTGGCTGTGCTCTGCATGCGCTCTGCCGAAGGCCGGCAGAAGGCCTTTGCTACCTGCTCCTCCCACATGGCAGTGGTCTCCCTCTTCTACGGGGCTGCCATGATCACCTACATGCGACCCCAGGCTTACCACTCCTCGAAGCAGGACAAGGTGGTTTCCGCCTTCTATACCATGATCACCCCCATGCTCAACCCTCTCATATACAGTCTGAGGAACAAGGAAGTAACTGGGGCTCTGAGGAAACTCCTGGGAAGGTGTTCCTTTGGGGAAGGACAGGGCTAGGTTGGCACCAGCAGACATGGGCTTCTTGACTTGGGAATTTGGATTAGCTAATGGCATCATTTGATACAGGAGAAATGTAGCTTACTAAAAATAAAAGGCATACTCTGACCAAAGTTAATCAGGATTAGCACATTGATTCAATCCTTCAGATTCATGCTGAGTGTAGGCAATAAGTAAGAAAGGCTTGGGCCTAAGGCGTTACAAAAAGTGGAAGACACAGACAGAAATGTTTATCCCCACAGCTCCTGGGAGAGTCAGCAGGTGACAGCTCTCAGCAGCACCCCTCTCTAGGGATTGACCGTGGCTGAAGAGAGCCACTATGCCCACAGTCATGCCCTCTCCTTGGGGGCTGCCTGAATCCCATGGCTGATCAATAGGTGTATGAAGACCCCCTTGCCTTGCCTCAGTTTGGGATAACCCTGAAGGATCATTCCAGCTTTGAGCTCTCCATAGGATAAGTTGAGGTATCACAAGCAACTTCTCCTTGTATCCAATTTTGTTTCTTCAACTCCCTTCCCTCATCATAGGTTTTGGGCCTGAGAGCACTGTCTTATAAAGCTCCTGCATGCAAATCCTGTCTAAGTCTGCTTCCAGAAAACCTGGCCTGTGACGTAGAAACTCAAGAGTGACCGTAAGCTAAGTGAAATTTGCTATAAATCGTCAGATACATGCACTCAGTGTATGATGTGGGTACCAAGAAAGGCCCCATAACATTGTTTTGGTGATAGGAAGAGGTCAAAGAGGTGTCATGGAGATACGTAAGAAAGGTTTCATGCTAAGGCTGGAAACCTAAATCCCCACAGGTACAGATGGAAGTGTCAGTGAGGGGTAGCCGTCTACTGACTGACAAGGGTGAATGGGGCACTCATTCCTCAACTAAAGCCTCTGGACTGTTGTGTTCCACCCATGTTGTTGTTAAAGATGTCATTTTGCTTGGATCCACAATCAACGAACATGGAAGCAGCAGTCAAGAAATCGAGGGACATATTTCATTTGGCAAATCTGTTGCAAAAGTCTCTTAAAAGAGTTAAAAAAAAAAAAAAAAGCAATGTTGAGGACTGAGATGTTCTTGACCCAAGCCATGGTTATTTTCAGTTGCCTCATATGCATGTGAAAGCTGGACATTGAATAAGGAAGACCGAAACAGAATTGATGCCTTTGAATTAAGGTGTTGGCAAAGAATATTTAAGATACCATAGATTGCCAGATAGGTGAGAAATACGTTTTCTAGGGTGGCCATTGTCAGGAGTAGAGGAAAAGCACCAGAGAATGGAAGGCTGCCATTGACTTGAGCACCTTTTCCGTGCTGGACATTTCACACATCTTATTTTACTTAATCTTTCTTGCAGCTTTATAAAGTCCTTATTCCTATTTTATAGCTGAATACGTATCAGTGTGTCATTTCTTTTTTATACCTGAATAATATTCCATTGTACGGATATACCATATTTTGCTTACCCAATCAGTTGCTGCTGGACATTTGGTATGTTTCCACCTTTTAATTATTTTGAATAGTGCTGCTATGAATATGTATGTACAAGAATTCATTTGAGCCTGTGTTTTTAATTCTTTTGGGTATCTCCCTGCGAGTGGAGTTGTTGGGTCATATGGCAACTCTATGTTTATATACATTTTTTCACAATCCAAAAATATTTTTATTAATAAATTTCCTGACACACCTCTATGATACTTTGTGTTTATTTTTGCTTACATTTTCTTAATATGATAAAGATTTTAAGATCCTTTTTTTGGTTTTTTTTCTTAAATAATTTTTACTGTGCTTTAAGTGAAAGCTAACAAATCAAGTCAGTCTGTCACATATAAACTTATATACACCTTACTACATACTCTCACTTACTCTCCCCCTAATGAGTCAGCCTGCTCCCTCTTTCCAGTCTCTCCTTTCATGACCATTTTGCCGGTTTCTAACCCCCTTTACCCTCCCATCTCCCCACCAGACAGGAGATGCCAACATAGTCTCAAGTGTCCACCTGATGCAAGTAGCTCACTCCTCATGAGCATCTCTCTCCAACCCATTGTCCGGTCCAATCCATGTCTGCTGAGTTGGCTTCGGAAATGGTTCCTGTCCTGGGCTAACAGAAGGTTTGGGGACCATGACCTCCAGGATTCTTCTAGTCTTAGTCAGACCATTAAGTCTGGTCTTTTTATGAGAATTTGGGGTCTGCATCCCACTGTTCTCCTGCTCCTTCAGGGGTTCTCTGTTGTGCTCCGTGTCAGGGCAGTCATCGGTTGTGGCCGGGCACCATCTAGTTCTTCTGGTCTCAGGATGATGTAAGTCTCTGGTTCATGTGGCCCTTTCTGTCTCTTGGGCTCATAATTACCTTGAGACTTCAGTGTTCTTCATTCTTCTTTGATCCAGGTGTGTTGAGAGCAATTGATTCATCTTAGACGGCCGCTTGTTAGCGTTTAAGACTCCAGATGCCACACTGCAAAGTGGGATGCAGAATGTTTTGTTATTAAAATTTATTTTGCCAGTTGACTTAGATGTCCACTGAAGCCATAGTCCCCAAACCCCCGCCCTTGCTCTGCTGCCTTTGAAGCATTCGGTTTATTCAGGAAATTTATTTGCTTTTGGTCCAGTCCAGTTGTGCTGACCTCCCCTGTATTGAGTGTTGTCCTTCCCTTCACCTAAAGTAGTTCTTATCTACTATCTAATCAGTAAATAACCCTCTCCCACCCTCCCTCCCTGCCCCCTCTTGTAACCACCAAAGAATGTGTTCTTCTCAGTTTAAACTATTACTCAAGATCTTATAATAGTGGTTCCATACAATATTTGTCCTTTTGCATCTCACTAATTTCACTCAGCATAATGCCTTCCAGGTTCCTCCATGTTATGAAATGTTTCACAGACTCATCATTGTTCTTTATCGATGCGTAGTATTCCATTGTGTGAATATACCATAATTTACTTATCCATTTGTCCGTTGATGGACACCTTGGTTGCTTCCAGCTTTTGGCTATTGTAAACAGTGCTGCAATAAACATAAGTGTGCATATATCTGTTCGTGTAAAGGCTCTCATTTCTCTAGGGTATATTCAGAGGAGTGGGATTTCTGGGTCGTATGGTAGTTCTATTTCTCGCTTTTTAAGGAAATGCCAGATAGATTTCCAAAGTGGTTGTACCATTTTACATTCCCACCAGCACTGTATAAGTGTTCCAATCTCTCCACAGCCTCTCCAACATTTATTATTTTGTGTTTTTTGGATTAATGCCAGCCTTGTTGGAGTGAGATGGAATCTCATTGTAGTTTTAATTTGCATTTCTCTAATGGCTAAGGATCGAGAACATTTTCTCATGTGTCTGTTAGCTGCCTGAATATCTTCTTTAGTGAAGTGCATGTTCATATCCTTTGCCCACTTTTTGATTGGGTTGTTTGTCTTTTTGTGGTTGAGTTTTAACAGAATCATATAGATTTTAGAGATCAGGCACTGGTCGGAGATATCATAGCTGAAAATTTTTTCCCAGTCTGTAGATGGCCTTTTTACTCTTTTGGTGAAGTCTTTAGATGAGCATAGGTGTTTGATTTTTAGGAGCTCCCAGTTATCTGGTTTTTCTTTGTCATTTTTAGTAATGTTTTGTATTCCGTTTATGCCTTGTGTTAGGGCTCCTAATGTTGTCCTTATTTTTTCTTCCATGATCTTTATCGTTTTAGTCTTTGTGTTTAGGTCTTTGATCCATTTGGAGTTAGTTTTTGTGCATGGTGTGAGGTATGGGTCCTGTTTCATTTTTTGCAGATGGATATCCAGTTATGCCAGCACCATTTGTTAAAAAGGCTATCTTTTCCCCAATTAACTGACACTGGTCCTTTGTCAAATATCAGCTGCTCATACGTGGATGGATTTATATCTGGGTTCTCAGTTCTGTTCTATTGGTCTACGTGCCTGTTGTTGTACCTGTACCAGGCTGTTTTGACTGCTGTGGGTGTATAATATGTTCTAAAATCAGGTAGAGTGAGGCCTCCCACTTCCTTCTTTTTCAGTACTTCTTTCCCTTCCATATGAAGTTGGTGATTTGTTTCTCCAACACATTAAAAAATGTCTTTGGAATTTGGTTTGGAAGTGCCTTGTATATATAGATGGCTTTTGGTGGAATAGACATTTTTACTATGTTAAGTCTTCCTATCCATGAGCAAGGTATGTTTTTCCACTTGTGTAGGTCCCTTTTAGTTTCTTGCACTAGTACTTTGCAGTTCTCTTTGTATATGTCTTTTAAATCTTTGGTAAGATTTATTCCTAAGTATTTTATCTTCTTGGGGGCTATCGTGAATATTATTGATTTGGTGATTTCCTCTTCAGTGTTCTTTTTGTTGACATAGAGGAATCCAAGTGAGTTTTGCATGTTTTTGTTGTGACCTGAAACTCTGCCGACCTCTTCTATTAGTTTCAGTAGTCTTCTTGAGGATTCCTTAGGGTTTTCTGTGTATAAGATCATGTCATCTGCGAATGGAGATAATTTGACTTCTTCCTTGCCAATCTGGATGCCCTTTATTTCTTTATCTAGCCTAATTGCTCTGGCTAGGACCTCCAGCACAATGTTGAATAAGAGTGGTGAAAAGGGCATCCTTGTCTGGTTCCCGTTCTCAAGGGACATGCTTCCAGGCTCTCTCCATTTAGAATGATGTTGGCTGTCTGCTTTGTATAAATGCCCTTTATTATGCTGAGGAATTTTTTTCTATTCCTATTTTGCTGAGAGTTTTTTGTATCATGAATGGGTGTTGGACTTTGTCAAATGCCTTCAATTGATAAGATAATGTGGTTTTTGTCTTTTGTTTTATTTATATGGTGGATTACATTAATTGTGTTTCTAATATTAAACCAACCTTGCATACCTGGTATAAATCCCACTTGGTCGTGGTGGATTATTTTTTTTTTTTGATATTTTGTTGAATTCTGATGGCTAGAATTTTGTTGAGGATTTTCGCATCTATGTTCATGAGGGATATAGGTCTGTAATTTTCTTTTTTTGTGGTGTCTTTACCTGGTTTTTGGCGTAGTGCCTAAGTGCTATGGCTGCTAACCAAATGGTCGGCAGTTCAAGTCCGCCAGGCGCTCCTTGGAAACCACTATGGGGCGTTGCATAGGATCGCTATGAGTTCGGAAACGACTCGATAGCACTATTTTTTTTTTTTTTTACCTGGTTTTGGTATCAGGGTTATGCTGGCTTCATAGAATGAGTTAGGTAATATCCCATCCTTTTCTATGCTTTGAAATACCTTTAGTAGTAGTGGTGTTAACTCTTCTCTGAAAGTTTGGTAGAACTCTGCAGTGAAGCCGTCCAGGCTAGGGCTTTATTTTGTTGGGAGTTTTTTGATTACCTTTTCAATCTCTTTTTTTGTTATGGGTCTATTTAGTTGTTCTACTTTTGATTGTGTTAGTTTAGGTAGGTAGTGTTTTTCTAGGAATTCCTCCAATTCTTGTAGGTTTTCAAATTTGAGTACAATTTTTCATAGTAATCTGATATGATTCTTTTAATTTCAGTTGGGTCTGTTGTGATATGGCCCATCTCATTTCTTATTCTGGCTATTTGTTTCCTTTCCTGTATTTCTTTAGTCAATCTGGCCAATGGTTTATCAAGTTTGTTAATTTTTTCAGAGAACCAGCTTTTGGCTTTGTTAATTCTTTCAGTTGTTTTTCTGTTCTCTAATGCATTTCATTCCACTCTAATTTTTATTGTTTGTTTTCTTCTGGTGCCTGATGGATTCTTTTGTTGCTCGCTTTCTATTTGTTCAAGTTGTAGGGACAGTTCTCTGATCTTGGCTCTTTCTTCTTTATGTATGTGTGCATTTATTCATATAAATTGACCTCTGAGCACTGCTTTTGCTGTGTCCCAGAGGTTTTGATAGAAAGTGTTTTCATTCTCATTGCATTCTGTGAATTTCTTTATTCCTTCCTTAATGTCTCCTATAACCCAGTCTTTTTTGAGTAGGGTATTCTTCAGTTTCCATGTATTTGATTTCTTTTCCCTGATTTTCTATTATTGATTTCTACTTTTATGGCCTTCTGATCTGAGAAGATGCTTTGTAATATTTTGATGTTTTGGATTCTGCAAAGGTTTTATGACCTAATATATGATCTAATCTAGAGAATGTTCCGTGTGCACTAGAAAAAAAAGTATACTTTGCAGCTGTTGGGTGGAGTGTTCTGTATAAGTCTATGAGGTCAAGTTGCTTGATTGTAGCAATTACATCTTCCGTGTCTCTATTGAGCTTCTTATTGATAGTCCTATCCTTCTCCGAAAGTGGTGTGTTGAAGTCTCCTACTATAATTGTGGAGGTGTCTATCTCACTATTCAATTCTGTTAAAGTTTTTTTTATGTGTCTTGTGGCCCCGTCATTGGGTGCATAAACATTTACTATGGTTATATCTTCCTGGTAAATTGTCCCTTTTACCATTATATAGTGTCCTTCTTTATCCTTTGTGGTGGATTTAACTTTGAAGTCTATTTTGTCAGAAATTAATATTGCACTCTTGCTCTTTTTTGATTGTAGTTTGCTTGATACATATTTTTTCTATCCTTTGAGTTTTAGTTTGTTTGTGTCTCTAAGTCTAAGGTATGTCTCTAAGTCTAAGGTGTGTCTCTTGTAGGCAGCATACAGACGGATCGTGTTTCTTAATCCAGTCTGAGACTCTCTGTCTCTTTATTGGTGCATTTAGTCCATTTACATTCAGCGTAATTATAGATAAGTATGAGTTTAGTGCTGTCATTTTGATGCCTTTTTGTGTGTGTTGTTGACAATTTCATTTTTCCACTTACTTTTTTGTGCTGAGATGTTTTCCTTTGTAAATTGTGTGTTCCTCGTTTTCACAGTAGTTGAATTTATTTTTTCTGAGTCATTATGTTTTTCTTGATTTTTATTTTGAGTTATGGAATTGTTAAACCTCTTTGCGGTTACCTTAATATTTACCCCTATTTTTCTACATAAAAACCTAACTCGTATAGTCCTGTATCACCTTGTTTTCCTCTCCATATAGAAGATCTATGCCTCCTGTATTTAGTCCCTTTTTTTTTTTTATTATTGTAATCTTTTACATAGTGACTTCAATGAGTCCCTGTTTTGAGCATTTTTTTGTTTTTTAAATCTTATTTTGTTTTTGTGATTTCCCTATTTGAGTTGATATCAGGATGTTCTGTTCTGTGACCCTGTGTTGTTTTGGTATCTGATGTTATTGATTTTCTGACCAAAGTATTTCCTTTAGTAATTCTCATAGCTTTGGTTTGGTTTTTGCAAATTCTCTAAGCTTGTGTTTATCTGTAAATGTTTTAATTTCACCGTCATATTTGAGAGAGTTTTGCTGGATATATGATTCTTGGCTGGCAGTTTTTTTCCTACAGTGTTCTATATATGTCATCTCATTGCCTTCTTGCCTGCATGGTTTCTGCTGAGTAGCCTGAACTTATTGATTCTCTTTTGTGGGTGACTTTTATTTTATCCCTGGCTGCTTTTAAAATTTTCTCTTTATCTTTGGTTTTGGAAAGTTTGATGGTAATATGTCTTGGTGATTTCCTTTTTGGACCAATCTTGTATGGGGTTCGATGAGCATCTTGGAAAATATCCTTTCACCTTTCACGATGACAGGGAAGTTTTCTGCCAACATATCTTCAACTATTCTCTCTGTATTTTATGTTATCCCTCCCTGTTCTAGAACTCCAATCAAATGCAAATTATTCTTCTTGATAGAGTCCCACATGATTCTTAGGGTTTCTTCATTTTTTTTAATTCTTTTATTTGATTTTTCTTCAACTATATTGGTGTCAATTGCCTTATCCTCCACCTCCCCCACTCTGCATTCCAATTCCTTGATTCTGCTCCTCTGACTTCCTATTGAGTTGTCTAATTCTGTAATTTTACTGTTAATCTTTTGGATTTCTGAATGCTGTCTGTCTATGGATTCTTGCAGATTATTAATTTTTCCACTATGTTCTTGAATAATCTTTTTGATTTTCTTCATCTGCTTTATCAGTGTGTTCCTTGGCTTTTTCTGTTGATTGCCTTATTTCATTTCTGAGGTCATCCTTGATGTCTTGAATCATTCCATATATTAGGTTTTTATATTCTGCATCTGGCAATTCCAGGATTGTATCTTCATTTGGGAAAGATTTTGATTCTTTAATTTGGGGATTTGTAGAAGCAATCATGGTCTGTTTCTTTATGTGATTTGATATTGACTGCTTTCTCCAAGCCATCTATAAGATATTATAATGATTTATATTTGCTCACTGAGTTTTATCTTCTTGTTTTGTTTCGTTTCAATGTACCCAGATGGGCTACTAGATTGCACTGTCTTGATTGTTGTAGCCTTTGAATAACTTTTGTCCTATTACCAGCTGGTTCGAGCTGTTACCAGATATATAAGCCTAAGAGTCTGTTCACTATTCTCAAATAGAATCAGCTTAGGTGTTCTGATTTTGGGTCACCAGGTGTGTGGTGTAGACTGTCACCTATTAACTCAGAGGAGTAGTGGTGATAGTTGTGTGCTCCAGATTCTAGTAGCAGCAGGGGGTCACACTCCAAGGAAGGCAGGATGCTGACAGCCTTCCCCCACATGCCAGTGAGGTACATGAGTCTCTATTCCTAGAGGACTTTGGTGGGTGAGCTCCGCAGCTGTACCTTAGGCACACAATGCTTGTACCTCTAAAGATTGGTAGACGTCACTATCCTCAGACTCCTTTAGCAGGTGGATAGGTGGTTTGGGTGGAGCTTCAGCCCTCAGTTCCCTACTGTGGATCAGTGAGGGCTCTGTTTAATAGGTAGAGAGGTGTCAGACCTGGAAAACTTGTCTTTCTACTGCTCTGCTAAAACAATTGCAGTCAGCTCTCTACCAGAATTGCCTTTGCATTATAATAGCCACCTTGTTCCCTGTAGGGATGAAAGCCAAAGACTGTGGATCTCATATGCTTGGCTGGAGCTGGTTCTGTATTTTTATTCCATTTTAGGGAAGTCAGGGAAGGATTTTTTTTCCCCTGGGTTGTTAGTTGCTGCTTCTCTCAGGCCAGGAGAATGGGTTAGGGAAAAAAAAACCCCGAAAGAGCACTTCACTCCCTGGCCCAGGAAATTCCAATGTTAATGAAGCCGCCTGGGGCAGGGAGGGGAGGGATCAATAGATAGGAGAGAGTAGCACATGGCAATATAGACAAAGTTACTTATCTTGCTTGGAGATGACTGTTTTATCTGCGATTCCAGAGGGGTGTGTAGCCTGTGTGTGCTGGCTAGGTCGAGATTGCCCCGAGGGTCAGGCCTCTGTCCTGTGCTTGCGCCTTCTCAGGAAGCTGTGATCAGCTCCTCCATTCCTAGTCCGTGCCAAGGTTTTCTGGCTGGGACTCTGCACTCCAGGCTCCAAAGGCAGTCTCTGCTTCCTGGTGATTTCTCCTCCTGTCAGCCGCATCATTGTGCAGCCTGAGTGTGCTGGCTGAGTTTCCCCCGAGGTAACCTCAGGGGACGAGGGCTGCGTCCCGTGCATGCGCCTTCTCAGGAAGCCATGCTCAGCTCTTCTGCGCTTAGTCCAAAGCCCGGCGCCAAGGTTTTCTGACTGGGACGCTGGCTCCAGGTTCTGAAAAGAGGCACTGCTTCTCTGTGTTTGATTGTTCTCTTGTCAGCCACCTCAGTGTGCAGCCTGCTTGCACTGGCTGAGTCTCTACCGAGGTTACTCCAGGGCGTTAGGGGTTAGGGCTGTGTCCCGTGCTTGCCCTGTCTCAGTAAGCTGCAATCAGCCCCACCTCTCTGGCACCAGGGAACCACAAGGGATCAAGCCTGTGGGGCGGGACGCCGGTTGCGGAAGTGGTTGCTGATTCCAGGTGTGGCTTTTCGCTCCCCTGTCACTCAGGTCAACTCTTTAGTTCTGTGTTTGATGGTGAGGGTTCGTAGATTGTCATGTATCTGATCGATTCACTTGTTTTTCTGAGTCTTTGTTGCAAAGGGATCTGCAGTAGCTTCTACCTAGTCAGCCATCTTGGCCCTGCCCTATGTTTACGTTTTTGGGGAACCACCAAATTGTTCCACAGTGGCTGAAACATTTTACATTCCCATGCCTGTCTGTTAGGCCTAGTGGGTTTCTAGTGGGTTTGTTTTTCAAATCCTCAATTTCCTTATTGATTTTCTGTCTAGATCTTTTACCCTTTATTGAAAGTGATATATTGAATTCTCTGACTATTATTGTTGAACTGCCCATTTCTCCCTTCAATTCTGTAAATTTTTGCTTCGTGTGCTTTGAGACTCTCTTGTTAGGTTCATATATGTCTATAATTGTTATATCTTCTTGATGAATTGACCCTTTTATCATTACATAATAAACCAAACCCATTGCCGTGTTGCTGATTCCGAATCATAGCAACCGTATAGGACAGAGTAGAACTGTCCCATAGGGTTCCCAAGGAGAAGCTGGTGGATTCAGACTGCTGACTTTTTAGCTAGCAGCCGGACACTTAACCACTGAGCCACCAAAGCGCCATCATTATACAATGGCCTTGTTTACCTCTTGTAACAGTTTTTTTCTCCTCCTTTATTCTATTCTTTTTAGTGCAGTTGTGCTGACCTCCCCTGTATTGTGTGTTGTCTTTCCCTTCACCTAAAGTAGCTCTTATCTACCACCTAATTAGTGAATACCTCTCTCCCACCATCCCTCCCGCCCCCCTCTCGTAACCACAAAAGAATGTTTTCTTCTCAGTTTAAACTATTTCTCAAGTTCGTATAATAGTGGTCTTATACAATATTTGTCCTTTTGCAACTGACTAGTTTCATTCAGCATAATTCCTTCCAGGTTCCTCCATGTTATGAAATGTTTCACAAATTCATCACTGTTCTTTATCCATGCGTAGTATTCCAATGTGTGAATATATCATAATTTATTTAACCATTCATCCATTGATGGGCACCTTGATTGCTTCCACCTTTTTGCTACTGTAAATAGTGCTGCAATAAACATGGCTGTACATATAACTGTTCATGTAAAGGCTCTTTTTTCTCCAGGATATATTCTGAGGAGTGGAATTGATGGATCATATGGTAGTTCTATTTCTAGCTTTTTAAGGAGGCGCCAAATTGATTTCCAAAGTGGTTGTACCATTTGACATTCCCACCAGCAGTGTATAAGTGTTCCAAACTCTCCACAGCTTCTCCAACACTTATTATTTTTGCTTTTTGGATTAATGCCAGTCTTGTTGGAGTGAGATGAAATCTCATTGTAGTTTTGATTTGCATTTCTCTAATGGCTAATAATTGTGAGCATTTCCTCATGTATCTGTTAGTTACCTGAATGTCTTCTTTAGTGAAGTGTCTGTTCATATCTTTTGCCCATTTTTTAAATGGGTTATTTGTCTTTTTCTAGTTGAGTTTTTGCAGTATCACGTAGATTTTGAAGATCAAGCGCTGATCGGAAATATCATAGCTAAAAACTTTTTCCTAGTCTGTAGGTAGTTTTTTTACTCTTTTGGTGAAGTCTTTGGATGAGCGTAGGTGTTTGATTTTTAGGAGCTCCCAGTTATCTAGTTTTTCTTCTGCATTCTTAGTAATGTTTTGTATACTGTTTCTGCCATGTATTAGGGCTCCTAATGTTGTCCTTATTTTTTCTTCCATGATCTTTATCGTTTTAGATTTTCTGTTTAGGTCATTAATACATTTTGAGCTCGTTTTTGTGCGTGGAGTGAGGTATGGGTCTTGTTTCATTTTTTTGCAGATGAATATCCAGTTATGCCAACACTCTTTGTGAAAAAGATTGTCTTTTCCCCATTTAACTGTTTTGGGGCCTTTGTCAAATACCAACTGCTCATATCTGGATGGATTTATGTCTGGATTCTCAATTCTGTTCCATTGGTCTACTATGTGTATGTTGTTGTGCCAGTACCAGGCTGTTTTGACTACTGTGGCAGTATAATAGTTTCTAAAATCAGGTAAAGTAAGGCCTCCCACTTTGTTCTTTTTCAGTAATGCCTTACTTATCTGGGGCCCCTTTCCCTTCCATATGAAGTTGGTGATATGTTTCTCCATCTCATTAAAGAATGTCATTGGAATTTGGATCAGAATTGCATTAAATGTGTAGATGGGTTTTGGTAGAATAGATATTTTTATAATGTTAAGTCTTCCTATCCATGAGTAAGGTATGTTTTTCCACTTATGTAAATCACTTTTGGTTTCTTGCAGAAGTGTACTGTAGTTTTCTTTGTATAAGTTCTTTACATCTCTGGTAAGATTTGTTCATAAGTATTTTATTTTGGGGGCTACTGCAGATGGCATTGATTTGGTGATTTCCTCTTCGATGTTCTTTTTGTTGATGTAGAGGGATCCAACTGGTTTTTGTATGTTAACTTGTACCCCGATACTCTGCTGAACTCTTCTATTAGTTTCAGTAGTTTTCTTGACGATTTCTTAGGGTTTTCTGTGTATAAGATCATGTCGTCTGCAAATAGAGATACTTTTACTTCTTCCTTGCCAATCTGGATGCCCTTTATTTCTTTATCTAGCCTAATTGCTCTGGCTAGGACCTCCAACACAATGTTGAATAAGAGTGGGGATAAAGGGCATCCTTGTTTAGCTCCCGATCTCAATGGGGATGATTTCAGGCTCTCTCCATTAAGGGTGATGTTGGCTGTTGGCTTTGTATAAATGCCCTTTATTATGTTGAGGAGTTTTCCTTTTATTCCTGTTTTCCTGAGAGTTTTTATCATGAAAGGGTGTTGAACTTTGTCAAATGCCTTTTCTGCATCAATTGATAAAATCATGTGATTCTTGTCTTTTGTTTTATTTATGTGATGGATTACATTATTTGTTTTTCTAATGTTGAACCATCCCTGCATACTTGGTATGAATCCCACTTGTTCATGGTGTATTATTTTTTTTGATATGTTGTTGAATTCTATTGGCTAGAATTTTGTTGAGGATTTTTGCACCTACCTTCATGAGGGATATAGGTGTATAATTTTCTTTTTGTGATGTCTTTACCTGGTTTTGGTATCAGGGATATGGTGGCTTCATAGAATGAGTTTGGTAGTATTCCATCCTCTTCTACGCTCTGAAATACCTTTAGAAGTAGTGGTGTTAACTCTTCTCTGAAAGTTTGGTAGAACTCTGCACTGAAGCTGCCCGGACCAGGACTTCTTTTTGTTGGAAGTTTTTTGATTACCTTTTCAATCTCTTGTTATGGGTCTATTTAGTTGTTCTACCTCTGTTTGTGTTAGTTTAGGTAGGTAGTGTGTTTCTAGGAATTTCTCCATTTCTTGTAGGTTTTCAAACTTGTTAGAGTACAATTTTTCAAAGTAATCTGATATGATTCTTTAATTTCAGTTGGGTCTCTTGTAATAGCAACCATCTCATTTCTTATTTGGTTATTTGCTTCCTCTTCTGTTTTTCTTTTTCATTTCAGCCAGTGGTTTATCAATTTTGTTGATTTTTTCAAAAAACAGCTTTTGGTCTTGTTAATTCTGTTAATTGTTTTTCTGTTTTCTATTTCATTTAGTTCAGCTCTAATTTTTATTATTTGTTTTCTTCTGGTACTTGTGGGTTTCTTTTGTAGCTCTCTTTCTATTTGTTCAAGTTGTAGGGATAATTCTTTGATTTTGGCCTTTTCTTCTTTTTGGATGTGTGCATTTATTCATGTAAATTGGCTTCTGAGACCGCTTTTGCTGTGTCCCAAAGGTTCTGTTAGGAAGTCTTTTCCTTCCATTGGATTCTCTGAATTTCTTTATTCCATCCTTAATGTCTTCTATAATCCAGTCTTTTTTGAGCAAGGTATTGTTCAGTTTCCAAGTGTTTGATTTCTTTTCCCTACTTTTCCTGTTATTGATTTCCACTTTTATGGCCTTATGGTCAGAGAAGATGCTTTGTAGTATTTCAATGTTTTGGATTCTGCTAAGGCTTGGTTTTTGACCCAATATGTGGTCTATTCTAGAGAATGTTCCATGTGCGCTAGAAAAGAAGGTATACTTGGTTGCTGTTGGGTGGAGTGTTTTGTAAAAGTCTATGAAGTCAAGTTGGTTGATTGTGGCATTTAGATCTTCCTTGTCTTGAGCTTCTTTTTGATGTTCTGTCATTTACTGAAAGTGATGTGTTGAAGTCTGCTACTATTACCGTGGAGCTGTCTATCTCACTTTTCAATGCTGTTAGTTTGTTTTGTGTATCTTGCAGCCCTGTCATTGGGTGCATAAATATTTAATATGGTTATATCCTCCTGGTATATTGTCCCCTTAATCATTATATAGTGTCCTTCCTTATCCTTTATGATGGATTTAACTTTAAATTCTATTTTGCCAGAAATTAATATTGCTACTCCTGCTCTTTTTTGATTGTTGTTTGCTTGATACATTTTTTCCATCCTTGAGTTTTAGTTTGTTTGTGTCTCTAGGTCTAAGTTGTGTTTCGTGTAGGCAGCATATGGACAGATCATGTTTTTAAATCTATTCTGCCACTCTCTGTCTCTTTATTGGTGCTTCTAGTCCATTTACTTTCAGTGTAATTACGGATAGGTATGAATTGAGTGCTATGATTTTGATGACTTTTTTTGTGTGTTGTTGACAGTTTCTTTTTCCCACTTAATTTTATGTGCTGAGTAGATTATCATTATATATTGTTTTCCCCTCATATTCATTTTTTTTACAAAAAAAAAATTTTTTTATTTACCCCTATTTTACTAAATTTAAACCTAACTTTTATTTCTTTGTATCACAGTATCTTCCTCTGCATATGGAAGATCTATGATTACATTTCTTAGTACCTCTTTATCATTTTAATGTTGCCTTCTTTTATGTAATAACATCACTGTTACCCTGTTTTTGGCTTTTTTTTAATAATCTTGTTTTTTTTTTTTTTTTTTGGATTTCCCTGTCTGGGTTGACTTCTGATTGCTCTGCCTAGTGTTCTAGTCTTGGGTTGATACCTGATATTATTGATTTTCTAACCAAAGAACTCCTTTTAGTATTTCTTGTAGTTTTGGTTTGGTTTTTATGAATTCCCTAAACTTCCGTTTATCTGGAAATGTCTTAATTTCACCTTCATATTTAAGAGACAATTTTGATGGATATATGATTCTTGGCAGGCAATTCTTTTCCTTCAATTTTTAAAAATATGTCATCCCATTGCCTTCTTGCCTGCATGGTTTCTGTCGAGTAGTCCGAGCTTATTCTTATCGGCACTCCTTTGTAGGTGACTTTTTGTTTATCCCTAGCTGCTCTTATAATTGTCTCTTTATCCTTGGTTTTGGCATGTTTGATTATAACACTTCTTGGTGACTGTCTTTTAACATCTACCTTATGTGGAGTTTCATGAGCATCTTGGATAGATATCTTCTCATCTTTCATGATATCAGAGAAGTTTTCTGCCAACAAATCTTCAACAATGCTCTTTGTATTTTCTGTTATCCCTCCCTGTTCTGGTACTCCAATCACTCATAAGTTATTTCTCTTGCTAAAGTCCCACATAATTCTCAAGGTTTCTTCATTTTTTTTTTAATTCTTTTTTTCTGATTTTTCTTCAAATATATTAGTGCCAAGTGATTTATCTTCGAGTTCAGAAATTCTGGCTTCTACTTGCACAATTCTGCTCCTCTGACTTTCTATTGGGTTGTCTAATTCTGTATTTTTTATTGTTAATCTTCTGAATTTCTGATTGGTGTCTGTCTATGGATTTTTCCAGCTTATTAAAGTTTTCATTATGTTCCTGAATAATCTTTCTAATTTTTTCAGTTGCTTCATCTGTGTGTTCCTTGGCTAGTTCTGCATATTACCTCATTTCCTTTCTGATGTCTTGAAGTGTTCTGTATATTAAACTTTAGTATTCTGGCTCTGGTAATTCCAAGAATGCACTTCCATCTAGAAGATCCCTGAATTCTTTGTTCTGAGAGCCTTTTGAGGTGATCATGGTCTGTTTCTTTATGTGACTTGATATTGACTGTTGTCTCCAAGCCATGTACAAGTTATTGTATTAGTTTATGGTTACTCACTGTGTCGTAGCTTCTTGCTTTGTTTTGTTTTGTTATACCCAAATGGGTTGCTTGAATAAGCTAGCTTGATTATTTTTGCCTTTGGAGCTCTGATGTCCTGTCCCCAGATGGCTAGAGTTGTTATCAGGTATATCAGTCTAGGAGACCATTCAGTTTTCTTGTATGAATTCAACTCAGGTGACTCGGTAGCTGATCATCCAGTGTGTGGTACAGGCTCTGTCCTAAAATCTTAGAGAGGCGGGGGTGATTGGTCTATGTACTGGTATCTGATTGCAGCAGGGGTCATGCTCTAAAAAAGGCAGGGGGCTGAGAACTGACCCCCAAGTGTCTCTGAGGAAAGCACGTCCCTGTTCCCTAGAGTGAGCAGGTGGATCAGTTATGCAGAAAGACCATGGGCACCCAAAGTTTTTGATTGTTGTGGCTGGGAGATACCAGTTATCCTTGGACCCCTGTCATGGTTGGCTGCGTGACTTGAGTGGAGCTACCAGTCCTTAGGTCCCTGACATGGGTTGGTGAGGACCTTGTTTAATAGGCAAAACAATGTCAAACATCAAACGCCCACCTGTCCACTGCAAAGCTGAGACAGTTGCAGTCTGCCAATAAGGGCCTATTCTCCTGAAATAGGCACACAGGTCCTTACAGAAGGGAAAGACACTCAAAGCCCACAGACCATTTATGCCTGGACAGGAGGCGCTTCTGTCCTGAGCTCCCCAGGTTTGTGGAGCTAGGAAATTATCTTTTCCCCCAATTGCAAATTTTTTCCTTCCTTCCCCAAGGCCGGGAGGATGGCTGTAGGCACTCAACAGTGCCTATCTCAGGCGCAGAGAATTCAGCCGCTTAAGCTGGCCTGGGGGTTGGGGGCGTGGTAAAATATATGCAAGTACTTAGCTTTTGCCAAAAGGTCCATTCTTCTCTGGTTCTGGAGGTGTGAGTAGGCTGTGTGTCTGGCTGCTTCTCGCTGAGGAAACTCAGTCTTCCTCCAATCCTGATACCCCATTCTTCTTCATATAATCCAGCTTCTCGGATTATTTGCTCAGCATACAGATTGAATAGGTATGGTGAAAAAATACAACCCTGACACACACATTTCCTGATTTTAAACAGATCAGTATCTCCTTGTTCTGTCCAAACAACTGCCTGTTGATCTACGTAAAGGTTCCTAATGAGCACATTTAAGTGTTCTGCAATTCTTGTTCTTTGCAATGTTATCCATAATTTGTTACGATCCACACAGTTGAATGTCTTTGCGTAGTCAACAAAACACAGGTAAACATCCTTCTGGTATTCTCTGCTTTCAGCCAGGACCCATCTGACATCAGCAATGATATCCCTGGTTCCACATCTTCTTCTGAAACCAGCCTGAATTTCTGGCAGTTCCCTGTCGATATACTGCTGCAGCCATTTTTGAATGATCTTCAGCAAAATTTTGCTTGTGTGTGGTATTAATGATATTGTTCTATAATTTCCACATTTGGTTGGATCACCTTTCTTGGGAATAAGCATAATTATGGATCTCTTCGAGTCATTTGGCTAGGAAGCTGTCTTCCATATTTCTTGGCACAGACGAGTGAGTACCTCCAGTGCTGCATCTGTTTGTTGAAACACCTGAATTGATATTCCATCAATTCCTGGAGCCTTCTTTTTCACCATTGGCTTCAGAGCAGCTTGGACTTCTTCCTTCAGTACAATCAGTTCCTGATCATATGCCACCTCTTGAAATGGTTGAATATCGACTAATTCTTTTTGGTATAATGACTCTGTGTATTGCTCTTCTTTTGATGCTTCCTGTGTCGTTCAATATTTTCCCCATAGAATCCTTCACTATTTCAACTCAAGTCTTGAATTTTTTCTTCAGTTCTTTCAGCTTGAGAAACACCAAGTGTGTTCTTCCCTTTTGGTTTTCCATCTGCAGCTATTTGCACATGTCAGTATAATACTTTACTTTATCTTCTGTAGATGCCATTTGAAATCTTCTGTTCAGTTGTTTTACTTCATCAATTCTTCCTTTTGCTTTAGCTGCTCGACTTTCATGATCAAGTTCCAGAGTCTCCTCTGACATACATCTTGGTCTTTTCAATGACCTCTTGCTTTCTTCATGGATGATGCCCTTAATGTCATTCCACAACTCATCTAATGTTCGGTTTCTAGTGTTCAATGCATCTAATCTATTCTTCAGATGGTTTCTAAATTCAGGTGGGATATACTCAAGGTCATATTTTGGCTCTCGTGGACTTGCTCTGATTTGCTTCAGTTTCAGCTTGAACTTGCATATGAGCAATTGATGGTCTGTTCCAGAGTCGGTCCCTGGGCTTGTTCTGACTGATGATATTGAACTTTTCTATCGTCTCTTTGCACAGATGTAGTCAATTTGATTTCTGTGTGTTCCATCGGTGGGTCCATGTGTATAGTTGCTATTTATGTTTGTGAAAGAAGGTATTTGTAATGAAGAAGTCACTGGTCTTGCAAAATTCTATCATTGGATCTCCCGCATTGTTTCTCACGAAGGCTATATTTTCCAACTACTGATCCTTCTTTTTTGTTTCTAATTTTTGCATTCCAATCGCCAGTAATTATCAATGCATCTTGATTGCATGTTCGATCAATTTCAGACTGCAGCCACAGATAAAAATCTTCTATTTCTTCATCTTTGGCCTTATTGGTTGGTGTGTATATTTGAATAATAGTCGTATTAACTGGTCTTCCTTGTAGGCATATGGATATTATCCCATCACTAACAGCATTGTACTTCAGGATAGATCTCAAAATGTTCTTTTTGGTGATGAATGCAACACTATTCCTCTTCAAGTTGTCATTCCAGCATAGTAGACTATATGATTGTCCAAATCAAAATCGCCAACACCAGTCCATTTCAGTTCACTAATGCCTAGGATATCAATGTTTATATGTTCCATTTCATTTTTGATGATTTCTAAATTTCCTAAGTTCATACTTTGTACATTCCAGGTTCTGATTATTAATGGATGTTTACAGCTGTTTCTTCTCATTTTGAGTCATGCCACATCAGCAAATGAAGGTCCCAAAAGCTTTACTCCATCCATGTCATTAATGTCAACTCCACTTTGTGGAGACAGCTCTTCCCCAGTCATCTTTTGAGTGCCTTCCAACTTGGGGGGCTCATCTTCCAGCAGTATATCAGACAATGTTCCGCTGCTATTCATAAGGTTTTCACTGGCTAATGCTTTTCAGAAGTATACTGCCAGGTCCTTCTTTCTAGTCAGTCTTAGTCTGGAAGCTCAGCTGAAACCCGTGCTCCACGGATGACCCTGCTGGTATCTGAATACCAGTGGGATAGCTTCCATCATGAGAGCAACACTCAAGCCCGTATAGTGTGACAAACTGACAGACATGTGGGGTTGGAAGATAGAGTAGTGTGCAAATCAGCACATTTCAGTCTAGTAATTGTGCTGATTTGAGGCTGCATTCAGTCTTTGTAAAAGCTGATCTATTTACAGCTCACCATTGTTTTAGGGTGCAGTGTTTTGAGCATTCCAACGTAAAGTCTTAGATTTTGGGGAGGCTGCCTCATTGCTGAGCCCTCATACCAATTTTTGGGTGTCCAGGACAAGAACTGGCAAAAGATCTGCTCAACTCCCAAGACTTTTAGTCTCTGTTTTATGTTCAGTTTCTCACCCTCTGAGCCCTGTGTTTCTTATTCATCAACAGACATCTCGAGGAGAAAAGCACACATAATGTTGAGCTCATGTTAGTATATTTCCCTTCTGTCCATGATTTTGACCCCTGAGTCATATCTGTCTTGGTATTGTTCTGATGCTTTCAAACATATTCCTTTTTTTATTTTATTCAAAGCTTTTCTAGTATTTTTCAAAACTGGAACACCTTGTGGACAGAAAAATTGTCTTTTTGATTCAACTTTGCTATTTTTAATTATGTAAAACATTTACCTGATATCAAAACCAAAAGTATCATTGATATCTACCAGTCAAAGACCACTAGCAACACATCTGTAGGCAGACAAAGCTAGAGATTGCATTCTTGAATAAGGATTGGTGTATTGTATAACTAAGATGAAAACAAAGAAAAAACAAAACAAGATAGACATTGTCTTGTATATCAAGTTCAGTAACAAATTCTATAGCAAATTCCTCAAAACACGCTCTTACTATGACACTCTTTGTTCCCCATGCTGCATGGGCTCCTTTCTGTAGCAATTAATGCTACTTTAAATAGAGCAGCATTTCCCTTCTCTGCTCCCTGAGTTATAGAGGATTCAAAAGTACCCCTCCTATAGAAAGAGAAATTGGCAGCTAGATCCCTGGATGCACGCTTTGTAGCTACAGAAATTCCTGGGCCTGATTCCAAGGAGCGGAGCCAGGGAAGTGGTCTCCAGGGAGACTCTGGCATGTGTGTTCCAGGGAGCTTGCAGACATAGGTAAATGCATAACAGGTACCTGGAGGATTCTGAAGTAGTGAGACAAGCTGGAGCATCTCGCATTGACAAGGGAAGAACAGCAACAGTCCAGTGTTCGGGATGACTGGCTGACATGGTTCTGAAGTGGATATTTTGGAAGGTCACCATCTCAAGCTTTCTTGAAAAATCGTCTCTCGAGGGTGGCCTGTGTAAAGGTCTGAAAGGAAAATTCTAGGGACAGGAAATGGGAGGTGGTCACAAAATTGACAACTAAAGAGCACATACCCATATAGGGGAAGTGTCACTGCAGAGGTCTCAGAGGTGGGGTGGGCACTCAACATCCCCCAAATGTACAGAGATAGATAGACAGACAGACAGACAGATAGATAGATAGATAGATGATAGAGAGATAAGTAGATAGATGATGGATGGATGGATGGATGATAGATAGATGACAAAGAAAGATATATTGGACTTTAGATATCTCAACTGATGTCCTCAACAGATTGCACAATTGCCCCAAATTTTGTGATCCTTCCTGCAAACCCCAACACATCAAGGAAGGAAGAGAGATTCATAGAATGAGAGGTGGGGGAAGAAGAGTAAAAGGAAGATCCTTCACCTTTGCCATACAATGGGTCTCCAAGTCTCCAATTAGGCCTGAGGTAGGCAGGAACAGGGGTGAGACCTTGAACTGACTGGGAAATGTAAGTTGTCACTTGGATGAGAATGAACATTAGCCTGCTTGAAAAACAATCTTGGTTAGCTAAGTGAGACTTACACTAATAACTGAAGGTAACTAGACAGCTCTGGGGTAAGCCTGATGTGTCATCAAGAGTAAAGTTGTTTGTACACAATCAGCTTTCACCCAATCAATATGTAGGTTAGATAAACAATAGTATAACAGATTTCACATGGCAGAACAGGGTAAATTGCAAAATGTACAGGCAATAGTCTGCAGAAGCTCATGGAGGCTGAGGTCCCTGAGGACTGACTGAATCTTTTGGAAGATCAGAATGGCAAAGATGATATAAAGAATATATATATATTTTATCGAGTTTTAGGTGAAAGTTTACAAAGCAAATTAGGTTACCAGTCAACAATCCATACACAAACTGTTCCTTGACATTGGTTACAAAGGATGATAGGTCTTTACAGAATGAGTCATGTTTGAGTAAGAAAAGGCAAAGCAGGCAAAGTATGTTCCAATGAGGGAAATAGCTTGAACAAAAGTTTATAGGAAGTAAAACATCAGGGAACCAGAGTAGATCAACTGCTTGAGGAAGAGAAACTAGAGGCTGGAACAGGAGAAGAATATGAGATGGCTCTGGGGAGAGTCTTCAAAAGCCAGTTTGCAGTGCCTAAAGCCAGTATGGCAGGAAGCTTATTTTTCCTATGTCCTTTATATTCTCCCCTTCTTCTGCACATCCATTTTTCCAAAACTCCCTTCAAGCCCAATGTCTTAGCTCTCTGATCTCTCCTCTCTGCTTGTCAGCCTTCAACAGCTGACCCAAGAACACTGTATGGGCAAGTGACACGTATTTATTGCCATTGTGAAAATAAAGTGAAAACCAGTCAAATAAAGAATTAAGGGGAAAAGTTAATGTGATGATTTGACCATGTGGCTTCCAATAAATGGGCCTTTTGGAAATTAATGATGAATAAATTGACCTGCTTCTGTGGGACATAAAGCCAAAAATAGAGTGACCATATAATTTATTATCCACCTGGGAATCTCTTGAGGGTGAAGTGGCTACTATTTATGCTTGTACATGGTCAACAGGTATAGCTGTCAACAACACTATCTCCTATAACCCATGAAGTACAATGACCTTACAGAAAAATCCGATGCCATGCTCTCTGAATCTTGGGAATATGGGTGTTCCTCTTTCTCTTCTACTAGGACCAGGAATGTGGATGCTCTTATTTCTCTCCCACTAGAGAGTGAGTGAAATGGAGTGCTATACATAATGAAACAGGAACAACAGGCATAATTATTGTAGAAAATAGGGCTGTCTACAGCAGACTATGGAGAGTGGTGATCTTATAGAAAACTCTGACAGTATTTGGGATGAAACCATGCTCTCATGCTACCATCTGAATCCCTTGAATGCCTCATGCCAAGCATATTTAAATGCCCCATGCCAGGAGCTGTTTTCAGTTCCCATCTTTAATTCAAACACATCTCACCCAGTACTCTGCATAATATGGGTGCTCAGTAGAGGTTGGCTGACTTCATGGGGGTAAAAAAAGGACAGGTGTGGACGATGGGGTGCAGGAAACGGAAAGCTGAGGCAGCAATAGGTGGAGACCCCAGAAGGGTCTGAGTGTCACTGGGGCAGTGCTGAAATGTGGAGGGAGTATGGATCACAAGGACAACTTGCCCCCATTCCTGTTCCTGACTGGTCCTATGGCCTTCCGCTAACTGGGTTTTCTCACACTGTTCCCACTGTCTTGATCCCAATCCTGTCCCCAGGCTCCTTCTTTTGGTTTAATTGTCAACTTGGGAGCTCCTATTCTAGGGCTAGAGTTTTGGTGGCTCCCCTGGAGGCCTTCAGCTTTACCCTCCTCACTCAGTTTCTGTGTTAAGTAACTGGTTGAGCAGTGGGAGAGGGTTCTGCAACCTGGACTGAGAGGCAGGGCTCTGGGGAAGGTGGGCAGGCAGCAATGTGTGGCTTGGATGCACAGGTCCTGGCTCTGATCCCATCCACCCTGCACCATCTCCTTGACCAAGTCACCTTCTTCTCTTCCCGTTTTTCTGAGAGGAGGCTGTTGTCTGTCTGAGATGCCCTGTTTAACCTAGAGAGTCCACAGTCAGGCTGAGGGTTACATGTACATCCACAGGCAGGCTGACAGGTAGTGGGGAGCTGAGGAAAGGGTCAGATCTGGGTGGCGGGCTCCTGCCTGTCCACTCTGACCCTGTTTGTGCAAACACAGAAGGAAGATGAAATGATTTTGATGCTAGAGACTTCTCCCCAGGGTTTGTCTCCTGAATTTGTTTTCCTCCGGGGGACCCACCCAAAGGCAAGTGACAGTCTCTCTGTCTTTTTCCTTTTCTTGCAGTTCCTGTTATTGGTTTTGCCAGCTCGTCTCTCCATTTCTATTTGTTTACCAGCAATTCCCTTTTCTCCTTTATCTGCCTGTGTCCTACCTTTTTTCTGGGTGTGGAAGGAGGAATTAGGGGACATGCACTTTCTGGAGTTTCTGTGTTTTGTCTCTTTTTTTCTAGTCCTCCTCTTCCTTTTACTTACTTCTCCCATTTTCTTTTCGTAGTACTATTTTAACCTCTGTCTTGATTGCGATGGAGGTGGTCAACAATGGGTTCCTGGATTGAAGAGTGATCTAAAGCAGGAAGACTAAAGAGTAGAAAGAAACGAAAGAGAAGGGGCAGGAAGAGGCAGTAGATATGGGAAATAGAGTTATACTGTACTGAGACAAAACTGAAGAGACAAGGAAGCTCCTTTTGTGTGCTCCTAGGGAGCAATACGAAACCGTTAACTCAACCCACAGCAGAAAGGACTGAAGCTAGAGAGCAAGAAAAATGAGCATGTGAGATGCTAAAATAATTTCTTGAGGTGTTTTTACATTGTGCAAATATTATTCATTCAACAAACATCTACTGAGAAGATAATATATTCCAAAAGCTGTTTTAGGAGTCCAGGATCCTACCGTCAACAAAATGGAATCAGGGAACATAGGTTCTATTGGAAATGCAGAAAATCAAACAAATCCCTATGAATAAGATGCATCTTGTCAGATGGCTTTGAGTGCTTGGGAAACACAAGGCAGGAAAGGGGAATAGGAGACAGAGGGATTGGAACTTTAATTAGGGTGTTGAGGGAAGACCTCACGGATATGGGACAGATGGAGGTAAGTGAACAAGGCAGAGGATATCTGGGGAAGAGACTTCCCTAACAGGTAGGAGCCAGTGTTGAGCTCCACCCAGGGATGGTGTCTGCCTCCTGTGAGGGAGGAACAGGGAGGTTGGGGAGCCTTGAGACAGGGATCCCCATGGAAAGCTGAGGAACGGGGATCTGGGTGGTGATGGAGGCCAGCCAGACAGTCTTGCTTTTATTCTTAAAGCAGTTTGACTTTAGTTCTTATTGAGAACTAAACTTGTTCTTACTGAGAACTCACTCCATTACTGTGTGGCAAAAAAACTGTGGGGGCAGGGGGCAAGTAATGAGACCAGTCTAGTTAGTGGCTTGTCTTAGTTTAGGAGTGTTGCCATAACAGAAAAATACCGCGAGTGGGTGGCTTTAAAGAATAGGAGTATATTGTCTCATAGTTTTGGAGGCTATAAGTTCAAATTCAGAGCTTCATCAGGACTCGTCCGTTTTCTATGTTTCTTTCTCTCTGGGTTCCAGGGAAAGATCCTTGTCTCTTTCCCCTTCTGTAGCCCAAGGAGTACCTTGGGTTATAGAAGTTCCTCATATGATCTCTTCCCCATGTGTGTGTCTCTGTACCTGTTCTGCTCTTTTTTAAGACACCTTTCAGAAGTGTTTGGGTTTAGGATCCACCTTATTCTGGTCATTGTTGTTGTTAGGTGCCGACGAGTGGGTTCCAACTCATAGCAACCCTATGTATCACAGAACCCTATTTTAGCATAATCTCATTAGCATAACAAAAGAAAACCCTTATTTCCAAAGAAAGTCATATTTACAGGTATAAGAGTTAGGGCTTCAGCATAATTTTGCCTGTGTTTGTGTGTGTGTGTGGTGAATATGTACAGAAGAAAACAATTTTTTATTTTCAACATAACCTTTTGGAGTACACATCAGGTGCCATTGCAACCGTCCAGGGAGTAGGGACAATGTTGTGGGCAGGGTGGCAGTAGCGGAGGGGTGAGAAGTAGTCAGAAGGTGGAGATATATTGAAAGAAGAGCCAGCCATAACTGAAATGGGGAAGAATTTGCGAGGACACACGGTTCTCTAGAGTAGAACCAAGAGCTCTATTTTTTCACTTCAGGTGGGATGAACCTCTTGGATATCTGAGGGAAGAGGCTAAGAACACAGTGTATATAAGAATCTAGAGCCCAGGGGAGCCATCTGATATGGAGAGATAAATGTTGCTAGTCATTGCATGGTATTACTGCTAGTAAACTGATATGTTAGAGCTCTTTTCTGGAAAATTCCACATAAACTTTCTCATCAGAGGCTCATGAGAGCACAGGGATGGGGAACTGGCATAATTATCCTCATTTCACAGATGATGCAAGTGCCTCTGGCAGGGGCCTGGAGCACTGCATGAGTTTCACAGTCAGTAGTGATAGAAGAGATGGTTCTTGGACCCAGTGCTCGGATGTCCTTTCTGGCTTTCTGTCTGTTATATTTGCTATTTCTGCCAATGAAAGGCTTTCCTAGGGAGATGCATTTGTTATGTAAGTGTGTGGTAACCAGAAGGAAGTGTGAAAATTGTGAGAAGTGACGAGAGAAGAAAGAGAGGGAAAGAAAGAGAGGCTGAAAGCATGTCTCTTTGAAGGTTGGAATTGGGTAGGGTGTACATGGCTGAAGGTCTCTGCACACAGTGGGCAGCACTAGACATTCGCAGCACGTGGGCAGGCCTATCCTAACTTGGAGATGTACATGGGCTTGTACACATAGAGCAAGGCACTGGAATTGCCTTGTTTCCTTTTTGCAGTGAGCTATGGTCCACATGAACACACCAGCATATGTATGTCTTCTAGATGTCAGTAACATCCATTTGTAATAACATGGTTATCTTTTCTAAATATCTGAAGATATTTCCTACTTTACCGCTGACTACCCTCCAGAAAAGAATGAAGCAGTGAACTTGTACTACATTCATATGAAGAAGACATTCTGCTGTAATGAAAGTGGTAGGCTTTCTGCTTTTAGGAAATGAAAATTGCATACAACTTCACTGTGTATTATTTTATCCAGCCAACTTATACATGTTGAGCTCATACTATTAGCCTAGCACCATTCTAGGGGATTTTAACATGATGAACAAAAACAGTGCTCATATTGTAGTGGGATGTGACAGGTAGTAAAACTACAAACAAGCAGGTATGTATCAAATGGTCTAAGTGTTGTGGATAAACTGAAGCAGGCAATTGGCTAGACAGTGGAGGGCATTTATAGTTTTTAATATGGCTTTCATGGAAGGTCTCTTTAAAAAGTTGGCATTTGAGTAAAGGGCTGAAGCACACGAGAGAGAGAGAAAGAGAGACAGATAGGTGTCTGGAAAAAAGAGAAAATGCAAATGGCAAAGGTAGGAGTGTGCATAGTTTTTTCTCAGGAAATTCACTGAGTGAGGGGGAAGCACAATAAGTGTGGGGGAGGAATGTTAGGAAATGAGATCAGAGTAACAGTATTTGTGAGAGCGGAGGATCATATAGGCCCCTGGTGCCACTTAAAGGATTTTGGTTTTGTTTGGAGTAATTTAAGAAGTCACTGATACACTTTCAGTTCGAGAGTTACATCATATGACTTACATTTTAGTAGAGCCATTTGAATTGCTATGAGAATAGTCTCAAGGGGTTCAAGGGTAGAAACTGGGAGACAAGGAATTATAATCTAGCTCACTTGGACCAAGATAGTAGCAGTGGGGGTGGTAAGCCCTAATTGGATTCTGAGATATTTTGAATGTAGAGCCAGCCAAGTGGCTTTTCCGATTGTTTGAATAGAGGGCATGAAAGAAACAGGCATTAAAACTTATCCCAAGATTTCTGGCCTGAGTAAATAAAGACTAAAGAAAATCTTAAGCTTTTATTACTTTCTCTTATTGTAACAAACGTATATTATATATTGGATATAAAATGGCCCAAGCCCCGTTAGAGATAGTTTTCCAAGTCCATGTGATCCCAGATAAGACGGTCAGTGTGACATGATGTTGCCAACTCCTAGAAGGTGGGTTCTCTCAGGCATGCTCAGGCCTGCCAATAATCTGGGCACCTGCCTTTGAGAAAGAGAAAGTAACTTTATTGCAATGCGCAGAGCAAGCAGCCAGGAGGAAGTTCCTCAGATCCCAATTCATGAGCTATGGGAAGCATGGCTTATATGGTGGCCATGCAGGCATACTGGAGAGGGGAAATTCTAGTAGGAATAGATAGGGAAGATGTTGCAAGAATTATGGTGGCCAGGAAACAGGAGGTGATGCGATTCTTGTCAAGGCTCTTCGCTTTAGAATGGGGCCTGGGCGATGATTTTCCTTCTGATTCGTTCCACTTGTTGCTTCATCCGCTGTTGAGGTCAACTAACTGTCACAGCTGGCTCTTGTTCACATGCGAGGTGGGCCGAATCTAGTTTGGTCTGCTTTAAAGCACACTTTTCTGACTACTGGAAATTTACTGACATTTGTGGGGTCAGGTTACAAGAGCAAAGCCAAGACTTTGCCTACAGAAGGAAGATTATCCAATAGTCTTATCAAGACTATTTATATTATATTGGAAATACAAAATAACTCAGTTTCCACACTTGGAATGGATACATACAAATACTGATATGCAGTCCAATTCTATAAGCTAGCGGAGAGTCTATCATCTGTGTCATGGGAATATGAAAGAATGTCCTTTTTTATGTCCCAAAGCTTATGTTGCTGACATCTGATAACTTACAAAGAAAATGACTATCTGAAGAGGCAGAATGCAAACATATGTCAGTCTTTTTATGAACATTTTTTTTGACATGTTTTCAGGTGACAAGGAACAACTGAGCCATGGACACCTGGTTGAATCAATCATACACAGATGACTTTGTCCTCTTGGGCATCTTTTCATACTGTGCAACTGATCTTGTTCTTTTCTCTATGGTCATGATGGTCTTCACAGTGGCCCTCTGTGGGAATGTCCTACTCATCTCCCTCATCTACATAAATCCTCGACTTCATACACCCATGTACTTCTTCCTTAGTCAGCTTTCCCTCATGGACCTCATGTTGGTATGTAACATTGTACCAAAGATGGCAGTCAACTTCCTGTCTGGCAGAAAGTCCATCTCCTTTGTGGGTTGTGGTATACAAATTGGCCTTTTTGTCTCTCTCGTGGGCTCTGAGGGGCTCTTACTGGGACTCATGGCTTACGACCGCTATGTGGCCATTAGCCACCCACTTCACTATCCCATCCTCATGAGCCAGAGGGTCTGTCTCCAGATTGCTGGAGGATCCTGGGCCTTTGGCATACTAGATGGAATGATCCAGATGGTGGCAGCCATGACCTTCCCCTACTGTGGCTCCAGGAATGTGGACCACTTCTTCTGTGAGGTGCCAGCCTTATTGAAGCTGGCCTGTGCAGATACATCCCTTTTTGAGAACCTGCTATTTGGTTGCTGTGTCTTCATGCTCCTCCTTCCCTTCTCCATCATCATGGCCTCCTATGCTCATATTCTGGCTGCTGTGCTCCGTATGAACTCTGCTGAGTCCCGTAAAAGGGCTCTGGCCACCTGTTCCTCCCATCTGACAGCTGTCTCCCTCTTCTATGGGGCTGCCATGTTCATCTACTTGAGGCCTAAGCACTACCGGACCCCTAGCCATGACAAAGTGGTCTCTGTCTTCTACACCGTTCTTACTCCTATGCTCAACCCCCTCATTTATAGCTTGAGGAATGGGGAAGTGATCGGGGCACTGAGGAAGGGGCTAGACCGTTGTAGGATTGTCAGCTAGCACTGAAGTTTCAGGATATCTGATGCATGGCTCTGCCATTTCTTGGCTGTATAACTTTGGTACATCATTCACCCTTCATGGGTGTCTGTTTCTTCATAATAAATGAGAATCATGGCATTTGTTCTACCTCACAGGGATGTTGTGGAGACTATTGCATATAAATCAAAGCCCCATGCAGAAGCAATATATACTATTATTGTTAGTGTTGATTGTTTATAGAGCTCTTAAAGTGAATTCTCTCTTTTTAATTCTTCTTTGTAATAGTTGTCTTTTACTGAGTACTTACTATGTCCTGGACACTGGCTTATCTATCTTATTATCTAAGTCATAATTCAAGGTAATAAATATGAGTATATTAAGGAAAATGTTCTAGTTTTAGAAGTTGAATCTCTAGAATTTTTCTTGGATTTTTCCTAGCCTTCTCCTTTGTTCCATTAGAAGTTTTATAATGCCTCCTTTAAGGAACAAAAATATATCTCTACTATTTAGAAGTTCTCCCTGCAGGGGTAATGCCTTGTGTGTTTGTGTATTACCCATGCTTGCCCTGTGACCTATAAAACCTTTATTATTGCTCAATAATTTCTTATTGAATGAATGCAAGAAGAGAGTATAAAATGACACAATGTATACAAAAGCATTTTGTAAAGTATTATTCACATGTCAAATTTTCTGTGGCAGCTGTGATTCGTTTCAGTACTTCAAGTTTTGCAACAGTGAAATTATATGTGTTTTGGAGGATGAAGATTGGAACAGAAATGAACATAATATCTGAGCCATTATTTTAAAATGTATTTAAGTCAGATTGCAGTCAGGAATTAAACTACATCGGTTACTTTAATGCAGAGGACTGAATATAATCTTTACTCAGATATTGGAGAACTGAAATGGCAAGACAGGAAGTCTAAGATTCTCAAAAGGAAAAACTACAGTAAGAAGCTACTATCTCTAGGCCTGGGAGATCTAGAGTAAAAGGATGGGGTTATTAACACCTGGAATATTGGAGCCAAAACGTATGAGTTGTGGGCACAGGTCACCTGGTATTTATACCTCAGAAACATTTCTACAGAGGTGACAGACAGTCTGAGAAGACTGCCTTGCCCTGACTCGTGGTGGTACCTCCAGAACTCAGAGGAAGAAGAGGAGTTTGCAGACCTGGAGCCCAGAGTCCTGAGAAGGAAGTGCTGCCCAGATTCCTGAGAAGAGACACCAGGAGTTCAGAGGGGGATCCCTGGTCTCTTCTCAGACCTCTGAGGAATGGTGCTGGTCAGCTGATGTTTGTTTCTCTGAAGGACAGGATGAGACTGGTTCTGGGAGTGTGAAAATTAAGACTGCAAAGTGAAACCAACTGCCAGAATAGAGAAACATTGTTTACAATGATATCCACAGAAGCAACAGGAAATCATGAAGGAGCTAGTTTCTTTTCCCCTTTTCCGGGCTTACAATCTCCTTCTGGTTCCCCTATTGGCAGGTCCTTGTGTGAAGAAACCATGGTTGACCAGTGGGTAAAGTGGTTGGCTGCTAGGCTCAAACCCATCAGCTGCTCCACAGGAGAAAAATGTGTCAGTCTGCCTCTGTAGAGAGGTACAGCCTTAGAAACCCAATGGGGCAGTTCTTCTCTGTCCTATAGGATCACTATGAGTTGCAATTGACTTGCTGGCAATGGGTCTGGTTTTTTATTTTGATGTGAAGCTAAGGAGCCCTGGTAGTGCAGTGGTTATGATCTCCTCTGCTAACTGAAAAGTCGGAGGTTCCAATGCACCAACCATTCTGTGGGATATGCACTCTGTAGATTACAGCCTTGAAAACCCTATGGTACATTTCTACCCTGTCTTATAAGGTCACTATGACTTGAACTAAACTTGATTACAATGGCTTTTTTGGTGTGAAACTTGATGACAAAAAGAAACCCCAACATCACAAATCAGAATATAGAAGTATTGATTTGAAGCTGAGGCAATAGCTTAACAACTGGCATAGTATATACCCCTTCGGCAACACAGCATCCATACTTGCAGTTTTACTCATATTTGAACTTCCTTAAAAACAGCATCAACGTTTGTGATTTTGCCTAACAAGGTGTTAACTGTCCTTCATACACATGGTATCCATTTGTGGGCAAAGTTAATTATATCTAAAATTCATTCACAGTCTCATCTGAATATTAACCACCAACAATAATCAGAGAGACAATAAGGGATGTACACACACACACACTCCCATAAACACCAACACATCAACATACCAATTGGTCATGAGGCCGTAATAGATATTTACAGCTTCTTTCTTCTACTTCCCATTCCCTATTTCCTTTGCCACCAGCTAGAACCTTATCTGGTAGGAATTATATACCTGGTAGTATAATCAACACCACCATTCCAAACATGTCTTAATCCTCAATGGTACTGTTTTTGGTTGCTTGTTTTAGTTTTCCATTATCTTTTACTAATGGACATGGAAGTACTGATGGGTTTCCCAGAGAATCTCTAGTTCCAGAAAATAACCCTCTCTATTCTTTGTGTTTAGTAGCAACCCAATTTCCCCTTGGTAATCAGCATTTTTAATCACCCTACTGCACTTTAGTAGAGCTGTTCTATTATTTCCCTATTTGTCAGTGACAGGAAAAGCCCAAATGAACAGATGAAGTTTCAACTTCCAATATAATGAGGCCATTGTTTCATGGATACAAGAGAAATAGTACAATATATTGATCACTAATTCAAAACACATATTGCATTCTGTAAAATAATAAACCTGTGGCTGTTGAGTTGTTTCTGACTCGTAACGACCTGATAGGACAGAGTAGAACTGCCCAATAGGGTTTCCAAGGCTGTAATATTTAGGGAGGCAGACTGCCACATCCTTCTTCTGTGGAGCTGCCGGTGATTTTGAACTGCCGGCTTCTCGGATAGCAACCAGGTGCTTAACCACTGCTCCAGTAGGGCTCCTATTCAGTAAGACACACTTCCATTTTTTCAGGGTATTTTTTCTGATCTACACCTGTGAAAGAATTAATACCATAACCGAGGCCAACTGCTTCTGGGTAATGGAGTATACATAAGACCAGTAAATGAGATGGACACAAGTCCATTGCTGCCCTCTTTCTTGTAAAACAAATTCTTTCATCATAAGCAGTATTGTACAGAACCGTGATGGTATCTGTAAGTACATGGATGATGGTGATGTCAGAAACTTTACAGGCAAGGAAAGCAAATTCATTTCTAGAATACATGTGTCTATTCCAGTGAGGTCAAATTTCTATCCTATTCATGATGAAAGGAGTCCAGTAAGATCAATCTGCTACCAGGTGGCAAGAGGTTTCCCCAGAGGAAACGCATCTTGTTGGGGTTCAGAATTCTTTTCTGTTCCAGGAAGGTTAGGTAGTTAGTGATAATATTAATCAGGTCAGCTTGGTGAGGAGAAATTCATGTTGGTGAGCCTATGTATAACTCCCATCCCTATCGAAATTGTCAATTTGTACATAGCCCATTTAACAAACACAAGAGTTATTAAGAAAGAGGCTAACTGATGTCCACAGAATATAATGTTCTGTGGAATGTTAAAATGATCAAGATCTCTGTAGAATATATTATGAAGTCGGAGAATTTATGTAGTACTGAGGCAAGATTGTGAAGGTAAGCGCCCTTCTTCTAGTGATAACCAGATATCAGGGGATGTGATTGTGTGCCCCATCCAATAAAGATGACCACATCTGTAACAGCAACTGTGGTTAGAGTCACCACCTGATTAACTTTACACTGATTCACTCTAATTCTCTAGGACCCACTCACCTTTTGTACAGGCCAGGAAGACACATTGCGGATGTGTGTATTTCAAGTATTTATTGTGACACTAATACCTGTAATTTCCAATGATGCCGTATTGATCTTGATTTACTGTCCTGGTCCCATAAAAAAAAAACAAAAACCTATTGCCATCGAGTCAATTCCAACTCACAGTGGCCCTATAGGACAGAGTAGGCCTGCTTCATAGGGTTTCCAAGGCTGTAGTCTTTATGGGAGCAGACTGCAATATCTTTTTCCTGCGGAGTGGAAGGTGGGTTTAAATTGCTGACCTTTCAGTTAGCAGCTGAGTGCTCATCCTCTGCGCCACCTAATGTCCTGGTAGGGAACAGAAATTCCTGAGCTTCTACTGACCTTTCTACCATAATGGAACTCACTGCATAGGTCAGAGGTGGTTTCTACCAGTTTTGGATTATGTCAATACCAAATACGTGCCAAGAATTTGGGAAATAACCACAGGTTAGGTCTGCAGAGCTGTTTGGCTCACTGTAATTTGAATTTGGGCTGGCATGCTACCTATTACCTCTTCACATTTTAAGCCCCACTTTGGAGGACCACAGTGGTGTTTTGGGTCACAAGAAATCAGTATCAAGTTAGTGTCAGTGTCTAGGGAAAACTAAACTGTATGCATTCACTTGGGTTAGTTATCAGGACTCAAAAGTAAGGCACCTATGTCAATACGACTTTGCTATTTATTCCAGGAAATTCCTACCCAGTAAGATAAGGCTAATAATTAAAACATAACTTCATTGTTACCTTTGTCTTAGCAATAGACTGCTCAACCAGCCCCCCTTTCAAGACAATAGATGACTCAGTTGGACAAACTCAGCTTCTTATCAAATGACTATTTTCTCATTAAGACTCCTCCATGACTCATGCTCATGGTATCCACCATTCCTATTATGTCATGGATTTTGACAGATTCCAATCAAATTCTTGCATTGCAAGGGCCACCTCAAACCACTCAACACCAGATCCTAAAACCCTGTAAACAGCTACTCTTGATCTTCCCCTTCTGAGACACTACTAAGGTTTTGTCAAGATGTTGTTTATCTTTACTGTGTAAGTAACGAACCTGGCTTTGTTTGATCAGCAGGTTGTTGTGGTGATCTTTTTTTTGTTATGCCAATAGTTAATGCTATTAATTCCTAAAAGGTTTGGGTATTTTCTTTTCTTCCATGCATGACCACTCTAGTAAATGGCAACAGATTCTTTTGGGGAGTGGCTTAGAGGATTTACAGTATTGTATATATTTGTGTCTTGGAAGAAGTACAGCCATAATGCTCCTTTTAAGAGAGTATGGTGAGGCTCTGTCTAATCTACTTTGGACATGTTATCAGGACGGACCTGTCCCTGGAGAAAGACATCATGCTTGGTAAAGTAGAGGGTTAGTGAAAAATAGGAATACCTTCAATGAGATGGATTGACACAGTGGCTGCAAGAATAGTTGCAAGCATAACAATTGTGGGGATGGTGCAGGACTGAGCAGTGTTTTCTTCTGTTGTACATGGGGTCCCTATGAGTTGGAAATGACTCAATGGCACCTAACAAGTGACTAATGATTTTATCTTCTCATGTGCTTCTTGGCCATTTGTTCATCCTCTTTGGAGAAGTATCTATTGAAATACAGCCTTGAAAAGTGAGAATAGACAGCTCCACTATAATAGTAGGAGACTTCTACACAGCACTTCCAGTGAAAGACAGGACATCCAGAAAGAAGCTCAATAAAGACATGGATATCTAAGTGCCACAATCAACTCACTTGACCTCACAGATGTGTACAGAACACTCCACCCAAGAGCAACCAACTATACTTTCTTTTCTAGTGCACATGGAACATTCTCTAGAATAGACCACATATTAGGTCAAAAACCAAGCCTTAGCAGAATCCAAAACATTGAAATATTACAAAGCATCTTCTCTGACCATAAGGCCATAAAAGCAGAAATCAATAACAGAAAAAACAGGGAGAAGAAATCAAACACTTGGAAACTGAACAATATCCTGCTCACAAAAGACTAGGTTATAGAAGAAATTAAGTAAGGATGGAGTAAAGAAATTTATAGAATCCAATGAGAATGAAAACACTTCCTATCAGAATCTTTGGGATACAGCGGAAGCGGTGCTCAGAGGTCATTTTATATCAACAAATGCGCACATACAAAAAGAAAGGGCCAGGATCAAAGAATTACCCCTACAATTTGGACAAATAGAAACAGAGCAACAAAAGAAACCCTCAGGCACCAGAAGGAAGTAAATAATAAAAAAAAGAGCAGAATTAAATGAAATAGAGAACAGAAAAACAATTGAAAGAGTTAACGAGACTAAAAATTGTTCTTTGAAAAAATTAACAAACTTGATAAACTATTGGCAACACTGACAAAGGAAAAACAGGAGAGGGAGCAAATAACCTGAATAAGAAATGAGATGGGAGATATCACAACCGACCCAGCTGAAATTAAAAGAATCATATCAGACTACTACAAAAAAGTGTACTCTAACAAATTTGAAAACTAGAAGAAATGGATGAATTTCTAGAAACACACTACATACCTAAACTAACGCAAACAGAGGTATAACAACTAAATAAACCCATAACTAGAGAAGAGATTGAAACGGTATTTAAAAGACTCCCAACAACAACAGCCAAAAAAAAAAGCTCTGGCCCAGACGACTTCACTGCACAGTTCTACCAAACTTTCAGAGAAGAGTCAAAACCACTACTACTAACGGTATTTCAGAGCACAGAAAAGGATGGAATACTACCAAACTCACTCTATGAAGCCAGTGTATCCCTGATACCAAAACCAGGTAAAGACACTACAAAAAAATTACAGACCTATATCTCTCATTAACTTAGGTGCAAAAATCCTCAACAAAATTCTAGCCAATAAAATTCAACAATGTATCAAAAAAGTAATTTCACCATGACCAAGTGGGATTCATACCAGGTGTGCAGGGATGGTTCAACATTAGAAAAACAATTAATGTAATCCATTATATAAACAAAAGACAAGAATCACATGATTTTATCAATTGATGCAGAAAAGGCATTTGTCAAAGTCCAACATCCATTCATGATAAAAACTTTCAGCAAAATAGGAATAGAAGGGAAATTCCTCAACATAATAAAGGCATTTATACAAAACCAACAGCCAAAATTACCCTTAATGGACAGAGTCTGAAAGCATGCCCCTAGAGATGGGGAACCAGACAAGGATGCCCTTTATCACCGCTCTTATTCGACATTGTGCTGGAGGTCATAGTCAGAGCAATTAAGATAGAGAAAGAAATAAAGTGCATTCAGATTCGTAAGGAAGAAGTAAAAGTACCTCTATTTGCAGATGATATGATCTTATATACAAAAAACGCTAACGAATCCTCAAGAAAACTACTGAAACTAATAGAAGTGTTCAGCAGAGTATCAGGATACAAGATAAACGTACCAAAATCAGTTGGATTCTTTTACACCAACAAAAAGGACATCGAAGAGGAAATCACCAAATCAATACCTTTTACAGTAGCCCCCAAGAAGATAAAAATACTTAGGAATAAATCTTACCAGAGAAACAAATCACCAACTTCATATGGAAGGGAAAGAGGCCCCGAACACGTAAAGCATTACTGAAAGAGAAGAATAAAGTGGGAGACCTCACTCTACCTGATTTTAGAACCCATTATACTGCCACAGTAATCAAAACAGCCTGGTACTGGTAAAAAAACAGATACATAGACCAATGGAACAGAACTGAGAATGCAGATATAAACCATCCACATATGAGCAGCTGATATTTGACAAAGGCCCAAAGTTCGTTCACTGGAGAAAAGACAGTCTCTTTAACAAACATTGCTGGCATAACTGGACACCCATCTGCAAATAAATGAAAGAAGACCCATACTGCACTCCATGCACAAAAACTAACTCAAAATGGATCAAAGACCTAAATATAAAATCTAAAACAATAAAGATCATGGAGGAAAAAATAGGGACAATTCATGGAGCCCTATACATGTTATAAATAGTATACAAAACACTACTAACAATACACAAACACCAGAAGAGAAACTAGATAACTGGGAGGCACTAAAAATCAAACACTTATGTTCATCCAAAGACTTCACCAAAAGAGTAAAAAGACAATCTACAGACTGGGAAAAAATTTTGGGCTACAACAAATCCAAACAGCATCTAATCTCTAAAATCTACAGGATACTACATCACCTCAACAACAAAAAGAGAAATAACTCAATTAAAAATTGGGCAAAGGATATGAACAGGCACTTCACCAAAGAAGACATTCAGGTAGCTAAGAGATACATGAGGAAATGCACACTATCATTAGCTGTTAGGGAAATGCAAATCAAATGAGATACCATCTCACCCCAACAAGCCTAGCATTAATCCAAAACACACAACATAATGAATGTTGGAGGGGTTGTGGAGAGACTGGAACACTTATACTCCGCTGGTGTGAATGTACAATGGTACAACCACCTTGGAAATTGATTTGGAGCTTCCTTATAAAGCTAGAAATAGAAGTACCAAAGGATCCAGCAATCTCACTCCTTGGAATATATCCTAGACAGATAAGAGCCCTCACAGGAATAGATATATGCGTACCCGTGTTCATTGCAGAATTGTTTACAAGAACAAAAAGATGGAAACAACCTTGGTGCCCATCAGTGGATGAATGGATGAAGAAATTATGGTATATTCACACAACAGAATATTATGCGACAATGTAGAACAATGATGAATCTGTGAAACATAACATGGAAAAATCTGGAAGGCATTATGCTGAGTGAAATTAGTCAGTTGCAAAAGGACAAACACTGTATGTGACCACTATTATAAGAACTCAAGAAAAGGTTTAAACACAGAAGAAAACTTTCTTTGATGGTTACGAGGGTGGGAGGGAAAGAGGGGTATACACAAACTAGACAGTAGAAAAGAGTTACTTTAGGTGAAGGGAAGAACAACACACAATACAGGGGAAGTCAGCACAACTTGGCTACAATAACAGCTAAGAAGTTTCCAGAATACAACCAAACACTTTGAGGGACAGAGTAGCAGAGGCAGAGGTCAGAGGACTACGGTTTTTGAGGGGACATCTAAATCAATTGGCATAAAACATAGCAAAGTTTATTAAGAAAATGTTCTGCATCCCACTTTGGTGAGTGGCATCTGGGGCCTTAAAAGCTAGCAACGGGCCATCTAAGATGCATCAATTTGTCCCAACCCACCTGGAGCAAAGGAGAATGAAGAACACCAAAGACACTTGGAAAATATGAGCCCAAGAGACAGAAAGGGCACATAAACCAGAGCCTCCATCAGCCTGAGACCAGAACTAGATGGTACCTGGCTACCACCAATGACTACCTTGTCAGGGAATACAACAGACAGTCCCTGGCAGAGCAGGAGAAAAGTGGGGTGCAGAACTCAAATTCTAGTAAAAAGACCAGACTTAATGGTCTGGAGGGACCCCCAGAGGATACAGCCCCTGGACTCTCTGTTACCCCAAAACTAACAGCATTCCCGAAGCCAACTTTTCAGACAAAGATTAGGCTGGACTATAAGACATAAAATGATACAGATGAGGGGTGTGTTTCTTAGCTCAAGTAGACACATGAGACCATGTGGGCAGCTCCTGTCTGGAGGTGAGATGAGAAGGCAGAGGGGGACAGGAGCTGGTTGAATGGATTTGGGAAATACAGGGTGAAGAGGAGGAATGTGCTGTCACATTATAGGGAGATACTAGGTGTGTTTCTTATACACACTTAACTAGGTGTAAGTTTTGTATGAGAAACTGACGTGTACTGTAAACTTTCACTTAAAGCACAATAAAAATAAAACAATGGTCCATAGATGTCTGGGTTTATTTCCAGACTCTTAATTGTATACCATTGGTCTATATGTCTATCCTTATGCCAGTACCACACTGTTTTAATTAATGTAGGTTTTTTGTGTGTGTGTGTGCTTTAGGTGAAAGTTTACAGCTCAATTTAATTTCTCATACAAAAATTTATACACATATTGTTATGTGGCATTAGTTGTAATTCCTATACTGTGACAGCACACTCCCCTTTTCCACCCTGGGTTTGTTGTGTCCATCAACCCCTTCCTTTCCCTATCTGTCTTCTCATCCTGCCTCCGGACAGGAACCACCCATTTGGTCTCGTGTATCTGATTGAACTAAGAAGCACACTCTTCACAAGTATTATTTTATGTTTTATAGTATAGTCCAGTCTAATCTTTGTCTGAGGAGTGGGTTTCAGGAATGGTTTTCACTTCTGGGTTAACAGAGCGTCTGGTGGCCATGGCTTCAGGGGTTCCTCCAGTCTCAGTCAGATGATTTAGTCTTTTTTACCTGAATTTGAGTTCTGCTCCACGCTTTCTTCTCGCTCTGTCAGGGACTCTCTGTTGTGTTCCCTGAGAGGGTGGTCATTGATGGTAGCCAGACACCATTTACTTCCGGTCTCAGGCTGATGGTGTCTCTGGTTTATGTGGTCATTTTGTCTCTTGGGCTAATATTTTCCTTGTGTCATTGGTGTTCTTTACTCTCCTTTACTCCAAGTGGGTTGGGATTAATTGATGCATCTTAGATGGCTGCTCAGAAGTTTTTTGTTTTTTTTTTTTTGTCTTTCCAGAAATCCACAGTGGAAATTTTATTAGCATTAATTTTATTAATCAAAAGTATGACTCTCGAAGAGAGATCACCTGGAATTTTGACCATAGGTACTAGGAGACCATCTGCCTAATTTTAGTCTAGAATACTGATGCCTCAGCCCACTCTGTGGTCCCAACCTTGCTTTGTAACAAAGTCTCCCAGAAGCCTGGCTCTCCTTTTTTTTTTTTATTAACTTTTATTAAGCTTCAAGTGAACGTTTACAAATCCAATCAGTCTGTCACATATAAGTTTACATACATCTTACTCCCTACTCCCACTTGCTCTCCCCCTATTGAGTCAGCCCTTTCAGTCTCTCCTTTCGTGACAATTTTGCCAGCTTCCCTCTCTCTCTATCCTCCCATCCCCGCTCCAGACAAGAGTTGCCAACACAATCTCAAGTGTCCACCTGATATAATTAGCTCACTCTTCATCAGCATCTCTCTCCCACCTGCTGACCAGTCCCTTTTGTGTCTGATGAGTTGTCTTCAGGGATGATTCCTGTCCTGTGCCAACAGAAGGTCTGGGGACCATGACCGCCGGGATTCCTCTAGTCTCAGTCAGACCATTAAGTATGGTCTTTTTGTGAGAACTTGGGGTCTGCATCCCAATGATCTCCTGCTCCCTCAGGGGTTCTCTGTCGTGCTCCCTGTCAGGGCAGTCATCTATTGTGGCCGGGCACCAACTAGTTCTTCTGGTCTCAGGATGATGTAGGTCTCTGGTTCATGTGGCCCTTTCTGTCTCGGGCTCTTAGTTGTCGTGTGACCTTGGTGTTCTTCATTTTCCTTTGATCCAGGTGGGTTGAGACCAACTGATGCATCTTAGATGGCCGCTTGTTTGCATTTAAGACCCCAGAAGCCACATTTCAAAGTGGGATGCAGAATGTTTTCATACTAGAATTATTTTGCCAATTGACTTAGAAGTCCCCTCAAACCATGTTCCCCAAACCCCCGCCCTTGCTCCGCTGACCTTTGAAGCATTCATTTTATCCTGGAAACTTCTTTGCTTTTGGTCCAGTCCAATTGAGCTGTCCTTCCATGTATTGAGTGTTGTCCTTCCCTTCACCTAAAGCAGTTCTTATCTACTGATTAATCAATAAAAAACCCTCTCCCTCCCTCCCTCCCTCCCCCCTTCGTAACCACGAAAGTATGTGCTCTTCTCAGTTTTTACTATTTCTCAAGATCTTATAATAGTGGTCTTATACAATATTTGTCCTTTTGCCTCTGACTAATTTCGCTCAGCATAATGCCTTCCAGCTTCCTCCATGTTATGAAATGTTTCACAGATTCGTCACTGTTCTTTATCGATGCGTAGTATTCCATTGTGTGAATATACCACAATTTATTTACCCATTCATCCGTTGATGGACACCTTGGTTGCTTCCAGCTTTTCGCTATTGTAAACAGAGCTGCAATAAACACGGGTGTGCATATATCTGTTTGTGTGAAGGCTCTTGTATCTCTAGGGTATATTCTGAGGAGTGGGATTTCTGGGTTGTATGGTTGTTCTATTTCTAACTGTTTAAGATAACGCCAGATAGATTACTAAAGTGGTTGTACCATTTGACATTTCCACCAGCAGTGTGTAAGAGTTCCAATCTCTCCGCAGCGTCTCCAACATTTATTATTTTGTGTTTTTTGGATTAATGCCAGCCTTGTTGGTGTGAGATGGAATCTCATCCTAGTTTTAATTTGCATTTCTCTAATGGCTAATGATCGGGAGCATTTTCTCATGTATCTGTGGGCTGCCTGAATATCTTCTTTAGTGAAATGTGTGTTCATCTCCTTTGCCCATTTCTTGATTGGGTTGTTTGTCTTTTTGTGGTTGAGTTTTGACAGAATCATGTAGATTTTAGAGATCAGGCGCTGGTCTGAGATGTCATAGCTGAAAATTCTTTCCCAATCTGTAGGTGGTCTTTTTACTCTTTTGGTGAAGTCTTTACATGAGCATAGGTGTTTGATTTTTAGGAGCTCCCAGTTATCTGGTTTCTCTTTGTCATTTTTGGTAATATTTTGTATTCTGTTTATGCCTTGTATTGGGCTCCTAGGGTTGTCCCTATTTTTTCTTCCATGATCTTTATCGTTTTAGTCTTTATGTTTAGGTCTTTGATCCACTTGGAGTTAGTTTTTGTGCTTGGTGTGAGGTATGGGTCCTGTTTCATTTTTTTGCAAATGGATATCCCGTTATGCCAGCACCATTTGTTAAAAAGGCTATCTTTTCCCCAATTAACTGACACTGGTCCTTTGTCAAATATCAGCTGCTCATACGTGGATGGATTTATATCTGGGTTCTCAATTCTGTTCCATTGGTCTATGTGCCTGTTGTTGTACCAGTACCAGTACCAGGCTGTTTGCTCAGAAGTCTTAAGACCCCACACACCATTCACCAAAGTGGGATGCAGAACATTTTCTTAATAAACTTTGTTATGCCAATTGAAAATGTCCTTGGTGTCATTCCACAACTCATCTGGTATTCGGTCATTAGTGTCAAATGCATAAAATCTATTCTTGAAATGGTCTCTAAATTCAGGTGGGATATACTTAAGTTTGTACTTTGGCTCTCGTAGACTTGTTCTAATTTTCTGTAGTTTCAACTTAAACTTGCATATGAGCGATTAATTGATGGTCTGTTCCGCCGTTGGCTCCTGGCCTTATTCTGACTGATATTGAGTTTTTCCATCCTCTCTTTGCACAGATATAGAAGATTTCATTCCTGTGTATTCCATCTGGTGAGGTTCACTTGTACGGTTGCCGTTTATGCTGGTGAAAAAAAGTGTTTGCAATGAAGAAGTCATTGGTCTCGCAAAATTCTATCATGTGATCTCCGGCATCGTTTCTATCACCAAGGCCATATTTTCCAACTTCTTCGTTTCCAACGTTCATATTCCAATCACCAATAATTATGAATGCATCCTCATTGCATGTCTGATCAATTTCAGACTGTGGAAGTTTGTAAAAATCTTTAATTTCTTCATCTTTGGCCTTAGTGGAAAGCCTGGTTGCATAATGGTTAAAAGCTACGACCGCTAACCAAAAGGTCAGCAGCTGGAATCTACCAGGTGCTCCTTGGAAACCCTGTGAGGCTTCCAAGTGTTGCAACAAGTCAGAAGCGACTCAACGGCAATGGGTTTGGTTCGTTTTTTTTTTTTGGCCTTAGTGGTTGGTGCGTAAATTGACCTAGCTGTCCCCTGAGACCATGGTCTCCAGGCCCCATCCTCAGACACTCTGTCCCTCAAAGTGATTGGTTGTGTTCAGGAAACTTCTTAGATTTTGGTTTAGTCCAGTTGTGCTGACTTCCCCTGTATTGTGTGTTGTCCTTCCTTCACCTAAGGTGATGCTTGTCTACTATCTAGTTAGTGAGCATCCTTCTCCCACCTTCCCAACGTTTGTAACCATCAAAGAATGTTTTCTTCTGTGTTTAAACCTTTTCTTGAATTCTTATAATAGTGGTCTCATACAATATTTGTCCTTTTGCAACTGACTAATTTCCCTCAGCATAGTGCCCTACAGATTCATCCACGTTATGAGATGTTTCTCTGATTCATCATTGTTGTTTATTATTGGGAAGTATTCCATTGTGTGTGTGTACCATAATTTGTTTATCCATTTCTCTATTGACGGGCACCCAGGTTGTTTCCATCTTTTTGCTATTTTGAACAGTGCTGTAATGAACATGGTTGTGCATATATCTATTCTTGTGACAGCTCTTATTTCTCTAGGATATATTCCAAGAAGTGGGATTACTGATCATATGATACTTCTATTTCTAGCTTTTTCAGGAAGTGCCAAATGCATTTCCAAACTAGTTGTACCATTTTGCATTCCCATTAGCAGTGCGTAAGTGTTCCAGTCTCTCCACAACCCCTCCAGCATTTATTATTTTGTGTTTTTGGATTAGTGCCTGTCTTGTTAGGGTGAGATGGTATCTCACTGTAGTTTTGATTTGCATTTCCCTAACGGCTAATGATAGTGTGCATTTCCTCATGTATCTGTTAGCCATCTGAATGTCATCTTTAGTGAAGTGTCTATGTTTGTCTTTTTTGGTTTCTTGTAGTTTTCTTTGTATAGCTCTTTTACATCTCTAGTAAGATTTATTCCTAAGTATTTTATTTTCTTGAGGGCTATTTTAAATGGTATTGATTTGGCGATTTCGTTTTCGAAGTTCTCTTTGTTGGTGTAGAGGAATCCAACTGAGTTTTTTATATTTACCTTGCATCCTGGTGCTTTGCTGAAATCTTCTATTACTTCCAGTAGTTTTCTTGTGCATTTTTTTTGGATTTTCTGTGTATAAGATCATATCGTCTGCAGATAAAGATGCTTTTCCTTCTTCCTTACCAAATGGATGCCCTTTATTTCTTTTTCTAGCCTAATAGCTCTGGCTAAGACCTCCAACACAATGTTGAATAAGAGCAGTGATAGAGGGTATCTTTGTCTGGTTCCCATTCTCAAAGGGAATGCTTTCAGACTCTCTCCATTTAGACTGACGGTGGCTCTTGGCTTTGTATAAATGCCCTTTATTATGTTGAGGAATTTCCCTTCTATTCCTATTTTGCTGAGAGTTTTTCTTATGAATGAGTGAGGTGTCCTACTTTGTTCTTCTTCTTCAAAATTGCTTTGCTTATTCAAGGCCTCTTTCCCTTCCAAAGAAAGTTGGTGATTAGTTTTTCTATTTCAGTGAGGAATGTCGTTAGAATTTGGATCAGAATTGCATTGTGTCTGTAGATTGCTTTGAGTACTATTGACATTTTTACAATATTAAGTCTTCCAGTCTATAAGTATGGAATGTCCTTCCCTTTATGCAGATCTTTTAGTCTCTTGTAGTAGTGTTCTATAGTTTTCATTACATAAATCTTTTACATCCCTGGTTAGGTTTATCCCTAGGTTTTTTGAGGAAGTGCCATACATTTTATCATTCTCGAGGCTACTGTAAAATGTGTTGTTTTCTTCATTTCCTTTTGGAGTTCTTCTTTTTAATGTAAAGGAATCAAACTGATTTTTGTGTGTTGATCTTGTACCCTGTAATGCTGCTGGAATCTTCTATTAGTTCCAGTAGCTTTCTTGCAGAATCTTTATTCCTAGGTATTTTATTCTTTTGGGTGATATTGTAAATGGAATTGTTATTTTTTAATTTCTATTTGAATTGTCTAGCTGTTGTATAGAAGCGTAAATGATTTTTTGCATGTCATCTTGTAGCCTGAAACTTGGCTAAATTAATTTATTAGCTCTAATAGTGTGTGTGTGTGTGTACATTCTTTTGGATTTTGTATAAACAAGTGCGTGCCATCTACAAATAGGGATAGCTTTACTTCTTTCTAATTTAGTTGCCTTTTATTTCTTTTTCTTTTTTTGTGTAATTTCTCTGAGTAGAACTTCAGGGCAATTTTGAATAGCAAAGCTTCCCTGGAGTGTGGCCTGCATCATCTTTATCTTACAAGAGATAAAAGAAGAGAAGCAGAGAGAGGGAATCCTACCACCAAGAAAGAAGATCTGGAAGTGGACACACCTTTGGACCTGGGTTCCTGTGCTGAGACACTCTTAGGCCCAAGGGAAGAATGATGACAAGGACATTTCCTCAGAACTGACAGAGAGAAAAAGATTTCCCTTGGAGCCAGCACCCTGAATTAGAACTTCTGGCCTCCTCTACTGTTACAAGATAAATTTTTGTTTGTTAAAGCCATCCATTTGTGGTATTTCTGTTACAGCAGCACTAGATAACTAAGACATTTGGAAATTTTTTGTTAGGTACATTGACGTTTATAGTTGTTGTATCTTTAAAGAATTGCCCTTTTTATTAATACATAATATCCTTCTTTGTCTCTGCTAACAATTTTTGGGTCAAAGTCTATTTTATCCGATATTTTATCTAGCTCTCTTTTGGTTACGATTTGCATAGAATATTTTTTCACATTTTTTACTTTCAAACCGTTTGTGTCTTCGAACCTAAAGTGAGTCTCTTGTAGACAGCATATACTGTAAAACCTGTGAAAGCCAAAACCTGTGTAAGGCATAAACCTGTCAGAAAAGAAAGACTCACTAGGTGTTTACAAGGTAAGATTCTTAATAGAGAGTGATAGAAAGGTGGTAAGCACTCTGTCAAAGGTGAAAAACTTGCAAAACCTGGAAAAACAAGGCAACCCTATCAAGTTTCAGCTCTCACAGTTTTCACTGTAGTTGGATCATATTTGTCCTTATCCCTTCTAGCAATCTCTGCCTTTTGATTGGAGACCTTAACCATTTACATTTAAAAGTAATTACTGATAAGGAAGTACTTATGCCATTTTGGTGTTTGCTTTTTATATCTTTTTTTCCCTCTCATTTTCTGCATTAATGCCTTCTTTTGTGTTTAACTGATTTTGTATCGTGTGCCCTTTTTGTCACTTTCTTGTTTTCTTTTGTGGGTATTTTTAGATATTTTCCAAGTGGTTATCATGGGGGATTACAATTATCATCTCAAATTTATAAAAATATAGTTTGAATTGATACCAATTAAGCTTCAATAGCATACAAAATTTGCTCCTATTTAACTCTACCCCTGCATTTTATTTTGTGGTTGTCACAAATTACATCTTTATATATCGTGTGCCCATTAACATAGATTTATAATTATTATTAATAATTATTTTATAATTAATTATTCATAATTATTGTTCTATGCATTTTCTTTTTAAATCACATAAGAAATAAAAAGAGGAATCACAAACCAAAAATACAATAATACTGGCCTTTATATTTACTGATAGAGTCACATTTTCTTGAGTTCTTTATTTCTTCATAAGGGTATGAATTATTGTTAGTATATTTCACTTTGGCCTCAAAGACTCCATTTACCATTTCTTGAAGGACAGGTCTATTAGCAAAGAATAACCTCAGCTTTTGTTTATCTGGCAATGTCTTAATTTTCCTTCATTTTGGAAAAATATTTTTGTGAGATATAAAATTCTTGGCTAAAAATACTTTTTTTTTTTTTTTCAGCACCTGAAACATGTCATCCCATTTCTTCTGACTTCTGTACTTTTTGATGAGAAATCTGCTATTAATTGTATGTCATGAGTCATTTCACTCTTGATTTTTTCAAGATTCTCTTTTTCTTGGCTTTTGACAACTTTATTATAATGTGTCTTAGTGTGGCTCCCTTGGTGATTATTCTTCTTGTAATCTGCTGAGTTTCTTGAATGTATAGATTCATGTCTTTTATCAAATTTGGGGAGTTTCTGGCTATTATGTCTTTTGTCTCTTTCTCCCCCTGATGGCCTCCAGGGACTCCCGTTATGTATATGTTGGTACACTTGATGTTGTCACCAGGTCTCTTAGGCACTTTTCATTTTTATTTATTGTTTTTTTCTTTCTTCTCCTAAGGCTAGAAAACTTCTTCCAAGACAGATTTGTTCTTTCTTCTGGCAGCCCATGGTATATTCACTATTCTTCACCAGCACCATAATTCAAAGGCTTCAATTATTCTTCAGTTTTCCTTATTCATTGTCTAGCTTTAACATGCATATGAGGTGAATGAAAATATCATGGTTTGGGTCAGGCTACCTTAATCCTCAAGGTGACTTCTTTTTTTTTCAACACTTTAAAGAGTTCTTTTGCAGCAGATTAGCCCAATGCAATATGTCATTTGATTTCTTGACCGCTGCTTCCATGAGTGTTGATTGTGAATCTAAGTATAATGAAATCTTTGACAACTTCAGTATTTTCACCATTTATCATGATGTTGCTTATTGGCCTGGTTGTGAGGATTTTTGTTTTCTTTATGTTGAGGTATAGTCCATACTTTAGACTGTAGTCTTTGGTCTTCATCAGTAAGTGCTTCAAGTCCTGTTTGATTTCCTCAGGCAAGGTTGTATCGTCTGCATATCTCAGGTTGTTAATGAGTCTTCCTCCAATCCTAATGCCATGTTCTTCTTCATATAGTCCAGCTTCTTGGATTATTTGCTCAGTATACACATTGAATACGTTTAGTGAAAGGATACAACCCTGATGCACAGCTTTCCTGATTTTAACCTATGCAGTATCCCTTTCTTTTGGTCTGATTGCCTCTAGGTCTATGTACAGGTTCTTAATAAGGACAATTAAGTGTTCTGGAATTCCCTTTCTTTGCAGTGTTATATATAATTTGTTATGATTCACACAGTCGAATGCCTTTGCATAGTCAATAAAACACGGGTAAACATCTTTCTGGCATTCTCTGCTTTCAGCCAAGATCCATCTGACATCAGCAATGATATCCCTGGTTCCACATTCTCTTCTGAATCTAGCTTGAATTTCTGGCAGTTCCCTTTTGATGTACTCGTGCAAGTCTTTTTGAATTATCTTCAGCAAACTTTCACTTAAGTAGGATATAATTTCCACATTCTGTTGGATCACCTTTCTTTGGAGTGGTCATGCATATGGATCTCTTCTAGTTGCTTGGCCAGGTAGCTGTCTTCCAAAGTTCTTGGCATAGATGAGGGAGAGCTTCCATTTTTTGAAACATCTTAACTGGTATTCCGTCAATTCCTGGAGACTTTTTTTTTTTGCCGGTGTCTTCAGTGCGGGTTGGACTTCTTCCTTCAACGCAATTTATTCTCGATCATATGCTACATCCTGAAATGGTTAATTGTCAACCAATTCTTTTTGGTGCAGTGACTCTGTGTATACCTTCTCTCGTCTTTTGATACTTCCTGTGTCATTCAATATTTTACCTTTAGAATTCTTCAATATTGCAACTTGACGTTTGAATTTTCTCTTCAGTTCTTTCAACTTGAAAAATGCCAAGCATGTTCTTCTCTTTTGGTTCTCTAACTCCAGGTCTTTACACATTTTATTATAGTACTTTACTTTGTCTTCCTGAGCTGCCCTTTGAAATCTTCTGTCCACCTCTTTTACTTCATCATTTCTTCCATTTGCTTTGGCTACTCTATGTTCAAGAGCAAGTTTTGGAGTCTCTTCTGCTATCCATTTTGTTCTTTTCTTTCTTTCCTGTCTTTTTAGTGTCCTTTTGCTTTCTTCGTGTATGACGTCATCCCACAACTCATCTGATATTTGGTCATTAGTGTTCATTATGTCAAATCTAATCTTGAGATGGTGTCTAAATTCACATGGGGTGTACTCGAAGTCTTATTTTGGCACTTGTGGACTCATTTTAATTTTTTTCAGCTTCAGCTTGAACTTGCATGTGAACAATTGATGGTCAATACAGAGACTATTCTGATTATTGCTTTGACTCCACTGTCCATTATGATAACCACACCCACTCTGTCTTCGTTGATTAGTTCTGCCATGTGGCCCCTACCACCATGGAGTCCAATCAGCCCCTTTGTAGTCTTAATTTAGTTAGGTTAGTTCCCCCTTTCAAATCTGACTCACATAGAATAGCAACCACAGCAGTCTCTAAGGATGCTGCAGTTCTCTTCACAATTTTTCCTCACCGTTGTGGTAAAAGTTGTGTCCTCTTGGTACTCCATGTGTGGGTCTGTGGATCTAAGCTGATAAATCCACTCTAACATGTCAATTTCCCTAAGCCTTTGGATACTTTCTTCTACAGTATACTATGGTGGGTTTGGTACTTCAACTTGATTAATGGAGGCTACTGCATAACCCATGCTTCAGCAAAGAAACCAAATAAACTATTAGACCTCTTCCTAACCTCTCAAGCTGAAACATTAAATGAAGAATCTGCGCTTCATGGGCCTATATCAATAAACTCAGAATCATCCAACTTTATGTTCCTGGCACTATTATCCCACAGGCTTAGTAGCTGTTCCCACACATATTTCCCAGGTTTCTGTTTGTACATATTAGAAAAGTTCAGTAGTGTTTTTGGAGTGTAGTGTACATTCTACTTGGTCACACTTTGTACTTCACCTTTTGGAGCTTGCTGGGACTTAAGTCTAGTTATAGCTCTGGAAGAACAAATAGGTGGTGGATTCTGTTCTGAGAACATTCAACAATGTCTTGCAAGGCATCTGCCTCAGGCAATGCCCCAAACAATGACACAGACACCTCCCCAGGGGATGACTCAGACAAAGGCTCCTCAGATGGGGGTGGAGAGGCTATTGGTTTTACTGGGAAGGGTTGCTTAGCAGGCAAAGGTGGAGTAATCTCTTCAGATGGGAGTGAGAAGGCTGGTTCTGTTGGGAGAGATGATTTAATGGGACTTAGGGTTAGTTTTTTTTTAGGGGCTCAGTGTCCCCAGCTTCCTGATTAACTGCCCATATATCCTCATCCCAGTGTTCAGGATCCCATTTCTTTCCAATCAATACCCTCACTTAAACTTCAGACACAACTGAGTTTGGGAATTCGTTTGGCATTGTAATTCATCCATTCTTTCAATAAGACTCTGTGTTTGGTTTTCGACAGTATCAGCTGTTACTATAAGAAATAAGTCTTTTCTTTCATGGCACAAATGGCAAATTTGAGGATGTTTATGCAGCACTTGTGCTGGGATTCTGAAGGCCTCAGCTCATGTCTTCCTTTCACCACTTTGTCTAGCGAAAGTAGGACAAACCAACCAGCTTCCCTATACTTCTCATTATGACAAAATTGTAGAAAAGTATCAATCATGCAATCACCTAGAGCCTCATCTCTCACTAATACTTGATGTATTGGTAGTGATGTTTTGCGTATTTCTATTTCCACCTAACACCGTGAATTAGCAGTGCCATCTTTACTACTGGAAGCAGAGACATCAACATCTTTAAGACTAACAGACTTGAGAACCAATTTAGAAAACTCATCCTTACAATATTGTTTTCTAGAGTTCCAAATGTCTCAGTACCAAATGACTTAGGCTAGGTTCTCTAGAGAAGCAAGATCAGTGATACGCATATATATGTTTATATTATTTTCTTGAAATAAACATATCTATTTACGTCAAGGAAATGGCTCGCACAGTTGTAGAGGCTGGCAAGTCCATGGGTCAGGCATCAGGCTGGAGGCTTCTCCTTATTCACGTAGAATCAGAGGCTAACAATCCCAAGATCAGCAGGTAAGCTGCTAGCTTAAGTCCCAGGAACTGAAGGTCAAATGATGGTGAGCTGGATGCAGGATCCAGAGAGAGAACCTTGCTGGAACATCCATTTTGTACTGGAGTCAGGCCACACACCCAAGAAAACTTCCGTTCAACTGGCTGACAGCTCATAGCAGATCTCATCATGGGGTTGATTACATCATTGCTTAACTGCCAAACTGTATAATTACATAACTGCCAAAAAAAAAAAAAATGCCAAACTACATCATAATTGGCAAACCACTGAGAATTACGATCAGCTAAATTGACACACAACCTTAATCATCATAGTCTTATTAACGGGTCTTCTCTGCAGGTGTATGAATATTATCCTATCACTGGCAGCATTGTACTTCAGGATGGATCTTTAAATTTTTTTTGATGATGAAAGTAACACCATTCTTTTTCAATTTGTCATTCCCAGCTAGACCATATGATTGTCTGATTCAAAATGTCCAATACCAGTATGTTTCAGCTCATTAATGCCTAGGGCACAGATCTTTATGCATTCCATTTCATTTTTGACAACTTTCAATTTTCCTAGAGTCATACTTCGTGCATTCCACTTTCTGGTTATTAATGGATGTTCAGAGCTGTTTCTTCTCATTTTGAGTCATGCCAGACCAGCAAGTGAAGGTCCCAATAGCTTTACTCCATCCATGTCATTAAGGCTGACTCTACTTTGAGGAGACCAGTCTTCCTCTGTCATATTTTGAGTGCCTTCCATCCCAAAAGGCTCATCTTCCAGTGCTATTATCAGTAAATGTTGTGCTGCTATTCATAAGGTTTACACTGGCAAATATTTTTATAAGTAGATTGCCAGGTCCTTCTTCCTAGTCTATCTTACTCTGGAAGCACCACTGAAACCTGTCCACCATGGGTGAACCTGCTGGTATTTGAAATAGCAGTGGCATGGTTTACATGCAAGCCACCACAGCATGACAAATTGACAGATGAGTGGTGATTCTCAGGGATAGTTTCTGTTAATTGTTCTGTGAATGAAACATACTTTCTTGTTTATTTGGTTGCTTTGTGATTTTTAGTTGAAAATTGGACATTTAGCATATTGTAATGTGGCAACTCTTAAACTAGATTCTTACCCTCCTTAGGATTTTTGTTGTTGTTTTTGCTATTTGTTTGCTGACTTTTCTAAGCTATTTTTTAAAGTTTGTGTTTTTTCATGTGTGTTCTCCTGAGTCTCTGTCCCTTTGGCTTGTGTTCAGCTAGTGTTTTGACAGAGATTTCCTTGAATTCTAGGGAAACACACACACACACAGAAACTGAGAGAGAGAGACAGAGAGAAAGGGAAATAAACCTTTCCCAGTATTTGCAGATTAACTCTGTGTTGGGTAATTCCTTGACTTCTTAGCCAGGAAGTTTACAACTCTGCCTTAGCTTTCAGGTGCTGCTTGCACTAAGCCTAGCAATCAGGTAAAGGTGAAAGCTTCCCTAGACTTGTACCTGACTTTTTCAACCACTCAGTATACACAGGCACTTTTGAATGCTCCATTTTCCCAAATAAACTCTCTCCTCAGCTTTTTCTCCCAAGCTTTTGACACTTTATTCTTTTCCTCAAATGTAATATTTTGTTCAGGGAGTTGTGGGTGTTGGTTTGCCATGAAGTGTTTTTGAGGGGTGGCCACAGTTTTTCTGTCCTGAGTGAGTTCCCAGTTAAGCCAAACAAAGACAAGTGCCTAGTGGAAGTCATTCAGGCATCACCCAGGCTGGCTAGAACAGACAAACAAAGTTCTTGGAGGATGAGCTATGCTCTGCTACCTCCAGAATCAGTGATCAGGGTCTTACACTGAAAACAAGATGTCATCTTCAAAACCACCTATAAATCGGGAGGTGGGGAGTGGCAAAGGCAAGTAAAACACCACATGGTTCCTACCACCTTTAAGTTTCCTTGTTCTTGATTCAGCATTCTCTTAGTTGCTGTCTTTGTCTTTTTTCCAGAGTTTTAACAAAATTGATTCTGACAGTTTTTGCTTTAATTTCAATGTTTCTACGATGGGACTGGCCCTGAGAGCTGACTAGTATTAATTTTCACTGATGTCACTCATCTTGTTTCTTTTTAAAAAACAGAATAATTTTATCCTGGAAAAGTGGAATTTTCTGGAGAAATAGCTAGAAGAAGTGGTCAAAATTGGGGTCCCGTGGTTAGGCCAAACAACAAGAAAATATCCTCAGCTTTCAGGAATTGGACAGAATAAAGGGCCAACACTAATACTAACTACAATTCTTGGGAACTACAATTGGTAGATGACAGTAGATTGTCCAGTTTAATTCTCACAACAAACATTTAGTGGTGAACATCACCATTCCCATTTTACAGATGAGGCAATCAGGGCACAAATAGTTTAAATCTTTGCCCAAGGTCAAGTCTAGCTGATATTCCCACCCAGCCCTGACTGTATGGCTGTGTGTTCATGCTATGCTACCTTTAATTTTTGAAAATTCTTAGTATGAGAGAGGCCCATTTGGGTGGTAGCTGACAGGGCCATGGACATGAGGTGGTCAGTGTCAGTTTAAGGAACAGGATGACTTCCTGGTCATAGTAGACTGTGTTTGTTTTGTCATTGACCTTTTGAGGACTGCATTTAATTCCAGTGGGATTAAACTCTGAGGTAAGAAGTGTCAGTGTAACCTTAGACTGAAGTCTCATCGTTCAGTCTATGTAATTTGAGAAAGTGGAATGATGCAGAGGTGCAAGGACCTGGAATACTCCAAAAGGTGTCCTGTTAACTTCATCTTCATACATTATATAGGGGCCACTCACAAGGTTGACAAAACAGAATGAAAACCAATGTTTCTCATTCACCTTTGGAATAGAGAGAGCCAATTCTTCCCAGACTGGCCCATAGAATCCCTCAGTCCCCAAGTTTTCTTTCCACCTTCCTCTGGGAGAGAGTTTGTTTGTTGGAGCAGCTGAGATGATCAGAGAACTTTTCAGCAGGCTCTCTTCCCTTGGAGGTTTAATTGATAGAGACTGGGGACAGAGGTGTGCCAGAAGAGGGCGTCTCTGGGGATTTGTGAAAATGGAAGCAACTTTCCTGAGTCACAGCAGAGGGGGGAGAAGAGTTGATGGGAGTGAGAGGTGGCAGAGAATAAAACCCCTCAGCTGAGCACTGGATCTGGTCGGGCGGGGGGTTCTTTTGTATAGGTGAGAGGCTCTGTTCTGGCTCCCAAGAGGGGCCCCTTTCCTCTCGGCCCAGCCTACTCCCATCCTGCTCTCATTTTGGATGAGGAATGTATTTTCTTTCTGTGGTAGTGTTTCTGGAAGGCGTTTTCTTAACCCCTCAAGATTCTGCCAAGGTTTTAGGATGGGATCCTTTCTTCTAGGTTTTTCTTGATCCTTTTTTCAGAAAACATTTTCTTCTCATTTTAACAAGTCTTATTTTTACTGTCTTCAAAACCTTTCCACATCCCTAGTGGAAGGCACAGGGTTTTTACTGCCTGTGGGTGGGCTGTGCCCCAAGCATTTCAATCAACTCCTGTCTTCACATGATGGGAGGAGATTTTAGAATAGTTCCAAACACAATGCCCTTTCTTTCTCCTAGAAGTTTATTTCTCTGATTTTCCTAGGTCTCTTCTGATCTAAGGGCCCATTTCCTTTAAGGAGATGGAGGCACATTGGCCTCCCTGCACCAAGAGAAATCCTATGGCAGACCAATTTTATTGATCAGAACACCTGTCCCTGAGTGGTGGTGAAGTTTGTTCACAAGGACATACAGCTTCAGATTGGGATGCTGCCCTCCTGATTCCCCAGCCCTTCTTGGATTGTTTATGTAATTTCAGGTAAGGTTATTCCTCTCTGCATATTTCCAATTTTGTTATCTTAGTGCTCAAAAATGTTTGTTCTTGATACTACCCTACAACAATTATCCCTGCTCATTTCCCTGCTATCCATGTCTCTTGAGGTAGAAAACTCTTGTATGGTTTGATTTGGCTTCTAAAATACTGAGTTCTCACTCCTAATCCTTTACACATGGGTAGAAGCAGAAAAGACCTGAAGGGTTGTCTCATCCAACCCCTTCGTTTTATAGTTAGGGAGTCTGAGACCCAAAGAGTGGAAGTGACTTACTGAGAGTGTCACCACGGGTGTTAGGAAAGGAGAGCACTTTCAAGTTGGTCTTTTCAAGGTGTCTCTTCAGTGTTTTTTTTTTTTTCTTCAGTGTAGTGGAAGAGTTATTTGTCCTTGATGGTATTTGGTTGTTAGATTTTGTCTGAAGGAGAGTGGTAAAATGCACTCCTGCCCATCTACCACATGTACCTTATATTTCGAACTTTTTAAGAAAGAAGTTTCTGTTTGAAGCACCCTGCCCCTAACTGATTTTTTTTTTTTTTTTTTTCCTGTTTGGATACTGTCTCCTATATCCTTTCTTTGAATATTTTCTCTATATATTTTCTTCTCAGAAAAATACGTTTCTTGGAAAAACATGCTTCTGAATGTATGCTCCCTTCTTAACCCACCCTGCAGTTTCTTTTCTCTGAGAGAAAACCTCTATGGGGGAAATTCCCTTCTTTCTGCTGCAGGGCTTGCCAACAAAATTTCCATGTGTGACTCTGCAGGAGTCCTTATGCACAGTCTATGCCTCTGACACGGCCTGATTTGAGGGGTGCAGAAAGGCCTTTCTAACCTCAAATATCTCTTGTTGTTGCCCAATTGAAACTGTGGTGTAGCCACCTTGTACCTAAGGAAAAGTTTACATCTCAGCTGGTAACAAAGGCTTAGATTACCCTGGAGTGGGGCTGCCTTTAACAATTAATCTGATCAATTGATTTAACAGTATTTATTGAAAACTAGTTGATTTACCTAACAAAAGAGAATAAACAGCATCCAAGTTCCCTTTCAACTTGGATGCTGATCTGTGCAACATGCTTTTTTAATTTTTTGACTTCCTCCCTACTTTACACTCTTCTTGCCACCACTTTAGTTCAGAGCATAATGTAATGGAGGCTGTAGACAAAGTAGCTGCCGCCATTTATCAAGCATTTATTATGTGCTAGGTACTGCAGTAGGGACTTTTACATACACTATCCTATTTTGCACTGGCTTTTTTTTTTTTTAATCCTATTTTATCTTCACAATTACCATTTGAGGAGATATTTCTAACTTTTACTATCTCAACTGTATAGATGATGAAACTGCTTAAGTAACCTGTCCAAGATCACACAGCTGATGGCCATCCCCTACTTAGGCCACTGCAGTTACTTCCTAGCAGTTTCTCTTGCCTCTAGTCTTTTCTCTCCTACCTGATAAATGGTCTTAAACCTGCCTCTTTGCCAGCAACTAACAATAGCTACTGTTTGTTGAGCCTTTTCTGTGTGAGCCAGCCAAGTGTCTTGTGCTTTTGAATACGTTCACTTATTTAATCTTCATAACCACCCCGGGAGGTGATCGTTCTTGTCCTCATTTTACAGACGAGATGAAAATCTCAATGAGGACTTGTTCAAAGCCTAATACTCGTAATTGGCCAAACCCTAGTTCTTAACCATGACTCCATGGTATTAAGGACCAGGCTCCCCCCCACCCTGATCCCCTGTGTGGTCCCTCTGCTTGGCTGATGGGTCCAACTTACCTTCCCCATCAATATTGTGCCTTCTTCTCTTTGCCTTGGGCTCTGGCTCTTCTGCCTGCCTGAAATACCCTATTGGTTTATATTCTGTCTTGGAAATTCTAATTGTGCTTCAGGATCCAGCTTCACTTCCTAGGCTAAGTCTTTTATAATTCTTCCAAACAAATAAGAATTTCCTCCCCAGCAGGGAGATTGTATCCATGGTACCCTTTGGGCTACCACCTCTCTTGAGTGCTACATGTACTCAGCTGTGAATACATAATACGTGGAGCACACAGAGTCATACATTCAAGTTCTTTGTGCTCAGTAAACCTGCCATGTGAACAGGAAATTAAACATCCAGGTTTGACAATTTAAAAATCAACCCCACCGGATTAATAACTTCAATTCAACAATAAAAGGCAATTTTATGTTTGTTTTCACTTTTTAAAAGGAATATAGTAAAACTATGAACTATGTATAAAAAAAAAATGAACTATGTATACAAACTCTTATTTTTTATGCAATGTCAGAGTTCATAGACCTCACCCTTATTAGGAACCTCTGATATTCTGTATGTCAATGAGGCAATACATGATTAATCAGCAACTTATTGATTCTAGACACCAAGTGCTATAAGAAAGAGGAGAGGTCACTGAAGCTGCAGTGTGTCAGGAGAGCTTCCCAGAGGAGGAGGGACTTGATGGAGGGGTGAAGGATGGAAGGGTTTGGGCATGGGAGGTGAGGGTCCTGAGAGTGTTAGCTTCAGGACAGAGACTGTGGCTGCTTGTTCCCTCTATTCCTAACACCTAGCAAGTGCCACAAAGCCCTAGTGGCACAGCGGTTAAGAGCTTGGCTGCTGACCAAAAGGTTGGCAGTTGGAATCCACCAGCTGTTCCTTGGAAACCCTGTGGGGCAGTTCTACTCTGTCCTATAGGGTCACTATGAGTCAGAATTGACTCACCAGCAATGGGTTTTTTTTTTTTTTAGTGCAGTGCCTGTTGCTTAGTAGGTCCTCAGTAAATATCTGCTGAATGAGTGAATGATGAGGGAAGATGTTCCAAGCAGATGGAATGGTGTGGATACGAATGCAGAGTCTGGACTGTGGAGGCACACTGGGACACGGTGAGTGGTCTCTGGCATAGTAACAAAACAAAACAACAGTTGCCACTGAATTGACTATAACTCCTGGCAACCCCATGTGTGTCAGGGTAGATGCGTCCTCTGTAGGATTTTCAATGGCTGATTTTTCAGAAGCAGATCACCAGGCCTTTCTTCTGAGGTACCACTGAGTGAACTCGAATCACCAACCTTCCAGTTAGCAGCTGAGTGCGTTAACTGTTTGAACCATCCAGAGACTCCTTGGCACAGTAAGATGGAGAGGAAGGCTGAGACTACATGGACAGACATGGAACATCAGGATCTGCTTCAGTTTGCCTTGTGGGCTACGTGGACCCCTGGTCACTTGGAAGAGCGTAGACTCCTAAGCATGCACACAGGACATTCCCATGATTGGGGAGGAAATTGGGAAGATCAGGGCATGGCCGCTGCCTCTAGGGCCTGAGGACCTAAGAGATTGAGGACAGGTATGAGAAGATCCTGAAGGGGTAAGGGGTGGTCCAAGAGAGAGCCTGAGGGGTTTGAAGACAATGTAGTCTGTTCCACAATTCTCAGTCCCAGGAGTCACAGAGCTCATTAAGGTGTTGATAATGGGTGTGTTTTTTCCCTCTGTCCAGCTCCTTACTTCACTCAGGTACCCCTTCTCTTCCTGGCCTTTGCCCCATCTTATATTATTTTTCTGCTGATCCTTCTCTCTTAACTTCTGCATTTCCTTTCTCTCCTAATCTCTATCTTCTCTGCCCTGTGTTGCATCATACACGTTTTTTTGCTTTTTGTCTCTTCTGGAGAAAAAAATCCAATATTTTAATATTCCTTCTTGTTTCTCTCCATTTCCTCACTTCTTTTCTCTGTTTTATTGACATTTCCCATTACTCATTTTATCTTTCCCATCCTCTCTTGGTCTTAGTTGGTGTTTCACCTCATTCCCTTCCTTTCTAATTCCTTATCCAATAATCAACTGTCTTTTCCTCCTGTGCCTCCTTTGCATTACGTCCTGTCACTCTATGGGGACGGTTGCCACCATTCCCTAGCGGGGATTCTCAAGACCGCTTGTGTATTTGCTCCCTGGTGCTATGACTGCAGTGTGCTCTCAGCCAGCTTTGGCAACAAAAGGATCCTTACCGCTTCCCAAATGTGGCACCGAGCATCCAATAGAAGTTAACTTTTCTGTAAAAAATATGAATTTATTACATTTACTTTTTTCAAAAAAATTTTCTAATTCTTCCTTGTTCTATATGTTTAAAAATCTAATGATACAAATTAAGCTTAAGGAGAAAAGTCCGTCCAGATACATCAGTTAAGTGCTGACAATTTTCACTTAAATTGAAGGAATACAAGAAAACATTCTTGTCAAAAACTCAAACATTGCAAGTCAAGCTAGAGTTCCTCTTAGATCAAAAACCCCAATCCCCACCTCTTCTCCAGAGCTAACTACTGTTTTCTTTATGCTCTGTATGCTATGGCATCTTATATTTCTCATAGTGTTGCCCACCAGTGATATTTCCAAACTCTATAATTTTTATCCCCCACGTGTCTGTCAGTTTGTTGTACTGTGGGGACTTACATGTTGCTGTGATCCTGGATGTTATGCCACCGCTATTCGGATACCAAGGGTCACCCATGGAGGACAGGTTTCAGCTGAGCTTTCAGACTAAGATAGACTAGGAAGAAGGACCCGGCAGTCTACTTCTGAAAAGCATGAGCCACTGAAAACCTTATGAATAGCAGTGGAACATTGTCTGATATAATGCTGGAAGATGAGCCCCCCAGGTTGGAAGGCACTCAAAAGATGACTGGGGAAGAGCTGCCTCCTCAAAGTAGAGTCGACCTTAGTAACATAGATGGAGTAAAGCTTTTGGGACCTTCATTTGCTGAAGTGGCACGACTCAAAATGAGAAGAAACAGCTGCAAACATCCATTAATAATCAGAACCTGGAATGTACGAAGTATGACTCTAGGAAAATTAGAAATCATCAAAAATGAAATGGAACGCATAAGCATCAATATTCTAGGCATTAGTAAACTGAAATAGACGGGTATTGGCCATTTTGAATTGAACAATCATATAGTCTACTATGCTGGGAATGACAACGTGAAGAGGAATGGTGTTGCATTCATTGTCAAAAAGAACATTTCAAGATCTATCCTGAAGTACAACGCTGTCAGTGATAGGATAATATCCATATGCCTACAAAGAAGACCAGTTAATATGACTATTATTCAAATTTAAGCACCAACCACTAGGGCCAAAGACGAAGAAATAGAAGATTTTTATTGGCAGCTGCAGTCTGAAATTCATCGAACATGCAATGAAGATGCATTGATAATTACTAGTGATTTTAATGCGAATGTTGGAAGTAAAGAAGAAGGATCAGTAGTTGGAAAATATGGCCTTGGTGAGAGAAACAATGCTGGAGATCCAGTGATAGAATTTTGCAAGACCAATGACTTCTTCATTGCAAATACCTTCTTTCACCAACATAAACGGTGACTATACACATGGACCTCGCCAGATGGAACACACAGAAATCAAATTGACTACATCTGTGTAAAGAGACGATGGAAAAGCTCAACATCGTCAGTCTGAACAAGGCCAGGGGCCAACTGTGGAACAGACCATCAATTGCTCATATGCAAGTTCAAGCTGAAACTGAAGAAAATCAGAGTAAGTCCATGAGAACCAAAATATGACCTTGAGTATATCCTACGTGAATTTAGAGACCATCTCAAGAATAGATTTGACATATTGAACACTAGTGACCAAAGACCAGATGAGTTATGGAATGACATTAAGGACATCATCCATGAAGAAAGCAAGAGGTCATTGAAAAGACAGGAAAGAAAGCAACGACCAAGATGGATGTCAGCAGAGACTCTGAAACTCGCTCTCGAACTTTGAGCAGCTAAAGCAAAAGGAAGAATTGATGAAGTAAAAGAACTGAACAGATGATTTCAAACGGCGTCTCGAGAAGACAAAGTATTATAATGACTTTGCAAACAGCTGGAAATGGAAAACAAAAAGGGAAGAACATGCTCAGTGTTTCTCAAGCTGAAAGAACTGAAGAAAACATTCAAGCCTCGAGTTGCAATAGTGAAGCATTGCATGGGGAAAATATTAAATGATGCAGGAAGCATCAAAAGAAGATGGAAGGAATACACAGAGTCATTATACCAAAAAGAATTACTCATTGTTCAACCATTTCAAGAGGTAGCATATGATCAGGAAGCAATGGTACTGAAGGAAGAAGTCGAAGCTGCTCTGAAGGCATTGGCAAAAAAAAAAAAAAGGCTCTGGGAATTGATGGAATATCAATTGAAGATGTTTCAACAAATGGATGCAGCGCTGGTGGTGCTCACTTGTCTTTGCCAAGAAATATGGAAGACAGCTTCCTGGCCAACTGACTGGAAGAGATCTGTATTTATGCTTATTCCCAAGAAAGGTGATCCAACTGAATGTGGAAATCGTAGGACAATGTCATTAATATCACACACAAGCAAAATTCTGCTGAAGATCATTCAAAATGGCTGCAGCAGTATATCAACAGGGAACTGCCAGAAATTCAGGCCGATTTCAGAAGAGGACGTGGAACCAGGGATATCATTGCTGATGTCAAATAGATCCTGGGTGAAAGCAGAGAATACCAGAAGGATGTTTACCTGTGTTTTATTGACTATGCAAAGACATTTGACAGTGTGGATCATAACAAATTATGGTCAACATTGTGAAGAATGAGAATTCCAGAACACTTGCTTGTGCTCATGAGGAACCTTTACATAGATCAAGAGGAAGTTGTTTGGACAGAACAAGGGAATACTGATTAATTTAAAGTTAGGAAAGGTGAGTGTCAGGGCTGTATTCTTTCACCATACCTATTCAATCTGTATGCTGAGCAAATAATATGAGAAGCTGGAGTATATGAAGAAGAATGGGGGCATCAGGATTGGAGGAAGACTCATTAACAACCTGCGTTATGCAGGTGACACAACCTTGCTTGCTGAAAGTGAAAAGAACTTGAAGCACTTACTAATGAAGATCAAAGACCGAGCCTTCAATATGGATTGCACCTCATTATAAAGAAAACAAAAATCCTCACAACTGGACCAATGAGCAACATTATGATAAGTGGAGAAAAGATTGAAGTTGTCAAGGATTTCATTTTTCTTGGATCCACGATCAACAGCCACGTAAGCAGCAGTCAAGAAATCAAATGACGCATTTCCTTGGGTAAATCTGCTGCAAAGGACCTGTTTAAAGTGTTGAAGAGTAAAGATGTCACCTGAAGACTAAGGTGTGCCTGACCCAAGCCATGGTATTTTCTATCACATCATATGCATGTGAAAGCTGGACAATGAATAAGAAAGACCAAAGAAGAATTGATGCCTTTGAATTGTGCTGTTGATGAAGAATATTGAATATACCATGGACTCCCAGAAGAACGAACAAATCTCGTCTTGGAAGAAGTACAACCAGAATGCTCCTTAGAAGCAAGGATGTCGAGACTGCGTCTTACATACTTTGGATATGTTGTCAGGAGGGATCAGTCTCTCGAGAAGGACATCATGCTTGGCAAAATACAGGGTCAGCAGAAAAGAGGCATACCCTCGACGAGGTGGATTGACATAGTGGCTGCAACAATGGGCTCGAGCATAACAACGATTGTAAGGGTAGTGCAGCACCGGGCGGTGTTTCATTCTGTTGTGCATAGGGTCGCTATGAGTCTGAACCAACTCAATGGCACCTAAACGACAACACAACATAATTTCTATCAACTTAATAGGTAGACATGAGCCCTGGCGGTTCAGTGGTTAAGCACTTGGTTGCCAGCCGAAGGGTTGGTGATTTGAATTCTCTGTAGGACAAAAGATTTACAGCCTTGGAAATTCTACAGTTCTACTCTGTCTTATAGGGTCACTTTCAGTCGGAATTGACTCGACGGGAAACAGGTTTAATGGGTAAACAGTTGTATCTTTGTTTTCATTTTAATTTCTCCAGTTAATTGTGAGATAAATGAATCTTTTTTTTAATATAATGTTTATTTGGATTTTCTTTTTTGAGAATTACTGCTCATTTTAACCTTTTTCTTATTAATTTGTGGGTACTCTTTATATATATATCGTCTTCATATATTTTGAATATGAGCCTGTTTTCAATTGTATATTGTAAATATCTTGTCCACTTCTTATGCCTTATTTAATAAGGATGTTCCTACTAAAAAAGCCCTGGTGGTGCAGTGGTTAAACAGCTCAGCTGCTAACTAAAAAGTCAGCAGTTCAAACAAGAAAGATACGGCAATCTGTTTCCGTAAAGATTTACAGCCTTAGAAACCCTATAGGGCAGGTTTACTCGGCCCTATTTTTTTACAGGGTTGCTATGAGTCAGAATCGACTCGACAGCAGTAGGTTTGGTTTTTTGGGGCTTTTTCATTCCTACTGCAAAATCATAAACACATTCTTCTGTATTTTCTTCTATTAACTGTAATTTAGTTAGCTGTAATTTAATTTAATTAGCTGTAATTTTTTCTAAGTTAATTCTTTAATCTGCCAGGAATTTATTTTCATGTGGGATATGAGGTAGGAATCCAGTTTTATTTTTTCAAAACGAGGAGGCAATTGTCCCAAATCATGTACTGAGTAGCCTTTCTTTCCCTAAACCAAACCAAACCAAACCCACTGCTGTCGATTAATTTCTGACTCATAGTGACCACAAAGGGTTTCCAAGGCTGTAAATCTCTACAGAAGCAGACTGCCACATCTTTCTGCCATGGAGCCACTGGTGGTTTTGAACCGCTGACCTTTCAGTTAACAGTCCATCACTTTAACCACTGAGACAGCAGGACTCATTTCCCTACAGATGTTTGATTCTATTGTTTAGATCAAATTGCAAATTTTCGCACATATATGGTCTTACTCTGGCCTTACTCTGTTCGATTGGTCAATTTGCTTATTTCTTCACCAATACCAGGCTCTTTTAATTAGTATAGCTTTATACAGGCATACCTCATTTTTCTGTGCTTCCCTTTATTGCACTTCACAGATACTGTGTTTTTTATAAGTTGACGGTTTGTAGCAACCCTGTGTCTGTGTCGCACAAGACTATTGGCACCACTTTTCCAACAGCATATGCTCACTTCGTGTCTCTGTGTCAAATTTTGGTAATTTTTGCAATATTTCAAACTTTTTCATTATTATTTTATCTCTTATGGTGATCTGTGATCTTTGATATTATGATTGTTATTTTTGGGGGGCACCATGAACTGTACCTGTATAAGGCCATGAACCGAGCCCATATGAAGACAGTGAACTTAAAAAATGTTGTGTGTGTTCTGACTGCTCCACCAGCTAGCTGTTCCTCTGTCTCTCTCCCTCTCCTTGAGACACAACAATACTGAAATTAAGCCAGTTAATAACCCTACAGCAGCCTCTAAGTATTCAAGTGAAGGGAAGAGTTGCACACCTCTCACTTTCAATCAAAAACTAGAAATGATAAAGCTTAGTGAGGAAGACATGTCGGAAAGTTGAGATAGGCCAAAAGCTAGGCCTCTTGTGCCAAACAGCCAAGGTGTGAATGCAAAGAAAAAGTTCTTGATGGAAATGAAAAGTGCTACTCCAGTGAACACATCAATGATAAGAAAGTGAAAGAGCCTTATAGCCGATATAGAGAAAGTTTTAGTGGTCTGGACAGAAGCGCAAACCAACACAACAGTCCCCTAAGCCAAAGCCGAATCCAGAGAAAGGCCCTAACTCTCTTCAATTCTGTGAAGGCCGAGAGAGGTGATGAAGCTGCAGAAGGAAAGTTCAAAGCTACCAGAGGGTGGTTCACGAGGTTTAAGGAAAGAAGCTGTCTCCATAACACAAAAGTTCAAGGTGAAGCAGCAAGTGCTGATGTAGAAGCTGTAGCAAGTTATTCAGAAGATGTGGGTAAGGTAATGGATGAAGACAGCCACACTAAACGGCAGATTTTCATTGTAGACGGAACAGACTTATATTGGAAGAAGATGCCATCTAGGGCTTTCATAGCTAGAGGGGAGAAGCCAATGCCTGGCTTCCCAGCTTTAAAGGACAGGCTAACTCTCTTGTTAGGGGCTAATGCAGCAGCTGGTGACTTTAAATTGAAGCCAATGCTCATTTACCATTTTGAAATGCCTAGGGCCCATCAATTGCTCATATGCAAGTTCAAGCTGAAACTGAAGAAAATTAGAGCAAGTCCACAGGAACCAAAATATGACCTTGAGTATATCCCACCTGAATTTAGAGACCATCTCAAGAATAGATTTGATGCATTGAACACTAGTGACCGAAGACCAGACGAGTTAGGGAATGACATGAAGGACATCATCCACAAAGAAAGCAAGAGGTCATTGAAAAGAAAGGAAAGAAATAAAAGACCAAGATGAGTGTCAGAGGGGATTCTAAAACTTCCTCACAAATGTCAAGCAGCTAAAGCAAAAGGAAGAAAGGACAAAGTAAAAGAACTGAACAGAAGATTTCAAAGGGCGGCTCGAAAAGACAAAGTAAAGTATTATAATGACATGTGCAAAGAGCTGGAGATAGAAACCAAAAGGGAAGAACATACTTGGTGTTTCTCAAGCTGAAAGAACTGAAGAAAAAATTCAAGTCTCGAGTTGCAATAGTGAAGGATTCTTTCAGGAAAGTATTAAACGACGCAGGAAGTATCAATACCAAAAAGAATTCGTCAATGTTCAACCATTTCAAGAGGTAGCATATGATCAGGAACCGATAGTACTGAAGGAAAAAGTCCAAGCTGCTCTGAAGGCATTGGTGAAAAACAAGGCTCTAGGAATCGATGGAATATCAATTGAGATGTTTCAACAAATGGATGCAGCACTGGAAGTGCTCACTCATCTATGCTAAGAAATATGGGAAGACAGCTTCCTAGCCAACTGACTGGAAGAGATCCATATTTATGCCTATTCCCAGGAAAGGTGATCCAACAGAATGTGGAAATTATAGAACAATATCATTACTATCACATGCAACCAAATTTTTCTGAAGATCATTCAAAAACATCTTCAGCAGTATATCAACAGGGAACTGCCAGAAATTCAGGGCAGTTTCAGAAGAGGACGTGAAACCAGGGATATCATTGCTGATGTCAGATGGATCCTGGCTGAAAGCAGAGAACACCAGAAGGATGTTTACCTGTGTTTTATTGACTATGCAAAGGAATTCAACTGTGTGGATCAGAACAAATTATGGATATCATTGCACAGAATGAGAATTCCAGAACACTTGATCGTGCTCATGAGGAACCTTTACATAGATCAAGAGGAAGTTGTTTGGACAGAACAAGGGGATACTGATTGGTTAAAAGTCTGGAAAGATGTGTGTCTGGGTTGTATCCTTTCACTATACCTATTCAATCTGTATGCTGAGCAAATAATCTGAGAAGCTAGACTATATGAAGAAGAAAGGGGGCATCAGGATTGGAGGAAGACTCATTAACAACCTGCGTTATGCAGGGGACACAACCTTGCTTGCTGAAAGTGAAAAGGACTTGAAGCACTTACTAATGAAGATCAAAGACTGCAGCCTTCAATATGGATTGCACCTCAAAATAAAGAAAACAAAAATCCTCAGAAATGGAACAATGAGCAACATCATTATAAATGGAGAAAAGATTGAAGTTGTCAAGGATTTCATTTTACTTGGATCCACAATCAACAGCCATGTAAGCAGCAGTCAAGAAATCAAATGACGCATTGCATTGAGTAAATCTGCTGCTAAGGACCTCTTTAAAGTGTTGAACAGCAAAGATGTTACCTTGAAGACTAAGGTGCTCCTGACCCAAGCCATAATATTTTCAATCACATCATATGCATGTGAAAGCTGAACAATGAATAAGGAAGACTAAAGAAGAATTGATACCTTTGGATTGTGGTATTGGCGAAGAATAGCGAATATACTGTGGACTGCCAAAAGAACAAACAAATCTGTTCTGGAAGAAGTCCAACCAGAACGCTTCTTAGAAGCAAGGCTGTGAGACTGCATCTTACATACTTTGGACATGTTGACAAAACCAAAAAAAAAAAAAAAAAACACTGCCGTCGAGTCGATTCAGACTCATAGTGACCCTATAGGACAGAGTAGAACTGTCTGATACAGTTTCCAAGGAGCGCCTGGTAGATTCGAATTACTGACCTCTTGGTTAGCAGCTACAGCACTTATCTACTACACCACCAGGGTTTCCGGACATGTTGTCAGGAGGGATCAATCCCTGGAGACAGACATCATGCTTGTCAAAGTACAGGGTCAATGGAAAAGAAGAAGACCCTCAATGAGGTGGATTGACACAGTGGCTGAAACAATGAGCTCAAGCATAACGATGATTGTAGGGATGATGTAAGACCAGGCATTGTTTTGTTTTGTTGTGCAAAAGGTTGCTATGAGTAGGAACCAACTCGACAGCACCTAACAACATAACAACAACAGGGTGGTTAAGAATTGTGCTAAATCTATTCTGCTTGTGCTGTATAAATGGAACAACAAAGCCTGGATGACAGCACATCTGTTTACAGCAAGATTTACTGAGTATTTTAAGCCCGTTGTTGAGACCTACTGTTTAGAAAAAAACATTTCTTTCAAAATATTACTGCTCATTGACAATGCACCTGATCACGCAAGAGCTCTGTTGGAGATGTACAAGGAGATCAATACTGTTTTTATGCTTGCTAACACAGCATCCATTTTGCAGCCCATGGATGAAGGAGTAATTTTGACTTTCCAGCCTTATTATTTAAGAAATACATTTCATAAGGCTATAGCTGCCATAGATAGTGATTCCTCTGATGGATCTGGGCAAAGTAAATTGAAAACCTTCTGGAAAGGATTCACCATTCTAGCTGCCATTAAGAACATTTGTGGTTCATGGGAGAAGGTAAAAATATCAACATTAACAGAAGTTTGGAAGAAGTTAATTCCAATCCTTATGGATCACTTTGAGGGGTTCAAGGCCTCCGTGGAGGAAGTAACTGCAGATGTGGTGAAAATAGCAAGAGAACTACAGTTGGAAGTGGAGCCTGAAGATGTGACTGAACTGCTGCAATCTCATGATAAAACTTTAACAGATGAGGGGTTGCTTCATATGGATGAGCAAAGGAAATGGTTTCTCAAGATGGAATCTACTCCTGAGGAAGATGCTACGAACTTTGTTGAAATGACAACAAAAGGATTTAGAGTATTACATAATCTTAGCTGATAATGCAGCTGCAGGATTTGAGAGAACTGACTCCAATGCTGAAAGAACTCCTACTGTGGGTAAAATGCTATCAAACAGCATCACATGCTACAGAGAAATCTTTCAGGAAAGGAAGAGACAATTGACATTGGAGATTCATTGTTATCTTATTTTAAAATGTTGCCACAGCCACCCCAGCCTTCAGCAACCACCACCGTGATCTGTCAGCAGCCATCAACATTGAGGCAAGGCCCTCCACCAACAAAAAGATTGACTCACTGAAGGCTCAGATGATGGTTAGCATTTTTTAGCAAGAAAGTATTCTTCAATTAAGGTACATACATTGTTTTTTTAGACATAATGCTATTGCACACTTAACAGGCTATGATATTGGGTAAATATAACTTTCGTTTGCACTGGGAAACTAAAAAATTGTGTGACTCACTTTACTGCGATATTCACTGTATAGCGGTAGTCTGGAACTGAACTTGCAATATCTTGGTGGTACGCCTGTACTATATTTTGATAACTGATAAGGCAACTCCCCAGACTTTGTTCTTATTTTTCACAATTCTTTTGGCTATTTGTTCAGCATATATATATATATATATATATATATATATATATATATATATATATATATATATATAAAACCAAACCAATGCCACTGAGTAGATTCTGACTAGTAGCCGCCCAGTAGGACAGAGTAGAACTGCCCCATAGGGTTTCCAAGGCTGTAAATCTTATGGAAGCAGATTGCCACATTTTTCTCCCGTGGAGCGGCTGGTGAGTTTGAACAGCAAGCATTTGCGTTACCAGCTGAGTGCTTTAGCGCACGCGCACGCACACACACACACACACACACAGGTATATATATAAAACCCAGTGCCACCGAGTAAATTCCGACTCATAGTAACCCTGTAGGACAGAGTAGAACTGCCCCAGAGTTTCCAAGGAGCGCCTGGCGGATTTGAACTGCTGACCCTTTGGTTAGCAACCATAGCACTTAACCCCTACAGCTCCAGGGTTTCCATATATATGTATATATGTAACATAAATATATTTAATACAAATATTATGTAATATTAAATGATATGTATTATGATTACAATATATAACATGCAACTTGTATAATATGTAGTGTATTTACTTATGATATATAATTGTATAGTATTTAATGTTATATATGATACTATATCTATACAATTACACTATACACACTCTGTACCTTGCCTTTTCACTGAACAATGTAATTTAGAAAGAATTCTGGATCAACACATAAAAACCAACCTCATTCTGTTTCTTATTTTCATATTATTCCATTGTTTATTCAGCCTTACCCCTATTGATGGATCTTTAGATTGTTTTCAGTCTTTTTTCTACAGTGAAGCCTGTGAGAACCTGGAACTCTATGGGACTGCTTTGTTTTTCCAGATTTTGCCAATTTTCTGCCTTTGACAGGGTGCATTCTTACTGCTTTTACTTGCTTTAGTGAAAAATATTTAAGTTTTCTTCTCTGACAGGTTGCTGCCTTACAGAGGTTCCAGCTTTCTCAGGTTTTACTGTATAAACAAATCTATACCAGACCGTCTTGTCTAAAGTCATTACACCAATGTGCCATATATCTGTAAGATGAATTCTTGTAAGTAGAACTGCTTAGTCAAAAGGCATTTTTATTTTTTAAAGGACTTGCTGTCAGTCAGAATCGAATTGACAGCACTGCGTTTGGTTTTTTTGGTTTGCACTCTGAATGCTCCTTTTTTTTTATATATATATATAATTTTTATTATGCTTTAAGTTTTTTTTAAGTGAAAGTTTACCAGTCAAGTCAGTCTTTCTCACAAAAACCCATATACACCTTGCTACATACTCCCAATTTCTCTCCCCCTAATGAGACAGCCCACTCTCTCCCTCCACTCTCTCTTTTTGTGTCCATTACACCAGCTTCTAATCCCCTCTACTCTCTCATCTCCCCTCCAGGCAGGAGATGCCAACATAGTCTCAAGTGTCCACCTGATCCAAGAAGCTCACTCCTCACCAGCATCCCTCTCCAACCCATTGTCCAGTCCAACCCATGTCTGAAGAGTTGGCTTCGGGAATGGTTCCTGTCCTGGGCCAACAGAAGGTCTGGGGGCCATGACCACCGGGGTCCTTCTAGTCTCAGTCAGGCCATTAAGTCTGTTTTTTTACGAGAATTTGGGGTCTGCATCCCACTGCTCTCCTGCTCCCTCAGGGGTTATCTTTTGTTTGTTTCATGTGTATACTATCTTTCTTTGTCTCATCCTATGTCGATGAGAAGAATTTTTAAAACTTTTCCTATACAGTCTCTTTTTTATCCATATTGATTTGTTGTTTTCCTTTCTTTCAGGAAGGATACTTTTTTTTAAGGTATCTGAGGACGCTCGTTTGTCTGTTCAAATTAATTAAAAAAAATTGAATATCTGAGCATGTGGGTGGGGCATGTCAATTGTGGTTTCATTTTGGGTGATATGACTGGGTTTTTTTTTTTTTTTTAAACTTCCAATATCAGCGTCTTCTGGATCTGGGGGAGGGGGTGGTGTGTCTTCTAATTTCTAGCCTGAAGGGAATAAATCTGGGTCCCAGGAGCTGAGTGAGAGGAGACCAGAGCACCCGCACTTTTCTCACATAATTCCTTTGTGTTCAAAACACCTCCACCTCAACTGCTCTTGATGACCCCTTGTCCTGTAACTCTTTACCTCATCTTCCCTGGGGAATTAGTCTCCCACTTCCTGCCAGAGTGTAAGAGGGGTGGGGTCTGTGTGTGTAGAGTGGCAAGGGATCTGTGCATTCACATGCTCCTTCAGCAGACTTTCCATAAATCCCTGTTTTCAGTCTTACCCTTACCCTCACTTATGTTTGGTGACTCCTGCCACCAACCCTTGAGTTCCTGTGCGCATTCTGTGGTGTACATTAGACTACCACTTTCCTCACCATCACCACAGAACTCAGTCTTCTTACATCTACAAGTTGGTTTTCACCCACCCATGTGCTTCCAGCTGACAAAAATATTTTTATTGTCTTCTCCCTTGTTTTCACTGTATTTGTGACAACACTCATTCTAGTGAGAATTTTGAAGGGAATAGTGATTCAGTGTGTTCTATTTGCCATTTTAATTCAGAAGTAGAGTCATTTATACATCGTGGTTCCTGGGACCCTGGATACTGAGGATAACTTTTAGTTATCCTCAGTCTACTGAGACTGAGAAATGTAGACCTGTTCTTAATGCAAATTCCCTCTTCTCTCCCTGTCACACAGATAGCATTCTTCCTGCAAATAAGACTTGTCTATGTGATCTTTTACTCTATTCCATCTTCTCTGCTCCTTGGAATGAAACTGAGTCCAGAGGGGTTCCTTACACCAGACTACTCACCTGCTCTCACAGGTGCAAACTAGTACTGTTAGTTTTGGCGCTTGGTGTATACCCTCTCTTTGCAGAGGGTATTTTTGTGGTCTGTACTTACAGGGGAAACCCTGGTGGCGTAGTGGTTAAGTGCTACAGCTGCTAACAAAAGGGTTGGCAGTTTGAATCCCCCAGGCACTCCTTGGAAACTCTATGGGGCAGTTCTACCCTGTCTTACAGGGTAGTTATGAGTCGGAATCGACTCCACGGCACTGGGTGTGGGTTTCTGGTTTGGTACTTACAGGTGTCCTTTTCCACATTCTCCGTTACCATTGGTCAGTCTCTACTGTTTTTGGTGTTCCTTCCATACCTTTGTAGCTTCAGCTTTTAGCCACCCCAGCTGTCAAGCGTGGACTATGGGCTTCTGCTTTCAATTTTCGCGGTGCTTCAGGGTAACTTCTGACAGAATTATCGCTCTGTATTTCCATTTTTAAGCTGGACATGTGCAATTGGGATTTTAGTTGAGATCACATGAACTCTATAGACTAATTTTCAGGAGAATTTACATCTTTACAGTTTGAGCTTATCTGTCCAAGAATATGCATATCTTTCCATTTCTTCAGACCTTCTTTCATGACATTCGGTCAAGTTTTCTTTTTTTGGTCTGTAATTTCAGTAAAGTTTTATAGTTTTTAGCATTAGGGCTCTTTCCTAGCTACTTTACAGGTTTTGTTTCAATTGTGAATAAGATATATGTATTTTTTTCTATTACTTTTACTAACGGGTTATTGGTATTATATGAGAAATGTGTTGATTTTTGTTTGATCTTGTGTATAGTGTAACTGCTTTAAAAATTAATTATATTTATATGTTACTTGTAGAAAATCTGTAAAGCTCTAGGAAATTGTGAGGAAAAAAAAAAAAAACCCTTAACTCCACCACACTGTTAATATATTGGCGTATATCCTTCCAGTCTTTAGAAACACTTAGGAATATTTTATTCTCTCTCTGCATATATATGTATATACATATATGTATATGCATTTTGCTCAATAGCTCTATCTTTCATGGTAGTTACGAGAATTAAATACAAGGATGCAGCAGTGTTCATTGCATTGCCTGGCACATGAAAAAGACTCAAGTAATGCTAGCCATCATCATTTTTAAACTCTTAGGAATTGTTTATGTTATCATCTCCAATTTTTACTGTTACTCTGTAAGTTAGTACAGCTATTCCAATTTAAAATAAGGAAGCCAAGGTTCAGAGACATTATCAAAGGTATCCAGTTCATACAACTGGTAAATGCCTTTGCTGCTTTCATATTTTTTCTTATAAAAGCAAATCCTGAAGTGAGACTGGCCTAGGACTTTGTGAGAGATAACAACTACAAGAATGGGAGAATAGATACCTATTCTTAGCAGAAGCAAAAGCAGTTGCCCACTTTAGCAATAAATAGCTTAATATTCTCTTTTCAAAAATGTCAGAAAGTCCTAGAAAATGAAAGAAAAAACCAATCTACATCTCTGTTAGAGACTTTTTTCATAAAGAGGCCAAGCCTTTTATTCTAAACCAAGTAACATTTAAAGAAGGAAATACATCAGGCAAAGTTATCATGTCCTCGATATTACAGCCCTAAACTTAAATCTCCTGCTTTCAGATCCCAACCCTCCCTGGGTGCATCCTTCTGCAGGAACAATGGTCTGGATGGGAAACCAGACTCTCATTCCCCATTTCATCCTCCTTGGCCTCTTCACCCACTCCCCACTGCACCTCTTCTTCTTTTCCATCATCATGGTCATGTTTCTGGTGGCCCTGTCTGGCAATGGGCTCATGATCCTCCTCATCAGCGTCGACTCCCACCTCCACAGCCCCATGTACTTCTTCCTCAGCTGGTTGTCGCTCATGGATCTCATGCTCATCTCCACCATTGTGCCACGGATGGCTGTGGATTTCCTCCTGGGTGGTGGCACCATCTCCTTCACAGGCTGTGGGCTCCAGATCCTCTTCTTCCTCACCCTCCTGGGGGATGAGTGCTTCCTGCTGGCCTTCATGGCCTACGACCGCTACGTGGCCATCAGCAACCCACTGAGGTACTCGGTGGTCATGAGCCGTCGTATCTGCTGGATCATGGTGGTAGGGTCCTGGCTTTTTGGATTGGTGGACGGGCTGATCCAGGCTGTCTTCACCCTCCGCTTCCCCTACTGCAGTTCCCAGGAGATTGACCACTTTTTCTGCGAGGTTCCTGCTGTGCTCAAGCTGGCCTGTGCTGATACCTCCCTTTATGAGACCATGATCTACGTCTGCTGCATCCTCATGCTGCTCCTACCCTTCTCTGTCATCTCTGCCTCCTACCTGCGGATCCTGGTGGCTGTGCTCTGCATGCGCTCTGCCGAAGGCCGGCAGAAGGCCTTTGCTACCTGCTCCTCCCACATGGCAGTGGTCTCCCTCTTCTACGGGGCTGCCATGATCACCTACATGCGACCCCAGGCTTACCACTCCTCGAAGCAGGACAAAGTGGTCTCCGCCTTCTATACCATGATCACTCCCATGCTCAACCCTCTCATATACAGTCTGAGGAACAAGGAAGTAACTGGGGCTCTGAGGAAACTCCTGGGAAGGTGTCCCTGTGGGGAGGGACAGGGCTAGGTTGGCACCAGCAGACATGGGCTTCTAGACTTAGGAATTTGTATTAGCTAATGGCATCATTTGATAGAGGAGAAACAAATGTAGCTTATTAAAAACAAAAGCCATACTCTGACCAAAGTTAATCAGGATTAGCACATTGATTCAATCCATCAGATGCATGCTGAGTGTAGGCAATAAGTAAGAAAGGCTGGGGCCTATGGAGTTACAAAAAGTAGAAGACACAGACAGAAATGTTTATCCCCACAGCTCCCGGGAGAGTCAGCTGGGTGACAGCTCTCAGCAGCACCCCTTTCTAGGGATTGACCGTGGCTGAAGAGAGCCACTTTGCCCAAGGTCATGCCCTCTCCTTGGGGGCTGCCTGAATCCCATGACTGATCAGTAGGGGTATGAAGACTCCCTTGCCTTGTCTCAGTTTGGGAAAACCCTAAAGGATCATTCCAACTCTGAGCTCTCCATTGGATAAGTTGAAGTATCACAGGCAACTTCTCCTTCTATCCGATTTTGTTTCCTCAACTCCCTTCCCCCATCATAGGTTTTGGTCCTGAGAGCACTCTATTATAAACCTCCTGCATGCAAATCCTGTCTAAGTCTGCTTCCAGAAAACCTGACCTGTGACACAGAAACTCAGGAGTGATGGTAAGTTAAAGTGGAATTTGCTGTAAATGGTCAGGTACACGCACTCAGTGTATGATTTGGGCACCAGGAAAGGCCCCATAACATCATCTTGGTGATCGGAAGAGGTCAAAGAGTTGTCATGGAGGCCTCTAAGAAAGGTTTCATGCAGAGTGTGCAAACCTAAATGCCCACTGGTACAGACAGAAATGTCGATGAGGAGAGCTGTCTAGTGGGTGACAAGAGTGAAAGGGGTACTCATCCGTCAACTAAAGCCACTGAACTGTTCTATTCCACACAGGATGGGTGAGCTTTGATATTAGGAAGGAGATTAAGTTAAAGTTTGGTATAGGCTAAAGGTGCAACCATAGATGGGCCACACAGATGGGCTCTGGGAACCTAGAAGGCAGCCCTAAGCACCAGCCTGGGTAAAGCAGAGGAGAAGTGTGTGTGTGTGCGTGCGCGCGCGCGCGCACAGGATGCTAGACAGCAGAGGAAGGGCTTTCATGATGTGTCCCACCCTTTCTGCGATGTTAACTAAGATGGAGACTCAGATCTCCACATCCTTCCTGATCCCAGGGACAGCCCTAGGAAACCCCCTTCTTGGAGTTCTATGCCCTGAAGTCTTCATGGTCTAAGAATGTTCTACTCCCATAGGTTTTACTCTGTGCCACATCTCAATCCTGACCATAGTGGGAAATGCTAGAAGTGAAGACAGCCGAGTTAAAGGGAGTTCCTGCAGTTGAAGGAGTGTTATTTGAGGTTTCATGCAGTTCTACAGCTCTGTTGCTTGGCTGAGGAGCGGGGAAGCAGGTAGTTCTATGAGGAAAGAGGTGCAACCTAGCAAAAACCTTTTCACAGTTCTTGCCCTCCTTATATTTCTGCTCAAGGAAGCAAATAAACAAAATGACAAAAAAAATAAAAAACTGATACAATCATGTAGTCTCAGGACTTGATTTAAATCCAAAGATTTGAAGTCTAATAGTAATCTGAATGGCATACATTTTTTTAAATTTTTTAAAATAATTTTTATTGTGCTTTAAGTGAAAGTTTACAAATCAATTCAGTCTGTCACATATAAGCTTATATACACCTTACTCCATACTCCCACTTACTCTCCCCCTAATGAGTCAGCCCTCTCCCTCCTTCCAGTCTCTCCTTTCGTGACGATTTTGCCAGTTTCTAACCTCCTCTACCCTCCTATCTCCCCTTCAGACAGGAGATACCAACACAGTCTCAAGTGTCCACCTGATATAATTAGCTCATTCTTTGTCAGCATCTCCCTCCAACCCATTGTCCAGTCCCTTCCATGTCTGATGAGTTGTCTTCAGGAATGGTCCCTGTCTTGGGCCAACAGAAGGTTTGGGGACCATGACCGCTGGGATTCCTCTAGTCTCAGTCAGACCATTAAGTCTGGTCTTTTTATGAGAATTTGGGGTCTGCATCCCACTGTTCTCCTGCTCCCTCAGGGGTTCTCTGTTGTGCTCCGTGTCAGAGCAGTCATCGGTTGTGGCCGGGCACCACTAGTTCTTCTGGTCTCAGGATGATGTAAGTCTCTGGTTCATGTGGCCCTTTCTGTCTCTTGGGCTCATAGTTGTCGCGTGACCTTGGTGTTCTTCATTTTCCTTTGCTCCAGGTGGGTTGAGACCAATTGATGCATCTTAGATGACTGCTTGTTAGCATTTAAGACCCCAGACGCCACATTTCAAAGTGGGATCCAGAATGTTTTCATAATAGAATTACGTTGCCAATTGACTTAGAAGTCCCCTTAAGCCTGAGTGGCATACATTTGAGAGAAGCAAATGCTAGTGAAGTTCATATCAAACTTACAGGCATTACTTACATCTTCCTAGCTGCCTTTTAGAGTACTTAGTGGTGCTTCAAGAGGCCAGGACTATTAGAAGCCACAGGAAAACCATAACAGGTGGGTATGCACCAGAGGACCCCTTAGTGTGCCTGGAATCGATTTTCAGGGGGCGTTGAGAGGGCTGTGGTACAGGCAAGCCAGGTCCATCCACAATGCAGTTCTAGGTTTCTCCTGCTCTTGCTACCACTGCTGTCCCCAGAGACCCACCCTCTCCCTTCATGATGCATGGAATCCCATGAAAATCTAAGAGATTTTTGCTTGACCAACTGTCTAAATAGGCTGGCCTGTATTTTTATATCTCATATTTCCCTTTCCTCATTCAACTTTGCATTTGGGATGGTAATCTCCCAATTAATCAGGAAGTTGTGTTTCCTTTAAGCACATTACTAATGTAGTCACACCTCAGCAAAAGAGAGATGAGGCACAAGTGCAAACCTGAGTGATACTTTTGAAAGACTGTGATGACTAGGTTGGTGTTTTTCATGGAAACCTGTATTTAATTAAACCTGTGTTTAATTTCGTTAGGAATTCATCAGCCTTTACACTAAAAGGGTTCTTTCATTGTAGCTTCTGTGACATGCACTGAGAGTTGGATAAAGCCAAGTGGCTTCAATCTTTATGTTTTTCACCATTTTGTATCTGTCCAGGCCACAGCCAGCCTCTGTCAGGGGCTGACAGTTGGCAAGATGAGTTGAGCAAAAGGGAGTCAGTAAGGATACCTAGAGGATAGAGGCATGTCATCTTAATGTTTGACCCTGGTGGAAAGACAAGAGTAGAAATGCCTGGGGTAAGTGGGTGAGGGTGGAATAGAGTGAGGATTTTTTTGAAAGATGATGACATCTGACTTCTAGATTAAGGTGCTATGGTGCATTCACAAATTGTAAACATCTCTTCTCAAAAACATATAGTGATAACAGATGAAATAGTAAAAGAGGAAACCAAAAGGACACAGCTGCTTTCAAATATAAGCAAATTCATAGGATAGAGAAAATAGAGAAGTGCTAAAAAGTGAGCAGGACCAAAACCTTGGTCTTGCTGAGGTGTAAGCTTTAACATCTCCACGGTGGAGAAGAGTCCAGATCCTGTAGAATGAAGGACACTAAAAGATTCCATGCATGACGAGGAACAAGAGCCACACTTGCAGGCTGGAGCTAACAGCTGTGGAGGGACTAACACCCCACCCCACCCCCAAAACAAACTGAAAAATCTGCTGCCAAGTGCTGCCCGGGGTCCAGTTCCCAGTGAGCTGCAGGCCAGGGGAGGCACAGCTGGAGTCTGGTGGCAACCACTTAGCTCTGCCACAGTGTCAGCGTCGCATGGGAAGCAAGTCCAAATTCTCATTTCAAGACTTGCTTCAGAATATGGTACCCAGCAGTCTGGAAAGAAGCAACCAGAAACCACTGAGCAGAGCACGGTGGGGGCAGGGTATGTGCTTTTTTGGGAGGGCATGCATGTGAGAGACCAACAACAACAACAAAAAGATAAAAATATAAAGCCTCCCCTTCAAAACGAGCCTGAAAACAAAACAGAACCAAAACAACTTAAACCGTGAGCCAAATTTTGATGGTAATAAAGAGAGGTAACAAAATTAAAACTCAGAACTATAATTCACTGAAGATAAAATTCCTTTTATAGAAGCATTGGACAAAGAATTTAAAATAATATTTTGAAGGTGTGTAAAGAGACAAGCGAAGGTGTATTTCCCATCAAAATAGAATAGAAAACAGTAAGCAAAAACAGTAAAAAAATGAGCTATCAATATCGGCTGTGCAAAAGAACCGATTAAGATATTCGAGATAAAAAATCACATTAAAATAAAACATTGCAATTATTGGAATAAACTCCACACTGGATCCAGTTGAACAGAAAATTGGTTCATCATAAGATGGTCCCAAAGTATTCACTCAGAATTCAGCCTAAAGAAGAATAGAATATAAAAATATGAAAAGTTAAGAAACCTGGAATATAGACCAAGGTGCTTCAAATTAGTTTAATGTGAATTCTAGCAGAAGGATTCAACCATTTCAGGAGGCAGCATATGAGCACATGATCAAGAACCGATGGTATTGAAGGAAAAAGTCCAAGTTGTACTGAAGGCATTGACAAAAAACAAGGCTCCAGAAATTGACATAATACCAAAACTGAGATGTTGCAACAAACATATGCAATGATGGAAGCTCTCTCTGGTCTATTCCAAGAAATTTGGAAGACAGCTACCTGGCCAATCGACTGGAAGAAATCCATATTTGTGCCCGTTCCAAAGAATGATCAAACAGAATGTGGAAATTATCAAACGATATCATTAATATCACATGCAAGTAAAATTTTACTGAAGATAATTAAAAAATGGTTGCAGCAGTACATTGATCGGGAACTGCCAGAAATTCAAACAGGACTCAGGAGAGGACATGGAACCAGGAATATCACTGCTGATGTCAGATGGATCTTGGCTGACAACAGAATACCAGAAAGATGTTTACCTGTGTTTTATTGACTACACAAAGGCATTTGACTGTGTGGATCATAACAAATTACAAATAACACTGCAAAGAATGGGAATTCCAGAACACTTAATTGGGCTCATGAGATGCATAGATCAAGAGCCAATCACCTGATAGAATAAGGAGATACTGTGTGGTTTAAAGTCAGGAAAGGTGTGCATCAGGGTTATATCCTTTCACCATATTTATTCAATCTGTATGCTGAGCAAATAATCCAGGAAGCTAGACTGTATGAGGAAGAACGGGACATCAAGAGTGGAAGAAGACTCATTAACAACTTGCAATATGCAGATGACACGACTTTTCTTGCTGAAAGTGAAGAGGGCTTGAAGCACTTACTGATGAAAATCAAAGACTACAGCCTTCAGTATGAATTGCACTTCAACATAAAGAAAACAAAAATTCTCACAACTGGACTAATAAGCAGCATCATGATAAATGGAGAAAACATTGAAGTTGTTAAAGATTTCATTTTGCTTGGATCCACAATCAATGACCATGGAAGCAGCAGTCAAGAAATCAGGGGACATATTTCATTTGGCAAATCTGCTGCAAAAGCCTCTTTAAAGGGTTAAAAAACAAAATGTTGAGGACCAAGGTGTGGCTGACCTAAGACCTAAAAAAAAAGCCATGGTTATTTTCAATTGCCTCATATGCATGTGAAAGCCGGACAGTGAATAAGGAAGACCGAAATAGAGTTGATGCCTTTGAATTATGGTGTTGGCAAAGAACATTTAACATACCATAGATTGCCAGATAGGTGAGTAACACCTTTTCTAGGGTGACTACTGTCAGGAGTAGAGGAAAAACACCAGAGAATGGAAGGCTGCCACTGATATGAGCACCTTTTCCATGCTGGGCATTTCACACCTCTTATTGTACTTATCTTTCTAGCAGCTTTATAAAGTCTTTATTTCTATTTTACAGCTGAGTATGTATCAGTGTGTCATTTCTTTTTTATACCTGAATAATATTCCATTGTACAGATATACCACATTTTGCTTACCCAATCAGTTGCTGATGGACATTTGGGATGTTTCCACGTTTTAGTTATTTTGAATAGTGCTGCTATGAATATGTATGTACAAGAATTCATTTGAGCCTGTGTTTTTAATTCTTTCCGGTATCTCCCTGCGAGTGGAGTTGTTGAGTCATACGGCAGCTCTATGTTTATATTTTTGAGGAACCACCAAATTGTTCCACAGTGGCTGAAACATTTTACATTCCCATGCCTGTCTGTTAGGCCTAGTGGGTTTCTAGTGGGTTTGTTTTTCAAATCCTCTATTTCCTTATTGATTTTCTGTCTAGATCTTTTACCCATTATTGTAAGTGGGATATTGAATTCTCCAACCATTATTGTAGAACTGTCCATTTCTAACTTCAATTCTGTCAATTTTTGCTTTATGTATTTTCAGACTCTCTTGTTAGCTTCATATATGCCTATAATTGTTATATCTTCTTGATGAAATGACCTTTTTATCATTACATAATAAACCAAAAACCAAGCCCATTGCCGTGGAGTTGATTCCAACTCGTAGCAACCCTATAGGACACAGTACAACTGTCCCATAGGGTTTCCAAGGAGAAGGTGGTAGATATGGACTGCTGACCTTTTAGTTAGCAGCCAAACGCTTAACCACTGAGCCACCAGAGCTCCATCATTATACAATGGCCTTCTTTACCTCTCGTAACAGTTTTTGACTTAAAGTCTCTTTTGTCTGATATTGGTATAGCCACCCCAGCTCTCTGTTGTTTACTATTTGCACGGAATATCTTTTTTCATTCTATCACTCTCAACTTACTAAGTCTCTTGTAAATAGCATACAGTTGTTGTCAGATGCCATTGAGTTGGTTCTGACTCATAGTGACCTTATGTACAACAGAATGAAACACTTCCTGGTCCTTCACTATTCTCACAATCATTGTGCTTAAGCTCATTGTTGCAGCTACTATGTCAATCCTTCTCTTCATGGTCTTCCTCTTTTTCGCTGGTCTTCTACTTTACCAAGCATGATGTCCTTCTACAGGGACTGATCCCTCCTGATAACATGTCCAAAGTATAGTGTCACCATCCTTGCTTCTAAGGAGCATTCTAGATGTACTTCTTTCAAGACAGATTTGTTTGTTCTTTTGGCAGTCCAGGATATATTCAACATTCTCTGCCAATACCACAATAGAAAGGCGTCAATTCTTCTTTGGTTTTTCTTATTCCTTGTCAGGTGATTGAAAACATCATGGCTTCGGTCAGGCACACCTTAGTCCTCAAAGCGACATCTAACTGGAGGACTCCCTTTAGTATTTCTTGTAATTTTGGTTATAATATGTCTTGGTGAATTTCTTTTAAAATCTACCCTATGTGGAGTTCGATGAGCATCTTGAATTGATATCTTCTCATCTTTCATGATATCAAGGAAATTTTCTGCCAACAAATCTTCAACAATTCCCTCTGTATTTTCTGTTATCCTTCCCTGTTCTGGTACTCCAATCACTCGTAGGTTATTCCTCTTGATAGAGTCCCACATAATTCTTAGTTTTCTTCATTAAAAAAAATTCTTTTATGTGATTTTTCCTCAAATAAGTTGGTGTCAAACACTTTATCTTCAATCTCACTGATTCTGACTTCCATTGCCTCAATTCTGTTCCTATGACTTTCTATTCAGTTGTCTAATTCTGAAGTTTTATTGCTAATGTTTTGGATTTCTGTTTCCTGTCTCTGTATGGATTCTTGGAGCCTGTTAAATTTGTCATTATGCTCTTGTATAACCTTCTTAAGTTCCTCTATTTGTTTGTCTGTGTGTTCCTTGGCTTGGTCTATGTTTTGTCTGATCTCCTTCCTGATCTCTTGAAGAGCTCTGTATATTAATCTTTTGAATTCTACCTCCTGTAATTCCAAGATATTGTCTTCCTCTGGGAGGTTTCTTGGATTTTTGTTTTGGTTACTTTCTGAAGCCATCATAACCTGTCTTTTTATGTGATTTGTATTGATTGTTGTCTCTGAGTCCTCAATATGTACTTACTTATTTTATGTTTGCTTAGTGTGTCCTAGCATTTTGTTTTGTTTTGATATGCCCAAATAGGTTGGTCGTGTGAGCTACTTTGATTATTGGCATCTTTGAAGCTCTCATGTTCTGTGACCATGTTGTTAGAGCCATTAATAGGATTGTGAGCCCTGGAGTTCATTTGCTTTTCTTGTATGGATTCAGCCCACGTGTCCAGGCCGTCAGTCACTGAGTGTGTGGTGCAGGGTCTCACCTACAGTCCTAGATGGGCAGGGGTGATTCATGTAGGCACAGGTATCTGGCTGCAGTAAGGGGTCATGTGCTGACAAAAGTAGGGGGTTGACAGCTCCCCGAGTGTCTAGATAGAAGGTGTGTCCCTGTTCCCTTCAGAGCTTAGATGGGTGGGTTTTGCATCTGGATTGTGGGCACCCAATGCTGATGGCTGTAAGGACTGGGAGGCACCACTTATTCTTGGACTCCGGTTGTGGGTGGCTATGTGGCATGGGTGGAGCCACCAGTCCTTAGGCCCTTGATGTGGGTGGGTGAGGACCCTGCTTAATGGGCAGTGTGGTTTCAAATGTCATGAATCTGCCACTGTCCTTTATAGCCAATGCAATTGAAAATAGGTTTCATGTATATAGCCTGTTGTACTGCGTTAATTAGGGTCTACCCTGTTGAAATGGGCCCACACATGTCTGTGCAGGGGTGAAAAGCATCCAGAGCCTGTGGACCCCTTATGCCTGTGCCTAGGCAAAGGGGCTGTGCCTGCTCTGAGTTCCTGGCTTAGGAGAGCTGGCAGATTATTTTTTTCTGTTTATTTGTTCTCTCTCTAAAACTGGGAGAATGGCTCAGGATGAGCAACGGATCTTACTTCTGGCCAGGGGACAGACACCACAATCACTGAAGCCAGACCGGAAGTGGAGTAGAGCAGGGAGGGGCAGGTAAATGGGAGAGAGGTACTTCCCAAAGGGTTTTTAAATTAATTTTTTTAAATTATGCCTAAGGGTTTTTTTGATCCATGAAGTAGGTTAGACGCTTGTGCTTATCTTTCGCCTATTGATTGCCGCTTCTCTCTGGCTCTGGAGGCTTGATCAGACTCTTCACCACTCAGGCTCTCCTGATGTGGAAAACATGTCCCAAGTGCCACTGCTTGCCTCACCCTGCATGTGCCAGCTGAACCAGCCTCCAGGGTAGTGCTGGCCAGGTCAGTTCTGGCAACTCCTTGCTGCTTCTGAACCGTCTCTCCCTCCCCCTGCCACTCAGCCCAGTTGCTCAACTTCAATGTTCTGGGCTCCTAGATTGTCATATATAAATGATTCTTTTTTTTTTTTTTTTTGGTCTTTGCTGTAAGAGGGACCACAGAAAGAATCTGACTACTCTGAAGTCTTGGCTCTGCACCCTGAGTATAAATTTTTGATTGAGTAATAACTTATGCTGTAAACCTTCACCTAAACACAATAAAAACAAAACATTAAAAAAAAAAAAAAAACACTAAAACTACGAGGAAAAGGCAAATGATTCCAGACAAAAACATGGAAATTGAAGAGTAAAGAGAAGGGCAAACATGAGAATAAATTTACATGACCCAGGGGAAGATTGATAACAAGTACTTTCTCCAGAGCCACCACAGAGGGAAAGAATTCCCGTGGAGTTAGCCTCCTAAACTGTGAGAGAATAAATTTCACTTTGTTAAAGCCACCCACTTGTGGTATTTCTGTTATAGTAGCACTATACAATTAAGACATTTCCCCACAGTACCATTTTCACCATCATCCCTTTCAAAATATTGTTACCCAGTTGGAGTCCCTGTCCTAGAGCAGTCGAGCCAATGACACATACTCCAAGTAAGAAAGAGAGAGAAAAGTTTACTAGGAGGTGATGCCAATGGGCAATTTGGCAGCAATGCAGCCTGTCTTTATGGTGTCCTGAAAGGCAATTACTACATCAGAACTTATATATCATTTTTGCAAGTGTTACATAGTATCTGGAGACATGTAGCCCACAGACGGTCGGATGACTATACATTACCAGACAATTTCAAGGAACTCTTCATTAGACTAAAGATATGCATGCCAGACATATAGACTCTAATCTTTATTTATGTAACAGGCAAAAAATTTATATAAATATCTCTCAGGTAGTGGTACTCGCCTGTGAAGTTTACTCTGACTGAGATAAGTAGCAAGAAGGAAAGAAAGTTGCAGACCAAAAGCACCAGACAGCCTTCCTAGCTGCCGCCCTGTAGGCTCAAGGCTATCCCCCAAGAGAACAAAGAAAAGGAGGGAAACCAAGGCCGCAAAAGCTGAGAAGGCACCCTCCTCCGGAAAGAGACCATTGCAGCTGGTGTAATAAAAAAAAGAAAATTGAAAGTGAGAATGTACAAAACACTATGCCAAAAAAAAAAAAAAAAACCTTCTAGGTTACTTAGAGTATCATTATGGTGTTAGTTATGTAAAACCTCAATAGCCTGTTTTGAAAAGGAGAAAGCATGCTGTGACGTATTAGGGTTACAATATTGTCCTATTTCCAGGGATTTTTTTTTTTTATTAACTTTTATTGAGCTTCAAGTGAACGTTTACAAATCAAGTCAGTCTGTCGCATATAAGTTTATATACATCTTACTCCGTACTCCCACTTGCTCTCCCCCTAATGAGTCAGCCCTTCCAGTCTCTCCTTTCATGACAATTTTGCCAGCTTCCAAATCTCTCTATCCTTCCATCCCCCCTCCAGACAGGAGATGCCAAAACAGTCTCAAGTGACCACCTGATACAATTAGCTCACTCTTCATCAGCATCTCTCTCCTACCCACTGTCCAGTCCCTTTCACGTCTGATGAGTTGTCTTCGGGGATGGTTCCTGTCCTGTGCCAACAGAAGGATTGGGGACCATGACCGCCGGGATTCCTCTAGTCTCAGTCAGACCATTAAGTATGGTCTTTTTGTGAGAATTTGGGGTCTGCATCCCAATGATCTCCTGCTCCCTCAGGGGTTCTCTGTCGTGCTCCCTGTCAGGGCAGTCATCTATTGTGGCCGGGCACCAACTAGTTCTTCTGGTCTCAGGATGATGTAGGTCTCTGGTTCATGTGGCCTTTTCTATCTCTTGAGCTCTTAGTTGTCATGTGACCTTGGTGTTCTTCATTCTCCTTTGCTCCAGGTGGGTTGAGACCAATTGATGCATCTCAGATGGCCGCTTGTTAGCATTTAAGACCCCAGACGCCACATTTCAAAGTGGGATGCAGAATGTTTTCATAATAGAATTATTTTGCCAATTGACTTAGAAGTCCCCTTAAATTCTGGTCCCCAGACCCCCGCCCTTGCTCCGCTGACCTTTGAAGCATTCATTTTATCCCGGAAACTTCTTTGCTTTTGGTCCAGTCCAATTGAGCTGTCCTTCCATGTATTGAGTGTTGTCCTTCCCTTCACCTAAAGCAGTTCTTATCTACTAATTAATCAGTAAAAAACCCTCTCCCTCCCTCCCTCCCTCCCTCCCCCCTCTTAACCACAGAAGTATGTGTTCTTCTCAGTTTATACTATTTCTCAAGATCTTATAATAGTGGTCTTATACAATATTTGTCCTTTTGCCTCTGACTAATTTCACTCAGCATAATGCCTTCCAGGTTCCTCCATGTTATGAAATGTTTCACAGATTTGTCACTGTTCTTTATCGATGTGTAGTATTCCATTGTGTGAATATACCACAATTTATTTACCCATTCATCCGTTGATGGACACCTTGGTTGCTTCCAGCTTTTTGCTATTGTAAACAGAGCTGCAATAAACATGGGTGTGCATATATCTGTTTGTGTGAAGGCTCTTGTTTCTCTAGGGTATATTCCGAGGAGTGGGATTTCTGGATTGTATGGTAGTTCTATTTCTAACTGTTTAAGATATTGCCAGATAGATTTCCAAAGTGGTTGTACCATTTTACATTCCCACCAGCAGTGTATAATAGTTCCAATCTCTCCGCAGCCTCTCCAACATTTATTATTTTGTATTTTTTGGATTAATGCCAGCCTTGTTGGAGTGAGATGGAATCTCATCATAGTTTTAATTTGCATTTCTCTAATGGCTAATGATCGGGAGCATTTTCACATGTATCTGTTAGCTGCCTGAATATCTTCTTTAGTGAAATGTGTGTTCATATCCTTTGCCCACTTCTTGATTGGGTTGTTTGTCTTTTTGTGGTTGAGTTTTGACAGAATCATATAGATTTTAGAGATCAGGCACTGGTCGGAGATGTCATAGCTGAAAATTCTTTCCCAGTCTGTAGGTGGTCTTTTTACTCTTTTGGTGAAGTCTTTAGATGAGCATAGATGTTTGATTTTTAGGAGCTCCCAGTTATCTGGTTTCTCTTCATCATTTTTGATAATGTTTTGTATTCTGTTTATGCCTTGTATTGGGGCTCCTAAGGGTTGTCCCTATTTTTTCTTCCATGATCTTTATCGTTTTAGTCTTTATGTTTAGGTCTTTGATCCACTTGGAGTTAGTTTTTGTACTTGGTGTGAGGTATGGGTCCTGTTTCATTTTTTTGCAAATGGATATCCAGTTATGCCAGCACCATTTGTTAAAAAGACTATCTTTTCCCCAATTAACTGACACTGGTCCTTTGTCAAATATCAGCTGCTCATATGTGGATGGATTTATATCTGGGTTCTCAATTCTGTTCCACTGGTCTATGTGCCTGTTGTTGTACCAATACCAGGCTGTTTTGACTACTGTGGCTGTATAATAGCTTCTGAAATCAGGTAGAGTGAGGCCTCCCACTTTCTTCTTCTTTTTCAGTAATGCTTTGCTTATCCGAGGCTTCTTTCCCTTCCATACGAAGTTGGTGATTTGTTTCTCTATCACCTTAAAAAATGACATTGGAATTTGGATCGGAAGTGCATTGTATGCATAGATGGCTTTTGGTAGAATAGACATTTTTACTATGTTAAATCTTCTTATCCATGAGCAAGATATGTTTTTCCACTTAAGTATGTCCTTTTTAATTTCTTGTAGTAGAGCTTTGTAGTTTTCTTTGCATAGGTCTTTTACATCCTTGGTAAGATTTATTCCTAAGTATTTTATCTTCTTGGGGGCTACTGTGAATGGTATTGATTTGGTGATTTCCTCTTCGATGTTCTTTTTGTTGATGTAGAGGAATCCAAGTGATTTTTGTATGTTTATCTTATAACCTGAGACTCTGCCAAACTCTTCTATTAGTTTCAGTAGTTTTCTGGAGGATTCCTTAGGGTTTTCTGTGTATAAGATCATGTCATCTGCAAATAGAGATAATTTTACTTCCTCCTTGCCAATCTGGATGCCCTTTATTTCTTTGTCTAGCCTAATTGCTCTGGCTAGGACTTCCAGTACAATGCTGAATAAGAGTGGTGATAAAGGGCATCCTTGTCTGGTTCCCTTCTCAAGGGAAATGCTTTCAGGTTCTCTCCATTTAGAGTGATGTTGGCTGTTGGCTTTGCATAGATGCCCTTTATTATGTTGAGGAATTTTCCTTCAATTCCTATTTTGGTGAGAGTTTTTATCATAAATGGGTATTGGACTTTGTCAAATGCCTTTTCTGCATCAATTGATAAGATCATGTGGTTTTTGTCTTTTGTTTTATTTATGTGGTGGATTACATTAATGGTTTTTCTAATATTAAACCAGCCTTGCCTACCTGGTATAAATCCCACTTGATCGTGGTGAATTATTTTTTTGATATGTTGTTGAATTCTATTGGCTAGAATTTTGTTGAGGATTTTTGCATCTATGTTCATGAGGGATATAGGTCTATAATTTTCTTTTTTTGTGGTATCTTTACCTGGTTTTGGTATCAGGGATATGGTGGCTTCATAGAATGAGTTAGGTAGTATTCCGTCATTTTCTATGCTTTGAAATACCTTTAGTAGTAGTGGAGTTAACTCTTCTCTGAAAGTTTGGTAGAACTCTGCAGTGAAGCTGTCCGGGCCAGGGCTTTTTTTTTGTTGGGAGTTTTTTGCTTACCGTTTCAATCTCTTTTTTTGTTATGGGTCTATTTAGTTGTTTTACTTCTGAATGTGTTAGTTTAGGTAGGTAGTGTTTTTCCAGGAATTCATCCATTTCTTCTAGGTTTGCAAAGTTGTTAGAGTACAATTTTTTGTAATAATCTGATATGATTGTTTTAATTTCAGTTGGGTCTGTTGTGATGTGGCCCTTCTCATTTCTTATTCAGGTTATTTGTTTCCTTTCCCGTATTTCTTTAGTCAGTCTAGCCATTGGTTATCAATTTTGTTAATTTTTTCCATGGATATTTTTAAAATGAATGATCTAAAAATATATTTTTAAATTCCAAACACGTAAAAATTTTGTAGCTACTTCTTAATATTGATTCCTAGCTTAATTCCACTGTGGGAACGTCATACACTTTAGATGATTTCAATCCTTTCATATTTTTTGCTTCTTGCTGTATAGTCCACCATAAGGTAAATTTTGATAATTGTTGAAACCAATAGGTTTTCTGTAGTTGCTGTGTGTGATGTTCTATACATATTATTATAGATCAAGTATTGCTGATCATTTTGTTCAGTTTTTCTTTATACTTATTGCTTTTTCGTCTTTTCATTCTATCAGTTACTAAGAGAGGAAAGTGAAAATATTCTATTAAAATATGAATTTAACTATTTCTTCATTTCTGTCTTTTTATGTATTTTGAGGCTATATTTAAATTCATACAAATTTAGAATTTTATTTCTTAGTTGATTGGCCCTTTTATTATTATAAAACATTTCTATTTATTTTTAATAACGCTTCTTGCCTTAAAGTCTCTTTTGCCTGATATTAGCTTAACTACACCAGCTTTGTTTTGCTTAGTGTTTCAAGATACTACATGCCATAATATATGTCTTAGTCATCTAGTGCTGCTATAACAGAAATACCACAAGTGGATGGCTTTAACAAAGGGAAGTTTATTTCCTCACAATAAAGTAGGCCAAAAGTCCATATTCAGGGCATTGGCCCTGGGGGAAGGCTTTCTCTCTGTGTCGTCTTTGGAGGAAGCTCCTTGTCATCAATCTTCCCCTGGACTAGGAGCTTCTCTGCACAGAGACCCTGGGTCCAAAGGACATGCTGTGCTCCTGGCACTGCTTTCTTGGTGGTATGAGGTCCCCATGTCTGTCTGCTCACTTCTCTCTTTTATATCTCAAGAGATTGACTCAAGACACTGTCTAATCTTGTATATCTCATCAGTGTAACTGCCACTAATCCATCTCATTACATCACTGTGATAGGATTTACAACACATAGGGAAATAACATCAGAAGACAAAATGGTAGGACAATCATATAATACTGGAAATCATGACCTAGCCAAGTTGACAGACATTTATGGGGATACAATTCTATATGTATGTATGTGTATGTATAACTCTTCTATACCCTTATATCTATTTGCAGTGCATTGTTGGTTTGACTGTCTGTTTTTCCATCTAGCTCAGCTCTCTATGTCTTCTAGTTGTTGTATTTTTCCAATGCAGTGGGTTTGGTTTTTGGTATCTTCCTCAAAAGAGGACTCAGTTTTGCTCTAGGAAGATAATTGTTGTAGTTAGGTGTCATCAAGTCAGTTCCAACTCATAGCAACCCTGTGCACAACAGAATAAAACACTGCCCGGTCCTGAGCCATCTTCACAATCCTTGCTATGCCTGAGCTCACAGTTGTAGCCACTGTGTAAATCCACCTCACTGAGGCTCTTCCTTTTTTCTACTGACCCTTACTCTGCCAAGCATGATGTCCTTCTCCAGGGACTGATCCCTCCTGACAACATGTCCAAAGTATGTGATGCTCAGTCTCAGCATCCGTGCCTCTAAGGACCATTCTGGCTGTATTTCTAAGACAGATTTGTTCGTTCTTTTGGCAGTCCATGGTATATTCAATATTCTTCACCAACACCATGATTCAAAGGTGTCAATTCTTCTTCAGTATTCCTTATTCATTGTCCAGCTTTCACATGCATATGATCCGATTGAAAATACCATGGCTTGGGTCAGGTGCACCTTAGTCTTCAAGGTGACATCTTTGCTCTTCAACACTTCAGACAGGTCCTTTGCAGCAGATTTACTCAATGCAATGAGTCATTTGATTTCTTGACTGCTGCTTACATGGCTGTGGATTGTGGATCCAAGTAAAATGAAATCCTTGACTTCAATCTTTTCTCTGTTTATCATGATGTTGCTCATTGGTCCAGTTGTGAGGATTTTTGTTTTCTTTATGTTGAGGTGCAATCCATACTGAAGGCTCGGTCTTTGATCTTCATTAGTAAGTGCTTCAAGTCCTTTTCACTTTCAGCAAGCAAGGTTGTGTCACCTGCATAACACAGGTTGTTAACGAGTCTTCCTCCAATCCTGATGACCCATGCTTCTTCATATAGTCCAGCTTCTCATATTATTTGCTCAGCATACAGATTGAATAGGTATGGTGAAAGAATACAGCCCTGACACACACCTTTCCTGACTTTAAACCAATCAGTATCCCCTTGTTCTGTCCAAACAACTTCCTCTTGATCTGTGTAAAGTTTCCTCATGAGCACGATTAAGGGTTCTGGAATTCACATATTTCACAATGTTATCCATAATTTGTTATGATCCACACAGTCGAATGCCTTTCTGTAGTCAGTAAAACACAGGTAAACATTCTTCTGGTATTCTCTGCTTTCAGCCAGGATCCATCTGACATCAGCAATGATATCCCTGGTTCCACATCCTCTTCTGAAACCACCCTGAATTTCTGGCAGTTCCCTGTTGATATACTGCTGCAGACATTTTTGAATGATCTTCAGCAAAGTTTTACTTGTGTGTGATATTAATGATATTGTTCTATAATTTCCACATTTGATTGGACCACCTTTCTTGGGAATAGGCATAAATATGGATCTCTTCCAGTCAGTTGGCCAGGGAGCTGTCTTCCATGTAACTTGGCACAGACGAGTGAGCACCTCCAGCCCTGCATCCGTTTGTTGAAACATCTTCAATTGATATTCCATCAATTCCTGGAGTCCTGTTTTTCGCCAGTGCCTTCAGAGCAGCTCGGACTTCTTCCTTCAGTACTATCGGTTCCTGATCATATGCCACCTCTTGGAATGGTTGAATATGGGCTAATTCTTTTTGGTATAATGACTCTGTGTATTCCTTCCATCTTCTTTTGGTGCTTCCTGCATCATTTAATATTTTCCCCATGGAATCCTTTACTATTGCAACTCGAGGCTTGAATTTTTTCTTCAGTTCTTTCAGCTTGAGAAACGCCGAGTGTGTTCTTCCCTTTTGGTTTTCCATCTCCATGTCTTTGCACATGTCATTATAATACTTTATTTTGTCTTCTCGAGAGGCTCTTTGAAATCATCTGTTCAGTTCTTTTACTTCATCAATTCTTCCTTTTGCTTTAGCTGCTCGATGCTCAAGAGCAAGTTTCAGAGTCTCCTCTGACATCCATTTTGGTCATTGCTTTCTTTCCTGTCTTTTCAATGACCTCTTGCTTTCTTCAAGGATGACGTCCTTGATGTCATTCGACAACTCGTCTGGTCTTCAGTCACTAGAGTTGAATGCGTCAAATCTATTCTTCAGATGGTCTCTAAATTCAGGTGGCATATACTCAAGGTCATGTTTTGGTTTCTGTGGACTTCCCCTGATTTTCTTCAGTTTCAGCTTGAACTTGCATGTGAGCAATTGATGGTCTGTTCCACAGTCAGCTCCTGGCCTTGTTCTGACTGGTAATATTGAGTTTTTCCATCATCTCTTTCCACAGATGTAGTCAATTTGATTTCTGTGTGTTCCATCTGGCGAGGTCCATGTGTATAGTTGCCGTTTATGTTGGTGAAAGAAAGTATTTGCAATGAAGAAGTCGTTGGTCTTGCAAAATTTATCATTCCATCTCCAGCATTGTTTCTCTCATCAAGGCCATATTTTCCTACTACTGATCCTTCTTCTTTGTTTCCAACTTTCGCATTCCAATTGCCAGTAATTATCAATACATCTTGATTGCATGTTCGATCAATTTCAGACTGCAGTAGGTGACATAAATTTCTATTTCTTCATCTTTGGCCCTAGTGGTTGGTGCTTAAATTTGAATAATAGTCATATTAACTGGTCTTCCTTGTAGGCATATGGATATTATCCTATTACTGACAGCATTGTACTTCAGGGTAGATCTTGAAATGTTCTTTTTGACAATAAATGCAACACCATTCCTCTTCAAGTTGTCATTCCAAGCATAGTAGACTATATGATTGTCCAATTCAAAATGGCCAATACCAGTCCACTTCAGCTCACTAATGCCTAGGATTTCGATGTTTATGCATTCCATTTCATTTTTGATGATTTCCAATTTTCCTGGATTCATACTTTGTACATTCCAGGTTCTGATTATTAATGGATGTTTGCAGCTGTTTCTTCTTATTTTGAGTCACGCCACGTGAGCAAAAGAAGGTCCCGAAAGCTTTACTCCATGCATATCATTCAGGTCGACTCTACTTTGAGGAGGCAGCTCTTCCCTAGCCATCTTTTGAGTGCCTTCCAACCTGGGGGGCTCATCTTCCAGCACTATATCAGACAATGTTCCGCCTCTATTCATAAGGTTTTCACTGGCTAATACTTTTCAGAAGTAGACTGTCAGGTCCTTCTTCCTAGTCTATCTTAGTCTGGAAGCTCAGCTGAAACCTGTCCTCCACGGGTGACCCTGCTGGTATCTGAATACCGGTGGCATAGCTTCCAGCATCACGGCAACATGCAAGACCCCACAGTACTTGGGGGTTGGAAGATAGAGTAGTTTACAAATCAGCACATTTCAGTTTAGTAATTGTGTTGATTTGGAGCTGCATTCAGTCTTTGTAAAAACTGATCTATTTACAGCTCACCATTGCTTTTAGGGTACAGTCTTTCCAGCTTTCCAAATGAAAGTCTTAGTTTTGGGGGAAGATGCCTCATTGCTCAGCCTTCATACCAATTTTTGGGTGTCCAGGACAAGAACTGGCAAAAGATCTGCTCAGCTCCCAACCCTTTTAGTCTCTGTTTTATGTTCAGTTTCTCACCCTCTGAGCCCTGTGTTACTTATTAATCAACAGACATTTCAAGGAGAAAAGCACACATAATATTGAGCTCATGTTAGTATATTTCCCTTCTGTCCATAATTTTGACCCCTGAGTCCCATCTGTCGGGCACCTTTCTGGTGCTTTCAAACATACTCCTTTTTTTTTATTTTATTCAAAGCTTTTCTAGTATTTTTCCAAACTGGAAGACATTGTGGGCAGAAAAATTGTCTTTTTGATTCAATTTTGCTATTTTTAATTATGTAAAACATTTATCTGATATCAAAGACAAAAATATCATTGATATCTATCAGTCAAAGACCACCAGGAACACATCTGTGGGCAGACAAAGCTGGAGACTGCATTTTTGAAAAAGGATAGGTGTATTGTATACTTAAGATGAAAAGAAACAAAGAAAAAACAAGATAGACATTATCTTGTATATCAAGTTCAATAACAAATTCTATAGCAAATTCCTCAAAACACACTCTCACTGTGACACTCTTTGTTTCCCATGCTGCATGGGATCCTTTCTGCACCAATAAATGCAACTTTAAGTACAGTAGAATTTCCCTTCTCTGCTTCCTGAATAAGAGAGGATTCAAAAGTACTCCTCCTATACAAAGGGAAATTGGCAGCTAGTTCCCTGGATGCATGCTTTGTAGCTAGAGAAATTCCTGGGCCTGATTCCATGGAGTGGAGCCAGGGAAATGATCTCCAGGGAGATCCTGGCATGTGTGTTCCAGGGAGCTTGCAGACATAGGTAAATGCGTAACAGGTACCTGGATGATTCTGAAGTAGTGAGACAAGCTGGGGCATCTCTCATTGACAAGAACAAAATATAGCAACAGTCCAGTGTTTGGGATGACTGGCTGGCATGTTTCTGAAGTGGATGCTTTGGAGGGTCACCATCTAAAGCTTTCTTGAAAAATAGTGTTTTTGAGGGTGGTCTGTGTAAAGGCCTGAAAGGAAAATTCTAGGGACAGGAAATGGGAGGTGGTCACAAAATGTCAACTAGAGAGCACATACCCATAAAGGGGAAGTGTCACTGCAGCGGTCTTAGAGGTGGGGAGGATGCTCAAGATCCCCAATGTACAGAGATGATAGATGATAGATAGATTGATAGATAGATAGACAGACAGACAGACGGACAGACGGATAGATAGATAGATAGATAGATAGATAGATAGATAGATAGATAGATAGATAGATAGATAGATAGATAGATGATAGATAGATAGATAGATAGATGATAGATAGATAGATAGATAGATAGATAGATAGATAGATAGATAGATAGATAGATAGATAGATAGATAGATAGATAGATAGATAGATAGATAGATAGATAGATAGATAGATAGATAGATAGATAGATAGATGACAGAAAGAAAGATAGATTGGACTTTGGATATCTCAACTGATGTCCTCAACATATTGCAAAATTGTCCCATATTTCATGATCCTTCCTGCAAACTCCAGCACTCAAGGAAGGAAGAGAGATTCATAGAATGAGAGGAGGGAGAAGAAGAGTAAAAGGAAGATTCTTTACCTTTGTCATACAGTGGGTCTCCAAGTCTCCAATTAGGCCGGAGGTAGGCAGGAACAGGGGTGAGACTTTGAACTGGATGGGAAATTTAAGTTGTGACTTGGATGGGAATGAACCTTAGCCTGCTTGAAAAACAATCTTGATTAGCTAAGTGAGACTTAGACTAATAACTGAAGGTGAGTAGACAGCTCTGGGGTAAGCCTGATGTGTCATCAAGAGTAAAGTTGTTTGTACACAATCAACTTTCACACAATCAATATGTAGGTTAGATAAACAGTAGTATAACCGATTTCACGTGACAGAACAGGGTAAATTGCAAAATGTACAAGCAATAGTCTGCAGGAACTCATGGAGGCTGAGGTCCCTGAGTACTGATTGAATCTTTTGGAAGGTCAGAATGGTAAAGATGATAAAATATATATTTATTTATTTATTTTATTGAGTTTGAGGTGAAAGTGTACATAGCAAATTAGGTTCCAGTCAACAATCCATACACAAACCGTTGCATGACATTTATTATAAAGGAAGATGGGTCTTTACAGAATGAATTATGTTTGAGTAAGAAAAGGCAAAGCAGGCAAAGATGTTCCAATGGGGGAAATAGCTTGAACAAAAGTGTATAGGAAGAAAAACATCAGCTACATATGGGGAACAAGAGTACGTCAACCGCTTGAGGAAGAGAAACAAGAGGCTGGAAGAAGAGAAAACTATGAGATGGCTCTGGGGAGAGTCTTCAAAAGCCAATTTTCTGTGCCTAAAACCAGTTTGTCAGGAGGCTTCTTTTTCCTATGTCCTTTGTTTTCTCTCCTTCTTCTGCACCTCCATATTTCCAAACCTCCCTTCAAGCCCAATCTCTCAGATCTCTGATCTCTCCTCTCTGCTTGTCAGCCTTCAACAGCTGACCAAGAACACTGTTTGAGCAAGTGACATGTATTTATTGCCACTGTGAAAATAAAGTGAAAACCAGTCAAATAAACTTTAAGAATTAAGGGGAAAATATAACATGATGATTTGACCATGTGGTTTCCAATAAATTGGCCTTTTGGAAAACTAATGATGAATAAATTGACCTGCTTCTGTGGGACATAAAGTCAAAAATAGAGTGACCCCATAATTTATTAGCCACCTGTGAATCTCTTGAGGGTGAGGTGGCTTCTATTTATACTTATACCTGGTCAACAAGTATAGCTGTAAACAACACTGTCTACTATAAACCATGAAGTACAATGACCTTACAGAAAAATCTGACGCCATGCTCTCTGAGTCTTGTGAAGGTGGGTGCTCTTCTTTCTCTCCTACTAGGACCAGGAATGTGGATGCTCTTATTTCTCTCCCACTAGAGAGTGAGTGAAATGGAATGCTATACAAAATTAAACTGGAGCAACAGGCATTATTATTGTAGACAAAAGGACTGTCTACAGCAAACTATGAAGAGTGGTGATCTTATAGAAAACTCTGACAGTAATTGGGATGAAACCGTGCTCTTATGCTACCATCTGAATCCCTTGAATGCCTCATGCCAAGTGTATTTAAACGCCCCATGCCAGGAGCTGTGTTCAGCTCCCATCTTTAACTCAAGCACATCTTACCCAGTACTCTGCATAATATGGGTGCTCAGTAGAGGTTGGCTGACTTCATGGGGGTAAAAAAAGGACAGGTGTGGATGATGGGGTGCAGGAAAGGGAAGGCTGAGGCAGTAATAGGTGGAGACCCCAGAAGGGTCTGAGTGTCACTGGGAAGTTCTGAAATGTGGAGGGAGTATGGATCACAAGAACAACTTGCCCCCATTCCTTTTCCTGCCTGGTCCTATGGCCTCCCGCTGATGGTTTCATCACACTCTCCCCACTGACTTGCTGCCAATCCTGTCCCCAGGCTCCTTGTTTGGATTTCATTGTCAACTTTGGAGCTGCTATTCCAGGGCTGGATTTTGTTGACTCCTCCGGGAGCCTTCAGTTTTACCCTCCTCACTCAGTTTCTATGTTAAGTAGCTGGGTGAGCAGTGGCAGAGGGTACTGCAACTTGGACTGAGGGGCAGGGCTCTGGGGAAAGTGGGCAGGTAGCAATGTGTGGCGTGGATGCAGAGGTCCTGGCTCTGATCCCATCTGCCCTGCATCATCTCCTTGACCAAGTCACCTTCTTCTTTTACCCTTTTGCCGATAGGAGGCTTTTGTCTGTCTAAGATGCCCTGTCTGACCTAGAGAGTCCACTGTCAGGCTGAGGGTGACACATGCATCCAAAGCCAGGCTGACAGGTAGTGGGGAGCTAAGGAAAGGATCAGATCTTGGTGGGGGGCTCCTGCCTGTCCACTCTGACCCTGTTTGTGCAAACACAGAAGGAAGTTGAAATGATTTTGATGCTAGAGACTTCTCCACAGGGTTTCTCTCCTGAATTTGTTTTCCTCCAGGTGACCCACCCAAAGGTGAATGAGGGCATCTCTGCATTTTTCCCTTTCTTGCAGTTCCTGTTATTGGTTTTGCCAGCTCATCTCTCCATTTCTACTTGTTTACCAGCATTTCCCTTTTCTCCTTTATCTGCCTCTGTCCTATCTTTTTTTCTGGGTGTGGAGGGAGGGAATTAGGGGGCATTCACTTTCTGCAGTTTCTGTGTTTTGTCTTTTTTTCTAGTCCTCCTCTTCCTTTTATTTACTTCTCTCATTTTCTTTTCCTAGTACTATTTTAACCTCTGTCTTGAATGCGATGGATGTGGTCAACAATGGGTTTCTGGATTGAAGAGTGATCTAAAGCAGGAAGACTAAAGAGTAGAGAGAAATGAAAGAGAAGGGGCAGGAAGAGGGGGCAGATATGGGAAATAGAGTTACACTGTACTGAGACAACACTGAAGAGGCAAAAAGGGTCCTTTTGGGTGCTTCTGAGGAGCACTATGAAGCCATTAACTAAACCCACAGCAGAAAGGACTGAAGCTAGAGAGCAAGTAAAATGAGCGTGTGAGATGCTAGAATAATTTCTTGAGATGTTTTAACATCGTGCAAATATTATTCAACAAACACCTCCTGAGAAGATAATAGATTCCAAAAGCTGTTTTAGGAGTCCAGGATCCCGCTGTCAGCAAAATGGAATCAGGGAACATAGGTTCTATTGGAAAAGCAGAAAACAAACAAATCCCTATGAATAAGATGCATCTTGTCAGAAGGCTTTGAGTGCTATGGAAAACATAAGGCACAGAAGGGGAATAGGGGACAAAGGGATTGGAACTTTAATTAGGGTGTTGAGGGAAGACCTCACTGATATGGGATTAGAACTTTAATTAGGGTGTTGAGGGAAGACCTCACTGATATGGGACAGAAGGAGGTAAGTGAACAATGCAGAGGATATCTGGGGAAGAGACTTCCCTGACAGGTAAGAACCAGTGTGGAGCTCCACCCAGGGATGGTGTCTGCCTGCTGTAAGGGAGGAACAGGGAGGTTGGGGAGCCTTGAGACAGGAAAACACCCTTATTTCCAAAAACCCAGAAAACCCAGTGCCGTCGAGACGATTCCGACTCATAGCAAACCTATAGGACAGAGTAGGACTGCCCCACAGAGTTTCCAAGGAGCGCCTGGTGGATTTGAACTGCCGACCCTTTGGTTAGCAGCCGTAGCACTTAACCACTACACCTCCAGGGTTTCCTTATTTCCAAAGAAGGTAATATTTACAAGTGTAAGGGTTAGAGCTTCAACATAACTTTGCCTGTGTTTGTGTGTGTGTGTGTGTGTGTGTGTGTGTGGTGAATATATACAGAAGATAAAAATTTTTTATTTTTGACATAACCTTTTGGAGGACACATCAGGTGCCATTGCAATCCTCCAGGGAGCAGGGACAATGTTGTGGGGAGGGTGGCAGCAGGGGAGGGGTGAGAAGTACTCAGGGGGTGGAGATATTTTGGAAAGAAGAGCCAGCCATTAACTGAAATGGGGAAGAAGGTGGGAGGACACAGGGCTCTCTAGAATAGAACCAAGAGCTCTATTTTTTCACTTCAGATGGGATGAACCTCTTGGATACCTGAGGGAAGAGGCTAAGAACACAGTGTACATAAGAATCTAGAGCCCAGGGGAGCCATCTGATATGGAGAGATAAATGTTGCTACTCATTGACATGGTATTACTGCTAGTAAACTGACATGTTAGAGCTCTTTTCTGGAAAATTCCACATAAACTTTCTCATCAGAGGCTCATGAGAGCACAGCGATGGGGAACTGGCATAATTATCCTCATTTTACAGATGATGCAAGTGCCTCTGGCAGAGGCTGGGAGTCCTGGATGAGGTTCACAGTCAGTGGTGATAGAAGAGATGGTTCTTGGACCCAGGGCTCGGATGTCCTTTCTGGCTTTCTGTCTGTTATGTTTGCTGTTTCTGCAAAGGAAAGGCTTTCCTATGGAGTTGCACATGTTATGTAAGTGTGTGGTGACCAGAAGGAAGTGAGAAAATTGTGAGAAGTGATGAGAGAAGAAAGAGAGGGAAAGAAAGAGAGGCTGAAAGCATGTCTCCTTGAAGGTTGGAGTTGGGTAGGGTGTACATGGCTGAAGGTCTCTGCACACAGTGGGCAGCACTGGACATTCTTAGCACATGGGCAGGCCCATCCTAGCTTGGAAGTATACATGGGCCTTTACACAGAGACCAAGGCACTGGAGTTGCCTTGTTTCCTCTTTGCAGTGAGCAATGGTCCACGTGAACACACCAGCATATGTATGTCTTCTAGATGTCAATAACATCCATTTGTAATAACATGATTATCTTTTCTAAATACCTGAAGATATTTCTTACTTTATTGCTGACTATCCTCCAGAAAAGAATGAAGCAGTGAACTTGTACTACATTCATATGAAGAAGATGTTCTCCTGTAATGAAAGTGGCAGGCTTTCTGCTTTTTAGAAAGTGGAAATTGCATACTACTTCACTGTGTATTATTTTATTCAGCCAACTTTTAAATGTTGAGCTCATACTATTAGCCGAGCACCATTCTAGGGGATTTCAACATAATAATGAACAAAACCAGTGCTCCTATTGTAGCCGGATGTGACAGGTAGTAAAAGTATAAACAAGCAGATATGCGTCAAATGGTCTAAGTGTTGTGGATAAACTAAAGTAGGCAATTGGCTAGACGGTGGAAGACATTTATAGCTTTTAATTTGGCTTTCATGGAAAGGTCTCTTTAAAAAGTTGCCATTTGAGTAAAGGTCTGAAGCATATGAGAGAGAGAGAGAGAGAGAAGCCTGGAAAAGAAAAGAGAAAATGTAAATGGCAAAGGTAGGAGTGTGCATAGTTTTATTCTCATGAAATTCATTGAGTGAGGGGGAAGCACAATAAGTGTGGGGGAGGAATGGTAGGAGATGAGATCAAAGTATAGCATTTGTGATAGCGGAGGATCATATAGCACACTCAGTGCTGCTTAAAGGATTTTGGCTTTGTTTGGTGTAATTCAAGAAGTCACTGATAAACTTTCAGCTTGCGAGTTACATCATATGACTTACATTTTAGTAGAGCCATTTGAATTGCTATGAGAATAGTCTCAAGGGGTTCAAGGGTAGAGACTAGGAGAGAAAGAATTATAATCTTGCTCACTTGGACCAAGAAGGCAGCAGTGCAGGTGGTAAACCCTAATTGGATTCTGAGATATTTTGAATGTGGAGCCAGCCAAGTGGCTTTCCTGGTTGTTTGAACAGAGAGATGAAAGAAACAGAGGCATTAAAACTGATCCCAAGATTTCTGGCCTGAGTAAATAAAGACTAAAGAAAATCTTAAGCTTTTATTACTTTCCCTTATTGTAACACATATAAATTATATTTTGGATATAAAATGGCCCTAGTCCCATTAGAGATAGTTTTCCAATTCCATGTGATCCCAGATAAGACAGTCAGTGTGACATGGTGTTGCCAAATCCTACAAGGCGGGTTTTCTCAGGCATGCTCAGGCCTGCCAATAATCTGCCTTTGCAATAAAGTTACTCTCTCTTTCTCAAAGGCACCTGCCTTTGAGAAAGAGAGAGTAACTTTATTGCAAAGCGCAGACCAAGGAGCCAGGAGGAAGTGCCTCACATCCCAATCCCTGAGCTATGGGGAAGCAGGGCTTATATGGTGGCCACACAGGCATACTGGGGAGGGGAAATTCTAGAAGGAATACATAGGGAAGACATTGCAGGAATTATGGTGGCCAGGAAACAGGAGGTGATATGATTCTTGTCAAACCTCTTGCTTCAGAATGGGGTCTGGGTGATGATTTTCCTTCTGATTCATTCCACCTGTTGCTTCATCCTCTGTAGAGGTCAACTAACAGTCACAGCTGGCCCTTGTTCACATGCGAGGTGGGCCGAATCTAGCTTGGTCTGCTTTAAAGCAGTGCTTTCTGACTACTGGAAATTTACTGACATTTGTGGGGTCAGGTTGCAATAGCAAAGCCAAGACTTTGCCTACAGAAGCAAGTTTATGCAATAGTCTTTTCAAGACTATTTATATTATATTGGAAATACAAAATAACTCAGTTTCCACACTTGGAATGGATACATACAAATACTGATATGCAGTCCAATTCTATAAGCTAGCAGAGATTCTATCATCTGTGTCATAGAATATGAAAGAATGTCCTTTTTTATGTCCCAAAGCTTATGTTGCTGACATCTGATAACTTACAAAGAAAATGACTATCTGAAGAGGCAGAATGCAAACATGTGTCAGTCATTTCATGAACATTTTTTTTTTTTTGACACGTTTTCAGGTGACAAGGAACAACTGAGCCATGGACACCTGGTTGAATCAATCATACACAGATAACTTTGTCCTCTTGGGCATCTTTTCGTACTGTGCAACTGATCTTGTTCTTTTCTCTATGGTCATGATGGTCTTCACAGTGGCCCTCTGTGGGAATGTCCTACTCATCTCCCTCATCTACATAAATCCTCGACTTCATACACCCATGTACTTCTTCCTTAGTCAGCTTTCCCTCATGGACCTCATGTTGGTATGTAACATTGTACCAAAGATGGCAGTCAACTTCCTGTCTGGCAGAAAGTCCATCTCCTTTGTGGGTTGTGGTATACAAATTGGCCTTTTTGTCTCTCTCGTGGGCTCTGAGGGGCTCTTACTGGGACTCATGGCTTACGACCGCTATGTGGCCATTAGCCACCCACTTCACTATCCCATCCTCATGAGCCAGAGGGTCTGTCTCCAGATTGCTGGAGGATCCTGGGCCTTTGGCATACTAGATGGAATGATCCAGATGGTGGCAGCCATGACCTTCCCCTACTGTGGCTCCAGGAATGTGGACCACTTCTTCTGTGAGGTGCCAGCCTTATTGAAGCTGGCCTGTGCAGACACATCCCTTTTTGAGAACCTGCTATTTTCTTGCTGTGTCTTCATGCTCCTCCTTCCCTTCTCCATCATCATGGCCTCCTATGCTCATATTCTGGCTGCTGTGCTCCGTATGAACTCTGCTGAGTCCCGTAAAAGGGCTCTGGCCACCTGTTCCTCCCACCTGACAGCAGTATCCCTCTTCTATGGGGCAGCCATGTTCATCTACTTAAGGATTAAGCACTACGGGACCCCTAGCCATGACAAAGTGGTCTCTATCTTCTACACAGTTCTTACTCCTATGCTCAACCCCCTTATTTATAGCTTGAGGAATGGGGAAGCCATGGGGGCACTGAGGAAGGGGTTAGACCGTTGTAGGATTGTCAGCAAGCATTGATATTTCAGGATACTTGGTGCATGACTCTGCCATTTCTTGGCTGTATAACCTTGGTACATCATTTACTCTTTGTGTCTGTTTCTTCATAATAAATGAGAATCATGGCATTTGTTCTACCTCACAGGGATGTTGTGGAGACTGCTGCATGTAAATTAAAGCCCCATACAGAAGCAATATATGCTATTATTGTTAGTATTGATTGTTTATAAAGTTCTTAAAGTAAATTCTCTCTTTTTAATTCTTCTTTGTAATAGTTGTCTTTTACTGAGGACTTACTAAGTGCTACACACCGTCTTATCTATCTTATTATCTAATTCATGATTCAAGGTAATAAATGTGAATATATTAAATGGAAATGTTCTAGTTTTAGAAATTGAGTCTCTAGAATTTTTCTTGGATTTTTCCTAGCCTTCTCCTTTGTTCCATTAGAAGTTTTATAATGCCTCCTTTAAGAAACAAAAATATATCTCTGCTATTTAGAAGTTCTCCCTGCAGGGGTAATGCCTTGTGTGTTTGTGTATTACCAATGCCTGGCCCTGTGCCCTATAAAACCTTTATTGTTGCTCAATAAATCCTTACTGAACGAATGCAAGAAGAGAGTATAAAATGACATAATGTATACAAAAGCATTTTGTAAAGTATTATTCACATGCCAAATTTTCTGTGGCAGCTGTGATTCATTTCAATACTTCAAGTTTTGCAACAGTGAAATTATATGTGTTTTGGAGGATGAAGATTGGAACAGAAATGAACATAATATTTGAGCCATTATTTTAAAACAGATTAGTCAGATTCCAGTCAGAAATTAAACTACATCTGTTACTTTAATAAAGAGAACTGAATATAATCTTTACTCAGATATTGGAAAAATGAAATGGCAAAACAGGAAGTCTAAGATTCTCAAAAGGAAAAACTACAGTAAGAAGCTACTATCCCTAGGCCTGGGAGATCTAAGGTAAAGTGTTGGGGTTATTAAAACCTGGAATACTGGAGCCAAAATATATAAGTTGTGGGCACAGGTCACCTGGTATTTATACCTCAGAAACATTTGTATAGAGGTGACAGACAGTCTGAGAAGACTGCCTTGCCCTGACTTGTGGTGGTACCTCCAGAACTCAGAGGAAGGAGAGGAGCTTGCAGAGCTGGAGCCCAGACTCCTGAGAAGAGAGTGCTGCCCAGATTCCTGAGAAGAGACACCAGGAGTTCAGAGGGGGGTCCCTGGTCTCTTCTCAGACCTCTGAGGAATGGTGCTGATCAGCTGATGTTTGTTTCTCTGAAGGACAGGATGAGACTGGTTCTGGAAGTGTGAAAATTAAGTCTGTAAAGTGGAGCCAACTGCCAGAATAGAGAAACATTTTTTACAATGATATCCATAGAAGCAACAGGAAATCATGAAGGAACTAGTTTCTTTTCCCCTTTTACTGGCTTACAATCTCCTTTTGGTTCCCCTATTGGCAGATACTTGTGTGAAGGAACCATGGTTGACCAGTGGGTAAAGTGGTTGGCTGCTAGGCTTAAACCCATTAGCTGCTCCACAGGAGAAACATGTGGCAGTCTGCCTCTGTAGAGATGTACAGCCTTGGAAACCCTATGGGGCACTTCTTCTCTGTCCTATAGAATCACTGTGAGTTGGAATTGACTCCCTGGCAATAGGTCTGGTTTTTTGTTTTGGTATGAAACTAAGGAGCCCTGGTAGTGCAGTGGTTAAGAGCTCCGCTGCTAACTGAAAAGACAGAAGTTCCAAGCCACCAACCACTCTGTGGGAGAAAGGTGTGCAGTTTGCTTCTGTAGATTACACACTTGAAAACCCTATGGCACAGTTCTACTCTGTCCTAAAAAGTCACTGTGTGTTGGAATCAACTTGATGTCAATGGGTTTTTTTGGTGTGAAACTTGATGACAGAAAGTAACCGCTACATCACAAAACAGGATACAGAAGTATTGATTTGGAGCTGAGGCAATAGCTTAACAACTGGCATAGTCCACCCCTTTGGCAACACAGCATCCATATTTGAACTTACTTAAAAATGGTAACAACATTTTTGGTTTTGCCGAACAAGGTGTTAACTGTCCTTCATACACATGGTATCCATTTGTTGGCAAAGTTAATTATACCTAAAATTCATTCACAGTCTCATCTGAATATTAACCATCAACAAGAATCAGAGAGAGAATGAGATGTGCGCACACACACACACACACACTCCCATAAACACCAACACATCAACATACCCATTGGTCATGAGGCCATAACTCATACTTATAACTTCTTTCTTCTACTTCCCTTTCCCTATTTCCTTTGCCCCCAGCTAGAACCTCATCTGGTAGGAATTATATACCTGGTAATATAATCAACACCTCCATTTCAAAAACGTCTTAATCCTCAATGGTACTGTTTTTGGTTGCTTGCTTTAGTTTTCCATTATCTTTTACTGATGGACATGGAAATACTCATAGGTTTCCCAGAGAATCTCTAGTTCCAGAAAATAACCCCCTCTATTCTTTGTGTTTAGTAGCAACCCAATTTCCCGTTGGTAATCAGTATCAATCACCCTTCTCCACTTTAGTAAAGCTGTTCTCTTATTTCCCTACTGGTCACTGACATGAAAAGCCCAAAAGGAACAGACGAAGTTTCAACTTCCAATTCAGTGGGGCCATTGTTTCGTACATATTGTAAAAAATAGTACAATATATTGATCACTAATTCAAAACACATATTGCATTCTGTAAAATAAACCCATTGCCATTGAGTGAATTCCAACTCATAGCAACCTTACAGGACAGAGTAGAACTGCCCAATAGGGTTTCCAAGGCTGCAATTTTTTTTTTTAAATAATTTTTATTGTGCTTTAAGTGAAAGCTTACAAAGCAAGTCAGTCTCTCACACAAAAACCCATATATACCCTGCTACACAATGCCAATTACCCTCCCCATAATGAGACAGCCCACTCTCTCCCTCCACTCTCTCTTTTTGTGTCTATTTCGCCAGCTTCTAACCCCCTCCACCCTCTCATCTCCCCTCCAGGCAGGAGATGCCAACATAGTCTCAAGCGTCCACCTGATCCAAGAAGCTCACTCCTCACCAGCATCCCACTCCAACCCATTGTCCAGTCCAATCCATGTCTGAACAGTTGGTTTCGGGAACGGTTCCTGTCCTGGGTCAACAGAAGGTCTGGGGGCTATGACCACCGGGGTCATTTTAGTCTCAGTCAGACCATTAAGTCTGGTCTTATGAGAATTTGGGGTCTGCATCCCACTGCTCTCCTGCTCCCTCAGGGGTTCTCTGTTGTGTTCCCTGTCAGGGCAGTCATCGGCTGTAGCCGGGCACCATCTAGTTCTTCTGGTCTCAGGGTGATGTAGTTGCTGGTTCATGTGGCCCTTTCTGTCTCTTGGGCTTGTAATTGCCTTGTGTCCTTGGTGTTCTTCATTCTCCTTTGATCCAGGTGGGTTGAGACCAATTGATGCATCTTAGATGGCTGCTTGCTAGCGTTTAAGACCTCAGACGCCACTCTTCAAAGTGGGATGCAGAATGATTTCTTAATAGATTTTATTATGCAAGGCTGTAATCTTTAGGGAAGCAGATTGCCACATCCTTCTCCTGTGGAGCTGCTGGTGGTTTTGAACCGCCGGTTTCTCGGTTAGCAGCCAGGTGCTTAACTACTGCTTCAGCAGGGCTCCTATGCTGTAAGACACACTTCCATTTTTTCAGCTTACTTTTTCTGATCTACACCTGTGAAAAAACTGATACCATAACTGAGGCCAACTACTTCTGGGTAATGGGGTATACATAAGACCAGTAAATTACATGGACACTAGTCCATTCCTGCCCTCTTTCTTGTGAAACAAGTTTTTCATCAGAAGCAGTATTGTACAGAACCTTGATGGTATCTGTAAGTACATGGATGATGGTAGTGTCAGTAGCTTTATAGGCCAGGATAGCAAATTCATTTCTAGAACACATTCCAGTGAGGTCAAATTTCTATCGTATTCATGGTGAAAGGAGTCCAATATGATCAATCTGCTCCCAGGTGGCTAGTTGCTTCCCCAAAGGAAAGGCACCATGCTGGGGCTCAGAATTGGTTTCTATTCCAGGAACGTTAGGTACTTAGTGATAATATTAATCAAGTCCGCTTGGTGAGGAGAAATTCATGTTGGTGAGCCTATCTGTAGCTTCCATCCCTAACAACATTGTTACTTTGCACACAGCCCATTGAAAAAACACAAGAGTTGTCAGGAAAGAGGCTGACTGATGCCCACAGAATACAATGTTCTGTGGAATGTTAAAGTGATCAAGATCTCTGTAGAATACATTATGAAGTAGGAGAATTGATGTAGTACTGAGGCGAGATTGTGAAGGTAAGCGCCCTTCTTCTAGTGATAACCAGATATCAGGGGCTGTGTTTATGTGCCCCATCTAATAAAGATGACCACTTCTGTAACAGCAACTGTGGTTAGAGTCACCACCTGATTAACTTCAAAATGATTCACTCTAATTCTCTAGGATCCACTCACCTTTTGTACAGGCCAAGAAGACAAATTGCAGATGTGTGTATTATAAGTATTTTATTGTGATGCTAATATCTGTAATTTCCAGTGATGCAGAATTGATTTTGATTTACTCTCCTGGTCTCATTAAAAAAAAAAACCCACTGCCATCGAGTCAATTCGAACTCTTAGTGGCCCTATAGGACAGAGTCGAACTGTCTCAAAGGGTTTCCAAGGCTATAGTCTTTATGGGAGCAGACTGCAACATCTTTTTCCTGCAGAGTGGAAGGTGGGTTGAAATTGCTGACCTTTCAGTTAGCAGCCGAGTCCTCAACCTCTGTGCCACCTACTGTCCTGGTAGGGAACAGAAATTCCTAAGCTTCTACTGGCCTTTCTACCATAATGGAACTCACTCCATAGGTCAGAGGTGGTTTCTACCAGTTTCGGAATACGTCAATACCAAATATGCATCAAGGACTTCGAAAATAACCACAGGGTAGGTCTGCAGAGCTGTTTGGCTCACTGTAATTTGAAGTTCGGCTGGCATGCTACTTATTACCTCATCAGATTATAAGCCCCACTTTGGTGGACCATAGTGGTGTTTTGGGTCACAAGAAATTAGTATCAAGTTAGTGTCAGTGTCTAGAGAAAACTAAGATTATCTGCATTCTAGTGGGTTAATTATCAGGACTCGAAAGTAAGGCTCCTATGTCAATATGGCATTGCTATTTATTCCAAGAAATTCCTACCCAGTAGGATAAGGCTAATAATTAGAACATAACTTCATTGTTACCTTTGTCTTAGCAATAGACTGCTCAACCAGCCCCCCTTTCAAGACAATAGATGACTCACTTGGGCAAACTCAGCTTCTTATCAAACAACTATTTTCTCATTAAGACTCCTCCACAACTGATACTCATGGTATCCACCATTCCTATTATATCATGGATTTTGACAGATTCCAGTCAAATTCTTGCATTACAAGGGCTTCCTGAAACTACTCAAAACCAGATCCTCTATCTACCCTTGATCTTCCCCTTCTGAGATACTACTAAGATTTTGTCAAGATGGTGTTTATCTTTACTGTGTAAGTAATGAACCTGGCTTTGTTTGATCAGCAGGTTGTTCTGGTGGTCTTTTTTGGGATGCCAATAGTCAACACTGTTAATTCCTAAAAGGGTTGGGTATTTTCTTTTCTCCCATGCATGACCACTCTAGTAAATGGCAACAGATTCTTTTGGGGAGTGCCTTCGAAGATTTACAGTACTGAATGTATTTGTGTCTTGGAAGAAGCACAGCCATAATGCTCCTTATAAGACAGTATGGTGAGACTCTGTCTCATCTACTTTGGACATGTAATCAGGATCGACCAGTCCCTGGAGAAAGACATCATGCTTGGTAAAGTAGAGGGTCAGTGAAACATAGGAAGACCCGCAATGAGATGGATTGACATTGACACAGTGAGTGCAACAATGGGCCCAAGCATAACAATTGTGAGGATGGTGCAGGACTGAGCAGTGGTTTCTTCTATTGTACATAGGGTCCCTATGAATTGGAACTGACTCAATGGCACCTAACAAGTGACTAATGATTTTATCTTTTCATGTGCTTATTGGCTATTTGTTCATCTTCTTTAGAGAAGTATCTATTGAAATCCTTTGCCCACTTTAAAATTGTGTTCTTCATCTTTTTTTATAGGAGTTCTTTATATATATCTGGATATTTCTCAGGTATATTATTTGCAAATATTCTCTCCTATTTGGTAGCTTGTCTTTTCACTTTCTTGAAAGTGTCTTTTTGATACACAATGTTTTTAATTTTGATGAAGTCAAATTTATCTCTTTTTTTTCCTTTATCGCTTGTGGTTTGATGCATATCTAAGAATTTATTGCCAAATCAAAGGACATGAAGATTTAACCCTGTTTTCCTCTGAAAGTTTTGTAATTTTAGCCTTTATATTTAGGTCATTGATCTATACCCTCTCCTCACTTATCGATGTGGTTAAGTTCCAAAGACCAGGTTATTATGCAAAATTCACCTTACGTGAATGTGCAGTGCCTACTTCTTCCATTTCAAACAGTTATAGAGGTCCATTCTGTCAGTGGAACAGTAGCTTCCCAGTAACCTGAGAGGCAGAAAATATAGGTGGGTGCTATATGTCCCACTGGTCTTGTTAATACTACACAAAATAGATAACAGATTTTTATACTATTGTCATAAATGAGAGAGTTGATAAGTGAGGAGAAGGTGTATTTTGATTTAATTTTTGTATAGGATGTGAGATAGGGGTTCAACTTCACCTTTTTGCATGTGGAGATCCAGTTTTCCCAGTATCATTTATTAAAGAGTCTATTTGTTCCCCCATTAAATGGTCTTGTCAAAAATCAATGGGCCATGAGGTGGGGCCAAGATGGTGGAGTAGCCAGATGTTTCTGGTGATCCCTCTTACAACCAAGTTCTGAAAAAACAAGTGAAACAATTATATTTACGACAAGCTAGGAGCCCTGAACATCAAGGGGAGAGTTGTAGAATGGACTGAGTGGCAGGGAGAGGGAGAGACAGTTCAGAAGTGGAGAGGAGTTGCCAGACCTGAATCTCCGGAAACCCTCAGGCACCATTCCTGGGAGCTACTGCAGCGGGCTGGTGGTAGCATTCGGCAGCAGTTTCCTCAGGGAGAAACAAAAAGCCACACAGCTTACTCACACCTCCAGAACCAGAGAAGAACAGTGCTCTTGGCGAAAGCTAAGTACTTGTGTATATTTTACCATGCCCCCAGCCCCCAATCCGGCTCCAGTGTCTGTCGATTTCCGTGGGCCTGAGATAGGCTCTGTTGAGCATCCTAAGCCATTCTCCCAGCCTTGGAGAAGGAATAAATTAGCAATTAGGGAAAAGATAATCTGCCAGCTCCACTAACCTGGGGAGATCAGGACAGAAAGAGCTCCTGTCCGGGTATAAACAGTCCATGGACTTTGAATACTTTTCCCCCAGCATGGACCTGTGTGGGCCTATTTCGGGAAACCAGGCTCTTGTTGACAGACTGTAACTATTTCAGCTGTGCGGTGGAGAGGTGGGCGTTTGATGTTTGACTCCACATTGCCTATTAAACAGGGTCCTCACCTACCCACATCAGGGGCCTAAGGACTGATGGCTCCACTCACATCACCCAGCCACCCATGACAGGGGTCCAAGGATAACTGGTACCTCCCAGTTCTTATAACCAAAAACATTGGGTGCCCATGATCCATTTGCATAACCCACCAACCTGTGCACTTTAGGGACCAGGGACGCACTTTCTTCAGAGACACTCGGAGGTCAGTTCTCAGCCCCCTACCTTGTTCAGAGCATGACCTCTGCTGTCGGTATCTGTACCTACACCAATCACCCCTGCCCATCTAAGACTGTAGGGCAGAGCCTGTACCACACACCTTATGACCAACTATCTGGACACCTAAGCTGAATCCATACAAAAAAAAATGAATGGACTCCTAGGCTCAAACTCCTGATAACAGTTCTAGCCATCTGGTGACAGGATGTTAGAGCTTCAAAGGAGAAAATAATCAAGCTAGCTCACTCAAGAAACTTATTTGGGCATATCAAAGCAAGAAGCTAAGATACAGTAAAAAAATATAAAATAAACTAATATAATAACTTATAGATGGCTTGGAGACAATAAAAAAAAAACCTATAGATGGCTTGGAGACAATAGTCAATATCAAATCACGTAAAGAAGCAGATCATGATCACTTCAACAAGCTCTCAAAGCAAAAAATTAAGGGATGCTGTGGATGAAGGTGCCTTCCTGGAATTACCAAATGCAAAATACAAAAAATTAATATACAGAACTATTCAAGACATCAGGAAGGAGATCAGGCAAAACACAGAACAAGCCAAGGAACACACAGATAAAGTAGTTGAAGAAATTAAAAAGGTTATTCAAGAACATAATGAAAAATTTAATAAGCTGCAAGAATCTGTAGAGAGACAGCAATGAGGAATTCAGAAGATTAACAATGAAATTACAGAATTAGACAATGCAATAGAAAATCAGAGGATCAGAATTGTGGAAGTAGAAGCCAAAATTAGTGAGAATGAAGATCAAACACTTGGCACCAATATATTTGGAGAAAAATCAGATAAAAAAATTTTTTAAAAATGAAGAAAACCTAAGAATCACGTGGGACTCTATCAAGAGAAATAACTTACCAATGACTGGAGTACCAGAGCAGGGAGGGATAACAGAAAATACAGAGAGAATTGTTGAAGATTTGTTGGCAGAAAACTTCCTTGATATCATGAAAGATGAGAAGGTATCTATCCAAGATGCTCACTGAACTCCACATAAGGCAGACCTTGAAAGGAAGTCACCAAGACATATTATAATCAAACTTGCCAAAACCAAAGATAAAGAGAGAATTTTAAGAGCAGCTAGGGATAAATGAAAAGTCACCTGCAAAGAAGAGTCAATAAGAATAAGCTCGTACTACTCAGCAGAACCTATGTAGCTTATTCAATATGAATGAGGTCAGGTTATTCAGCAGAAACCAAGAAGGTAATGGGATGACTTATATAAAGCATTGAAGGAAAAAAATTGCCAGCCAAGAATCATATACCCTGCAAAATTGTCTCTCACATATGAAGGTGAAATTAGGACATTTCCAGATAAACAGAAGTTTAGGGAATTCGTAAAAACCAAACCAAAACTACACGAAATACTAAAGGCAGTACTCAGGTTAGAAAACAAATAATATCAGATATCAACCCCAGGCTAGAACACAGGACAGAGCAACCAGATGTCAACCCAGATAGGGAAATCACAAAAATAAATCAAGATTAAAAAAAAAAAGCTCAAAATGGAAATAGAGATGTTATTACATAAGAGAAGACAAAATTAAAACAATAAAGGGGGACTAACAAATGTAGTCATAGATCTTTCAAATGGAGAGGAAGACAAGGTGATATAAAGAAATAGAAGGTAGGTTGGAACTTAGAAAAATAGGAGTAAATATTAGTGTAACCACAAATGAGACTAACAATCCTACTTATAAAAATAAAATTAAGAAAAAATAGAGAATCAGCAGAAACAAAATCAACAACAACAAATAAGAGGAAAAGACAATATGTAAAGATAAACTACTCAGGACAAAAAATTAAGTGGGAAAGCAAACAGTCAACAACACACAAAAAAAGACACCAAAATGACAGCACTACACTCATACCTATCCATAATTACCCTGAATGTAAATGGACTAAATGCACCAATAAAGAGACAGAGAATGGCGGAATGGATCAAAAAACACGATCTGTCTATATGCTACCTACAAGAGACACACCTTAGACTTACAGACACAGACAAACTAAAACTCAAAGCCTGGAAAAAATATATCAAACAAACAACAATCAAAAAGAGCAGGAGTGGCAAAATTAATTTCTGACAAAACAGGATTTAAATTTAATCCACCACAAAGGATAAGGAAGAACATTGTAAAATGACTAAAGGGACAATATAGCAGGAGGATACAACCATATTAAATATTTATGCATCCAATGGCAAGGCTGGAAAATACATAAAACAAACTCTAACAGCATTGAAAAGTGAGATAGACAGCTCCACAATAATAGTAGGAGACTTCAACACACCACCTTCAGTGAAGGACAGGACATCCAGAAAGGAGCTCAATAAAGACATGGATATCTAAGTGCCACAATGAACCAACTTGACCTTGTAGACATATACAGAGCACTCCACCCAACAACAACCAAGTATACTTTCTCTTCTAGTGCACATGGAACATTCTCTAGAATAGACAACATATTAGGTCATAAAGCAAGCCTTAGCAGAATCCAAAACATTGAAATATTACAAAACATCTTCTCTGACCATAAGGCCATAAAAGTGGAAATCAATAATAGGAAAAGTAGGGAAAAGAAATCAAACACTTGGAAACCGAATAATACCCTGCTCAGAAAAGACTGGCGTATAGAAGACATTAAGGATGGAATAAAGAAATTCAGAGAATCCAATGAGAATGAAAACACTTCCTATCAGAACCTTTGGGACACAGCAAAAGCGGTGCTCAGAGGTCAATTTATATCAATAAATGCACACATCCAAAAAGAAGAAAGGGCCCAAATCAAAGAATTATCCCTAGAGCTTGAACAAATAGAAAGAGAGCAACAAAAGAAACCCAGAGGAACCAGAAGAAAACAAATAATAAAAGTCAGAGCAGAATTAAATGAAATAGAGAACAGAAAAACAACAGAAAGAGTTAAGAAGACCAAAAGGTGGTTCTTTGAAAAAATTAACAAAATTGATAAACCACTGGCCAAACCAAGGAAAAACAGGACAGGAAGCAAATAACCCAAATAACTAATGAAATGGGCAATATCACAACAGACCCAACTGAAATTTAAAGAATCATATCAGATTACTATGAAAAATTGTACTCTAACAAATTTGAAAACAGAAGAAATAGCTGAGTTTCTAGAAACACACTACATACCTTAACTAACACAAACAGGTAGAACAACTAAATAAACCCATAACAAAAGAAGAGATTGAAAAGGTAATCAAAAAACTCCCAACAAAGGACAACACTCAATACATGGAAGGTCAGCTCAACTGGACTGGACTGGACCAAAAGCAAAGAAGCTTCCGGGATAAAATGAATGCTTCAAAGGTCAGCGGAGCAAGGGCGGGGGTTTGGGAACCATGGTTTAAGGGGACTTCTAAGTCAATTGGCAAAATAATTCTATTATGAAAACATTCTGCATCCCACTTTGAAATGTGGCATCTGGGGTCTTAAAAGCTAGCAAGCGGCCATCTAAGATGCATCAATTGGTCTCAACCCACCTGGAGCAAAGGAGAATGAAGAACACCAAGGTCACACGACAACTAAGAGCCCAAGAGACAGAGAGGGCCACATGAACCAGAGACCTACATTATCCTGAGACCAGAAGAACTAGTTGGTGCCCGGCCACAATCGATGACTGCCCTGACAGGGAGCACAATAGAGAACCCCTGAGGGAGCAGGAGATAAGTGGGATGCAGACCCCAAATTCTCATAAAAAGACCATACTTAATGGTCTGGATGTGACTAGAGGAATCTCGGCAGTCATGGTCCCCAAACCTTCTGTTGGCACAGGACGGGAACCATCCCCGAAGACAATTCATCAGACATGAAAGGAACTGGACAGTGGGTGGGAGAGAGATGCTGATGAAGAGTGAGCTAATAATATCAGGTGGACACTTGAGACTGTGTTGGCATCTCCTGTCTGGAGGGGGGATGGGAGGATAGAGAGAGTTGGAGGCTGCCAAAGTTTTCACAAAAGGAGAGACTGGAAGGGCTGACTCATTAAGGGGAGAGCAAGTGGGAGTAAGGAGTAGGATGTATATTAACTTATATGTGACAGACTGACTTGATTTGTAAACGTTCACTTGAAGCTCAATAAAAGTTAATAAAAAAAAAAATTCTTTAAATGCTAAAAAAAAAAAAAAAAACTCCCAACAAAAAAAAAAAGCCCTGGCACAGACGGCTTTATTGTAGAGTTCCATCAAACTTTCAGGGAAGAGTTAACACCACTGGTACTAAATGTATTTCAGAACATAGAAAAGGACGGAATAGTCCCAAACTCATTTTATGAAGCCAGCATACCCCTGATACCAAAACCAGGTAAAAAAAAAAAAAAAAACACCACAAAAAAAGAAAATTACAGCCCTACATCTCTCATGAACTCAGATTAAAAAATCCTCAACAGAATTCTAACCAATAGAATTCAACAACATATCAAAAAAAAAAAAAAATTCACCATGACCTAGTAGGATTCATACCAGGTATGCAGGGATGGTTCAGCATTAGAAAAACAATTAATGTAATCCATCATATAAATAAAACAAAAGACAAGAATCACATGATCTTATCAATTGATTCAGAAAAGGCATTTGACAAAGCTCTACACCCATTCATGATAAAAACTTTCAGCAAAATAGGTGTAGAAGGAAAATTCCTCAACATAATAAAGGGCATTTATACAAAGCCAACAGCCAACATCACCCTAAATGGAGAGAGTCTGAAAGCATTCCCCTTGAGATCCGGAACCAGAAAAGCATGCCCCTTATCACTACTCCTATTCAACATTGTGCTGGAGGTCCTAGCCAGAGCAATTAGGTTAAAAAAAGAAATAAAGTGCAGCCAGATTGGTAAGGAAGAAGTAGAAGTATCTCTGTTTGCAGCCGACATGATCTTATACACAAAAAACTCTAAAGAATCCTCAACTAAACTACTGAAACTAATAGAAGACTTTGGCAGAGTATCAGGATACAAGATATACAAAAATCAGTTGGATTCCTCTACACCAACAAAAAGAACATCGAAGAGAAAATCATTAAATGAATATCTTTTACAGTAGCCCCCAAGAAGATAAAAATACTTAGGAATAAATCTTACCAGAGACTTAAAAGACCTGTACAAACGCCGGACTTAATGGCCTGACTGAGACTAGAAGGACCCCAGAGGTCATGGTCCCCAGACCTTCTGTTATCCCAAGACAGGAACCATTCCCAAAGCCAACTCTTCAGACAGAGATTGGACTGGACTATGGGATAGAAAATGATACTGGTGAAGAGTGAACTTCTTGGATCAAGCAGACACATGAGAGTATGTGCGCAGCTCCTGTCTGGATGGGAGCTGAGAGGACAGAGGGTGTCAGAAGTTGGCCAGATGGACCCCAAAATAGAGGGTGGAAAAAGGAGTGTGTTGTCTCATTAGAGGGAGAGCAACTAGGAGTACATAGCAAAAAAAAAAAAAAAAAGAAAATTATTTATTTTTTATATAGCAAGGTGTATATAAATTTTTATATATATAAATTTTTGTATGAGAGACTGACTTGATTTGTAAACTTTCACTTAAAGCACAATGAAAATTTTTAAGAAATCAATGGGCCATACCAATGGAACAGAACTGACTTAGGAGTGGATGTAAATTCATCCACTTATGAGCAGCTGATATTTGACAAAGGCCCAAAGTCGTTAATTGGGGAAAAGAGAGCCTGTTTAACAAATGTTGCTGGTGTAACTGGATATCTATCTATAAAAAAATGAAACAAGACCCATACCTCACACCAGGCACAAAAACTAACTCAAAATGGATCAGAAACCTAAACATAAAATCTAAAACGATAAAGATCATGGAAGAAAAAGTAGGAACAACGCAAGGAGCCCTATACATGTCATAAATAGTATACAAAATCCTGCGCAAACACCAAAAGAGAAACTAGGTAACTGGGAGGTCCTGAAAATCAAACACTTATGCTCATCCAAAGACTTCACCAAAAGAGTAAAAAGACAACCTACAGACTAGGAAACAATTTTTGGCTACAACAAATCCAATCAACACCTAATCTCTAAAATCTACAACATAGTACGTCACCTCAACAACAAAAAGAGAAACAACTCAATTAAAAAATGGGCAAAGATACGAACAGGCACTTCTCCAAAGAAGATGTTCAGGTGGCTAAGAGATACATGAGGAAATGCACACTATCATTAGCCATTAGTGAAATGCAAATCAAAACAGATACCATCTCACCCTAACAAGGCTAGCATTAATCCAAAAAACACAAAATAATAAATGTTGGAGGGGTTGTGGAGAGACTAGAACACTTTTACTCTGCTGGAGTGAATGTAAAGTGGCACAACCACTTTGGAAATTGATCTGGGGCTTCCTTACAAAGCTAGAAATAGAAGTAACAACCCAGAAGTACCTAAGGATCCAGCAATCCCAATCCTTGGAACATATCCTAGAGAAATAAGAGCCTTTACAAGAACAGATATACGCACACCCATGTTCATTGCAGCACTGTTTACAATAGCAAAAAGAGGGAAACAACCTTGGTGCCCATCGATGGATGAATGCATAAACAAATTATGGTACATTCACACAAGGGAATACTATGCAACAATATAGAACAATGATGAATCCGTGAAACATAACGTGGAGAAATCTAGAAGGCATTATGCTGAGTGAAATTAGTCATTTGCAAAAGGACAAATATTGTATGAGACCACTATTATAAGAACTCAAGAAAAGGTTTAAACACAGAAGAAAACAGTCTTTGATGGTTACGAGGGTGGGGAGGGAGAGAGAAGGGTATACGCTAACTAGATTTAAAAAAAAAAAACTAGATAGTAGATATGAATTACGTTAGGTGAAGGGAAGGACAAAATACAATACAGGAGGAGTCAACACAACTGGACTAAAATAAAAGCTAAGAAGTCTCCCAAATAAAACCAAACACTTTGAGCGACAGAGTAGCAGAGGCGGGGATCTGAGGACCACGGTTTCGGGGGATATCTAGGTCAACTGGCATAACAAAGTTTATTAAGAAAACCCTCTGCATCCCACTTTGGTGAGTGGCATCTGGGGCCTTAAAAGCTAGCAAGGGGCCATCTAAGATGCATCAATTTGTTCCATCTCACCTGGAGCAAAGGAGAATGAAGAACACCAAAGACACACGGAAAATATGAGCCCAAGAGACAGAAAAAAAAAGGGCCACATAAATCAGAGACTCCATCAGCCTGAGACCAGAACTAGATGGTACCTGGCTACCACCAATGACTGCCCTGACAGGGAACACAACAGAGAGTCCCTGACAGAGCAGGAGAAAAGTGGGGTGCAGAGCCAAATTCTAGTAAAAAGACCAGACTTAATGGTCTGGAGGGACCCCCAGAGGATATGGCCCCTGGACTCTCTGTTACCCCAAAACTAAAAGCATTCCCAAAGCCAACTTTTCAGACAAAGATTAGGCTGGACTATAAGACATAAAATGATACAGATGAGGGGTGTGTTTCTTAGCTCAAGTAGACACATGAGACCATGTGGGCAGCTCCTGTCTGGAGGTGAGATGAGAAGGCAGAGGGGGACAGGAGCTGGTCGAATGGATTTGGGAAATACAGGGTGAAGAGGAGGAATGTACTGTCACATTACAGGGAGAGATAATAGGTATGTTTCTTATACACACGTGGTGATGTGTGTATAAGTTTTTGCATGAGAAACTGACATGAATTGTAAACTTTCACTTTAAAGCACACACACACACACAAAAATCAATGGGCCATAGATGTCTGGATTTATTTCTGGACTCTCAATCATATTCCATTGGTCTATATGTCTATCCTTATGCCAGTACCACACTGTTTTAATTACTGTAGGTATTTTCATTATTATTTTTTATTGTGCTTTAGGTGAAAGTTTACACCTCAAGTTAATTTCTCATACAAAAATTTATACACATATTGTTATGTGGCATTAGTTACAATTCCTATAAAGTGACAGCACACTCTCCTTTTCCACCCAGGGTTTCTTGCGTCCATCAACCAGTTCCTATCCCTACCTGCCTTCTCATCCTGCCTCCGGACAGGAACCACCCATTTGGTCTCGTGTATCTGATTGAACTAAGAAGCACACTCTTCACGAGTATTATTTTATGTTTTATAAAAATATATATATATATATAGTCCAGTCTAATCTTTGCCTGAGGAGTGGGTTTCAGGGATGGTTTCATTTCTGGGTTAACAGAGCGTCTGGTGGCTATGGCTTCAAGGGCTCCTCCAGTCTCAGTCAGACAATTTAGTCTTTTTACCTGAATTTGAGTTCTGCTCCACACTTTCTTCTCGCTCTGTCAGGGACTCTCTGTTGTGTTCCCTGAGAGGGTGGTCATTGATGGTAGCCGGACACGGTTTACTTCTGGTCTCAGGCTGATGGATTCTCTGGTTGTTTGTTGCCTTTTTGTCTCTTGGGCTAATATTTTCCTTGTATCTTTGGTGTTCTTCATTCTCCTTTATTCCAAGTGGGTTGGGACAAATTGATGCATCTTAGATGGCTGCTCAGAAGCTTTTAAGACCCCAGACACCATTCGCCAAAGTGGGATGCAGAATATTTCTTAATAAACATTGTTATGCCAATTGGCGATGTCCTGATGTCATTCCACAACTCATCTGGTATTCTGACATTAGTGTCAAATGCATCCAATCTATTCTTGACATGGTCTCTAAATTCAGGTGAGATATACTCAAGGTTGTACTTTGGCTCTCGTAGACTTGTTCTAATTTTTTTCAGGTTCAACTTGAACTTGCACATGAGCAATTAATTGATGGTCTGTTCCGCTGTTGGCCCCGTCCTTGTTCTGAGTGATATTAAGTTTTTCCATTGTCTCTTTAGACAGATGTAGTCTATTTGATTCCTGTGTATTCCATCTGGTGAGGTTTACCTGTACTGTTGCCATTTATGCTGGTGAAAAGAAATGTTTAGAATGAAGAAGTCATTGGACTTGCAAAATTTTATCATGTGATCTCCTGCATCGTTTCTATCACCACGACCATATTTTCCAACTTCTTTGTTTCCAACTTTCACATTCCAATCACTGGTAATTATGATGCATCCTCACTGCATGTCTGATCAATTTCAGACTGTGGAAGTTTGTAAAAATCTTTAATTTCTTCATCTTTGGCCTTAGTGGAAACGCTGGTGGTGTACTGCTTAAAAGCTACAGCTGCTAACCAAGAGGTTGGCAGCTGGAATCTACCAGGCGCTCCTTGGAAACCCTGTGGGGCAGTTCTATTCTGTGCTATAGGGTCTTTATGAGTCGGAATCGACTCGATGGCAATGGGTTTGCTTTGGGGTTTTTTTGGCCTTAGTGGTTGGTGCATAAATTGACCTAGATGTCCCCTGAGACCATGATCTCCAGGCTCCAGCCCCAGATACTCTGTCCCTCAAAGTGTTTGGTTGTGTTCAGGAAACTTCTTAGATTTTAGGTTTAGTCCAGTTGTGCTGATTTCCCCTGTATTGTGTGTTGTCCTTCCTTCACCTAAGGTGATGCTTGTCTACTGTGTAGTTAGTGAATACCCCCTCCCTCCCTCCCCACGTTCCTAACCATCGAAGAATGTTTTCTTCTGTGTTTAAACCTTTTCTTGAATTCTTATAATAGTGGGATCAGACAATATTTGTCCTTTTGCAACTGGCTAATTTCACTCAGCATAATACCCTCCAGATTCATCCGTGTTGTGAGATGTTTCTCTGATTCATCATTGTTCTTTATCATTGGGAAGTATTCCATTGTGTGAATGTACCATAATTTGTTTATTCATTCATATGTTGATGGGCATCTAGGTTGTTTCCATCTTTTTGCTATTTTGAACAGTGCTGCAATGAACATGGTTGTGCATGTATCTATCTATTCTTGTGACAGCTCTTATTTCTCTAGGATATATTCCAAGAAGTGGGATTGCTGATCATATGATACTTCTATTTCTAGCTTTTTCAGGAAGGGCCAAACTGATTTCCAAATTAGTTGTAGCATTTTGCATTCCCATTAGCAGTGCATAAGTGTTCCAGTCTCTCCACAACCTCTCCAGCATTTATTATTTTGTGTTTTGGGGTTAGTGCCAGTCTTTTTAGGGTGAGATGGTATCTCACTGTAGCTTTGATTTGCATTTCTCTAATGGCTAATGATTTTGAGCATTTCCTCATGTACCTGTTAGCCACCTGAATGTCTTCTTTAGTGAAGTGTCTGTTCATATCCTTTGCCCATTTTTTAATTGGGTTATTTGTCTTTTTGTTGTTGAGGTGTTGCAGTATCTTGTAGGTTTTAGAGATTAGACCCTTGTTGAATATGTTGTAGCCAAAAATTGTTTCCCAGTCTGTAGGTAATCTTTTTACTCTTTTGGTGAAGTCTTTGGATGAGCATAAGTGTTCGATTTTTAGAAGCTCCCAGTTATATATTTCTGTTCTGGTGTTTGTGCATTGTTAGTTAGGGTTTGTATTCTGTTTATGCCATGTATTAGGGCCCCTTGCATTGTCCCTATTTTTTCTTCTGTGATCTTTATCATTTTAGATTTTATGTTTAGGTCTTTGATCCATTTTGAGTTAGTTTTTGTGCATGATGTGAGGTTTGGGTCTTGTTTCATTGTTTTGTAGGTGGATATCCAGTTATGCCAGGACCATTTGTTAAAGAGACTGTTTTTTCCCCATTTAACTGACTTGGGGCTTTTGTCAAATATCAGCTGCTCATAGGTGGCTGAATTTATGTCTGGATTCTCAATTCTGATCCATTGGTCTATGTGTCTGTTGTACCATTACCAGGCTGTTTTGGCTACTGAGGCGGTATAATAGATTCTAAAATCAGGTAAGTGTGAGGCCTCCCACTTTGTTCTTCTTCAGTAATGCTTTATGTAGCCTGGACCTCTTCCCTTTCCATATGAAATTGGTGATTTGTTCCTCCATCTGGTTAAAAAATGTCATTTGAATTTGGGTCGAGATTGCGTTGTATCTGCAGATTGCTTTGGGTAGAACTGACATTTTCACGTGCTATCCAGGAGCACGGTTTTTCCACTTAACGTTGGTCTCTTTTGGTTTCTTGTAGTTTTCTTTGCATAGCTCTTTTACGTCTTTAGTAAGATTTATTTCTAAGTATTTTATCTTCTTGAGGGCTATTTTAAATGGTATTGACTTGATGATTTCCTTTTCGAAGTTCTCTTTGTTGGTGTAGAGGAATCCAACTGATTTTTGTCTGCTTATCTTTATCCTGGTGCTTTGCTGAAATCTTCTATTAGTTCCATTAGTTTCCTTGTGCATTCTTTGGGATTTTTTGTGTATAAGATCATATTGTCTGCAAATAGAGACACTTTTACTTCTTCCTTACCAATTTGGATGCCCTTTATTTCTTTTTGTAGCCTAATAGCTCTGGCTGGGACCTCCAGCACAATGCTGAATAAAAGTGGTGATAAAGGATATCTTTCCCTGGTTCCCATTCTCAAAGGGAATGGTTTCAGACTCTCTCCATTTAGGATGATGTTGGTTGTTGTCTTTGTACAAATGCCCTTTATTATGTTGAGGAATTTCCCTTCTATTCCTACTTTGCTGAGAGTTTTTATTATGAATTGGAGTTGCATTTTGTCAAATGCCTTTTTTGCATCTATCGATAATATCGTGTGGTTCTTATCTTTTATTTATGTGATGGATAACATTTAATTACTGTAGTTTTGTAGTACGTTTAAAAATTGGGAGGTGTTAGTCCTACTTTGTTTTTCTTTTTTGATGTTGTTTTGAGTATTCAGGATCTCTTGCAATTCCATTTGAATTTGCAGGTTGGCTTTTCTACTTTTCAAAAAAAGGCTATTGGATAGTTGATACAGATTGCGTAGAATACATAGATCAATTTAGGTAGTATTGACATCTTAACAATATTAAGCCTTCCAATCCATGAATGCAGATGATTTTCCCATTTATTTGTCTTCCTTAATTTCTTCCGGCAATATTTTGTAGTTTTCAGTTTCCAAGTCTTTTACCTCCTTGGCTAAATTTATTCCTAGGTATTTTATTCTTTTGGGTGATATTGTAAATGGAATTATTGTTCTTTTTAATTTTTGTTTTGGATTGTCAAGGTGTTATATAGAAGAGTAAATGATCTTCTGCACGTCATCTTGTAGCCTGAAACTTTGCCGAATTAATTTATTAGCTCTAATAGTGAGTGTGTGTGTGTGCGCGTGTGTACATTCTTTTGGATTTTGTATAAACAAGATCGTGCCATCTGTAAATAGAGATAGCATTGTTTCTTACTTTCTAATTTAGATTCCTTTTATTTTTTATTATTATTTTTTTTTTTGCCTAATTTCTGTGACTACAAGTTCCAGTGCAATTTTGAATAGCACTTGTGAAAGTGAGAATCCTTGTCTTGGCCCTGATCTTAGGTAGAAAGCCTTCAGTCTTTCTCCAATGAGTATAATGTTAAAATTTTTCATAAATGCCCTTTATCATATTGAAGTGGTTCCCTTCTATTCTAGCTTGCTGAGTGTTTTTGATAGTAAATGTTATTGGATTTGTCAAGTACTTTTCTGCATCATTTGAGATTTGTTTCCTTTGTTCTATTAACTGATTGATATTTGTATGTTGAACCACTCTTGCATTCCTGAGATAAATTCCACTTGGTCATGTAGTATAATCCTTTTAATATGCTGTTAAATTTGGATTGCTAGTATTTTGTTGAGGATTTTTCCCATCTATATTCATATGGGATATTGGTCTGCAGTTTTCTTGTGGCATCTTTTTCTGACTTGGTATCAGGCTAATGCTGGCCTCATAGACTGAATTAGGAATTGTTTCTTCCTCTTGAAATTTTTGGAAGTTTGAGAAAGATTGGTGTTATTTTTAAAAAAGATTTTTTTTTTTTTTTGGTAGAATTTACCAGTGAAGTTATTCTCTATACTTGTTACAGGTCTGTTTAGATTCTTTATTTCTTTCTTTTTATATAATATTTTATTGTGGTTTTGGTGAAAGTTATACAGCAAATTAGATTCTTATTCAACAGTTTCTACACAATTGTTCATTGACATTGGTTACATACTTTACAATGTGTCAGCATTCTCATTACTTCTGTTCTGGTTGTTCTATTTCTAGTAATTTACTTTCCCTGTACCCTAACCTTCTCATCTTTGTTTTAATGTAATTGTTGACCATTTGGTCCCATATAAACGATTTTTTCAAAGGAGCACAACCCTCACATGTGATATTCTTTATTTTGTGAGCCAATCTGTTATTTAGCTAAAATGTGACCTCAGAGGATAGTTTCAGTTCAAGGTTTAAAGAGTATCTGAGGGCTATAGTCTCGAGGAGTCCTCTAATTTCAACCGGTCCAGTAAGTTTGGACTTTTTTAAGAATCTGAGTTCTGTTCCATATTTTTCTTCTATTCTATCAGAATCCATTTATGGTGGCCCTAACCAAAACAATTAGTAGTGGTAGTCGGGTACCATCTATTTCTTCTGGTTGCAGCATCGATGAGGTTCCTGCAGACAGTTTGTCCTGTAGGCTAATTTCTTCTCTGAGACTTGGATTTCCTTCTTTTTCTTTTGCTTCGGATGAGTAAGAACCAACATTTGTATTCCAGATGGCCACTCACAAGCTTTTAAGATCCCAGACACTACTCACCAAACTGGAATGTAGAACATAAACTTTATGAACTGTATTATGCCAATTGACTGAGTTGTCCCATGAGACTATGGTCCTAAGCCTTCAAACCAAAAAAGCAATTCCTTGAAGTATTTGGTTATATAAGTATTTGTAACTGTATCCTCCTATGTATTTTATTATAATTACATACATATATATCTGCATGCATATATATACCCCCATATTTTATACATACATACATATATATCCACACATATATTTTTTGATTGTTGTTGCTTTTGTTGCAATATTTGTCATAGCATTTATCATAAAAAGGATTAGTGTGGGATGCAGCACCATTACGCAGGTCATAGCCCTGATCTGACATAAGGTGAGTTTCCCTGCATCATCTTTACCTGACAAGAAATGAAAGAAGAGAAGCAGAGAGAGGGACCTCCTACCACCAAGAAAGATCCGGGAGCGGACACATCCTTTGGACCTGGGGTTCCTGTGCTGAGAAACTCCTAGACCCAAGGGAAGAATGATGACAAGAATCTTTCCTCAGAACTGACAGGGAGGAAAAGCATTCCCCTGGAGCCAGCACCCTGAATTAGGACTTCTAGCCTCCTATACTACTATTACACGATAAATTTTTGTTTGTTAAGCCCATCTATTTTTGGTATTCCTGATGTAGCAGCACTAGACAACTAAGAGATCTGGAAATTTTTTGTTAGGTACATTGATGTTTATAGTTGTTGTATCTTTGACGAATTGCACCTTTTATTAATATATAATATCCTTCTTTGTCTCTACTAACAATTTTTGGGTCAAAGTCTATTTTACCTGATATTAGCATAGTCATCTAGCTCTCTTTTGGTTATGATTCGCATAGAATATTTTTTCCCATTTTTTACTCTCAAACAATTTGTGTCTTTGAACCTAAAGTGAGTCTCTTGTAGACACATATACTGTAAAACCTGTGAAAGCCAAAACCTGTGTAAGGCATAAACCTATCAGAAAAGAAAAACTCAGTAGGTGTTTACAAGGTAAGATTCTTAATAGAGAGTGATAGAAAGGTGGTAAGCACTCTGTCAAAGGTGGTAAACTTGCAAAACCTGGGAAAAACAAGGCAGTCCTGTCAAATTTCAGCTCTCACAGTTTTCACTGTAGTTGGATCATATTTGTCCTTATCCCTTCTAGCAATCTATGCCTTTTGATTGGGGACCTTAACCATTTACATTTAAAAGTAATTACTGATAAGGAAGTACTTATGCCATTTTGGTGTTTGCTTTTTATATCTTTTTTTCCCTCTCATTTTCTGCATTAATGCCCTCTTTTGTGTTTAACTGATTTTCTGTAGTGTACTATTTTTGTCACTTACTTATTTTCTTTTGTGTGTATTTTTAGATAGTTTCCATGTGGTTACTATGGGGGATTACAATTATCATCTTAAATTTATAAAAATATAGCTTGAATTGATGTCAATTAAGCTTCAATAGCATACAAAATTTGCTCCTATATAGCTCCAGCCCTGTATTTTATTTTGTGGTTGTCACAAATTACATCTTTATACATCATGTGCCCATTAACATAGATTTATTAAAAAATTATAGTATTATTAATAATTATATTATAATCAATTATTCATAATTATTGTTTTATACATTTGCTTTTTAAATTATGTAAGAAATAGATGAGTCACAAACTGAAAATACAACACTGGCTTTTATATTTACTGATATAGTTACATTTTCTTGAGTTCTTTATTTCTTCATAAGGGCATGAATTACTGTTCAGTATATTTCACTTTGGCCTGAAAGACTCCATTTACCATTTCTTGAAGAACAGGTCTACTAGCAAAGAACAACCTCAGCTTTTGTTTATCTGGGAATGTCTTGGAAACCCTGGTGGCGTAGTGGTTAAGTGCTACGGCTGCTAACCAAAGGGTCGGCAGTTTGAGTCCACCAGGGGCCCCTTGGAAACTGTATGGGGCAGTTCTACTCTGTCGTATAGGGTTGCTGTGAGTTGGAATCGACTCGATGGTACTGGGTTTGGTTTTTTGGGGGAGGGAATGTCTTAATTTTCTTTCATTTTTGAAAAATATTTTTGTGAGATATAAAATTCTTGGTTGAAAACAAAAAAAAATTTTTTTCAGCATTTTTAAACACATCATCCCAATTCTTCTGGCCTGTGTAGTTTTTGATGAGAAATCTGCTATTAATTGTATGTAATGAGTCATTTCACTCTTGATACTTTCAACATTCTCTTGTTCTTGGCTTTTGACGTTATTGTAATGTGTCTCAGTGTGGTTCTCTTGGTGCTTATACTTCTTGTAATCTGTTGAGTTTCTTGAATGTATAGATTCATGTCTTTTATCAAATTTGGGGAGTTTCTGGCTATTAATTTCTCTTGTCTCTTTCTCTTCCTGATGACCCCCAGGGAATCCCATTGTGTATATGTTGGTATACTTGATGTTGTCACCAGGTCTCTTAGGCACTTTTCATTTTTATTTATTGTTTTTTTCTTTCTTCTCCTAAGGCTAGAAAACTTCTTCCAAGACAGATTTGTTCTTTCTTCTGGCAGCCCATGGTATATTCACTATTCTTCACCAGCACCATAATTCAAAGGCTTCAATTATTCTTCAGTTTTCCTTATTCATTGTCTAGCTTTAACATGCATATGAGCTGAATGAAAATATCATGGTTTCAGTCAGGCTACCTTAGTCCTCAAGGTGACATTTTCATTTTCCAACACTTTAAAAAGAGTTCTTTTGCAGCAGATTAGCCCAATGCAATATGTCATTTGATTTCTTGACTCCTGCTTCCATGAGTGTTGATTGTGGATCCAACTAAAATGAAATCCTTGACAACTTCAATATTTTCACCATTTATCAGGATATTCCTTATTGGTCTGGTTGTGAGGACTTTTCTTTTCTTTATGTTGAGGTATAGTCCATACTGAAGGCTGTACTCTTTGATCTTCATCAGTAAGTGATTCAAGTCCTGTTTGATTTCCTCAAGCAAGGTTGTGTCGTCTGCATATCTCAGGATGTTAATGAGTCTTCCCCCAATCTTGATGCCATGTTCTTCTTCATACAGTCCAGCTTCTTGAATTATTTGAAAGGATACATCCCTGATGCACAGCTTTCCTGATTTTAACCTATGCAGTATCCATTTGTTCTGTTCTGATTGCCTCTTGGTCCATGTACACGTTCCTCATGGCACAATTAAGTGTTCCGGAATCCCCTTTCTTTGCAGTGTTATCTATAATTTGTTATGATTCACACAGTCGAATGCCTTTGCATAGTCAATAAGACACAGGTAAACAGCTTTCTGGTATTCTTTCCTTTCAGCAAAGATCCATCTGACATCAGCTATGATATCCCTGGTTCCACATCCTCTTCTGAATCCAGCTTGAATTTCTAGCAGTTCCCTGTTGATGTACTCCTGCAATTCTTTTTGAATTATCTTCAGCAAAATTTTACTTGCGTAGGAAATAATTTCTGCATTATGCTGGATCACCTTTCTTTGGAATGATCATGCATATGGATCTCTTCTAGTCAATTGGCCAGGTAGCTCTCTTCCAAATTTCTTAGCATAGATGAGGGAGAGCTTCCATTTTTTTGAAACATCTTAACTGGTATTCCAGCAATTCCTTGAGACCTTTTTTTTTTTTTTTTTGGCCAGTGTCTTCAGTGCAGGTTGGACTTCTTCCTTCAATGCAATTTGTTCTTGATCATATGCTACCTCATGAGATGTTTGAGTGCCAACCAATTCTTTTCGGTGCAGTGACTCTGTGTATACCTTCTATCTTCTTTTGATGCTTCCTGTGTCATTCAATATTTTACCTATAGAATTCTTCAATATTGCAACTTGACGCTTGAATTTTCTCTTCAGTTCTTTCAACTTGAAAAATGCCAAGCATGTTCTTCTCTTTTGGTTTTCCAGTTCCAGGATTATGCACATATTATAATAGTACTTTACTTTGTCTTCCTGAGCTGCCTTTTGAAATCTTCTGTTCAGCTCTTTTACTTCATCATTTCTTCCATTTGCTTTGGCTACCCTATGTTCAAGAGCAAGTTTCAGGGTCTCTTCTGACCTCCATTTTGTTCTTTTCTTTCTTTCCTGTCTTTCTAATGTCCTTTTGTTTTCTTGATGTATGATGTCCTTGATGTCATCCCACAGCTCATCTGATCTTTGGTCATTAGTGTTCAATGTGTCAAATCTAATCTTGAGATGGTCTCTAAATTCAGGTGCTGTTACCCAAAGTCTTATTTTGGCACTTGAGGACTCATTTTAATTTTCTTCAGCTTCAACTTGAACTTGCATGTGAGCAATTGATGGTCAATAGAGAGACTATTCTGATTATTCCTTTGACTCCACTATCCATTATGCTAATCACACCCACTTTGTCTTTGTTGTTTAGTGCTGCTGTGTGGCCCCAACCACCACAGAATCCAGTCATCTCCATTGTAGTCTTATTTTAGTTAGGTTAGTTTGACTTTCAAACCTGACTCACATAAAATAGTAATCACAGCAGTTTCTAAGGATTCTGCGGCTCTGTTCACAATTTTTTTCCTCACCATTCTGGTAAAAGGTGTGTCCTCTGGGTACTCCATGTATGGGTCTGTGGGTCTAACCTGTTAAATCCACTCTAACATGTCAATTTCCCTAAGCCTTTGAATATGTTCTTCTACAGTATACCAAGGCGGGTTTGGTAGTTCAACTTGAGTAATGGAGGCTACTGCATAATCCATGCTTCAGCAAAGAAACCAAGTAAACTATTAGACCCTTTCCTAACCTCTCAAGCTGAAACATTAAATGAAGAATCTGTGCTTAGTGGGCCTATATCGATAAAATCAGACTGATCCAACTGTATGTTCCTGGCACCATTATCCCACAGTCTTAGTAGCTGTCCCCACACATATTCCCCAGGCTTCTGTTTGTAGATACCAGAAAAGTTAAGCAGTTTTTTTTTTTTTTTTTAGTGTAGTGTACATCCTAGTTGGTCACACTTTGTATTTCACCTTTTAGGGCTTGCTGGGACTTAAGTCTAGTTATAGCTCTAGAAACACAAATGGGTGGTGGGATTATGTTCTGAGAACATTCAGCAATGTCTTGCAAGGCATCTGCCTCAGGCGATGCCCCAAACAATGACTCAGAACCTCCCCAGGTGATGACTCAGTCAAAGGCTCATCAGATGGAGGTGGAGAGGCTAATGGTTTTGCTGGGAAGGGTTTCTTAGCAGACAAAGATGGAATAATCTCTTCAGATGGGAGTGAGAAGGCTAGTTCTGTTGGCAGAAGTGATTCTACAGGATTTAGGGACTCAGTGTCCCCAGCTTCCTGATTATCTGCCCATATATCCCCATCCCAAGGTTCAGGGTCCCATTTCTTTCCAGTCAATACCCTCACTTAAACTTTAGACACCACTGAGGTTGGGAATTCAATTGGCATTGAAATTCATTCACCCTTACGATAAGCCTCTGGGTTTGGTTTTCGAAAGCATCCGCTATTACTATAAGAAATAAGGCTTTCTTTCAGGGCAGAAATGACAACTTTGAGGATGTTTATGAGCACTTGAACTGGGACTCTGAAGCCCTCAGCTCATCTCTTTCTTTCACCATTTTTTCTAGTGAAAGTAGGACCAACCAACCAGCTTCCTTATACTTCTCATTCTGACAAAATTGTAGAAAAGTATCAATCATGCAATCACTTAGAGCCTTGTCTTTCACCAGTACATGATCTGTTGGTGGTGATATTTTGCATATTTCTATTTCCACCTAACACCATGAATTAGCAGTGCCCTGTTTATTACTGGAAGCAGAGACATCAACATCTTTAAGACTAACAGACTTGAGAGCCAATTTAGAAAACTCATCCTTACAATATTGTTCCTCTAGAGTTCCAAATGTCTCAGTACCAAATGTCTTAGGCTAGGTTCGCTAAAGAAGCAAAATCAGTGACGCATATATATATATTTATATTATTTCCTTGAGATAAACATATCTATTTACCTCAAGGAAATGGCTCACACAGTTGTGGAGGCTGGCAAGTCCCAAGTCCAAGGGTCAGACAACAGGCTAGAGGTTTTTTCTTATTCACTTAGTTATAGGGGCTAACAAACCCAAGATCAGCAGGTAAGCTGCAAGCTCAAGTCCCAGGAACTGAAGGTCAAATGATGATGAGCTGGATGCAGGATGGGGAGAGAGAGCCTTGCTGGAACATCCATTTTGTAGTGGAGGCAGGCCGCACACCCAAGAAAACTCCATTTCAATGGATTGATGGCTCATAGCAGATCTCATCATGGGGTTGATTACATCATTGCTTAACTGCCAAACTGTATAATTACATAACTGCCAAACTACATCATAATTGCCAAACCATTGAGAATTACGGCCAGCCAAATTGACACACAAAGTTAACCATCATAGCATTATTAACTGGGCTTCTTTGCAGACGTGTAAAATATTATCCTATCACTGACAGCATTGTACTTCAGGATGAATCTTGAAATTTTTTGATGATGAATGTTACAGCATTCTTTTTCAATTTGTCATTCCCAGCCAGAACATATGATTGTCTGATTCAAAATGTCCCGTCCCAGTACATTTCAGCTCATTAATGCCTAGGACACAGGTCTTTATGCATTCCATTTCATTTTTGACAACTTTCAATTTTCCTAGATTCATACTGCATACATTCCACATCCTGGTTATTAATGGATATTTACAGCTATTTCTTCTCATTTTGAGTTATGTCAGACCAGCAAGTTTAGTTCCTTGTAGCTTTACTCCATCCATGTCATTAAGGCTGACTGTACTTTGAGGAGACAACTCTTCCTCAGTCATATTTTGAGTGCCTTCCAGCCTGAAAGGCTCATCTTCCAGTGCTATTATCAGTCAATGTTATGCTGCTATTCATAAGGTTTATACTGGCAAATATTTTTATAAATAGATTGCCAGGGCCTTCTTCCTAGTTTGTCTTACTCTGGAAGCACCACTGAAAACTGTCCACCATGAGTGACCCTGCTGGTATTTGAAACACCAGTGGCATAGCTTACAGCATCACAGCAACGTGCAAGCCACCACAGCATGACAAATTGACAGATGAGTGGTGGTTCTCAGGGATAGTTTCTGTTAATTTCTTCTGTGAATGAGATATACTTTCTTGTTTATTTGGCTGCTTTGTGATTGTTTGTTGAAAATTGGACATTTAGCATATTGTAATGTGACAACTCTGTAAATTGGATTCTTACCCTCCTTAGGATTTTTGTTGTTCCTATTTGTTTACTGACTTTTCCAGGCTATTTTTTAAAGATCATATTTTTTTATGTGTGTTCTCCTGAGTCTCTGTCCCTTTGGCTTTTGTTCAGCTGGTGTTTTCACAGAGATTTCCTTGAATGCTAGGGACACACACACACACAAACAGAGAAACTGGCAGAGAGAGAAAGGAAAATAAATCTCCCCAGTGTTTCCAGATTAACTCTGTGTTGGGTAATTCCTTGACTTCTTAGCCAGGATGTTTACAACTCTACCTTAGCCTTTAGTTACTGCTTGCACTGAGCCTAGGAACCAGGTAGAGGTGAAAGCTTCCCTAGACTTGTCCTGACTTTTTCAACAACTCCAATTTGAATGCTCCAATTTCCCAAATAAACTTTATCTTCAGCTTTTTCTTCCAGGCTTTTGACACTCTATTCTTTGCCTCAATTGTAATATTTTGCCCAGGCAGTTGTGGGTTTTTGGTTTGCCTTGTAGAGTTTTTGAGGGATGGCCACAACTTTTCTGCTCTGAGTGAGTTCTCAGTTAAGCCAAACAAAGAAAAGTGCCTTGTGGAAGACCTTCAGGCATCACCCAGACTGGTTAGAAGAGACAAACCAAATTCTTTGAGGATGACATACGCTGTACTACCTCCAGAATCAAGGATTAGAATCTTACACTGGAAACATGAGATGTCATCTTCAAAACCACTTCTAAATCGGGGAGGGTGGGGCAAAAAAAAATAAAATACCATGAGGCCTCCTACCACTTATTTTTTTATAATTTTTATTGTGCTTTAAGTGAAAGTTTACAAATCAAGTCAGTCTCTCATACAAAAACCCATACCCCTTGCTACACACTCCCAATTACTCTCCCTGTAATGAGATAGCCCGCTCTCTCCCTCCACTCTCTTTTTCATGTCCATTTCACCAGTTTCTAACCCCCTCCACCCTCTCATCTCCCCTCCAGGCAGGAGATGCCAACATAGTCTCAAGTGTCCACCTGATCCAAGAAGCTCACTCCACACCAGCATCCCTCTCCAACCCACTGTCCAGTCCAATCCATGTCTGAAGAGTTGGCTTCAGGAATGGTTCCTGTCCTGGGGCAACAGAAAGTCTGGGGGCCATGACCACCGGGGTCCTTCTAGTCTCATTCAGACCATTAAGTCTGGTCTTATGAGAATTTGGGATCTGCATCCCACTGCTCTCCTGCTCCCTCAGGGGTTCTCTGTTGTGTTCCCTGTCAGGGCAGTCATCAGTTGTAGCCAGGCACCATCTAGTTCTTCTGGTTTCAGGGTGATGTAGCCTTTGGTTCACATGGCCCTTTCTGTCTCTTGGGCTCGTAATCACCTTGTGTCCCTGGTGTTCTTCATTCTCCTTTGATCTAGGTGGGTTGAGACCAATTGATGCATCTTAGATGGCTGCTTGCTAGCGTTTAAGACCCCAGATGCCACTCTTCAAAGTGGGATGCAGAATGTTTTCTTAATAGATTTTATTATGCCAATTGACTTAGATGTCCCCTGAAACCACGGTCCCCAGACCCCTGCCCCTGCCACGCTGGCCTTCAAAGCATTCGGTTTATTCAGGAAACTTCTTTGCTTTTGGTTTAGTCCAGTTGTGCTGACCACCCCTGTATTGTGTGCTGTCTTTCCCTTCACCTAAAGTACTTTTTATCTACTATCTAATTAGTGAATGCTCCTCTCCACCCTCCCTCCCTCCCCCTTCTCATAACCACGAAAGAATGTTTTCTTCTCAGTTTAAACTATTTCTCAAGTTCTTATAATAGTGGTCTTATAGAATATTTGTCCTTTTGCGACTGACTAATTTCACTCAGCATAATGCCTTCCAGGTCCCTCCATGTTATGAAATGTTTCACAGATTCCTCACTGCTCTTTATCCATGCGTAGTATTCCATTGTATGAATATACCATAATTTATTTATCTATTCATCCGTCGACAGGCACCTTGGTTGCTTCCATCTTTTTGCTATTGTAAACAGTGCTGCAATAAACATGGGTGTGCATATATCTGTTCGTGTTGTTGTTGTTACGTGCCGTGGAGTCAGTTCCAACTCACAGCTACCCTATGTACAACAGAACAAAACAATGCTCGGTCCAGCGCCATCCTCACAATCATTGTTATGCTTGAGCTCCTTTTTGCAGCCACTGTGTCAATCCACCTCGTTGAGGGTCTTCATCTTTTCTGATTACCCTGTATTCTGCCAAGCATGACGTCCTTCTCCAAGGACTGATCCCCCCTGACAACATGTACAAAGTATGTAAGATGCAGTCTCGCCATCCTTGCCTCTAAGAAGCATTCTGGCCGCACTTCATCCAAGATGGATTTCTTCGTTCTTTTGGCAGTCCATTGTATATTCAATATTCTTCGCCAACACCACAATTCAAATGTGTCAACTCTTCTTCGGTCTTCATTATTCATTGTCCAGCTTTCACATGCATATGATGTGATTGAAAATACCATGGCTTGGGTCAGGCTCACCTTAGTCCTCAGGGTGACATGTTTGGTCTTCAACACTTTGAAGAGGTCCTTTGCAGCAGATTTGCCCAATGCAATGTGTCTTTTGATTTCTTGACTGCTGCTTCCATGGCTGTGGATTGTGGATCCAAGTAAAATGAAATCCTTGACAACTTCAATCTTTTCTCCATTTATTATGACGTTGCTCATTCGTCCAGTTGTGAAGATTTTTATTTTCTTTATGTTGAGGTGTAATCTATACTGAAGGCTGTGGTCTTGATCTTCATTAGTAAGTGCTTCAAGTCCTCTTCACTTTCAGCAAGCAAGGTTGTGTCATCTGCATAATGCAGGTAGTTAATGAGTCTTCCTCCAATCCTGATGCCCCGTTCTTCTTCATATAGTCCAGCTTCTCGGATTATTTGTTCAGCATACAGATTAAATAGGTATGGTGAAAGAATACAACCCTGACGCACACCTTTCCTGACTTTAAACCAATCAGTATCCCCTTGTTCTGACCAAACAACTGCATCTTGATCTATGTAAAGGTTTCTCATGAGCACAATTAAGTGTTCTGGAATTCCCATTCCTCATAGTGTTATCCATAGTTTGTTATGATCCACACAGTTGAATGCCTTTGCATAGTCAATAATCTGTTTGTGTAAAGGCTCTTATTTCTCTAGGATATATTCCAAGGACTGGGATTGCTGGATCATGTGGTAGTTCTATTTTTAGTTTTTTAAGGAAGCACCAAATCAATTTCCAAAGTGGTTGTACCATTTGACATTCCCACCAGCAGTGTATAAGTGTTCCAATCCCTGCACAGCCTCTCCAACATTTATTGTTTTGTGTTTTTTGGATTAATGCCAGCCTTGTTGGAGTGAGATGAAATATCATTGTAGTTTTGATTTGTATTTCTCTAGTGGCTAATTATCATGAGCATTTCCTCATGTATCTGTTAGGTACCTAAATGTCTTCTTTAGTGAAGTGTCTTCATATCTTTTGTGAATTTTTTAATTGGGTTGTTTGTCTTTTTGCAGTTGAGTTTTTGCAGTATCATGTAGATTTTAGAGATCAGGCACTGATCAGAAATGTCATAGCTAAAAACTTTTTCCCAATCTCTAGGTAGTCATTTTATTCTTTTGGTGAAGTCTTTGAATGAGCATAGGTGTTTGATTTTTAGGAGCTCCCAGTTATCTAGTTTTTCTTCTACATTCTTTTTAATGTTTTGTATACTGCTTATGCCAAATATTAGGGCTCCTAACATTGTCCCTATTTTTTCTTCCATGATCTTTATCATTTTAGATTTTCTATTTAGGTCTTTGATCCATTTTGAGTTAGTTTTTGTACATGGAGTGAGGTATGGGTCTTTTTCATTTTTTTTGCAGATGGATATCCAATTATGCCAGCACCATTTGTTAAAAATACTGTCTTTACCCCATTTAACTGTTTTGGGGCCTTTGTCAAATATCAACTGCTCATATGTGGATGGATTTATGTCTGGATTCTCAATTCTGTTCCGTTGGTCCACGTATCTGTTGTTGTATCAGTACCAGGCTGTTTTGACTACTCTGACGGTATTAAAAAAAAAACCCTTTGCTGTCGAGTCGATTCTGACTCATAGCAACCCTACAGGACAGAGTAGAGCTGCCCCATAGAGTTTCCAAGGAGCGCCTGGAATATAATAGGTTCTAAAATCAGGTAAAGTAAGGCCTCCCACTTTGTTCACTTTCCTTTCCATATGAAGTTGGTGATTTGTTTCTCAGTCTCATTAAAGAATGTCATTGGGATTTGGATCGGAATTGCATTAAATGTATAGATCACTTTTGGTAGAATAGACATTTTTATAATGTTAAGTCTTCCTATCCACGAGCAAGGTATGTTCTTCCACTTATGTAAGTCTCCTTTGGTTTCTTGCAGAAGTGTACTGTAGTTTTCTTTGTGTAAGTCTTTTACATCTCTGATAAGATTTATTCCTAAGTATTTTATCTTCTTGGGGGCTACTGTAAATGGCATTGATTTGGTGATTTTCTCTTCGATGTTCTTTTTGTCATTGTAGAGGAATCCAACTGATTTTTGTGTGTTTCTCTTGTATCCCGGTAGTATGCTGAACTCTTCTATTAGTTTCAGTAGTTTTCTGGAGGACTCCTTAGGGTTGTCTGTGTATAAGATCATGCCATCTGCAAATAGAGATACTTTTACTTCCTCCTTGCCAATCTGGATGCCCTTTATTTCTTTATCTAGCCTAATTGCTCTGGCTAGGACCTCCAGCACAATGTTGAATAAGAGTGGTGATAAAGGGCATCCTTGTCTGGTTCCTGATCTCAGTGGGAATGTTTTCAGCCTCTCTCCATTTAGGGTGGTGTCGGCTGTTGGCTTTGTATAAATGCCCTTTATTATGTTGAGAAATTTTCCTTCTATTCCTATTTTGCTGAGTTTTTATCATGAATGAGTGTTGAACTTTGTCAAACGCCTTTTCTGCATCAATTGGTAAAATCATGTGATTCCTGTGTTTTGTTTTATTTATGTGGTGCATTACATTAATTGTTTTTCTAATGTTGAACCCTCCCTGCATACCTGTTATGAATCCCACTTGGTCATGGTGAATTATTTTTTGATATGTTGTTGAATTCTATTGGCTAGAATTTTGTTGAGGATTTTTGCATCTACATTCATGAGGGATATAGGTCTATAATTTTCTTTTCTTGTGGTGTCTTTACCTGGTTTTCGTATCAGGGATATGGTGGCTTCATAGAATGAGTTTGGTAGTATTCTGTCCTTTCCTATGCTCTGAAATACGTTTAGTAGTAGTGGTGTTAATTCTTCTCTGAAAGTTTGTTAGAACTCTGCAGTGAAGCCATCCAGACCAGGGCTTTTATTTGTTGGGATGTTTTGATTACCTTTTCAATCTCTTCTTTTGTTATGGGTCTATTTATTGTTCTACCTCTGTTTGTGTTAGTTTAGGTAGGTAGTGTGTTTCTAGGAATTCATCCATTTTTTCTAGGCTTTCAAAATTGAGTATAGTTTTGCATCGTAGTCTGATATGATTCTTTTAATTTCAGTTGGGTCTGTTGTAATATCACCCATCTCATTTCTTATTCAAGTTATTTGCTTCCTCTCCTGTTTTTCTTTTGTCATTTTGGCCAAAGGTTTATCAATTTTGTTGATTTTTTCAAAAAAACCAGCTTTTGATCTTGTTAATTCTTTCGATTGTTTTTCTGTTTTCTATTTCATTTAGTTCAGCTCTAATTTTTATTATTTCTTTTCTTCTGGTGCCTGTGGGTTTCTTTTGTTGCTCTCTTTCTATTTGTTCAAGCTCTAGGGATAATTCTTTGATTTGGGCCCTTTCTTCTTTTTGGATGCGTGCATTTATTGATATAAATTGACCTCTGAGCACCGCTTTTGTTGTGTCCCAAAGGTTCTGATAGGAAGTTTTTTCATTCTCATTGGATTCTCTGAATTTCTTTATTCCATTCTTAATGTCTTCTATACGCCAGTCTTTTCTGAGCAGGGTGTTATTCAGTTTCCAAGTGTTTGATTTCTTTTCCCTGCTTTTCCTGTTATTGATTTCCACCTTTATGGCCTTATGGTCAGAGAAGATGCTTTGTAATAATTCAATATTTTGGATTCTGCTAAGGCTTGCTTTATGACCTAATATGTTGTCTATTCTAGAGAATGTTCCATGTGCACTAGAAGAGAAAGTATACTTGGTTGTTGTTGGGTGGAGTATTCTGTATATGTCTACAAGGTCAAGTTGGTTGGTTGTGGCATTTAGATCATCCGTGTCTTTATAGAGCTTCTTTCTGGATGTCCTGTCCTTCACCGAAAGTGGTATGTTGAAGTCTCCTACTATTATTGTGGAACTGTCTATCTCACTTTTCAATGCCGATAGGGTTTGTTTTATGCATCTTGAAGCCCTGTCATTGGGTGCATAAATATTTAATGTGGTTATATCTTCTTGGTGTGTTGTCCCTTTAATCATTATGTAGTGTCCTTCCTTATTCTTTCTGATGGATTTAACTTTAAAGTCTATTTTTCAGAAATTAATTTTTCCACTCCTGCTCTTTTTTGATTGTCGTTTGCTTGATATATTTTTTCCATCCTTTGAGTTTTAGTTTGTTTGTATCTCTAAGTCTAAGGTGTGTCTCTTGTGGGCAGCATATAGACGGATCGTGTTTTTTAATCCATTCTGCCACTCTCTTTATTTCTGCATTTGGTCCATTTACATTCAGGGTAATTATGAATAGGTATGAATTTAGTGCTATCGTTTTGATGTCTTTTTGTGTGTGTTGACAGTTTCTTTCTCCCACTTGATATTATGTGCTGAGTAGATTTTCTTTATATATTGTCCTTTCCTCATATTTGTTGTTGTTGACTTTGTTTCTGCTGAGTCTGTATTTTTCCCTTCTATTTTATTTTGATGAGTAGGATAGTTTGTCTCCTTTGTGATTATTTACCCCTAATTTTCTAAATTTAAAAATAACATTTATTTCTTTGTATCTCCGTATCTTCCTCTCCAAATGGAAGGTGTATGATTACATTTCTTAGTCCCTCTTTATTATATTAATGTTGCCTTCTTTTATATAATAACATCGCTGTTACCCTGTTTTGGGCTTTTTTTTTTTTTTTAATAATCTTGCTTTGGTATTTTGGATTTCCCTGTCTGGGTTGACTTCTGGTTGCTCTGCCCAGTGTTTGAGTCTTGGGTTGATACCCGATATTATTGGTTTTCTAACCAAAGAACTCCCTTTAGTATTTCTTGTAGTTTTAGTTTGGTTTTTATGAATTCCCTCAACATGTGTTTATCTGGAAATGTCTTAATTTCACCTTCATATTTAAGAGACAGTTTTGGTGGATATATGATTCTTGGCAGGCAATTTTTTTCCTTCACCTTTTTAAATATGTCATCCCATTGCCTTCTTGCCTGCATCATTTCTGCCAAGTAGTCCGAGCTTATTCTTATTGGCTCTCCTTTGTAGGTGACTTTTCCTTTATCCCTCGCTGCTCTTATAATTCTCTCTTTATCTTTGGTTTTGGCAAGCTTGATTATATGTCTTGGTGACTTTCTTTTAAGATCTACCTCATGTGGAGTTCGATGAGTATCTTGGATAGATATCTTATCTTTCATGATTATCAGGGAAGTTTTCTACCAAAAAAAATCTTCAACAATTCTCTCTGTATTTTCTGTTATCCCTCCCTGTTCTGGTACTCCAATCACTCGTAGGTTATTTCTCTTGATAGAGTCGCACTTGATTCTTAAGTTTTCTTCATTTTTTAAAATTTTTTTATCTGATTTTTCTTCAAATATATTAGTGCCAAATGATTTATCTTCAAGTTCAGAAATCCTAGCTTCTACTTGCTCAATTCTGCTCCTCTGACTTTCTACTGAGTTATCTAATTCTGTAATTTTATTGTTAAACTTCTGAATTTCTGATTGCTGTCTGTCTATGGATTTTTCCAGCTTATTAAACTTTTCATTATGTTCCTGAATAATCTTTCTAATTTCTTCAGTTGCTTTATCTGTGTGTTCCTTGGCTTGTTCTGCCTATCGCCTCATTTCCTTCCTGATGTCTTGAAGGGTTCTGTATATTAAACTTTTGTATTGTGCTTCTGGTAATTCTAGGAATGCACTTTCATCTAGAAGATCCCTGGATTCTTTGAGAGCCTGCTGAGGTGATCATGGTCTGTTTCTTTATGTGACTTGATATTGACTGTTGTTTCCAAACCATCTATAAGTTATTGTATTAGTTTATGCTTGCTTACTGTGTCATAGCTGCTTGCTTTGTTTTGCTTTAGTACACCCAGATGGGTTGCTTGAATGAGCTAGCTTGATTATTTTCTCCTTTGGAGCTCTGGTGTCTGGTCCCCCCAGCTGGCTAGAGCTGTTATCAGGTCTATTAATCTAGGAGTCCACTCAGTTTTCTTATATGAATTCAGCTCAGGTTTCCAGGTAGCTGATCATCAAGTGCGTGGTACAGGCTCTGTCCTACAGTCTTAGAGGGGCAGGGGTGATTGTCTTATATACCGGTATCTGAGTGGAGCAGGGGGTCATGCTCTGAACAAGGCAAGGGGCTGAGAACCGAGCCCCAAGTGTCTCTGAGAAAAACATGTCTCTGTTCCCTAGAGCTTGCTGTTAGTTGGGTTCTGCAGAGGGACCATGGGCACCCAAAGTTTTTGGTTGTAAGGACTGGGAGGTACCAGTTATCTTTGGACCCCTGTCGTGCGTGGCTGGGTGACCTGAGTGGAGCTACCAGTCCTTAGGCCCCTGATGTGGGTAGCTGAGGACCTTGTTTAATAAGCAAAGCAATGTTAAACGTCAAACACCCACCTCTCCACCACACAGCTGAAATGGTTGGAGTTTGCCAACAAGGGTCTATTCGCCTGAAATAGGTCCACGCAGATCCATGCAGAAGGGAAAGGTGCTCAAGGTCCACAGATGGTTTATGCCTGGACAGGAGCTGCTTCTGTCCTGAGCTCCCCCGGTTAATGGAGCTAGCAAATTATCTTCTCCCCCCACTTGCAAATTTTTTCCTTCTCCAAGGCCAGGAGAATGGCTCTAGGTGCTCACCAGGGTCTATCTCAGGCCCAGGTATTCAACTGCTGAAGCCGGTTTGGGGGTGGGGGGTGCAGTAAAATATACGCAAGTACTTAGCTTTTGCCGGGAGTGCCATTCCCCTCAGGTTCCAGAGGTGTGAGCAGGCTGTGTGGCTGGCTGCTTCTCCCTGAGGAAACTGCAACCAAACGCTAGTACCAGCCAACCGCTCCTGCCGCCGCCACCACTCTGGGAATGGTGTCTGAGGGCTCCCCACGATTCAGGTCCGGTAACTCCTCTCCACTTCTGAAGGGCCTCTTCCTTCCCCTGCCCCTCAGTTCATTGTCTATGCTTGCCTTTGATGTTCAGGGCTCCCAGCTAGTCACAGATATACTCGTTTCACTTGTTTGTTCAGGTCTTTGTTGTAAAGAGGGTTTGATGGAAGCATCTGTCTATTCCACTACCTTGGCTCCTCCTCCACCTCCAACCACTTTTAAGTTGCCTTATTCCTGGCTCAGCATTCTCTTAGTTGCTGCCTTTGTCTTTTTTCCAGTGTTTTAACAAAATTGGTTCTGACAATTTTTGCTTTAATTTCAATGTTTTTTATGGTGGGACTGGCCCTGAGAGCTGACTAGTATGTAATTTTCACTGATATCACTTACTTTGTTCCTTTTTGCAAAACAAAATAATTTTATCCTGGAAAAGTAGAATTTTCTGGAGAGATAGCTAGAAGAAGTGGTAAGGATTGGGTTCTCTGTGGTTAGGCCAAACAACAAGAAAATATCTTCAGCTTTCAGGAATTGGACAGAATAAAGGGCTGGCACTAATAGAAACCTCAGTTCTTAGGAACTACAATGGGTAGATGACAGTAGATTGTCTATTCAGTTTAAGTCTCACTACAGATATTTAGTGGTGGACATCATTATTCCAATTTTACAGATGAGGAAATTGGGGCTGAATTCTTTAAGTCCTTGCCCAAGGTCAGGTCTAGCTAATATTCCCACCCGGCCCTGACTCTATGGCTAAGTGTCCGTGCTATGCTACCTTTAATTTTTGAAAATTTTTAGTATGAGAGAGGCCCATTTGGGTGGTAGCTGACAGGGGCATGGACAGGAGGTGGTCAGTGTCAGCTAAAGGAACAGGATGACTTCCTGGTCATAGTAGACTGTGTTTGTTTTGACATTGACCCTTTGGGGACAGCATTTAATTCCAGTGGGGTTAAACTGTGAGATAAGAAGGATCAGTGTAACCTTAGGCTGAAGTTTCCTCATTCAGTCTAGGTAATTTGAGAAAGCGGAATGATGCAGAGGTGCAAGCACCTAGAAGACTCCAAACGGTGTCCTGTTAACTTCACCTTCATACATTATATAGAGGCCACGCCCAAGGCGGACAAAACAGAATGAAAACCAGTGTTTCTCATTCATATTTGGAATAGAGGGACAGCGAGTTCTTCCCAGATTGGCCCATAGAACCCCTCAGTCCCCAAGTTTCCTCTCCACCTTCCCCTGGGAGAGTGTTTGTTGGAACAGCTGAGATGATCAGAGAACTTTGCAGGAGGCTCCCTTCCCTTAGAGGTTTAATTGATAGAGACTGGGGACAGAGATGTGGCAGAGGAGGGCATCTCTGAGGATTTGTGAAAATGGAAGCAACTTTCCTGAGTCACAGCAGAGGTGGGAGAAGAGTTGGTGGGAGTGAAAGGTGGCACAGAATAAAATCTGTCAGCTGAGCACTGGACCTGGTCCAGGGAGGGGGTCTCTTGTACAAGTGGGAGGCTCTGCTCTGGACCCCAGGAGGAGCCCCTCTCCTCTTGGCCCAGCCTACTCCCATCGTCCTCTCATTTTGGATGAGAAGTGTATTTTCTCTCTGTGGTATTGTTTCTGGGAGGCATTTTCTTAACCCCTCAAGATTCTGCCAAGGTTTTAGGATGGGGCTTTCTCTTCTAGGTTTGTCTGTGTTCCTTCTTTCAGAAAACATTTTCTTCTCATTTTAACCAATCTTAGTGTATTTCTTCAAAACCTTTCCACAGCCCTAGTGGAAGGCACAGGGTTTTTACTGCCTGTGAGTGGGCTGTGCCCCAAGCATTTCAATCAAATCCTGTCTTCACATGATGGGAGGATACTTTAGAGTAGTTCCAAACGCAATGCCCTTTCTTTCTCCTGGAAATTTGTCTTCTCTGCTTCCCCTAGGTCTCTCCTGATCTAAAGGCCCATTTCTTTCAAGGAGGTAGAGGCACACTGGCCTCCCTGCACCAAGAGAAATCCTATGGCAGACCCAATTTATTGATCAGAGCACCTGTCCCTGAGTGGTGGTGAAGTTTGTTCACAAGGACATAAAGCTTCAGATAGGGATGCTACCCTCATGATTCCCCAGCCCTTCTTGGATTCCTTATGTGATTTCAGGTAAAGTTCTTCCTCTCTGTATATTTCCCCTCTTTGTTATCTTAGTGCTTAAAAATGTTTGTTCTTTATACTACCCTACAACAATTATCCCTGCCCAAATCCCGGCTATCTATGTCTCTTGAGGTAGAAAACTCTTCTATGGTTTGATTTGGCTTCTAAAATACTGAATTCTCACTCCTAATCCTTTATACATGGGTAGAAGCAGAGAAGACCTGAAGGGTTGTCTCATCCAGCCCCTTCCTGTTATAGTTGGGGAGGCTGAGACCCAAATGGAGAAAGTGACTTACTCAGACTGTCACCACAGGTATTAGGAAAGAAGGGTACTCTTCGGTCTTTTCAAGTCTATGGAGATTGCAAGAATGGCTGGATCCCCTGATAACCTCACATGGTGCCTCTTCAGTGTACTGAAGGAGTTATTTGTCCTTGATGATATTTCGTTGTTAGATTTTGTCTGAAGGGCAGTGGTAAAATCCACTCCTGCCCACCTACCACATGCACCTTATATTTCTAACTCTAAGAAATGAGTTTCTGTTTGTAGCACCATGCCCCTAACTGATATTTTTCCTGTCTGGATATTCTCTCCTACAACCTTTCTTTGAATATTTTCTCCTATACCTTTTCTTCTCAGAAAATATGTTTCTTGGATATCATGCTTCTCTGTGTATGCTCCCTTCTTTACCCACCCTGCAATTTCCTGTCTCTGAGAGAAAACCTCTATGGGGGAAATCCCTTTCTTTCTACTGCAGGGCTTGCCAACAAAATTTCCATATGTGACTCTGTAGGAGCCCATATGCACAGTCTATGCCTCTGACAAGGCCTGATTTGAGGGGTGCAGAAAGGCCTTTCTACCCTCAAATATCTCTTGTTGTTGCCCGATTGAAACTGTGTTGTAGCCACCTGGTACCTAAGGAGAAATTTACATCTCAATTGGTAACAAGGACTTAGATTACACTGGAGTGGGGTTGCCTTTATCAATTAATCTGATCAATTGATTTAAAAGTATTTATTGAAAACCAGTTGATTTACCTGATAAAAGAATAAACAGCATCTAAGTTCCCTTTCAACTTGGAAATCCTGATCTGTGCAACATGCTTTTTAATTTTTTTGATTTACTCCCTACTTTACAAGTTTCCTGCCACCAACTTAGATCAGAGCGTAAGGTAATGGAGGATGTAGACAAAGTAGCTGCCACCATTTAAAAAAAAAAAAAAGCCACCATTTATCAAGCACTTATTATGTGCTAGGCACTGGAGTAGGGACTTTTACATACACTATCCTATTTTATCTTCACAATTACCATTTGAGGAGATATTTCTAACTTAATTATTATCTCAGCTGTATAGATAATGAAACTGATTAAGTAACTTGCCCAAGATCACACAGCTGATGGCCATCCCCTACTTGGGCCACTGCAGTTACTTCCTAGCAGTTTCTCTTGCCTCTAGTCTTTTCTCCCCTACCTGATAAATGGTCTTAAACCTGCCCCTTTGCCAGCAGCTAACTATAGCACTGTTTGTTGAGCCTTTTCTATGTGAGCCGGGCAAGTGCCTTGTGCTTTTGAACACATTCACTTATTTAGTCTTCATAACCACACCAGGAGGTGATCGTTCCTGTCCTCATTTTACAGATGAGGTGAAAATCTCAGTGAGGACTTGTTCAAGTCCTAACAGTAGTAATTGGCCAAACCTTAGTTCTTAACCATGACTCCATAGTATTCAGGACCAGGCTCCCTCCCTGATCCTCTGTGTGGTCCTTCTACTTCGTTGGTGGGTCCAACTTGCCTTCCCCATCAATATTCTGCCTTCTTCTCTTTGTCTTGGGCTCTGGCTCTTTCGCCTGCCTGAAATACCCTACTGGCTTCTGTTCAGTCTTGGAGATTCTAATTGCCCTTTAGGATCCAGCTTCACTTCCTGGGCTAAGTCTCATATAATTCTTCCAAACAAATAAGAATTTCCACCCCATCAGGGAGATTGTATCCATGGTACCCTTTGGGCTACCACCTCTCTTGAGTGCTAGATATACTCAGCTGTGAATACATAATATGTGGAGCACACAGAGTCATACACTCAAGGTCTTTGTGCTCAATAAACCTGCCATGTCAATAGGAAATCTGACAACCAGGTTTGGAAATTTAAAAATCAAACCCACCAGATGAATAGCTTCAACAATAACAGGGACTTTTATGTTTGTTTTCACTTTTTAAAGGAATATATAGTAAAACTCTGGACTATGCACACAAACATTTATTTTTTATACGATGTCAGGGTTCATAGACCTCCCCCTTGTTAGGAACCTCTGATATTCTGTATGTCAACAAGGCAATACTTGATTAATCAGCAACTTATTTATTCTAGACACCAAGTGCTATAAGAAAGAGGAGAGGTCACTGAAGTTGCAGTGTGTCCGGACCGCTTCCCAGAGGAGAAGGGACTTGATGGAGGGGTGAAGGATAGAAGGGTTTGGGCATGGGAGGTGAAGGTCCTGAGAGTGTCACCTTCAGGACATAGACTGTGGCTGCTTGTTCCCTCTATTCCTAACACCTAGCAAGTGCCACAAAGCCTTAGTGGCACAGTGGTTAAGAGCTTGGCTGCTAACCAAAAGGTTGGCAGTTGGAATCAACCAGTCGCTCCTTGGAAACCCTATGGGGCAGTTCCACTCTGTCCTATAGGGTCCTATGAGTCAGAATTGACTCACCACCAATGGGTTTGTTTGTTTTTTTTAGTGCAGTGCATGGTGCATAGTAGGTCCTCAGTAAATATCTGCTGAATGAATGAATGATGAGGGAAGATGTTCCAAGCAGATGAAATGCTGTGGATACAAATGCAGAGTCTGGATGGTAGAGGCACACTCACAGACACAGTGAGTGGTCTCTGGCATAGTAACAAAACAACGGTTGCCACTGAATTGACTACAACTCCTGGCAACCCCATGTGTGTCATAGTAGAAGTGCCCGCCATAGGGTTTTCAATCGCTGATTTTTCAGAAGCAGAACACCGGGCCTTTCTTCTGAGGTGCCTCTGACTGAAAGTGAATCATGAACGTTAAAGTTAGCAGGTGAGTGCATTAACCGTTTGCACCACCCAGAGACTCCTTGGCACAGTAAGATGGAGAAGAAGGCTGGGACTGCATGGACAGACATGGAACAGCAGGATCTGCTTGAGTTTGCCTTGTGGGCTACATGGACCCCTGGTCACTTGGAAGAGGGTAGATTCACAAGAACGGGCACAGGACATTCCCATGGTTGGGAAGGAAATTGGGAAGGTCAGAGCATGACTGCTGCCTCTGGGGCCTGAGGACCTAAGAGCGTGAGGACAGGTATGAGAAGATCCTGAAGGGGTAAGGGGTAGTCCAAGAGAGAGCCAGAGGGGTTTGAAGACAATGCAGTCTGTTCCACAATTCTCAGTCCCAGGAGTCACAGAGCTCATTAAGGTGTTGGTAATGGGAGTGTTCTTTCCCTCTGTCCAGCTCCTCATTTCACTCGGGTACCCCTTCTCTTCCTGTTCTTTGCCCCGTCTTGCATTGTTCTCTTTCTCCTGATCTTTCTCTCTTAACATCTGCATTTTCTTTCTCCTAATGTCTATCTTCTGTGCCCTGTGTTGCATCACACCTGTTTTTTTGCTTTTGTCTCTTCTGGAGAAAAAAATCCAGTATTTTAATATATCTTCTTGTTTTTCTCCATTTCCTCACTTCTTTCCTCTGTTTCATTGATGTTTCCCAGTACTCATTTTATCTCTTCCATCCTCTCTTGGTCTTAGTTGGTGTTTCACCTCTTTCCCTTCCTTTCCAGGCCTTCATCCAATAATCAACTGTCTCTTCCTCCTGTGCCTCCCTTGCATTCTGTCCTGTCACTCTATGAGGAGGGTTGCCACCATTCCCTAGGGTGAGATTCTCAAGGCCCCTCATGTATTTGCTGCCTCACTGTATGACCGTAGTGTGCTCTCAGCCAGCTTTGGCAACAAAAGAGTCCTCCCACCACTTCCCAAAGGTGATACTGAGCATCCAATAGAAATTAACTTTTCTGTATAAAATATGAATTTATTACATCACTTTTTTCAAAAAAAATTTCTAATTGTTACTTGTTCTATATGTTTAAAAATGTTATGATACAAAGTAAGCTTAAGACTGTCCAGAAAAATCAGTTAAGTTCTGACAATTGTCACTTAAATTCAAGGAATATAAGAAAACATTCTTGTCAAAAACTGAAACATTGCAAGTCAAGCTAGAGTTTCTCTTTGATCACAAACCCCAATCCCCACCCCTTCTCCAGAGGTAACTACTGTTTTTTTATGCTCTGTATCCTATGCCATCTCATATTTTTCATAGTGTTGCCCACCCTTTATATTTCCAAACTCTATAATTTCTATCAGCTTATTAAGGAAACATGAGCCCTGGTGGTTCAGTGGTTAGGCACTTGGTTGTCAGTCAAAAGGCTGGTGATTTGAATGCTCTGTAGGACAAAAGATTTACAGCCTTGGAAATCCTACAGTTCTGCTCTGTCTTATAGGGTCACTTTGAGTTGGAATTGACTCGATGGGCAACAGGATTAATGGGAAAACAGCTGTATCTTTGTTTTCAGTTGAATTTCTCCAGTCAACTGTGAGATAAAGCAATCTATTTTTTTTTTATATGTATAATGTTTACTTGGATTTTCTTTTTTGAGAATTACTGCTTATTTTGTTTAACCTTTTTCTTATTAATATGTGGGCAGTCTTTATATATTTTGAATATGAACCAGTTTTCAATTCTATATTATAAATATTTTCTCCACTTCTTAAACTTATTCTGACTTATTTAATAAGGCTATTCCTACTAAAGAAGCCCTGGTGGTGCAGTGGTTAAAGAGCTCAGCTGCTAACTGAAAAGTCAGCAGTTCAAATGAGGAAGATGTGACAATCTGTTTCCATAAAGATTTACAGCCTTAGAAACCCTATGGGGCAGGTTTACTCCTATATTTTCCTCTATGAATGCTGTAATTTTTTCTCATTTAATTCTTTAATCAGCCAGAAATTTATTTTTATGTGTGGTCTGAGGTAGGAATCTAGTTTTATTTTTTCAAAATGGGTAGGCAATTGTCCCAAATCATGTACTGAATAGCCTTTCTTTCCCTAAACCAAACTGAACCCACTGACGTTGAGTTGATTTTGACTTATAGTGACCACATAGGGTTTCCAAGGCTGTAAATCTTTATGGAAGCAGACTGCCACATCTTTCTGTATGGAGCTGCTGGTGGTTTTGAACGGCTGACCTTTCATTTAACAGTCCACCACTTTAACCACTGAGCCACCAAGGCTCATTTCCCTACAGATGTTTGATTCTGTTGTTTAGATCAAATTGCCAATTTTCACACATAATATGGTCTTACTCTGGCCTTACTCTGTTCTTTTGGTCAATTTGCTTCTTTCTTCACCAATATCAGGCTATTTGACTTAATATAGCTTTATACGGGCGTACCTCATTTTTCTGTGCTTCCCTTTATTGCACTTTGCAGACACTGTTTTTTACCAATTGAAGGTTTGTGGAGACCCTGTGTCTACATCAAGCAAGACGATTGGCACCACTTTTCCAACAGCATATGCTCACTTTGTGTCATGTGTCACATTTTGCTAATTCTTGCAATATTTCAAACTTTTTCATTATTATTATATCTGTTATGGTGATCTGTGATCTTTGATATTATGATTGTTATTGTTTTGGGGCATCATGAACTGCACCTGTATAAGGCCATGAACCGAGCCCACATAAAGACGGTGAACTTAATAAATGTTGTGTGTGTTCTGACTGTTCCACCAACTAGCTGTTCCTCTGCCTCTCTCCCTCTCCTTGGCCCTACCTATACCCTGATACACAACAATACTGAAATTAGGCCAGTTAATAACCCTACAATGGCCTCTAAGTGTTCAAGTGAAAGGAAGAGTTGCACACCTCTCACTTTCAATCAAAAGCTAGAAATGATGAAGTTTAGTGAGGAAGACATGTCAAAAAGCTGAGATAGGCCAAAAGCTAGGCCTCTTGTGCCAAACAGCCAAGCTGTGAATGCAAAGAAAAAGTTCTTGATGGAAATGAAAAGTGCTACTCCAGTGAACACATCAATGATAAGAAAGTGGAAGAGTCTTATTACTGATATAAAGTTTTAGTGGTCTGGATAGAAGCGCAAACCAACACAACAGTCCCCTAAGCCAAAGCTGAATCCAGAGAAAGGCCCTAACTCTCTTCATTTCTATGAAGGCTGAGAGAGGTGATGAAGCTGCAGAAGGAAAGTTCGAAGCTAGCAGAGGTTGGTTCATGAGGTTTAAGAAAAGAAGCTGTCTCCATAACACAAAAGTTCAAGGTGAAGCAGCAAGTGCTGATGTAGAAGCTGTAGCAAGTTATCCAGAAGATGTGGCTAAGGTAATGGATGAAGACAACCACACTAAACAGCAGATTTTCATTGTAGACGAAACAGCTTTATATTGGAAGAAGATGCCATCTAGGGCTTTCACAGAGAGAGAAGCCAATGCCTGGTTTCAAAGCATCAAAACACAGGTTTACTCTCTTGTTAGGGGCTAACGCAGCTGGTGATTTTTTTTTTTTTTTTTATAATAACTTTTATTAAGCTTCAAGTGAACGTTTACAAATCCAATCAGTCTGTCACATATAAGTTTACATACATCTCACTCCCTACTCCCACTTACTCTCCCCGTCTTGAGTCAGCCCTTTCAGTCTCTCCTTTCTTGACCATTTTGCCGGCTTCCCTCTCTCTCTATCCTCCCATCCCCCCTCCAGGCAAGAGTTGCCAACACAATCTCAAGTGTCCACCTGATATAATTAGCTCACTCTTCATCAGCATCTCTCTCCCACCCGCTGACCAGTCCCTTTCATTTCTGATGAGTTGTCTTCGGGGATGGTTCCTGTCCTGTGTCAACTGAAGGTCTGGGGAGCATGGCCGCCGGGATTCCTCCAGTCTCAGTCAGACCATTAAGTTTGGTCTTGTTATGAGAATTTGGGGTCTGCATCCCACTGATCTCCTGCTCCCTCAGGGGTCCTCTGCTGAGCTCCCTGTCAGGGCAGTCATCGATTGTGGCCGGGCACCAACTAGTTCTTCTGGTCTCAGGATGATGTAGGTCTCTGGTTCATGTGGCCCTTTCTGTCTCTTGGGCTCTTAGTTGTCATGTGGGCTTGGTGTTCTTCATTTTCCTTTGCTCCAGGTGGGTTGAGACCAATTGCTGCATCTTAGATGGCTGCTTGTTAGCATTTAAGACCCCAGACGCCACATTTCAAAGTGGGATGCAGAATGATTTCATAATAGAATTATTTTGCCAATTGACTTAGAAGTCCCCGCAAACCATGCTCCCCAGACCCCCGCGCTTGCTCCGCTGACCTTTGAAGCATTCATTTTATCCCGGAAACTTCTTTGCTTTTGGTCCAGTCCAATTGAGCTGACCTTCCATGTATTGAGTGTTGTCTTTCCCTTCACCTAAAGCAGTTCTTATCTACTGATTGATCAATAAAAAACCCTCTCCCACCCTCCCTCCCTCCCCCCCTCGTAACCACAAAAGTATGTGTTCTTCTCAGGTTTACTATTTCTCAAGATCTTATAATAGTGGTCTTATACAATATTTGTCCTTTTGCCTCTGACTAATTTCGCTCAGCATAATGCCTTCCAGGTTCCTCCATGTTATGAAATGTTTCAGAGATTCGTCACTGTTCTTTATCGATGCGTAGTATTCCATTGTGTGAATATACCACAATTTATTTACCCATTCATCCGTTGATGGACACCTTGGTTGCTTCCAACTTTTTGCTATTGTAAACAGAGCTGCAATAAACATGGGTGTGCATATATCTGTTTGTATGAAGGCTCTTGTATCTCTAGGGTATATTCCTAGGAGTGGGATTTCTGGGTTGTATGGTAGTTCTATTTCTAACTGTTTAAGATAACGCCAGATAGATTTCCAAAGTGGTTGTACCATTTTACATTCCCACCAGCAGTGTATGAGAGTTCCAATCTCTCCGCAGCCTCTCCAACATTTATTATTTTGTGTTTTTTGGATTAATGCCAGCCTTGCTGGTGTGAGATGGAATCTCATCGTAGTTTTAATTTGCATTTCTCTAATGGCTAATGATCGAGAGCATTTTCTCATGTATCTGTTGGCTGCCTGAATATCTTCTTTAGAGAAATGTGTGTTCATATCCTTTGCCCACTTCTTGATTGGGTTGTTTGTCTTTTTGTGGTTGAGTTTTGACAGAATCATGTAGATTTTAGAGATCAGGCGCTGGTCGGAGATGTCATAGCTGAAAATTCTTTCCCAATCTGTAGGTGGTCTTTTTACTCTTTTGGTGAAGTCTTTAGATGAGCATAGGTGTTTGATTTTTAGGAGCTCCCAGTTATCGGGTTTCTCTTCATCATTTTTGGTAATGTTTTGTATTCTGTTTATACCTTGTATTAGGGCTCCTAGGGTTGTCCCAATTTTTTCTTCCATGATCTTTATCGTTTTAGTCTTTATGTTTAGGTCTTTGATCCACTTGGAGTTAGTTTTTGTGCATGGTGTGAGCTATGGGTCCTGTTTCATTTTTTTGCAAATGGATATCCAGTTATGCCAGCATCATTTGTTAAAAAGGCTATCTTTTCCCCAGTTAATTGACACTGGTCCTTTGTCAAATATCAGCTGCTCATACGTGGATGGATCTATGTCTGGGTTCTCAATTCTGTTCCATTGGTCTATTTGTCTGTTGTTGTACCAATACCAGGCTGTTTTGACTACTGTGGCTGTATAATAGTTTCTGAAGTCAGGAAAGGTGAGGCCTCCCACTTTCTTCTTCTTTTTCAGTAGTGCTTTGCTTATCCGGGGCTTCTTTCCGTTCCATATGAAATTGGTGATTTGTTTCTCTATCCCCTTAAAATATGACATTGGAATTTGGATCGGAAGTGCGTTAAATGTATAGATGGCTTTTGGTAGAATAGACATTTTTACTATGTTAAGTCTTCCTATCCATGAGCAAGGTATGTTTTTCCACTTAAGTATGTCCTTTTGAATTTCTTGTGGTAGAGCTTTGTAGTTTTCTTTGTATAGGTCTTTTACATCCTTGGTAAGATTTATTCCTAAGTATCTTATCTTCTTGGGGGCTATTGTGAATGGTATTGATTTGGTTATTTCCTCTTCGGTGTTCTTTTTGTTGATGTAGAGGAATCCAAGTGATTTTTGTATGTTTATTTTATAACCTGAGACTCTGCCAAACTCTTCTATTAGTTTCAGTAGTTTTCTGGAGGATTCCTTAGGGTTTTCTGTGTATATAATCATGTCATCTGCAAATAGTGATAACTTTACTTCTTCCTTGCCAATCCGGATACCTTTTATTTCTTTGTCTAGCCTGATTGCCCTGGCTAAGACTTCCAACACGATGTTGAATAAGAGCGGTGATAAAGGGCATCCTTGTCTGGTTCCCGTTCTCAAGGGAAATGCTTTCAGGTTCTCTCCATTTAGAGTGACATTGGCTGTTGGCTTTGCATAGATGCCCTTTATTATGTTGAGGAATTTTCCTTCAATTCCTATTTTGGTAAGAGTTTTTATCATAAATGGGTGTTGGACTTTGTCAAATGCCTTTTCTGCATCAATTGATAAGATCATGTGGTTTTTGTCTTTTGTTTTATTTATGTGATGGATTACATTAATGGTTTTTCTGATATTAAACCAGCCTTGCATACCTGGTATAAATCCCACTTGATCAGGGTGAATTATTTTTTTGATGTGTTGTTGGATTCTATTGGCTAGAATTTTGTTGAGGATTTTTGCATCAATGTTCATGAGGGATATAGGTCTATAATTTTCTTTTTTTTGTAATGTCTTTACCTGGTTTTGGTATCAGGGAGATGGTGGCTTCATAGAATGAGTTGGGTAGTATTCCGTCATTTTCTATGCTTTGGAATACCTTTAGTAGTAGTGGTGTTAACTCTTCTCTGAAAATTTGGTAGAACTCTGCAGTGAAGCCGTCCGGGCCAGGACTTTTTTTTGTTGGGAGTTTTTTGATTACCATTTCAATCTCTTTTTTTGTTATGGGTCTATTTAGTTGTTCTACTTCTGAATGTGTTAGTTTAGGTAGGTAGTGTTTTTCCAGGAATTCATCCATTTCTTCTAGGTTTTCAAATTTGTTAGAGTACAATTTTTCATAATAATCTGAAATGATTCTTTTAATTTCATTTGGTTCTGTTGTGATGTGGTCCTTCTCATTTCTTATTCGGGTTATTTGTTTCCTTTCCTGTATTTCTTTAGTCAGTCTAGCCAATGGTTTATCAATTTTGTTAATTTTTTCAAAGAACCAGCTTTTGGCTTTGTTAATTCTTTCAATTGTTTTTCTGTTCTCTAATTCATTTAGTTCAGCTCTAATTTTTATTATTTGTTTTCTTCTGGTGCCTGATGGATTCTTTTGTTGCTCACTTTCTATTTGTTCAAGTTGTAGGGACAGTTCTCTGATTTTGGCTCTTTCTTCTTTTTGTATGTGTGCATTTATTGATATAAATTGGCCTCTGAGCACTGCTTTTGCTGTGTCCCAGAGGTTTTGATAGGAAGTATTTTCATTCTCGTTGCTTTCTATGAATTTCCTTATTCCCTCCTTGATGTCTTCTATAACCCAGTCTTTTTTCAGGAGGGTATTGTTCATTTTCCAAGTATTTGATTTCTTTTCCCTCGTTTTTCTGTTATTGATCTCTAGTTTTATTGCCTTGTGATCTGAGAAGATGCTTTGTAATATTTCGATGTTTTGGACTCTGCAAAGGTTTGTTTTATGACCTAATATGTGGTCTATTCTAGAGAATGTTCCATGTGCGCTGGAAAAAAAAGTATATTTTGCAGCAGTTGGGTGGAGAGTTCTGTATAAGTCAATGAGGTCAAGTTGGTTGATTGTTGTAATTAGATCTTCCGTGTCTCTGTTGAGCTTCTTACTGGATGTCCTGTCCTTCTCCGAAAGTGGTGTGTTGAAGTCTCCTACTATAATTGTGGAGGTATCTATCTCGCTTTTCAGTTCTGTTAAAATTTGATTTATGTATCTTGCAGCCCTGTCATTGGGTGCGTAAATATTTAATATGGTTATGTCTTCCTGATCAATTGTCCCTTTTATCATTATATAGTGTCCTTCTTTATCCTTTGTGGTGGATTTAAGTCTAAAGTCTATTTTGTCAGAAATTAATATTGCTACTCCTCTTCTTTTTTGCTTATTGTTTGCTTGATATACTTTTTTCCATCCTTTGAGTTTTAGTTTGTTTGAGTCTCTAAGTCTAAGGTGTGTCTCTTGTAGGCAGCATATAGATGGATCGTGTTTCTTTATCCAGTCTGTGACTCTCTGTCTCTTTATTGGTGCATTTAGTCCATTTACATTCAGGGTAATTATAGATAAATAAGTTTTTAGTGCTGTCATTTTGATGCCTTTTTATGTGTGTTGTTGACAATTTCGTTTTTCCACATACTTTTTTGTGCTGAGGCGTTTTTCTTAGTAAATTGTGAGATCCTCATTTTCATAGTGTTTGACTTTATGTTAGTTGAGTCGTTACGTTTTTCTTGGTTTTTGTCTTGAGTTATAGAGTTGTTATACCTTTTTGTGGTTACCTCATTATATACCCCTATTTTTCTAAGTAAAAACCTAACTTGTATTGTTCTATATCGCCTTGTATCACTCTCCATATGGCAGTTCAATGCCTCCTGTATTTAGTCCCTCTTTTTGATTATTGTGATCTTTTACCTATTGACTTCCATGATTCCCTGTTATGTGTATTTTTTTTTTTTTTAATTAACCTTAATTTGTTTGTTTTTGTGATTTCCCTGTTTGAGTTGATATCAGGACGTTCTGTTTTGTGACCTTGTGTTGTGCTGATATCTGATATTATTGGTTCTCTGACCAAACAATATCCTTTAGTATTTCTTGTAGCTTTGGTTTGGTTTTTGCAAATTCTCTAAACTTGTGTTTGTCTGTAAATATCTTAATTTCGCCTTCATATTTCAGAGAGAGTTTTGCTGGATATATGATCCTTGGCTGGCAGTTTTTCTCCTTCAGTGTTCTGTATATGTCGTCCCATTCCCTTCTTGCCTGCATGGTTTCTGCTGAGTAGTCAGAACATATTCTTATTGATTCTCCCTTGAAGGAAACCTTTCTTTTCTCCCTGGCTGCTTTTAAAATTTTCTGTTTATCTTTGGTTTTGGTGAGTTTGATGATAATATGTCTTGGTGTTTTTCTTTTTGGATCAATCTTAAATGGGGTTCGATGAGCATCTTGGATAGATATCCTTTCGTCTTTCATGATGTCAGGGAAGTTTTCTGTCAGAAGTTCTTCAACTATTTTCTCTGTGTTTTCTGTCCCCCCTCCCTGTTCTGGGACTCCAATCACCCGCAGGTTATCCTTCTTGATAGAGTCCCACATAATTCTTAGGGTTTCTTCATTTTTTTTAATTCTTTTATCTGATTTTTTTTCAGCTATGTTGGTGTTGATTCCCTGGTCCTCCAGATGGCAGCTGGTGATTTTAAATTGAAGCCAATGCTCATTTATCATTTCGAAATGCCTAGGGCCCATCAATTGCTCATATGCAAGTTCAAGCTGAAACTGAAGAAAATTAGAGCAAGTCCACAGGAACCAAAATATGACCTTGAGTATATCCCACCTGAATGTACAGACCATCTCAAGAATAGATTTGACGCATTGAACACTAGTGACCAAAGACCATACGACTTGTGGAATGACATCAAGGACATCATCCATGAAGAAAGCAAGAGGTCATTGAAAAGACAGGAAAGAAATAAAAGAATAAGATGGGTGTCAGAGGAGACTCTAAAACTTGCTCACAAACATCAAGCCACTAAAGAAAAAGGAAGAAAGGACGAAGTAAAAGAACTGAACAGGAGATTTCAAAGGGCAGCTTGAAAAGACAAAATATTATAATGACATGTGCAAAGAGCTGTAGATAGAAAACCAAAAGGGAAGAACACACTTGACATTTCTCAAGCTGAAAGAACTGAAGAAAAAATTTAAGCCTCGAGTTGCAATAGTGAAGGATTCTATGGGGAAAATATTAAATGATGCAGGAAACATCAATACTAAAATTAATTAGTCAATGTTCAACCATTCCAAGAGGTAGCATATGATCAGGAACCGATGGTACTGAAGGAAGAGGTCCAAGCTGCTCTGAAGGCAATGGTGAAAAACAAGGCTCCAGGAATTGATGGAATATCAGTTGAGATGTTTCAACAAACAGATACTATGCTGGCGATGCTCACTCATCTATGCCAAGAACACGGAAGACAGCTTCCGGGCCAACTGACTGGAAGAATCCGTATTTATGCCTATTCCCAAAAAAGTGATCCAACCGAATGTGGAAATTAGGGAACAATATCGTTAATATCACACACAAGCAAAATTTTGCTGAAGATCATTCAAAAATGGCTGCAGCAGTATATTGACAGGGAACTGCCAGAAATTCAGGACAGTTTCAGGGAAGAGGACGTGAAACCAGGAAAATCACTGCTGATGTGAGATGGATCCTGGCTGAAAGCAGAGAATATCAGAATGATGTTTATGTTTACCTGTGTTTTATTGACCATGCAAAGACATTCAACTATATGGATCATAACAAATTATGAATAACATTGTGAAGAATGAGAATTCCAGAACACTTGATTGTGCTCATGAGGAACCTTTACATAGATTAAGAGTAAGTTGTTTGGACAGAAGAAGGGGATACTGATTGGTTTAAAGTCAGGAAAGGTGTGTCAGGGTTGTATCCTTTCACTATACCTATTCAATCTGTATGCTGAGCAAATAATAAGAGAAGCTGGACTATATGAAGAAGAACGGGGCATCAGGATTGGAGGAAGACTCATTAACAACCTGCCTTATGGACATGACACAACCTTGCTTGCTGAAAGTGAAAAGGACCTGAAGCACTTACTAATGAAGATCAAGACCAAAGCCTTCAATATGGATTACACCTCAACATAAAGAAAACAAACATCCTCACAACTGGATCAATGAGCAACATCACGATAAACGGAGAAATGATTGAAGTTCTTAAGGATTTCATTTTACTTGGACCCACAATCAAATGACGCACTGCATTCAGCAAATCTGCTGCTAAGGACCTCCTGAAGTGTTGAAGAGCAAAGATGTCGCCTTGAAGTCTAAGGCGCTCCTGACCCAAGCCACAGTAATTTCAATCGCATCATATGCATGTGAAAGCTGGGCAATGAATAAGGAAGACTGAAGAAGAATTGGTGCCTTTGGATTGTGGTGTTGGTGAAGAATATCGAATATACTGTGGACTGTCAAAAGAACAAACAAATATGTCTTGGAAGAAGTACAACCAGAATGCTCCTTAGAAGCAAGGCTGTGAGACTGCATCTTACATACTTTACACATGTCGTCAAAACCACAAAAAAGGAAAAGCCACTGCCAACAATACAATTATGACTCATAGTGACCCTAAAGGACAGAGTAGAACTGCCTGATAGAGTTTCTAAGGAGCACTGGGCAGATTCAAACTACCTACCTCTTGGTTAGCAGATGTAGCACTTTACCACTATGCCACCAGGTTTCCAGACACATTGTCAGGAGGGATCAATCCCTGCAGAAGGACATCATCCTTGGCAAAGTGCAGGGTCAGCAGAAAGGAGGAAGACCCTCAATGAGATGGATTGACACAGTGGCTGAAACAATGAGCTCAAACATAACAATGGTTGTAACAATGGTGCAGGATAGGGCAGTGTTTCCTTCTGTTGTGCATAGGGTCTCTATGAGTTAGAACTGACTCGACAGCACCTAACAACATAACAGCAACAACTGGGCACTTAAGAATTGTGCTAAATCTATTCTGCTTGTGCTGTATAAATGGAACAACAAAGCCTGGATGACAGCACATCTGTTTACAGCTTGATTTACTGAATATTTTAAGTCCATTGTTGAGACCTACTGTTCAGAAAAAAAGATTCCTTCCAAAATATCACTACTCATTGTCAATGCACCTGATCACCCAAGAGCTCTGTTGGAGATGTTTAAGGAGATCAATATTGTTTTTATGCTTGCTAACACAGCATCCATTTTGCAGCCCATGGATGAAGGAGTAATTTAGACTTTCCAGCCTTATTATTTAAGAAATACATTTCATAAAGGTATAGGTGCCATAGATAGTAATTCCTCTGATGGATCTGGGCAAAGTAAATTGAAAACCTCCTGGAAAGGATTCACCATTCTAGCTGCCATTAAGAATGCTTGTCGTTCATAGGAGGAGGTAAACATATCAACATTAACAGGAGTTTGGAAGAAGTTGATTCCAATCTTTATGGGTGACTTTGAGGAGGTCAAAACATCCATGGAGGAAGTAACTGTAGATGTAGTGAAAATAGCTAGAGAACTACAATTGGAAATGGAGCCTGAAGATTTGACTGAACTGCTGCAATCTCTTGATAAAACTTTAACAGATGAGAGGTTGCTTCATATGGATGAGCAAAGGAAATGGTTTCTCGAGATGGAATCTACTGCTGATGAAGACGCTATAAACATTGTTGAAATGACAACAAAAGGATTTAGAGTATTACATAATCTTAGCTGATAATGCAGCTGCAGGATTTGAGAGGACTGATTCCAATTTTGAGAGAAGTTCTACTGTGGGTAAAATGCTATCAAACAGCATCACACTCTACAGAGAAATCTTCCATGAAAGGAAGAGACAATTGATACGGCAAAGTCATTGTTATCTTATTTTTAAAAGTTGCCACAGCCACCCCAGCCTTCAGCAACCACCACCACGTTCAGTCAACAGCCATCAACGTCGAGGCAAGATCCTCCCCAAGCAAAAAGATCATGATTCACTGAAGGCTCAGATAATAGTTAGCATTTTTAGCAAGAAAGTTTTTTTTAATTAAGGTACATACATTTTTTTTTAGACATAATGTTATTGCACACATAACAGACTACGATATTGTGTAAATATAACTTTCATTTGCACTGGGAAACCAAAAAATTTGTGTGACTTGCTTCACTGTGATATTTGCTTTATAGCAGTGGTCTGGAACTGAACTTGCAATATCTTGGAGGTATGCCTATACTATATTTTGATAACTGATAAGGCAAGTCCCCAGACTTTGTTCTTATTTTTCAAAATTCTTTTGGCCATTTGTTCAGCATATATATATATATATATATAAACAAACCAATGCCATTGAGTAGATTCTGACTCATAGCAGCCCAGTAGGACAGAGCAGAACTGCCGCATAGGGTTTCCAAGGCTGTAAATCTTTATGGAAGCAGATTGCCACATTTTTCTCCCACGGAGCTTCTGGTGAGTTCAAACAGCAAACTTTTCAGTTAGCAGCTGAGTGCTTTAGCACACACATATATATATAACATAAATATAAATATGTTTAATACAAATATTATATAATGTTGAATGATATGTATTATGATTACAATATATAACATGCAATTTGTATAATAATATGCAGTGTATTTAATTATGATATGGGTGGGTTTTTTATATAATTGTATAGTATTTAATGTTATATATCATATATATATATATATATATATATCATACATTTGTTGTGCTGTGGGGGCTTGTGTGTTGCCGTGATCCTGGAAGCTATGCCACAGGTATTCAGATACCAGCAGGGTCACCCATGGAGGACAGGTTTCAGCTGAGCTTCCAGACTAAGACAGACAAGGAAGAAGGACCTGGCAGTCTACTTCTGAACAGAATTAGCCGGTGAAAACCTTATGAATAGAGGCGGAACCTTGTCTGATATAGTGCTGGAAGATGAGCCCCCCAGCTTGGAAGGCACTCAAAAGATGACTGGGGAAGAGCTGCCTCCTCAAAGGAGAGTCAACCTTAATGGCGAGGCTGGAGTAAAGCTTTCGGAACCTTCATTTGCTGAAGTGGCATAATTCAAAATGTGAAGAAACAGTTGCAAACATCCATTAATAATCAGAACCTGGAATGTACGAAGTATGAATCTGGGAAAACTGGAAATCGTCAAAAATGAAATGGAACGCATAAACATCAATATCCTAGGCATTAGCGAGCTGAAATGGACTGGTATTGGCCATTTTGAATTGGACAATCATATAGTCTACTGTGCTGGGAATGACAACTCGAAGAGGAATGGTGTTGCATTCATCGTCAAAAAGAACTTTTCAAGATCTGTCCTGAAGTACAACGCTGTCACTGATAGGATAATATCCATAAGGCTACAAGGAAGACCAGTTAATACGACTATTATTCAAATTTACACAGCAACCACTAGGGCCAAAGATGAAGAAATAGAAGATTTTTATCAGCTGCTGCAGTCTGAAATTCATCAAACATGCAATCAAGATGCATTGATAATTACTGGCAATTGGAATGCAAAAGTTGGAAACGAAGAAGAAGGATCAGTAGTTGGAAAATATGGCCTTGGTGATAGAAACTGATGGAGATCGAATGATAGAATTTTGCAAGACCAACGACTTCTTCATTGCAAATACCTTCTTTCACCAACATAAACGGCGACTATACACATGGACCTCACCAGACAGAACGCACAGAAATCAAATTGACTACATCTGAGGAAAGAGACAATGGAAAAGCTCAATATCATCAGTCAGAACAAGGCCAGGGGCTGAATGTGGAACAGACCATCAATTGCTCATATACAAGTTCAAGCTGAAACTGAAGAAAATCAGAGCAAGTCTACGAGAGCCAAAATATGGCCTTGAGTATATCCTACCTGAATTTAGAGACCATCTGAAGAACAGATTTGATGCATTGAACACTAGTGACCAAAGACCAGGTGAGTTGTGGAATGAGATTAAGGACATCATCCATGAAGAAAGCAAGAGGTCACTGAAAAGACAGGAAAGAAAGAAAAGACAAAGGTGGATGTCAGAGGGGACTCTGAAACTTGCTCTTGAGCGTCAAGCAGCTAAAGCAAAAGGAAGAATTGATGAAGTAAAAGAACTGAACAGAAGATTTGAAAGGGCCTCTCAAGAAGACAAAGTATTATAACGACATGTGCAAAGAGCTGGAGATGGAAAACCAAAAGGGAAGAACACTCTCGGCGTTTCTCAAGCTGAAAGAACTGAAGAAAAAATTCAAGCCTCGAGTTGCAGTAGTGAAGGATTCCATGGGGAAAATATTAAACGACACAGGAAGCATCAAAAGAAAATGGAAGGAATACACAGAGTCATTATACCAAAAAGAATTAGTTGATATTAAACCATTTCAAGAGGTGGCATATGATCAGGAACCGATGGAACTGAAGGAAGAAGTCCAAGTTGCTCTGAAGGCATTGGCGAAAAACAAGGTTCCAGGAATTGATAGAATATAAACTGAGATGTTTCAACAAACAGATGCAGTGCTGGAGGTACTTACTCGTCTATGCCAAGAAATATGGAAGAGAGCTTCCTGGCCAACTAACTGGAAGAAATCCATATTTATGCCTATTCCCAAGAAAGGTGGTCCAATCAAATGTGGAAATTATAGAATAATATCATTAATATCACACACAAGTAAACTTTTGCTGAAGATCATTCAAAAATGTCTGCAGCAGTATATCAACAGGGAACTGCCAGAAATTCAGGGTGGTTTCAGAAGAGGATGTGGAACCAGGGATATCATTGCTGATGTCAGATGGATCCTGGCTGAAAGCAGAGAATACCAGAAGAATGTTTACCTGTGTTTTACTGACTACAGAAAGGCATTCGACTGTGTGGATCATAACAAATTATGGATAACATTGTGAAGAATGGGAATTCCAGAACCCTTAATCATGCTCATGAGGAAACTTTACATAGATCAAGAGGAAGTTGTTTGGACAGAACAAGGGGATACTGATTGGTTTAAAGTCAGGAAAGGTGTGTGTCAGGGCTGTATTCTTTCACCATACCTATTCAATCTGTATGCTGAGCAAATAATATGAGAAGCTGGACTATATGAAGAAGCATGGGTCATCAGGATTGGAGGAAGACTCGTTAACAACCTGTGTTATGCAGGTGACACAACCTTGCTTGCTGAAAGTGAAAAGGACTTGAAGCACTTACTAATGAAGATCAAAGACCACAGCCTTCAGTATGGATTGCACCTCAACATAAAGAAAACAAAAATCCTCACAACTGGACCAATGAGCAACATCATGATAAACGGAGAAAAGATTGAAGTTGTAAAGGATTTCATTTTACTTGGATCCACAATCAACAGCCATGGAAGCAGCAGTCAAGAAATCAAAAGACACATTGTATTGGGCAAATCTGCTGCAAAGGACCTCTTCAAAGTTTTGAAGAGCAAACATGTCACCCTGAAGACTAAGGTGAGCCTGACCCAAGCCATGGTATTTTCAATCACATCAGCATGTGAAAGCTCGACAATGAATAAGGAAGACCAAAGAAGAGATGACACCTTTGAATTGTGGTGTTGGTGAAGAATATTGAATATACCATAGACTACCAAAAGAACGAAGAAATCCGTCTTGGATGAAGTGCGGCCAGAATGCTTCTTAGAGGCAAGGATGGTGAGACTGCATCTTACATACTTTGGACATGTTGTCAGGAGGGATCAGTCCCTGGAGAAGGACATCATGCTTGGCAGAGTACAGGGTCAGCGGAAAAGAGGAAGAACCTCAACGAGGTGGATTGACACAGTGGCTGCAACAATGAGCTCAAGCATAACAACGATTGTTAAGAATGGCGCAGGACCAGGCAGTGTTTTGTTCTGTTGTGCATAGGGTCGCTATGAGTCGGAGCCAACTTGAGGGCACCTAACAGCAACAACATGATATATATATCTATACAATTACACTATACACACTCTACCTTGCCTTTTCACTGAACAATGTAATTTAGAAAGAATTCTATGTCAACACATAAAAGCAACCTCATTCTGTTTCTGATTTTCATATTATTTCATTGTTTATTCAACCTTACCCCTATTGATGGATCTTTAGATTGTTATTAGTCTTTTTTCTACAGTGAAACATGTGAGAACCTGGAACTCTATGGGACTGCTTTGTTTTTCCAGATTTTGCCAATTTTCTGCCTTTGACAGGTTGCAGTCTTACCACTTCTACTTGTTTTAGTAGAAAATATTTAGGTTTTCTTCTCTGACAGGTTGCTGCCTTACACAGGTTCCAGCTTTCGCAGGTTTTACTGTATAAACAAATGTATACTTTTTTTATACCAGACCACCTTGTCTACAGTCATTACACCAATGTGCAATATATCTGTAAGATGAATTCTTGTAAGTAGAACTGCTTAGTCAAAAGGCATTTTTATTTTTTAAAGGACTTGCTGTCAGTCAGAATTGACTTGACAGCATTGGGTTTGGTTTTTTTGGTTTGCACTCTGAATGGTCCTTTTTAATAACATCTTTTGTTTGTTTCATGTGTATACTATCTTTCTTTGTCTCATCCCATGTTGATGAGAAGAATTTTTAAAACTTTTCCTATACAGGCTCTTTTTTATCAGTATTGCTTTGTTGTTTTCCTTTCTTTCTTCCATGAAGGAAACTTTTTTTTTAAGGTATCTGCAGATGCTCGGTTGTCTGTTCAAATTAATTAAAAACAATTGAATATCTGAGCATGCGGGTGGGGCATGTCAATTGTGGTTTCATTTTGGGTGATGTGACTGGGTTTTTTTTAAACTCCCGATATCACCGTCTTCTGGAGCTGGGGGAGGGGGTGGTGTGTCTTCTAACTTCTAGCCTGAAGGGAATAAATCTGGGTCCCAGGAGCTGAGTGAGAGGAGATCAGGGCATCCCCACTTTCCTCACATAATTCCTTTGTGTTCACAACACCTCCACCTCAACTGCTCTTGATGATCCCTTGTCCTGTAACTCTTTACCTCATCTTCTCTGGAGAATTAGTCTCCCACTTCCTGCCAGAGTATAAGAGGGGCGGGGTCTGTGTGTGTAGAGTGTTAAGGAATCTGTGCATCCACATGCTTCTTCAGCAGACTTTCAAGAAATTCCTGTTTTCAGTCTTACCCTCACTTATGTTTGGTGACTCCTGCCACCAACTGTTGAATCCCTGTGTGCATTCCGTGGTGTACATCAGTCTACCCCTTTCCTCACCATCAGCATAGAACTCAGTCTTCTTAGGTCTGCAAGTTCGTTATCACCCACTTATGTGCTTCCAGCTGCCAAAAATGTTTTTGTTGTCTTCTCTCTTATTCTCACTGCATTTGTGACAACACTCATTCTAGTGGGAATTTTGAAGGGAATAGTGATTCACTGTGCTCTATCTGCCATTTTAATTCAGAAGTAGAGTTATTTATATGTCATGGCTCATGGGACCCTGAATATTGAGGATAGCCTTTAGTTATCCTCAGGCTGCTGAGACTGAGAAATGTAGGGCTGTTCTTAATGCAAATTCCCTCTTCTCTCCCCGCCACACAGATAGCATTCTTCTTGCAAATAAGACTTGTCTATGTGATCTTTTACTCTATTCCATCTTCTCTGCTCCTTGGAATGAAACTGGGTCCAGAGGGGTTCCTTACACCAGACTACTCACCTGCTCTCACAGGTGCAAACTAGTACTGTTAGTTTTGGCCCTCGGTGTATACCCTCTCTTGGCAGAGGGTATTTTTGTGGTCTGTAATTACAGGTGTCCTTTTCCACTTTCTTCATTACCGTTGCTCAGTCTCTACTGTATTTGGTGTTCCTTCCATACCTTTGTAGCTTCGGCTCTTAGCTATCCCAACTCTGTCAAGTGTGGACTTTGGGCTTCTGCTTTCAATTTTCTTGGTGCTTCAGGGTGACTTCTGAGAGAATTCTCACTCTGTATTTCCATTTTTAAGCCGGATGTGTCCAACTGGGATTTTAGTTGAGATCACATGGACTTTATAGACTAATTTTGGGGAGATTTTACATCCTTACAGTTTGAGCCTGTCTATCCAAGAATATGCATATATTTCCATTTCTTCAGACTTTCTTTAAGGACATTCGGTCAAGGTTTTTGTTTTTTTTTTTTCGTCTGTGTTTTCAGTAAAGTTTTATAAATTCTAGCATTAGGGCACCTTCCTAGGTACTTTACACTTTTTGTTTCAACTGTGAATAAGATATATGTATTTTTTCTATCACTTTCACTAATGGGTAATCGGTATTATATGAGAAACCTGTTGATTTTTTTTTTTTTTTGGATCCTGTGTATAATGTAACTGCTTTAAAAATGAATTATATTTATATGTTCCTTGTAGAACATTTGTAAAGCTCTAGGAAATTGTGAGGAAAAAAAAAACCCTTAACTCCACCACACTGTTAATATATTTGCATATTTCCTTCCAGTCTTTAGAAACACTTAGGAATACTTTTTTTCTCTTTCTCTGCATATATATGTATATACATATAAGTATATATGTTTTGCTCAATAGCTCTATCTTTCATGTTAGTTACAAGAATTAAACACAAGGATGCAGCAGTGTTCATTGCATTGCCTGGCACATGAAAAAGACTCAAGTAATGCTAGCCATCATCATTTTTAAACTCTTAGGAATTGTTTATGTTATCATCTCCAATTTTCACTGTTACTCTGTAAGTTAGTATAGCTATTCCAATTTAAGATAAGAGAGCCAAGTTTCAGAGACATTATCGAAGGTGTCCAGTTCATACAACTGGTAAATGCCTTTGCTACTTCGTATTTTTTCTTATAAAAGCAAATCCTGAAGTGAGACTGGCCTAGAGCTTTGTGAGAGATAACAAAAACTACAAGAACTGGAGAACAGATACCTATTCTTAGCAGAAGCAGAAGCAGTTGCCCACTTCAGCAATAAATAGCTTAATATTCCCTTTTCAAAAATGTCAGAAAGTCCTAGAAAATGAAAGAAAAAAACAATCTACATCTTTGTTAGAGACTTTTTTCATAAAGAGGCCAAGCCTTTTATTCTAAACCAAGTAACATTTAAAAAGGGAAATATATCAGGCAAAGTTATCATGTCCTCGATATTACAGCCCTAAACTTAAATCTCCTGCTTTCAGATCCCAACCCTCCCTGGGTGCATCCTTCTGCAGGAACAATGGTCTGGGTGGGAAACCAGACTCTCATTCCCCATTTCATCCTCCTTGGCCTCTTCACCCACTCCCCACTGCACCTCTTCTTCTTCTCCATCATCATGGTGATGTTTCTGGTGACCCTGTCTGCCAATGAGCTCATGATCCTCCTCATCAACGTTGACTCCCACCTCCACAGCCCCATGTACTTCTTCCTCAGCTGGTTGTCGCTCATGGATCTCATGCTCATCTCCACCATTGTGCCACGGATAGCTATGGATTTCCTCCTGAGTGGTGGCGCCATCTCCTTCACAGACTGTGGGCTCTGGATCCTCTTCTTCCTCACCCTCCTGGGGGATGAGTGCTTCCTGCTGGCCTTCATGGCCTACGACCGCTACGTGGCCATCAGCAACCCACTGAGGTACTCGGTGGTCATGAGCCGTCGTGTCTGCTGGATCATGGTGGCAGGGTCCTGGCTTTTTGGACTGGTAGATGGGCTGATCCAGGCTGTCTTCACCCTTCGCTTCCCCACTGCAGCTCCCAGGAGATCGACCACTTCTTCTGCGAGGTTCCCGCTGTGTTCAGGCTGGCCTGTGCTAATACCTCCCTTTATGAGACCATGATCTATGTCTGCTGCATCCTCACGCTGCTCCTACCCTTCTCTGTCATCTCTGCCTCCTATCTGCGGATCCTGGTGGCTGTGCTCTGCATGCGCTCTGCCGAAGGCCGGCAGAAGGCCTTTGCTACCTGCTCCTCCCACATGGCAGTGGTCTCCCTCTTCTACGGGGCTGCCATGATCACCTACATGCGACCCCAGGCTTACCACTCCTCGAAGCAGGACAAGGTGGTCTCCGCCTTCTATACCATGATCACCCCCATGCTCAACCCTCTCATATACAGTCTGAGGAACAAGGAAGTAACTGGGGCTCTGAGGAAACTCCTGGGAAGGTGTCCCTGTGGGGAGGGACAGAGCTAGGTTGGCACCAGCAGACATGGGCTTCTAGACTTAGGAATTTGTATTAGCTAATGGCATCATTTGATAGAGGAGAAACAAATGTAGCTTATTAAAAACAAAAGTCATACTCTGACCAAAGTTAATCAGGATTAGCACATTGATTCAATCCCTCAGATGCATGCTGAGTGTAGGCAATAAGTAAGAAAGGCTGGGGCCTATGGGGTTACAAAAAGTAGAAGACACAGACAGAAATGTTTATCCCCACAGTTCCTGGGAGAGTCAGCAGGTGACAGCTCTCAGCAGCACCCCTCTCTAGGAATTGACCGTGGCTGAAAAGAGCCACTTTGCCCAAGGTCATGCCCTCTCCTTGGGGGCTGCCTGAATCCCATGAGTGATTAGTAGGGGTATGAAGACCCCCTTGCCTTGCCTTAGTTTGGGACAACCCCTGAAGGATCATTCCAGCTCTGAACTCTCCATAGGATAAGTTGAAGTATCACAGGCAACTTCTCCTTCTATCCAATTTTGTTTCCTCAACTCCCTTCCCTCATCATAGGTTTTGGTCCTGAGAGCACTCTCTTAGAAACCTCCTGCATGCAAATCCTGTCTAAGTCTGCTTTCAGAAAACCTGACCTGTGACACAGAAACTCAGCAGTGATGGTAAGTTAAAGTAGAATTTGCTATAAATGGTCAGGTACATGCACTCAGTGTACGATAGGGGCACCAACAAAGGCCCATAACATCATTTTGGTGATAGAAAGAGGTCAAAGAGGTGTCATGGAGACACCTAAGAGAGGTTTCATGCAGAGGTGGCAAACCTAAATGCCCACAGGTACAGATGGAAGTGTCAATGAGGGGAGCTGTCTAGTGGGTGACAAGGGTGAATGGGGCACTCATCCCTCAACTAAAGCCGCTAGACTGTTCTGTTCCACACAGGATGGGTGAGCTTTGATATTAGGAAGGAGGTTAAGTTAAAATTTGGTATAGGCTAAAGGAGCAACCACGGTTGGGCCTAACAGTTGGCTCTGGGAACCTAGAGGGCAGCACTAAGCACCAGCCGGGGTAAAGCAGAGGAGGGGTGTTTGTGTGTGTGCATGGGATGCTAGACAGCGGAGGAAGGGCTTTCATGATGTGTCCCACCTTTTTCACAATGTTAACTAAGATGGAGATTCAGATCTCCACATCCTTCGTGATTCCAGGGACAGCCCTAGGAAACCCCCTTCTTGGAGTTCTATGTCCTGAAGTCTTCACGGTCTAAGAATGTTCTACTGCCATAGGTTTTACTCTGTCCCACATCTCAACCCTGACCAAAGTGGGAAATGCTAGAATTGAAGAGACCCAAGTTAAAGGGGGTTCCTGCAGTTGAAGGAGTGTTATTTGAGGTTTCACGCAGCTCTATAGCTCTGTTGCTCAGCTGAGGAGTGGGGAAGCAGGTAGTTCTTTGAGGAAAGAGGTGCAACCTAGCAAAAACCTTTTCACTATTCTTGCCCTCCCTGTATTTCTGCTCAAGGAAGCAAATAAACAAAATGACAAAAAATAAATAAAAAACTGATACAATCATGTATTTTCAGGACTTGATTTAAATCCAAAGATTTAAAGTGTAATAATAATCTGAGTGGCCCACATTTGAGAGAAAGAAATGCCGGTGAAGTTCATATCAAACTTACAGGCATTACTTACATCTTCCTAGCTGCCTTTTGGAGTACTTAGTGGTGCTTCTAAGAGGCCAGGACTATTAGAAGCCACAGGAAAACCATACCAGGTGGGTATGTACGAGAGGACCCCTGAGTGTGCCTGGAATCAATTTCCAGTGGGCCTTGAGAGGGTTGTGGTACAGGCAAGACAGGTTTATCCACAATGCAGTTCCAGGTTTCTCCTGCTCTTGCTACCACCGCTGTCCCCAGAGACCCACCCTCTCCCTTCATGATGCATGGAATCCCATGAAAATCTAAGAGATTTTTGCTTGACCAACTGTCTAAGTAGGCTGGCCTGTGTTTGTGTATCTCTCATTTCCCTTTCCTCATTCAACTTTGCATTTGGAATGGTAATCTCCCAATTAATCAGAAAGTTGTGTTTCCTTCAAGCACATTACTAATGTAGTCACACCTCAGCAAAAGAGAGATGAGGCACAAGTGCAAACCTGAGTGATACTTTTGAAAGACTGTGATGACTAGGTTGGTGTTTTTCATGGAAACCTGTATTTAATTAAACCTGTGTTTAATTTCGTTAGGAATTCATCAGCCTTTACACTAAAAGGGTTCTTTCATTGTAGCTTCTGTGACATGCACTGAGAGTTGGATAAAGCCAAGTGGCTTCAATCTTTATCTTTTTCACCATTTTGTATTTCTCCAGGCCACAGCCAACCTCTGTCAGGGGCTGACAGTTGGCAAAAATGAGCTGAGCAAAAGGGAGTCAGTAAGGATACCTAGAGGATAGAGGCATGTCATCTTAATGTTTGACCCTGGTGGAAAGACAAGAGTAGAAATGCCTGGGGTAAGTGGGTGAGGGTGGAATAGAGTGAGGATTTTTTTGAAAGATGATGACATCTGACTTCTAGATTAAGGTGCTATGGTGCATTCACAAATTGTAAACATCTCTTCTCAAAAACATATAGTGATAACAGATGAAATATTAAAAGAGGAAACCAAAAGGACACAGCTGCTTTCAAATATAAGCAAATTCATAGGATAGAGAAAATAGAGAAGTGCTAAAAAGTGAGCAGGACCAAAACCTTGGTCTTGCTGAAGTGTAAGCTTTGACATCTTCAAGGTGGAGAAGAGTTCAGACCCTGTGGAATGAAGAACACTGAAAGATTCCATGCATGACGAGGAACAAGAGCCACACTTGCAGGCTGGAGCTTACAGCTGTGGAGGGACTAACACCCCACCCCACCCCCAAAACAAACTGAAAAATCTGCTGCCAAGTGCTGCCCGGGGTCCAGTTCCCGGTGAGCTGCAGGCCAGGGGAGGCACAGCTGGAGTCTGGTGCCCAACCGCTTAGCTCTGCCACAGTGTAAGCAAGTCCGAATTCTCATTTCAAGACTTGCTTCAGAATATGGTACCCAGCAGTCTGGAAAGAAGCAACCAGAAACCACTGAGCAGAGCAGGGTGGGGGCAGGGTATGTGCTTTTTTGGGTGGGTGTGCATGTGAGAGACCAAAAAAAAAAAAAAAAAAGATAATAATAAAAATATAAAGCCTCCCCTTCACAACGAGCTCAAAAACAAAACAAAACCAAAAAAATCTAAACCGTGAGCCAAATTTTGATGGTAATAAAAAGAGGTAACAAAATTAAAACGCAGAACTGTAATTCACTAAAGATAAAATTCATTTTATAGAAGCATTGGACAAAGAATTTAAAATAATATTTTGAAGGTGTGTAAAGAGACAAGCGCAGGTATATTTTCCATCAAAATAGAACAGAAAATAGTAAGCAAAAATAGTAAAAAAAAAAAAAAAAAAAGAGCTGTCAATATCTGCTGTGCAAAAGAACCGATTAAAACATTTGAGATAAAAATATCACATTAAAATAGAACATTGCAATAATTGGAATAAACTCCATACTGGACCCAACTGAAGAGAAAATTGGTTCATCGAAAGCTGGTCCCAAAGAATTCACTCAGAATTCAGACTAAAGAAGCATAGAATATAAAAATATGAAAAGTTAAGAAACCTGGACTATAGACCAAAAAAAAAAAAAAATAGACCAAGGTGCTTCAAATTAGTTTAATATGAATTCTAGCAGAAGGACCCAACCATTTCAGGAGGCAGCATATGACCACATGACCAAGAACCGATGGTATAGAAGGAAAAAGTCCAAGTTGCACTGAAGGCATTGGTGAAAAACAAGGCTCCAGGAGTTGGCATAATTCCAAAACTGAGATGTTGCAACACAGAGATGCAAAGATGGAAGCGTTCACTGGTCTATTCCAAGAAATTTGGAAGACAGCTACCTGGCCAATCAACTGGAAGAAATCCATATTTGTGCCCGTTCCAAAGAATGATCAGAGTGTGAAAATTATCAAACGATATCATTAATATCACATGCAAGTAAAATTTTACTGAAGATAATTAAAAAATGGTTGCAGCAGTACATTGACAGGAAACTGCCAGAGATTCAAACAGGATTCAGGAGAAGACATGGAACCAGGAATATCACTGCTGTTGTCTGACGAATCTTGGCTGACAACAGAATACCAGAAAGATGTTTACCTGTGTTTTATTGACTACACAAAGGCATTTGACTGTGTGGATCATAACAAATTATAAATAACACTGCAAGGAATGGGAATTCCAGAACACTTAATTGGACTCATGAGGAACCTGTACATAGATCAAGAGCCAATCACTGGAACAGAATAAGGGGATACTGTGTGGTTTAAAGTCAGGAAAGGTGTGCATCAGGATTGTATCCTTTCACCATGTTTATTCAATCGGTATGCTGAGCAAATAATCCAGGAAGCTAGACTGTATGAGGAAGAATGGGACATTAGGACTGGAATAAGACTCATTAACAACTTGCAATACGCAGATGACACAACTTTTCTTGCTGAAAGCAAAGAGGAGTTGAAGCACTTACTGATGAAGATCAAAGACTACAGCCTTCAGTATGAATTGCACCTCTACAAAAAGAAAACAAAAATTCTCACAACTGTTCTAATAAGCAACATCATGATAAATGGAGAAAATATCAAATTTGTTAAAGATTTCATTTTGCTTGGATCCACAATCAATGACCATGGAAGCAGCAGGCAAGAAATCAAGGGACTTACTTCATTGGGCAAATCTGCTGCAAAAGACCCTTTAAAGAGTTAAAACAAAACAAAACAATAAACCAATGTTGAGGAGGAAGGTGTGCCTGACCCAAGCCATGGTTATTTCCAATTGCCTTGTACACATATGAAAGCCGGACAGTGAATAAGGAAGACCGAAATAGAATTGATGCCTTTGAATTATGGTGTTGGCAAAGAACATTTAACATACCATAGATTGCCAGATAGGTGAGTAACACCTTTTCTAGGGTGACTACTGTCAGGAGTAGAGGAAAAACACCAGAGAATGGAAGGCTGCCACTGATATGAGCACCTTTTCCATGCTGGGCATTTCACACCTCTTATTGTACTTATCTTTCTAGCAGCTTTATAAAGTCTTTATTTCTATTTTACAGCTGAGTATGTATCAGTGTGTCATTTCTTTTTTATACCTGAATAATATTCCATTGTACAGATATACCACATTTTGCTTACCCAATCAGTTGCTAATGGACATTTGGGATGTTTCCACGTTTTAGTTATTTTGAATAGTGCTGCTATGAATATGTATGTACAAGAATTCATTTGAGCCTGTGTTTTTAATTCTTTTGGGTATCTCCCTGTGCGTGGAATTGTTGAGTCATATGGCGACTCTATGTTTATATTTTTGACGAACCACCAAATTGTGCCACAGTGGCTGAAACATTTTACATTCCCATGCCTGTCTGTTAGGCCTAGTGGGTTTCTAGTGGGTTTGTTTTTCAAATCCTCTATTTCCTTATTGATTTTCTGTCTAGATCTTTTACCCATTATTGAAAGTGGGATATTGAATTCTCCAACTATTATTGTAGAACTACCCATTTCTCCCTTCAATTCTGTCAATTTTTGCATCATGCATTTTGAGACTCTCTTGTTAGGTTCATATATGCCTATAATTGTTATATCTTCTTGATAAATTGACCCTTTTATCATTACATAGTAAACCAAAAACCAAGCCCGTTGCCACGGAGTTGATTCTGATGCATAGCAACCCTATAGAAGAGAGTAGAAGTGTCTCATAGGGTTTCCAAGGAGAAGCTGGGAGATTTGGACTGCTGACCTTTTAGTTAGCAGTCGAAGGTTTAACCAGTGAGCCACCAGAGCGCCATCATTATACAATGGCCTTCTTTACCTCTTGTAACAGTTTTTTTTCTTTTTTTTCTCCTCTTTTATTCTCTTCTTTTTAGTGCAGTTGTGCTGACCTACCCTGTATTGTGTGTTGTCTTCCTCTTCACCTAAAGTAGTTCTTATCTACTACCTAATTAGTGAAAACCCCTCTCCTACCCTCCCTCCCACCCCCACCTCGTACCCACAAAAGAATGTTTTCTTCTCAGTTTAAACTATTTCTCAAGTTCTTATAATAGTGGTCTTATACCATATTTGTCCTTTTGCAACTGACTAATTTCACTCAGCATAATGCCTTCCAGGTTCCTCTATGTTATGAAATGTTTCACAGATTCATCACTGTTCTTTATCGATGCGTAGTATTCCATTGTGTGAATATACCATAATTTATTTATCCATTCATTCGTTGATGGGCACCTTGGTTGCGTCCATCTTTTTGCTATTGTAAACAGCGCTGCCATAAACATGGGTGTGCATAAATCTGTTCATGTAAAGGCTCTTATTTCTCTAGGATATATTCTGATGAGTGGAATTGCTGGATCGTATGGTAGTTCTATTTCAAGCTTTTTACGGAAGCACCAAATCAATTTCCAAAGTGGTTGTACCATTCGACATTCCCACCAGCAGTGTATAAGTGTTCCAATCCCTCCCCAGCCTCTCCAACATTTATTATTTTGTGTTTCTTGGATTAATGCCAGCCTTGTTGGAGTGAGATGAAATCTCATTGTAGTTTTGATTTGCATTTCTCTAATGGCTAATGATCTTGAGCATTTCCTCATGTATCTGTTAGCTACCTGAATGTCTTCTTTAGCGAAGTGTCTGTTCATATCTTTTGCCCATTTTTTAGTTGGGTTATCTGTCTTTTTGTAGTTGGGTTTTTGCAGTATCATGTAGATTTTAGAGATCACGTGCTGATCGGAAATGTCATAGCTAAAAACTTTTCCCGGTCTGTAGGTAGTCTTTTTACTCTTTTGGTGAAGTCTTTGGATGAGCATAGGTGTTTGATTTTTAGGAGCTCCCAGTTATCTAGTTTTTCTTCTGCATTCTTAATAATGTTTTGTATACTGTTTATGCCATTGTTAGGGCTCCTAATGTCCCTATTTTTTCTTCCGTGATCTTTATCATTTTAGATTTTTTATTTAGGTCTTTGATCGATTTTGAGCTCATTTTTGTGCATGGAGTAATGTATGGGTCTTGTTTCATTTTTTTGTAGATTGATGTCCAGTTAGGCCAGCACTGTTTGTTGAAAAGATTGTCTTTTCCCCATTTAACTGTTTTGGGGCTTTTGTTAAATATCAACTGCTCATATGTGGATGGATTTATGTCTGGATTCTCAATTCTGTTCCATTGGTCTATGTATCCATTGTTGTACCAGTACCAGACTGTTTAGACTACTGTGACAGTATAATAGGTTCTAAAATCAGGTAAAGTAAGGCCTCCCACTTTGTTCTTTTTCAGTAATGCCTTACTTATCCGGGGCCCCTTTCCCTTCCATATGAAGTTGGTGATTTGTTTCTCCATCTCGTTAAAGAATATCATTGGAATTTGGATCGGAATTGTATTAAATGTATGGATCACTTTTGGAAGAACAGACATTTTTATAATGTTCAGTCTTCCTATCCATAAGCAAGGTATGTCTTTCCACTTATGCAAGCCTCTTTTGGTTTCTTGCAGAAGTGTATTGTAGTTTTCTTTGTATAAGTTTTACATCTCTGGTAAGATTTATTCCTAAGTATTTTATCTTCTTGGTGGCTACTGTAAATGGCATTGATTTGGTGATTTTCTCTTCGATGTTCTTTTTGTTGGTGTAGAGGAATACAACCGATTTTTGTATGTTTATCTTGTATCCCAACACTCTGCTGAACTCTTCTATTAGCTTCAGTAGTTTTCTGGAGGATTCCTTAGGGTTGTCTGTGTATAAGATCATGTCATCTGCAAATAGCGATAATTTTACTTCTTCCTTGCCAATCTGGATGTCCTTTATTTTTTTATGTAGCCTAATTGCTCTGGCTAGGACCTCCAACACAGTGTTGAATAAGAGCAGGAATAAAGGACACCCTTGTTTGGCTCCCGAACTCAATGGGGATGCTTTCAGGCTCTCTCCATTTAGGGTGATGTTGGCTGTTGGTTTTGTATAAATGTGCTTTATTATATTGAGGAATTTTCCTTCTATTCCTGTTTTGCTGAGAGTTTTTATCATGAATGAGTGTTGAACTTTCTCAAATGCCTTTTCTGCATCAATTAATAAAATCATGTGATTCTTTTGTTTTATTTATGTGGTGGATTACATTAACTGTTTTTCTAATGTTGAACCATCCCTGCATACCTGGTATGAATCCCACTTGGTCATGGTGAATTATTTTTTTGATATGTTGTTGAATTCTATTTTGTTGAGTTCTATTTTGTTGAAGATTTTAGCATCTATGTTCATGAGGGATGTAGGTCTATAATTTTCCTTTTTTGTGGTGTCTTTTTTTTACCTGGTTTTCATATCAGGGATATGGTGGCTTCATAGAATGAGTTTGGTAGTATTCTGTCCTTTTCTGTGCTCTGAAATACCTTTAGTAGTACTGGTGTTAACTCTTCTCTGAAAGTTTTGTAGAACTCTGCAGTGAAGCTGTCAGGACCAGGGCTTTTTTTGCTGGGAGTTTTTTGATTACCTTTTCAATCTGTTCTTTTGTTATGGGTCTATTTAGTTGTTCTACTTCTGTTTTTGTTAGTTTAGGTAGGTAGTGTGTTTCTAGGAATTCATCCATTTCTTCTACCTTTTCAAATTTGTTAGAGTACAATTTTTCATAATAATCTGATATGATCCTTTTAATTTCAGTTGGGTCTGTTGTAATATCGCCCCTCTCATTACTTATTCAAGTTATTTGCTTCCTCTCCTGTTTTTCTTTTGTCAGCTTGGCCAGTGGTTTATCAATTTTGTTGATTTTTTCAAAGAACCAGCTTTTGGTCTTGTTGATTCTTGCAATTGTTGTTCTGTTTTCTGTTTCATTTAGTTCAGCTCTAATTTTTATTCTTTGTTTTCTTCTGGTGCCTGTGGGTTTCTTTTGTTGCTCTCTTTCTATTTGTTCAAGTTGTAGGGATAATTCTTTGATTTTGGCCCTTTCTTTTTTTTGTATGTGTGCATTTATTGATATAAATTGACCTCTGAGCACTGCTTTTGCTCTGTCTCAGAGGTTTTGATAGGAAGTGTTTTCATTCTTATTGCATTCTATGAATTTCTTTATTCCCTCCTTAATGTCTTCTATAACCCAGTCTTTTTTCAGCAGGGTGTTGCTCAGTTTCCAAGTATTTAATTTCTTTCCCCTGATTTTTACGTTATTGATTTCCACTTTTATGGTCTTGTGGTCTGAGAAGATGCTTTGTAATATTTCGATGTTTTGGATTCTGCAAAGATTTGTTTTATGACCTAATATGTGATCTATTCTAGAGAATGTTCCATGTGCACTAGAAAAAAAAGTATATTTTGCAGCTGTTGGGTGGGGTGTTCTGTGTAGGTCTATGAGGTCAAGTTAGTTGATTGTAGCAATTAGGTCTTCTGTGTCTCTATTGAGCTTCTTACTGGAAGTCCTATCCTTCTCCGAAAGTGTTGTGTTGAAGTCTCCTAGTATATTTTGTGGAGGTGTCTATCTCACTTTTCAGTTCTGTTAAAGTTTGTTTTATGTATCTTGCAGCCCTGTCATTGGGTGCATAAATATTTAATATGGTTATATCTTCCTGGTCAATTGTCCCTTTAATCATTATGTAGTGTCCTTCTTTATCCTTTGTGGTGGATTTAACTTTGAAGTCTATTTTGTCAGAAATTAATATTGCTACTCCTGCTGTTTTTTGCTTGTTGTTTGCTTGATATATTTTTTCCATCCTTTGAGTTTTGTTTTTTTTTTTTTAGTTTGTGTCTGTAAGTCTAAGGTGTGTCTTTTGTAGGCAGCATATAGGCATATCGTGTTTCTTTATCCAGTCTGAGACTCTCTGTCTCTTTATTCGTGCATTTAGTCCATTTACATTCAGCGGAATTACAGATAAGAATGTGTTTAGTGCTGTCATTTTGATGTTTTTTGTGTGTGTTGTTGACAATTTCATTTTTCCACTTACCTTTTTGTGCTAAGACATTTTTCTTTGTAAATCGTGTGTTCCTCGTTTTCATAGTAGTCGAATTTATGTTTGCCTAGTCGTTATGTTTTTCTTGGTTTTTATTTTGAGTTATGGAATTGTTAGACCTCTTTGTAGTTACCTTAATATTTGCCCCTGTTTTTCTAAGTGAAAACCTAACTCGTATTGTCCTATATCGCCTTGTTTTCCTCTCCATATGGCAGTTCTATGCCTCCGGTATTTAGTCCTTCTTTTTGATTATTGTGATCTTTTACGTAATGACTTCAATGATTCCCTGTTTTGAGCATTTTTTCCTTTTTAAAATTAATCTTAATTTGTTTTTGTGATTTCTTTATTTGAGTTGATATCAGGATGTTCTGTTCTGTGTCTTTGTGTTGTGTTGTTATCTGAAGTTATTGATTTTCTGACCAATTTCCTTTAGTATTTCTTGTAGCTTTGGTTTGGTTTTTGCAAATTCTCTAAGCTTGTGTTTACATGTAAATGTTTTAATTTCACCTTCATATTTGAGAGAGAGTTTTGCTGGATAAATGATCCTAGGCTGGCAGTTTTTCTCCTTCATTGCTCTATATATGTCATCCCATTGCCTTCTTGACTGCATGGCTTCTGCTGAGTAGTCTGAACTTATTCTTATTGATTCTCCTTTGTAGTAGACCTTTCTTTTCTCCCTGGCTGCTTTTAAAATTTTCTCTTTATCTTCGGTTTTGGAAAGTTTGATGATAACATATATCTTGGTGATTTTCTTTTTGGATCAATCTTATATGGGGTTTAATGAGGATCTTGGATAGATATCCTTTTATCTTTCATGTTGTCAGGGAAGTTTTCTGCCAACAGATCTTCAACTATTCTCTCTGTATTTTATGTCATCCCTCCTTGTTCTGGAACTCCAATCACATGCAAGTTATTCTTCTTGATAGAGTCCCACATGATTCTTAGGGTTTCTTCATTTTTTTAATTATTTTATCTGATTTTTCTTCAGCTATATTGGTGTCAATTGCTTTATCCTCCGACTCCCCCACGCTGCATTCCAATTCCTCGATTCTGCTCCTCTGACTTCCTATTAAGTTGTCTAATTCTGTAATTTTACTGTTAATCTTTTGAATTTCTGAATGCTGTCTCTCTATGGATTCTTGTAGCTTATTAATTTTTTCACTATGTTCTTGAATAATCTTTTTTGATTTCTTCAACTGCTTTATTAGTGTGTTCCTTGGCTCTTTGTGTAGATTGCCTTATTTCACTTTTGAGGTCATCCCTGACGTCTTCAAGCATTCTGTAAATTAGTTTTTTATATTCTGCATCTGGCAATTCCAGGATTGTATCTTCATTTGGGAAAGATTTTGATTCATTAATTTGGGGAGTTGTAGAAGCAATCATGGTCTGCTTCTTTATGTGCTTTGATATCGACTGTTGTCTCCAAGCCATCTATAAGATATTGTAATGATTTATTTTATATTTGCTCACTGAGTCTTATCTTGTTTTGTTTTCTTTCAATATACGTAGATAGGCTAATAGATTGCACTGTCTTGATTGTTGTAGGCTTTGAATCACTTATGTCCTCTTACCAGCTGGTTTGGGCCAGTACCAGAAATATAAACCTACGATTCCATTCACTATTCTTGAGTAGAATCTGATTTTGGGTCACCAAGTGTGTGGGGTAGACTGTCACCTATTCGCTTACAGGAGTAGTGGTGATAGTTGTGTGCACCAGATTCTAGTAGCGGCAGGGGGTAACATTCCGGGGGGGCAGGATTCTGACAGGCTTCCCCCAGGTGCCAGTGAGGTAGGTGTGTCTCTATTCCTAAAGCACTTTGGTGGGTGGGCTCTGCAGCTGTACCTTAGGCACCCAGTGCAGGAGGTTAGGTGGTTTGGGTGGAGCTTCAGCCCTAAGTTCCCCTTTGTGGGTCAGTGAGGGCTCTGTTGAATACGCAGAGATATCAGACCTGGGAAACTTGTCTTTCCAGTAATCCACTAAAACAATTACAGTCAGATCACTATCAGAATTGCCTTTGCATTATAATAGCCACCTTATTCCCTGTTGGGATGAAAGCCCAAGACTGTGGATTACAAATGCTTGGCTGGAGTTGGTTCTGTATTTTTAGTCCAATTTCGGGAAGTCAGGGAAGGATTCTTGATCCCTGGGTTTTTTGTAGCTGCTTCTCTCAGGCCAGGAGAATGCGTTAGGAAAAGACAAAACAAACAAACAAAGAAAAAAAAAGAACAAAAACCACAGAGCACTTCACTCTCTGTCCCAGGAAATTCCAATGTTAATGAAGCCACCTGGGAAGGGAAGGGGAGTGATCAGATAGATAGGAGAGAGTACACCCAGGAATATAGTCAAAGTTACTTATCTTGCTTGGGATGACTGTTTTATCTGAGATTCCCGAGGGGCAAGTCTTTACTGTGTGCACTGGCTGGGAAGAGATCGCCCCCAAGGGTCAGGCCCACGTCTTGTGCTCGTGCTGTCTCAGAAGCCGTGGTTAGTTCCTGCGCTCCCAGTTCAAAGCCCAGCTCCAAGGTTCCCCGGCAGGGATGCTGCACTCCCGGCTCCAAAATCAGTCACTGCTTCCCAGTGACTTCTCCTCCCGTCAGCCGTGTCGCTGCGCTGCCTGCGTGCACAGGCTGGGCTTCCTCCGGGGTCACTTCAGGGGACTAGGGCTGCGCCATGTGTTTCCGGCATCTCAGGATGCCGTGCTCCGCTTCCCTGAGCCCAGTCCAAAGCTTTCTGACTGGGATGCTGACTCCAGGCTCCGAAAACAGTCGCTGCTTCCCCATTGTTGTTCGTTCTCTCGTTAGCCCCGTCAGCGTGCAGCCTGCTTGCACTGGCTAAGTCTCTACGGAGGTTACCCCAGGGGCCTGGGGTTATGGCTGTGTCCTGTGCCTGACCCACCTCAACAAGCCGCAATCAGCCCCGCCACTGGGCACCAGGGAACCACGGGGGCTCAAGTCTGTGGGATGGGTCGTGGGTTCCAGAAGCAGTCGCTGGTTCAGGGCGCAGCTTTTCACTCACCTGTCACTCAGGTCAATTCTTTAGATCTGTGTTTGATGGTCAGGGTTCGTAGATTGTCATGTATGTGATCGATTCACTTGTTTTTCTGAGTCTTTGTTGCAAGAGGGATCTGAGGTAGTGTCTGCCTGGTCAGCCATCTTGTCCCCGCCTCCAACAAACTTTTTGATTTTAAGGACTGGGAGGTACCAGTTATTCTTGGACCCCTTTTGTGGGTGGCTGGGTGACCTGAGTGGAGCTTCCAGTCCTTAGGTCCCTGTTGTGGGTAGGCGAGGGCCTTGTTTAATAGGCAAAGCAACGTCAAACATGAAGCACCCACTTCTCCAGTGCACAGCTGAAATGGTTGCTGTCTGCCAGCAAGGGCCTATTCTCCTGAAATAGGCCCACACAGAGGCTTGCAGAAGGGAAAGGTGCTCAAAGTCCACGGACCATTTATGCCTGGACAGGAGGTGCTTCTATCCCGAGCTCCCCGGGTTTGTGGAGCTAGCAAATTATCTTTTCCCCCAACTGCAAATTTTTTCCATCATTCCCCAAGGCCGGGAGGATGACCCTAGGCACTCCACAGTGCCTCTCTCAGGCCCAGGGAATTCAGCCACTGAAGCCGCCTTGGGAGTGGGGGATATGGTAAAATATACGCAAGTACTTAGCTTTTGCCCAGAGCTCTGTTCTTCTCTGGTTCCGGAGGTGTGAGTAGGCTGTGTGGCTGGCTGCTTCTCCCTGAGGAAACTGAGTCTTCCTCCAATCCTGATGACCCGTTCTTCTTCATATAGTCCAGCTTCTCAGATTATTTGCTCAGCATACAGATTGAATAGGTATGGTAAAAGAATACAAACCTGACGCACACCTTTCCTGACTTTAAACAAATCAGTATCCCCTTCTTCTGTCCAAACAACTTCCTCTTAATCTATGTAAAGGTTCCTCATGAGCACAATTAAGTGTTCTGGAATTCCCATTCTTCGCAATGTTATCCATAGTTTGTTATGATCCACACAGTCTAATGCCTCTGCATAGTCAATAAAACACAGGCAGACATCCTTCTGGTATTCTCTGCTTTCAGCCAGGATCCATCTGACACCAGCAATGGTATCCCCGGTTCCATGTCGTCTTCTGAAACCAGCCTGAATTCTTGTCAGTTCCCTGTTGATATATTGCTGCAGAAATTTTTGAATGATCTTCAGCAAAATTTTGCTTGTGTGTGATATTAATGATATTGTTCTATAATTTCCTCATTTGGTTGGATCACCTTTCCTGGGAACAGGCATAAATATGGATTCTTCCAGTCAGTTGGCCAGGAAGCTGTCTTCCATATTTCTTGGCATAGACGAGTGAGCACCTCCAGCGCTGCTTCTGTTTATTGAATCATCTCAATTCATATTCCATCAATTCCTGGAGCCTTGTTTTTTACCAGTGCCTTCAGGGCTTGGACTTCTTCCTTCAGTACCATCAGTTCCTGATCATATGCCACCTCTTGAAATGGTTGAACATTGACTAATTCTTTTTGGTATAAAGACTCTGTGTATTCCTCTTGTTTTGATGCTTCCTGTGTCATTTAATATTTTCCCCATAGAATCCTTCACTATTGCAACTCTAGGCTTGAATTTTCTCTTCAGTTCTTTCAGCTTGAGAAACCTCCAGTGTGTTCTTCCCTTTTGGTTTTCCATCTCCAGCTCTTTGCACATGTCATTATAATGCTTTACTTTGTCTTCTCAAGATGCCCTTTGAAATCTTCTGTTCAGTACTTTTACTTCAGCCTTTCTTCCTTTTGATTTAGCTGCTTGACGTTTGAGAGCAAGTTTCAGAGTCTCCTCTGACATCCGTCTTGGTCGTTGCTTTCTTTCCTGTCTTTTCAATGACCTCTTGCTTTCTTCATGGATGATGTCCTTCCACAACTCATCCAGTCTTTGGTCACTAGTGTTCAGTGTGTCTAATCTATTCTTCAGATGGTCTCCAAATTCAGGTGGGATATATTCAAGGTGATATTTTGATTCTCGTGGACTTGCTCTGATTTTTTTCACTTTCAGCTCGAACTTGCACAGGAGCAATTGATGATCTGTTCCACATTTGGCCCCTTGCCTTGTTCTGACTGATGATATTGAGCTTTTCCATTGTCTCTATCCACAGATGTAGTCAATTTGATTTCTGTGTGTTCCATCTGGCGAGGTCCATGTGTATAGTCACCCTTATGTTGATGAAAGAAGATATTTGCAATGAAGTAGTTGTTGGTCTTGCAGAATTCTATCATTCTGTCTCCAGCATTGTTTCTATCATCGAGGCCATATTTCCCAACTACTGATCCTTCTTCTTTGTTTCCAACTTTCACATTCCAATAGCCAGTAATTATTAATGCATCTTGACTCCATGTTTGATGAATTTGAGACTGTAGCAGCTGATAAAAATCGCTATTTCTTCATCTTTGGCCCTAGTGGTTGGTGTGTAAATTTGAATAAAAATGGATATTGTCCTATCACTGACAGCATCGTCCTTCAGGATATATCTTTTTTTTTTTTTAATTAACTTTTATTAAGCTTGAAGTGAACGTTTACAAATCCAATCAGTCTGTCACATATAAGTTTACATACATCTTACTCCCTACTCCCACTTGCTCTCCCCCTATTGAGTCAGCCCTTTCAGTCTCTCCTTTCGTGACAATTTTGCCAGCTTCCCTCTGCCTCTATCCTCCCATCCCCCCTCCAGACAAGAGTTGCCAACACACTCTCAAGTGTCCACCTGATTTAATTAGCTCACTCTTCATCAGCATCTCTCTCCCCCCTGCTGACCAGTCCCTTTCATGTCTGATGAGTTGTCTTCAGGGATGGTTCCTGTCCTGTGCCAACAGAAGGTCTGGGGACCATGGCCGCCGGGATTCCTCTAGTCTCAGTCAGACCATTAAGTATGGTCTTTTTATGAGAATTTGGGGTCTGCAACCCACTGTTCTCCTGCTCCCTCAGGAGTTCTCTGTTGTGCTCTCTGTCAGGGCAGTCATCGATTGTGGCCGGGCACCAACTAGTTCTTCTGGTCTCAGGATGATGTAGGTCTCTGGTTCATGTGGCCCTTTCTGTCTCTTGGGCTCTTAGTTGTCGTGTGACCTTGGTGTTCTTCATTTTCCTTTGATCCAGGTGGGTTGAGACCAGTTGATGCATCTTAGGTGGCCGCTTGTTAGCATTTAAGACCCCAGACGCCACATTTCAAAGTGGGATGCAGAATGTTTTCATACTAGAATTATTTTGCCAATTGACTTAGAAGTCCCCTCAAACCATGTTCCCCAGACCCCCACCCCTGCTCCGCTGACCTTTGAAGCATTCATTTTATCCCAGAAACTTCTTTGCTTTTGGTCCAGTCCAATTGAGCTGACCTTCCATGTATTCAGTGTTGTCTTTCCCTTCACCCAAAGCAGTTCTTATCTACTGATTAATCAATAAAAAACCCTCTCCCTCCCTCCCTCCCCCCTTTGTAACCACAAAAGTATGTGCTCTTCTCAGTTTTTACTATTTCTCAAGATCTTATAATGGTGTTCTTATACAATATTTGTCCTTTTGCCTCTGACTCATTTCGCTCAGCATAATGCCTTCCAGGTTCCTCCATGTTATGAAATGTTTCACAGATTCGTCACTGTTCTTTATCGATGCGTAGTATTCCATTGTGTGAATATACCACAATTTTATTTACCCATTCATCCGTTGACGGGCACCTTGGTTGCTTCCAGCTTTTTGCTATTGTAAACAGAGCTGCAATAAACCTGGGTGTGCATATATCTGTTTGTGTGAAGGCTCTTGTATCTCTAGGGTATATTCCGAGGAGTGGGATTTCTGGGTTGTATGGTAGTTCTATTTCTAACTGTTTAAGATAAGGCCAGATGGATTTCCAAAGTGGTTGTACCATTTGACATTCCCACCAGTAGTGTATAAGCGTTCCAATCTCTCCGCAGCCTCTCCAACATTTATTATTTTGTGTTTTTTGGATTAATGTCAGCCTTGCTGGAGTGAGATGGAATCTCATCGTAGTTTTAATTTGCATTTCTCTAATGGCTAATGATCGAGAGCATTTTCTCATGTATCTGTTGGCTGCCTGAATATCTTCTTTAGTGAAATGTGTGTTCATATCCTTTGCCCACTTCTTGATTGGGTTGTTTGTCTTTTTGTGGTTGAGTTTTGACAGAATCATGTAGATTTTAGAGATCAGGCACTGGTCTGAGATGTCATAGCTGAAAATTCTTTCCCAGTCTGTAGGTGGTCTTTTTACTCTTTTGGAGAAGTCTTTAGATGAGCATAGGTGTTTGATTTTTAGGAGTTCCCAGTTATCGGGTTTCTCTTCATCATTTTTGGTAATGTTTTGTATTCTGTTTATACCTTGTATTAGGGCTCCTAGGGTTGTCCTTATTTTTTCTTCCATGATCTTTATCGTTTTAGTCTTTATGTTTAGGTCTTTGATCCACTTGGAGTTAGTTTTTGTGCATGGTGTGAGGTATGGGTCCTGTTTCATTCTTTTGCAAATAGTATCCAGTTATGCCAGCACCATTTGTTAAAAAGACTATCTTTTCATCAATTAACTGACACTGGTCCTTTGTCAAATATCAGCTGCTCATACGTGGATGGATTTATATCTGGGTTCTCAATTCTGTTCCATTGGTCTATGTGTCTGTTGTTGTACCAGTACCAGGCAGTTTTGACTACTGTGGCTGTATAATAGCTTCTGAAATCAGGTAGAGTGAGGCCTCCCACTTTCTTCTTCTTTTTCTGTAATGTTTGCTTATCCGGGGCTTCTTTCCCTTCCATATGAAATTGGTGATTTGTTTCTCTATCCCCTTAAAATATGACATTGGAATTTGGATCAGAAGTGCGTTATATGTATAGACGGCTTTTGGTAGAATAGACATTTTTACTATGTTAAGTCTTCCTATCCATGAGCAAGGTATGTTTTTCCACTTAAGTATGTCCTTTTGCATTTCTTGTAGTAGAGCTTTGTAGTTTTCTTTGTATAGGTCTTTTACATCCTTGGTAAGATTTATTCCTAAGTATTTTATCTTCTTGGGGGCTACTGTAAATGGTATTGATTTGATTATTTCCCCTTCGGTGTTCTTTTTGTTGATGTAGAGGAATCCAAGTGATTTTTGTATGTTTATTTTATAACCTGAAACTCTGCCAAACTCTTCTATTAGTTTCAGTAGTTTTCTGGAGGATTCCTTAGGGTTTTCTGTGTATAAGATCATGTCATCTGCAAATAGTGATAACTTTACTTCCTCCTTGCCAATCCGGATACCCTTTATTTCTTTGTCTAGCCTAATTGCCCTGGCTAGGACTTCAAGTACGATGTTGAATAAGAGCGGTGATAAAGGGCATCCTTGTCTGGTTCCCGTTTTCAAGGGAAATGCTTTCAGGTTCTCTCCATTTAGAGTGATATTGGCTGTTGGCTTTGCATAGATGCCCTTTATTATGTTGAGGAATTTTCCTTCAATTCCTATTTTGGTAAGAGTTTTTATCATAAAAGGGTGTTGGACTTTGTCAAATGCCTTTTCTGCATCAATTGATAAGATCATGTGGTTTTTGTCTTTTCTTTTATTTATGTGATGGATTACATTAATGGTTTTTCTGATATTAAACCAGCCTTGCACACCTGGTATAAATCCCACGTGATCATGGTGAATTATTTTTTTGATGTGTTGTTGGATTCTATCGGCTAGAATTTTGTTGAGGATTTTTGCATCTATGTTCATGAGGGTTTTAGGTCTATAATTTTCTTTTTTTGTAATGTCTTTACCTGGTTTTGGTATCAGGGAAATGGTGGCTTCATAGAATGAGTTGGGTAGTATTCCGTCATTTTCTATGCTTTGAAATACCTTCAGTAGCAGTGGTGTTAACTCTTCTCTGAAAGTTTGGTAGAACTCTGCAGTGAAGCCGTCCGGGCCAGGGCTTTTTTTTGTTGGAAGTTTTTTGATTACCGTTTCAATCTCTTTTTTTGTTATGGGTCTATTTAGTTGTTCTACTTCTGAATGTGTTAGTTTAGGTAGGTAGTGTTTTTCTAGGAATTCATCCATTTCTTCTAGGTTTGCAAATTTGTTAGAGTACAATTTTTCGTAGTAATCTGAAATGATTCTTTTAATTTCATTTGGTTCTGTTGTGATGTGGTCCTTCTCGTTTCTTATTCAGGTTATTTGTTTCCTTTCCTGTATTTCTTTAGTCAGTCTAGCCAATGGTTTATCAATTTTGTTAATTTTTTCAAAGAACCAGCTTTTGGCTTTGTTAATTCTTTCAATTGTTTTTCTGTTCTCTAATTCATTTAGTTCAGCTCTAATTTTTATTATTTGTTTTCTTCTGGTGCCTGATGGGTTCTTTTGTTGCTCACTTTCTATTTGTTCAAGTTGTAGGGACAGTTCTCTGATTTTGGCTCTTTCTTCTTTTTGTATGTGTGCATTTATCAATATAAATTGGCCTCTGAGCACTGCTTTTGCTGTGTCCCAGAGGTTTTGATAGGAACTATTTTCATTCTCGTTGCATTCTATGAATTTCCTTATTCCCTCCTTGATGTCTTCTATAACCCAGTCTTTTTTCAGGAGGGTATTGTTCATTTTCCAAGTATTTGATTTCTTTTCCCTAGTTTTTCTGTTATTGATTTCTAGTTTTATTGCCTTGTGTTCTGAGAAGATGCTTTGTAATATTTCGATGTTTTGGACTCTGCAAAGGTTTGTTTTATGACCTAATATGTGGTCTATTCTAGAGAATGTTCCATGTGCGCTCGAAAAAAAAGTTTACTTTGCAGCAGTTGGGTGGAAAGTTCTGTATAAGTCAATGAGGTCAAGTTGGTTGATTGTTGTAAGTAGGTCTTCTGTGTCTCTATTGAGCTTCTTACTGGATGTCCTGTCCTTCTCCAAAAGTGGTGTGTTGAAGTCTCCTACTATAATTGTGGAGGTGTCTATCTCACTTTTCAATTCTGTTAAAATTTGATTTATGTATCTTGTAGCCCTGTCATTTGGTGCATAAATATTTAATATGGTTATGTCTTCCTGATCAATTGTCCCTTTTATCATTATATAGTGTCCTTCTTTATCCTTTGTGGTGGATTTAAGTCTAAAGTCTATTTTGTCAGAAATTAATACTGCTACTCCTCTTCTTTTTTGCTTATTGTTTGCTTGATATATTTTTTTCCATCCTTTGAGTTTTAGTTTGTTTGTGTCTTTAAGTCTAAGGTGTGTCTCTTGTAGGCAGCATATAGATGGATCGTGTTTCTTTATCCAGTCCGTGACTCTCTGACTCTTTATTGGTGCATTTAGTCCATTTACATTCAGCGTAATTATAGATAAATAAGTTTTTAGTGCTGTCATTTTGATGCCTTTTCATGTGTGTTGTTGCCAATTTCGTTTTTCCACATACTTTTTTGTGCTGAGACATTTTTCTTAGTAAATTGTGAGATCCTCGTTTTCATAGTGTTTGACTTTATGTTAGTTGAGTCGTTACGTTTTTCTTGGCTTTTATCTTGAGTTATGGAGTTGTTATACCTTTTTGTGGTTACCTTATTATTTACGCCTACTTTTCTAAGTAAAAATCTAACTTGTATCATTCTATATCGCCTTGTATCACTCTCCATCTGGCAGTTCAATGCCTCCTGTATTTAGTCCCTCTTTTTGATTATTGTGATCTTTTACCTGTTGACTTCCATGATTCCCTGTTATGTGTATTTTTTATTTATTTATTTATTTTAATTAATCTTAATTTGTTTGTTTTTGTGATTTCCCTATTTGAGTTGATATCAAGACGTTCTGTTTTGTGACCTTGTATTGTGCTGGTATCTGATATTATTGGTTTTCTGACCAAACAATATCCTTTAGTATTTCTTGTAGCTTTGGTTTGGTTTTTGCAAATTCTCTAAACTTGTGTTTATCTGTAAATATCTTAATTTCTCCTTCATATTTCAGAGAGAGTTTTGCTGGATATATGATCCTTGGCTGGCAGTTTTTCTCCTTCAGTGCTCTGTATATGTCGTCCCATTCCCTTCTTGCCTGCATGGTTTCTGCTGAGTAGTCTGAACTTATTCTTACTGATTCTCCCTTGAAGGAAACCTTTCTTTTCTCCCTGGCTGCTTTTAAAATTTTCTGTTTATCTTTGGTTTTGGCGAGTTTGATAATAATATGTCTTGGTGTTTTTCTTTTTGGATCAATCTTAAATGGGGTTCGATGAGCATCTTGGATAGATATCCTTTCGTCTTTCATCATGTCAGGGAAGTTTTGTGTGAGGCGTTCTTCAACTATTTTCTCTGTATTTTCTGTCCCCCCTCCCTGTTCTGGGACTCCAATCACCTGCAAGTTATCCTTCTTGATAGAGTCCCACATGATTCTTAGGGTTTCTTCATTTTTTTTTAATTCTTTTATCTGATTTTTTTTCAGCTATGTTGGTGTTGATTCCCTGGTCCTCCAGATGTCCCAGTCTGCATTCTAATTGCTCGAATCTGCTCCTCTGACTTCCTATTGCGTTGTCTAATTCTGTAATTTTATTGTTAATCTTTTGGATTTCTACATGCTGTCTCTCTACAGATTCTTGCAACTTATTAATTTTCCACTATGTTCTCGAATAACCTTTTTGAGTTCTTCAACAGTTTTATCAGTGTGTTCCTTGGCTTTTTCTGCAGTTTGCCTTATTTCGTTTGTGATGTCTTGAAGCATTCTGTAAGTTAGTTTTTTATATTCTGTATCTGATAATTCCAGGATTGTATCTTCATTTGGGAAAGATTTTGATTCTTTTGTTTGGGGGGTTGGAGAAGCTGTCATGGTCTGCTTCTTTAAGTGGTTTGATATGGACTGCTGTCTCCGAGCCATCACTGGGAAACTAGTTTTTCCAGAAAATCTGTTTAAAAAAAATGCAGTCAGATCCCTTTCAGAGTTCTCCCTCTGGCTCAGGCTATTCGGATGTTAATGAAGCCGCCTGGGGAGGGTGGGGGAGGGATCAGAGAGATATGAGAGTAGCACCTCAGATTATAGCCAGAGTTGCTTGTCTTGCTTGGAATGACTATTATATCTGAGATTTCCGCGTGGCGCGTCGCCTATGTGTGCTGTCTGTGTGGAGATTGCCCCCGGGGGGTCTGGCCCGCTGGAGTCACAGTCAGATCCTCCGCTGTCAACCCCACGTCCAAGGTTAAGGTTCCCCTACTGGGACGGTGCACTCCCGACTCCAAAATCAGTCACTGCCTCCCGGGGGCTCCCCGTCCTGCCAGCCGCGTCGCCGTGCCGCCTCCGTGAACTGGCTGGGCCCCCTCCCGGAATGAGTTCGGGGGCTAGGGCTGGGCCCCTTGTTTGTGCCGTCTGCCCCCCTGGGCTCTGCCCCAAATCGGGCGCCAAAGGTCACCTGACTGGTACGCTGGCTCCAGGCTCTGGAAACAATTGCTGCCTCCCCGTATTTGTTCGTTCTCCATCTCTAAATCTGTGTTTGTTGTTCAGAGTTCGTAGATTGTTATGTATGTGATCGATTCACTTGTTTTTCTGAGTCTTTGTTGCAAGAGGGATCCGCGGTAGCGTCCACCTAGTCCGCCATCTTGGCCCCGCCTCCTCAGGATATATCTTGAAACGTTCTTTTTGATGATGAATGCAACACCATTCCTCTTCAAGTTGTCATTCCAAGCATAGCAGACTATATGATTGTCTGATTCAAAATGGCCAATACCAGTCCATTTGAGCTCACTAATGCCTAGGATATCAATGTTTATGCATTCTGTTTCATTTTTGATGATTTCTAGTTTTCCTAGATTCATACTTTGTACTTTCCAGGTTCTGATTATTAATGGATGTTTGCAGCTGTTTCTTCTTATTTTGAGTCATGCCACATCAGCAAATGAAGGTCCTGAAAGCTTTACTCCATCCACGTCATTAAGGTCAACTCTACTTCGTGGAAGCAGCTCGTCCCTAGTCATCTTTTGAGTGCCTTCTAATTTCGGGGGGGGCTCCTCTTCCAGCACTATATCAGACAAGGTTCTGCTACTATTCATAACGTTTTCACTGGCTAATACTTTTCAGAAGTATACTGCCGGGTCCTTCTTCCTTGTCTGTCTTAGTCTGGAAGCTCAGCTGAAACCTGTCCTCCATGGGGACCCTGCTGGTATCTGAATACCGGTGGCATAGCTTCCAGCACCACGGCAACATGCAAGACCCCACAGTACTTGGGGTTTGGAAGATAGAGTAGTTTACAAATCAGCACATTTCAGTTTAGTAATTATGTTGATTTGGAGCTGCATTCAGTCTTTGTAAAAACTGATCTATTTACAGCTCACCATTGCTTTTAGGGTACAGTCTTTCCAGCATTCCAAATGAAAGTCTTAGTTTTAGGGGAGGGTGCCTCATTGCTCAGCCTTCATACCAATTTTTGGGTGTCCAGGACAAGAACTGGCAAAAGATCTGCTCAGCTCCCAACTCTTTTAGTCTCTGTTTTATGTTCAGTTTCTCCCCTTCTAAGCCCTGTGTTACTTATTAATCAACAGACATTTCAAGGAGAAAAGCACACATAATATTGAGCTCATGTTAGTATATTTCCCTTCTGTCCATAATTTTGACCCCTGAGTCCTATCTGTCTGGTATCTTTCTGGTGCTTTCAAACATACTTCTTTTTTATTTTATTCAAAGCTTTTCTAGTATTTTTCCAAACTGGAAGACATTGTGGGCAGAAAAATTGTCTTTTTGATTCAATTTTGCTATTTTTAATTATGTAAAACATTTATCTGATATCAAAGACAAAAATATCATTGATATCTATCAGTCAAAGACCACCAGGAACACATCTGTGGGCAGACAAAGCTGGAGACTGCATTTTTGAAAAAGGATAGGTGTATTGTATACTTAAGATGAAAAGAAACAAAGAAAAAACAAGATAGATGTTATCTTGTCTATCAAGTTCAATAACAAATTCTATAGCAAATTCCTCAAAACACGCTCTTACTGTGACACTCTTTGTTCCCCATGCTGCATGGGCTCCTTTCTGCACCAATAAATGCAACTTTAAGTACAGTAGCATTTCCCTTCTCTGCTCCCTGAATAAGAGAGGATTCAAAAGTACTCCTCCTGGACAAAGGGAAATTGGCAGCTAGATCCCTGGATGCATGCTTTGTAGCTAGAGAAATTCCTGGGCCTGATTCCATGGAGTGGAGCCAGGGAAATGATCTCCAGGGAGATCCTGGTATGTGTGTTCCAGGGAGCTTGCAGACATAGGTAAATGCATAACAGGTACCTGGATGATTCTGAAGTACTGAGACAAGCTAGAGCATCTCTCATTGACAAGAACAAAGCACAGCAACAGTCCAGTGTTTGGAATGACTGGCTGCCATGTTTCTGAAGTGGATGCTTTGTAAGGTCACCATCTAAAGCTTTCTTGAAAAATCCTCTCTTGAGGGTAGTCTGTGTAAAGGCCTGAAAGGAAAATTCTAGGGACAGGAAATGGGAGGTGGTCACAAAATTGTCAACTAGTGAGCACATACCCATATAGGGGAAGTGTCACTGCAGAGGTCTCAGAGGTTGGGTAGGCGCTCAACATCCCCCAAATGTACAGAGATAGATAGATGATAGCTAGATAGATGATAGATAGATAGATAGATAGATAGATAGATAGATAGATAGATAGATAGATAGATAGATAGATAGATAGATAGATAGATAGATAGATAGATAGTAGATAGAAAGACAGACAGACAGATAGACGACAGAAAGAAAGATAGATTGGACTTTAGATATCTCAACTGATGTCCTCAACAGATTGCACAATTGCCGCATATTTCATGATCCTTCCTGCAAATCCCAATGCATAAAGGAAGGAAGGAAGATTCAAAGAATGAGAGGAGGGGGAAGAAGAGTAAAAGGAAGATTCTTAACCTTTGCCATACAGTGTGTCTCCAAGTCTCCAATTAGGCCTGAGGTAGGCAGGAACAGGGGTGAGACTTTGACCAGGATGGGAAATTTAAGTTGTGACTTGGATGGGAATGAACCTTAGCCTGCTTGAAAAACAATCTTGATTAGCTAAGTGAGACTTAGACTAATAACTGAAGGTGAGTAGACAGCTGTGGGGTAAGCCTGATGTGTCATCAAGAGTAAAGTTGTTTGTACACAATCAACCTTCACCCAATCAATATGTAGGTTAGATAAACAGTAGTATAACAGATTTCACATGGCAGAACAGGGTACACTGCAAAATGTACAGGCAATAGTCTGCAGGAGCTCATGGAGGCTGAGGTCCCTGAGGACTGACTGAATCTTTTGGAAGGTCAAAATGGTAAATATATATATATATTTATCAAATTTTAGGTGATAGTTTACATAGCAAATTAGGTTACCAGGCAAGAATCCATACAGAAACTGTTCTGTGACATTGATTACAAAGGATGATGGGTCTTTACAGAATGAATTATGTTTGAGTAAGAAAAGCTGGACAATGAATAAGGAAGACCGAAGAACAGTTGACACCTTTGAATTATGGTGTTGGCGAAGAATATTGAATATACCATGGACTGCCAAAAGAACGAACAAATCTGTCTTGGATGAAGTGCGGTCAGAATGCTTCTTAGAGGCAAGGATCCCGAGACTGCGTCTTACATACTGTGGACATGTTGTCAGGAGGGATCAGTCCCTGGAGAAGGACATCATGCTTGGCAGAGTACAGGGTCAGCAGAAAAGAGGAAGATCCTCGACAAGGTGGATTGACAGTGGCTGCAACAATGAGCTCAAGCATAACAACGGTTGTAAGGATGGCGCAGGACCGGACAGTGTTTCGTTCTGTTGTGCATAGGGTTGCTATGAGTCGGAGCCAACTCAACAGCACCTAATAACAACAACAAGAAGAAAAGACAAAGCAGGCAAAGCATGTTCCAGTGGGGGAAATAGCTTGAACAAAAGTGTGTAGGAAGAAAAACATCAGGTACATATGGAGAACCAGCGTAGGTCAACTGCTTGAGGAAGAGAAAGAAGAGGCTGGAACAGGAGAAGAATATGAGATGGATTTGGGGAGAGTCTTAAAAAGCCAATTTGCTGTGCCTAAAACCAGTTTGTCAGGGAGCTTATTTTTCCTATGTCCTTTATCTTCTCCCCTTCTTCTGCACCTCCATATTTCCAAAACTCCCTTTGAGGCCAATCTCTCAGCTCTCTAATCTCTCCCGTCTGCTTGTGAGCCTCCAACAGCTGACCCAAGCACACTGTATGAGCAAGTGACACGTATTTATTGCCATTGTGAAAACAAAGTGAAAACCAGTGAAATAAAGTTAAAGAATTAAGGGGAAAAGATAACGCGATGATTTGACCATGTGATTTCCAATAAATTGGCCTTTTGGAAAATTAATGATGAATAAATTGACCTGCTTCTGTGGGACATAAAGCCAAAAATAGAGTGACCATATAACTTATTATCCACCTGGGAATCTCTAGAGGGTGAAGTGGCTGCTATTTGTACTTATACCTGGTCAACGGGTATAGCTGTAAACAACACTGTCTACTATAAACCATGAAGTGCATTGATCTTACAGAAAAATCTGATGCCATGCTCTCTGAATCTTGGGAATATGGGTGCTCTTCTTTCTCTCCTCCTAGGACCAGGAATGTGGATGTTCTTATTTCTCTCCCACTAGAGAGTGAGTGAAATGGAGTGCTATACACAATTAAACAGGAACAACAGGCATAATTATCGTAGAAAATTGGACTGTCTACAACAAACTATGAAGAGTGGTGATCTTATAGAAAACTCTGACAGTATTTGGGATGAAACCATGCTCTCATGCTTCCATCTGAATCCCTTGAATGCCTCATGCAAGCATATTTAAACACCCCATGCCAGGAGTTGTGTTCAGTTCCCATTTTTAATTCAAGCACATCTCACCCAGTACTCTGCATAATATGGGTGCTCAGTAGAGGTTGGCTGACTTCATGGGGGCAAAAAAAAGACAGGTGTGGATGATGGAGTGCAGGAAAGGGAAGGCTGAGGTAGCAATAGGTGAATACCCCAGAAGGGTCTGAGTGTCACTGGGAAAGTGCCGAAATGTGGAGGAAGTATGGATCACAAGGACAACTTGCCCCCATTCCTGTTCCTGACTGGTCCTATGGCCTTCCGCTGACTGGGTTTCCTTACACTGTCCCCAGTGTCTTGATCCCACTCCTGTCCCCAGGCTCCTTTTTGGGTTTAATTGTCAACTTGGGAGCTCCCATTTCACGGCTAGACTTTTGTTGGCTCCCTTGGGAGCCTTCAGCTTTACCCTCCTCACACAGTTTCTATGATAAGTAGCTGGGTGAGCAGTAGTAGAGGGTTCTACAACCTGGACTGAGAGGCAGAGCTCTGGGGAAGGTGGGCAGGCAGCAATCTGTGGCTTGGATGCACAGGTCTTGGCTCTGACCCCATCTGGCCTGCGCCATCTCCTTGTCAAGTCAACTTCTTCTCTTCCCCTTTTGCTGAGAGGAGGCTGTTGTCTGTCTGAGATGCGCTGTCTGACCTAGAGAGTCCACAGTCAGGCTGAAGGTGACACGTGCATCCACAGCCAGTCTGACAGTTAGTGGGGGGCTGAGGAAAGGATCAGATCTTGGTGGGGGGCTCCTGCCTGCCCACTCTAACCCTATTTGTGCAAACACAGAAGGAAGATGAAATGATTTTGGTGCTAGAGACTTCTCCACAGGGTTTCTCTCCTGAATTTGTTTTCCTCCGGGGGACCCACCCAAAGGCAAGTGACAGTCTCTCCATCTTTTTCCTTTTCTTGCAGTTCCTGTTATTGGTTTTGCCAGCTCATCTCGCCATTTCTATTTGTTTACCAGCATTTTCCTTTTCTCCTTTGTCTGCCTTTCCTTTTCTCCTCTGTCCTACCTTTTTTTCTGGGTGTGGAGGGAGGAAAGTAGGAGACATTCACTTTCTGGAATTTCGCCTCTTTTTTTCTAGTCCTCCTCTTCCTTTTACATACTTCTCTCATTTTCTTTCCTTAGTATCATTTTAACCTCTGTCTTGATTGCGATGGAGGTGGTCAACAATGGGTTCCTGGATCGAAGAGTGATCTAAAGCAGGAAGAATAAAGAGTAGAGAGAAATGAAAGGGAAGGGGCAGAAAGAGGGGGCAGATGGGAAATAGAGTTATGCTGCACTGAGACAATACTGAGGAGACAAGGAGGCTTCTTTTGTGTGCTTCTAGGAAGCAGTATGAAGCCATTAACTAAACCTACAGCAGAAAGGACTGAAGCTAGAGAGCAAGAAAAATGAGCATGTGAGATGTTAGAATAATTTCTTGAGGTGTTTTTACATAGTGCAAATATTATTCATTCAACAAACATCTACTGAGAAGATAATATATTCCAAAAGCTGTTTTAGGAGTCCAGGATTCCACTGTCAGCAAAATGGAAACAGGAAACATAGGTTCTATTGGAAAATCAGAAAACAAACAAATCCATATGAATAAGATGCATCTTGTCAGATGGCTTTGAGTGCTATGGGAAACAAGAGGCAGGGAAGAGGAATAGGGGACAGAGGGATTGCAACATTAATTAGGGAATTGAGGAAAGACCTCACTGATACGGGACAGAAAGAGGTGAGTGAAGAAGGCTGAGGATATCTGGGGAAGAGACTTCCCTGACAGGTAAGAACCAGTGTCGAGCTCCACCCAGGGATGGTGTCTGCCTCCTGTGAGGGAGGAACAGGGAGGTTGGGGAGCCTTGAGACAGGGATCCCCATGGAAAGCTGAGGAACGGGGATCTGGATGGTGATGGAGGCCAGCCAGACAGTCTCGATTTTATTCTTAGAGCAGTTTAACTTTAGTACTTATTGAGAACTAAACTTATTTTTCTTACTGAGAGCTCGCTCCACTACTATGCTGCAAAAAAACTTTGGGGCCGGGGGCAAGTCATGAGACCAGTCTAGTTAGTGGGTTGTCTTAGTTTAGGAGTATTGCCATAACAGAAAAACACTGCAAGTGGGTGGCTTTAAAGAAGAGGGGTATATTGTCTCATAGTTTTGGAGGTTATAAGTTCAAATTCAGAGCTTCATCAGGGCTTGTCTGTTTTCTGTCTTTCTTTCTCTCTGGGTTCCAGGGAAAGATCCTTGTCTCTTTCCCCTTTTGTAGCCCAAGGAATACCTTGCCTTATAGAAGTTCCTTATATGATCACTTCCCCACGTGTGTGTGTCTGTACCTGTTCTGCTCTTTTTATAAGACACCATTCAGAAGTGTTTAGGTTTAGGACCCACCTTATTCTGGTCATTGTTGTTGTTGTTGTTGTTAGGTGCCGGCAAGCTGGTTCCAACTCATAGCAACCCTGTGTACCACAGAACACTATTCTAGTATGATCTCATTAGCATAACAAAAGAAAACCCTTATTTCCAAAGAAGGTCATATTTACAGGTATAAGGTTTAGGGCTTCAACATAATTTTGCCTGTGTTTGTGTGTGTGTGTGTGTTTGTGGTGAATATGTACAGAAGACCAAAATTTTTTATTTTCAACATAGCCTTTTGGAGTACACATCAGGTGCCACTGCAATCCTCCAGAGAGCAGGGACAATGTTGTGGGCATGGTGGAAGCAGGGGAGGGGTGAGAAGTACCCAGGGGGTGGAGATATTTTGAAAAGAGACAGCTATTAACTGAAATGGGGAAGAAGGTGGGAGGACACAAGGTTCTCTAGAGTAGAACCAAGAGCTCTATTTTTTCACTTCAGGTGGGATGAACCTCTTGGATATCTGAGCAAAGAGGCTAAGAACACAGTGTGTATAAGAATCTAGAGCCCAGGGGAGCCATCTGATACGGAGAGATAAATGTTGCTAGTCATTGACATGGTATTACTGCTAGTAAACTGACATGTTAGAGCTCTTTTCTGGAAAATTCCACATAAACTTTCTCATCAGAGGCTTACGAGAGCACAGGGATACGGAACTGGCATAATTATCCTCATTTCACAGATGATGCAAGTGCCTCTGGCAGGGGCCTGTAGCACTTGATGAGGTTCACAGTCAGTGCTGATAGAAGAGATGGTTCTTGGACCCAGGACTTGGGTGTCCTTTCTGGCTCTCTCTGTTGTATTTGCTGTTTCTGCAAGGGAAAGGCTTTCCTAGGGAGATGTACTTGTTATGTAAGTGTGTGGTAACCAGTAGGAAGTGTGACAATTGTGAGAAGTGATGAGAGAAGAAAGAGAGGGAAAGAAAGAGAGACTGAAAGCACGTCTCCTTGAAGGTTGAAGTTGGTAGGGTGTACATGGCTGAAGGTCTCTGCACACAGTGGGCAGCACTAGACATTCTCAGCACGTGGGCAGGCCCATCCTAGCTTGGAAATGTACATGGGCCTGTACACAGAGATCAAGCCACTGGAGTTGCCTTGTTTCCTCTTTGCAGTGAGCTATGGGCAACATGAACACACCAGCATATGTATGTCTTCTAGATGTCAGTAACATCCATTTGTAATAACATGATTATCTTTTCTAAATACCTGAAGATATTTCTTACTTTATTGCTGACTACCCTCCAGAAAAGAATGAAGCAGTGAACTTGTACAACATTCATACGAAGAAGACGTTCTCTTGTAATGAAAGTGGCATGCTTTCTGCTTTTAGAAAATGGAAATTCACTGTGTATTATTTTATTCAGCCAACTTTTAAATGTTGAGCTCATACTATTAGCTGAGCACCATTCTAGGGGATTTCAACACAACTATGAACAAAAACAGTGCTGATATTGCCGTGGGATGTGACAGGTAGTAAAAGTACAAACAAGCAGATATGCGTCAAATGGTCTAAGTGTTGTAGATGAAAGTAAAGCAAGCAATTGGCTAGGCAGTGAAGACATTTATAGTTTTTAATGTGGCTTTCATGGAAGATCTCTTAAAAAAGTTGGCGTTTGAGTAAAGTTCTGAAGCACAGGAGATACAGAGAGAAGTCTGGAAAAGAGAAGAGTAAATGCAAATGGCAAAGGTAGAAGTATGCATAGCTTTTTTTTTCCTCAGGAAATTCACTGAGTGAGGGGGAAGCACAATAAGTATGGGGGAGGAATGATAGGAAATGAGATCAGAGTAACAGTATTTGTGAGAGAGAAGAATCATAAAGGACCCTGGGTGCTACTTAGAGGATTTTGGCTTTGTTTGAAGCAATTTAGGAAACGCTGGTGGCATAGTGGTTAAGTGCTATGGCTGTTAACCAAGAGGTTTGCAGGTCATAATCCGCCAGGCGTTCCTTGGAAACTCTACAGGACAGTTGTACTCTGTCCTATAAGATCGCTATGAGTCGGAATCTACTCGAGGGCAGTGGGTTTGGCTTTGTTTGGAGTAACCTAAGAAGTCACTGATACACTTTCAGCTTGAGAGTTACATCATCTGACTTAAATTTTAGCAGAGCCATTTGAATTGCTGTGAGAAAGTCTCAAGGGGTTCAAGGGTAGAAACTGGGAGACAAAGAATTATAATCTAGCTCACCTGGACCAAGGTAGCAGCAGTGGGGGTGGTAAGATCTAATTGGATTCTGAGATATTTTGAATGTGGAGCCAGCCAAGTGGCTTTTCTGATTGTTTGAATAGAGGGCATGAAAGAAACAGAGGCATTAAGACTGATCCCAAGATTTCTGGCCTGAGTAAATAAAGACTAAAGAAAAATCTTAAGCTTTTATTACTTTCCCTTATTGTAACACATATAAATTATATATTGGATATAAAATGGCCCAAGCCCCATTAGAGATAGTTTACCAAGTCCATGTAATCCCAGATAAGACAGTCAGTGTGATATGATGTTGCCAAATCCTAGAGGGTGGGCTCTGTCAGTCATGCTCAGGCCTGCCAATAATCTGGGCACCTGCCTTTGAGAAAGAGAAAGTAACTTTATTGCAATGCACAGAGCAAGGAGCCAGGAGGAAGTTCCTCAAATCCCAATCCCTGAGCTATGGGGAAGCAGGGCTTATATGGTGGCCATGCAGGCCTACTGGGGAGGGGAAATTCTAGTAGGAATACATAGGAAAGACGTTGCAGGAATTACAGTGGCCAGGACACAGGAAGTGATATGATTCTTCTCAAGCCTCTCACTTCAGAATGGGGTCTGGGTGATGATTTTCCTTCTCATTCGTTCCACCTGTTCCTGCATCCTCTGTTGAGATCAACTAACGGTCACAGCTGGCCCTTCTTTGCATGCAAGGTGGGCCGAATCTAGCTTGGTCTGCTTTAAAGCAGTGCTTTCGGACTACTGGAAATTTACTGGCATTTGTAGAGTCAGGTTGCAATAGCAAAGCCAAGATTTTGCCTACAGAAGGAAGATTATCCAATAGTCTTATCAAGACTATTTATATTATATTGGAAATACAAAATAACTCAGTTTCCACACTTGGAATGGATACATGCAAATATTGATATGCAGTCCAATTCTATAAGCTAGCAGAGATTCTATCATCTGTGTCATAGGAATATGAAAGAATGTCCTTTTTTATGTCCCAAAGCTTATGTTGCTGACATCTGATAACTTACAAAGAAAATGACTATCTGAAGAGGCAGAATGCAAACATATGTCAGTTATTTTAAGAACTTTTTTTTTTTTTTGACATATTCTCAGTTGACAAGGAACAACTGAGCCATGGACACCTGGTTGAATCAATCATACACAGATGACTTTGTCCTCTTGGGCATCTTTTCATACTGTGCAACTGATTTTGTTCTTTTCTCTATGGTCATGATGGTCTTCACAGTGGCCCTCTGTGGGAAAGTCCTACTCAGCTCCCTCATCTACATAGATCCTCGACTTCATATACCCATGTACTTCTTCCTTAGTCAGCTTTCCCTCATGGACATCATGTTGGTATGTAACATTGTGCCAAAGATGGCAGTCAACGTCCAGTCTGGCAGAAAGTCCATCTCCTTTGTGGGTTGTGGTATACAAACTGGCCTTTTTGTCTCTCTTGTGGGCTCTAAGGGGCTCTTACTGAGACTCATGGCTTAAGACCACTATGTAGCCATTAGCCACCCACTTCACTATGCCATCCTCATGAGTCAGAGGGTCTGTCTTCAGATTGCTGGAGGATCCTGGGCCTTTGGCATACTAGATAGAATGATCGAGATGGTGGCAGCCATGACCTTCCCCTACTGTGGCTCCAGGAATGTGGACCACTTCTTCTGCGAGGTGCCAGCTTTTTTGAAGCTGGCCTGTGCAGACACATCCCTTTTTGAGAACCTGCTATTTGCTTGCTGTGTCTTCATGCTCCTCCTTCCCTTATGCATCATCATGGCCTCCTATGCTCATATTCTGGCTGCTGTGCTCCGTATGAACTCTGCTGAGACCCGTAAAAAGGCTCTGGTGACCTGTTCCTCCCACCTGACAGCAGTATCCCTCTTCTATGGGGCTGCCATGTTCATCTACTTGAGGATTAAGCGCTACGGTACCCCTAGCCATGACAAGGTGGTCTCTGTCTTCTACACAGTTCTTCCTCCTATGCTCAACCCCCTTACTTATAGCTTGAGGAATGGGGAAGTGATGGGGGCACTTGAAAGGGGCTAGACCGTTGTAGGATTGTCAGCCAGCATTGAAATTTCAGGATACCTGGTGCATGACTCTGCCATTTCTTGGCTGTATAACTTTGGTACATCATTTACCCTTTGTGTCTGTTTCTTCATATTAAATGAGAATCATGGCATTTGTTCTACCTCACAGGGATGTTGTGGAGACTGCTGCATGTAAATTAAAGCCCCATGCAGAAGCAATATACGCTATTATTGTTAGTATTGATTGTTTATAAAGTTCTTAAAGTAAATTCTCTCTTTTTAATCCTTCTTTGTAATAGTTGTCTTTTACAGAGGACTTACTAAGTGCTACACACCGTCTTATCTATCTTATTATCTAATTCATGATTCAAGGTAATAAATGTGAATATATTCAATGGAAATGTTCTAGTTTTAAAAGTTGAGTCTCTAGGATTTTTCTTAGATCTCTCCTAGCCTTTTCCTTTGTTCCATTAGAAGTTTTATAATGCTTCCTTTAAGAAACAAAAATATATCTCTACTGTTTAGAAGTTCTCCCTGAAGAGTAATGCCTTGTGTGTTTGTGTATTACCAATGCCTGGCCCTGTGCCCTATAAAACCTTTATTGTTGCTCAATAAATCCTTACTGAATGAATGCAAGAAGAGAGTATAAAATGACATAATGTATACAAAAGCATTTTGTAAAGTATTATTCACATGCCAAATTTTCTGTGGCAGCTGTGATTCATTTCAGTACTTCAAGTTTTGCAACAGTGAAATTATATGTGTTTTGGAGGATGAAGATTGGAACAGAAATGAACATTTAAACTATTATTTTAAAACATATATAAGTCAGATTCTAGTCGGGAATTAAACTACATTGGTTATTTTAATAGAGAGAACTGAATATAATCTTTACTCAGATATTGGAAAAATGAAATGGCAAAACAGGAAGTCTAAGATTCTCAAAAGGAAACACTACAGTAAGAAGCTACTATCTCTAGGCCTGTGAGATCTAAGGTAAAGGGTTGGGGTTATTAAAAACTGGAATATTGGAGCCAAAACGTATGAGTTGTAGGCACAGGTCACCTGGTATTTATACCTCAGAAACATTTCTATAGAGGTGACAGACAGTCTGAGAAGACTGCCTTGCCCTGACTTGTGGTGGTACCTCCAGAATTCAGAGAAAGAAGAGGAGCTTGCAGAGCTGGAGCCCAGACTCCTCAGAAGAGAGTGCTGCCCAGATTCCTGAGAAGAGACACCAGGAATTCAGAGGGTGGTCCCTGGTCTCTTCTCAGACCTCTGAGGAATGGTGCTAGTCAGCTGATGTTTGTTTCTCTGAAGGACAGGATGAGACTGGTTCTCGAGGTATGAGAATTAAGTATGCAAAGTGGAGCCAACTGCCAGAATAGAGAAACATTGTTTACAATGATATCCATAGAAGCAACAGGAAATCATGAAGGAGCTAGTTTCTTTTCCCGGCTTACAGTCTCCTTCTAGTTCCCCTATTGGCAGATCCTTGTGTGAAGGAAACATGGTAGTCCAGTGGTTAAAGTGGTTGGCTACTAGGTTCAAAACCTATCAGCTACTCCACAGGGGAAAGATGTGGCAGTGTGCCTCTGTAGAGATGTACGGCCTTGGAAACTCAATGGGGCAGTTCTTCTCTGTCCTATAGGATCACTATGAGTTGGAATTGACTTGATGGCAATGGGTCTGGTTATTGATTTGATGTGAAGCTAAGGAGCCCTGGTAGTGCACTGGTTAAGAGCTCCACTGCCAAGTGAAAAGTCGGAGGTTCCAATGGACCAACAACTCTGTGGGATGTGCACCCTGCTTCTGTAGATTACAGCCTTGAAAGCCCTATGGCACAGTTCTACTTAGTCTCATAAGGTCACTATGAGTTGGAAGGAACTTCATGCCAATGGGTTTTTTGGTGTGCAACTTGATGACAAAAAGTAACCCCAACATCACAAAATCAGAATATAGAAGTATTGATTTGGAGCTGAGGCAATACCTTAACAAATGGCATAGTCTGCCCCTTTGACAACACAGCATCCATACTTGCAGTTTTACTCATATTTGAACGTCCTTAAAAACAGTAACAACATTTGTGATGTTGCCTAACAAGGTGTTAACTGTCCTTCATACACATGGTATCCATTTGTTGGCAAAGTTAATTATACCTAAAATTCATTCACAGTCTCATCTGATTATTAACCATCAACAAGAATCAGAGAGACAATTAGTTGTGCATACACACACACACACACACTCCCATAAACACCACCACATCAACATACCAATTGGTCATGAGGCCATAATTGATATTTATAACTTCTTTCTTGTACTTCCCATTCCCTATTTCCTTTGCCTCTAGCTAGAATCTCATCTGGTAGGAATTATATACCTGGTAGTATAATCAACGTGTCTGTCAGTTTGTCTTACTGTGGGGCTTGCATGTTGCCGTGATGTTGGAAGCTCTCCTACTGGTATTCAGATATCAGCAGGGTCACCCATGGAGGATAGGTTTCAGCTGAGCTTCCAGACTAAGACAGCCTAGGAGGAAGGACCCAGCAGTCTACTTCTGAAAAGTATTAGCCAGTGAAAACCTTATGAATAGCAGCAGAACATTGTCTGATATACTGCTGGAAGATGAGCCCCCCAAGTTGGAAGGCACTCAAAAGATGACTGGGAAAGAGTTGCCTCCTCAAAGTTGAGTTGGCCTTAATGACGTGGATGGAGTAAAGCTTTCGGGATCTTCATTTAGTGATGTGGCATGACTCAAAATGAGAATAAGCAGCTGCAAACATCCATTAATAATTGGAACCTGGAATGTATGAAGTATGAATCTAGGAAAACTGAAAATCACCAAAAATGAAATGGACTGCATAAATGTCGATATCCTAGGCATTAGTGAGCTGAAATGGACTGCTATTGGCCATTTCGAATCCGACAATCATATAGTCTACTACGCTGAAAATGACAACTTGAGGAGGAATGGTGTTGTTTTCATCGTCGAAAAGATCATTTCGAGATCTATCCTGAAGTACAACGATGTCAGTGATAGGATAATATCCATACACCTACAAGGAAGACCAGTTAATATGACTATTATTCAAATTTATGCAGCAACCACTTGGGCCAAAGATGAAGAAATAGAAGATTTTTATCAGCTGCTGCAGTCTGAAATTCATCAAACATGCAGTCAAGATGCATTGATAATTACTGGCTATTGGAATGTGAAAGTTGGAAACAAAGAAGAAGGATCAGTAGTTGGAAAATATGACCTTGGTGATAGAAAAAATGCCAGAGATCGAATGATAGAATTTGGCAAGACCAACGACTTCATTGCAAATACCTTCTTTCACCAACATAAATAGCGACTATACAAATGGACTTCACCATATGTATTCACACAGAAATCAAATTGACTACACCTGTGGATAGAGACAATAGAAAAGCTCAATATCCTCAGTCAGAAGAAGGCCAGAGGCTGACTGTGGATCAGACCATCAATTGCTCATCTGCAAGTTCAAGCTGAAACTGAAGAAAATCAGAGCAAGTCCACGAGAACCAAAATATGACCTTGAATATATCCCACCTGAATTTAGAGACCATCTCAAGAATAGATTTGACGCATTGAACACTAGTGACCAAAGAAGGGATGCGTTGTGGAATGATATCAAGGACATCATCCATGAAGAAAACAAGAGGGCATTGAAAAGACAGGAAAGAAAGCAAAGACTAAGATGGATGTCAGCAGAGACTCTGAACTTGCTCTCAAACATCAAGCAGCTGAAGCAAAAGAAGAAGTGATGAAGTAAAAGAACTGAAGATTTCAAAGGGCGTCTTGAGAAGACAAATTATTATAATGATATGTGCAAAGAGCTGGAGGTGGACAACCAAAAGGGAAGAACATGCTCGGTGTTTCTCAACCTGAAAGAACTGAAGAAAAAAATTCAAGTCCCGAGTTGCAATAGTGAAGGATTCTATGGGGAAAATACTAAATGGTGCAGGAAGCATCAAAAGAAGATGGAAGGAATACACAGAGTCATTATACCCAAAAGAATTAGTCAATGTTCAACTATTTCAAGAGGTGGCATATGATCAGGAACCAGTGGTACTGAAGGAAGAAGTCTGAGCTGCTCTGAAGGCACTGGCAAAAAATAAGACTCCAGGAATTGATGGAATATCAATTCAGGTGTTTCAACAAACAGATGCAGCGCTGGACGTGCTCACTTGTCTATGCCAAGAAATATGGAAGACAGCTTCCTGGCCAACTGACTGGAAGAGATCCATATTTATGCCTATTCCCAAGAAAGGTGATCCAATCAAATGTGGAAATTATGGAACAATATCATTAATATCACACACAAGCAAAATTTTGCTGAAGGTCATTCAAAAACGGCTACAGCAGTATATCGACAGGGAACTGCCAGAAATTCAGGCTGGTTTCAGAAAAGGACATGGAACCAGGAATATCATTGCTGATGTCAGATGGATCCTGGCTGAAGGCAGAGAATACCAGAAGGATGTTTACCTGTGTTTTATTGACTATGCAAAGGCATTCAACTGTTTGGATCATAACAAATTGTGGATAAAGTTGTGAAAAATGGCAATTCCAGAACACTTAATTGTGCTCATGAGGAACCTTTGATAGATTAAGAGGCAGTTTTTCGGACAGGACAAGGGGATACTGATTGGCTTAAAGTCATGAAAGGTGTGTGTCAGGGTTGTATTCTATCACCATACCTATTCAGTCTGCATGCTGAGCAAATAATCCGAGAAGCTGGACCTTTCTACCGTGATGGAACTCACTCCATAGGTCAGAGGTGGTTTCTACCAGTTTCACAATATGTCAATACCAAATATTCATCAAGGATTTAGGTAATAACCACAGGGTAGGTCTGCAGAGCTGTTTGGCTCACTGTAATTTGAAGTTCGGCTGGCATGCTCCTTATTACCTCATCACATTATAAGCCCCACTTTGGTGGACCATAGTGGTGTTTTGGGTCACAAGAAATTAGTATCAAGTTAGTGTCAGTGTCTAGGGAAAACTAAGATTATCTGCAGTCACTTGGGTTTATTGTCAGGACTCAAAAGTAAAGCTCCTATGCCAATAAGACTTTGCTATTTATTCCAGGAGATTCCTACCCGTAAGATAAGGCTAATAATTAAAACACAACTTCATTGTTACCTTTGTCTGAGCAATAGGTAAGGGGGCTGAACCAGCCCCCCTTTCAAGACAATAGATGACTCGTTTGGGCAAACTCAGCATCTTATCAAACAGCCATTTTGTCATTAAGACTCCTCCACAACTGATGCTCATGGTATCCACCATTCCTTTTATATCATGGATTTTGACTGATGCCAATCAGATTCTTGCATTGCAAGGGCCACCTCAAACCACTCAAAACCAGATCCTAAAACTCTATCTACCCTTCATCTTCCCCTTCTGAGACACTACTAAGATTTCGTCAAGATGTTGTTTATCTTTACTGTGTAAGTAATGAACCTGGCTTTGCTTGATCAGCAGCTTGTTCTGGTGGTCTTTTTGGGGATGCCAATAGTTTACACTATTGATTCCTAAAAGGTTTGGATATTTTCTTTCCTCCCATGCATGACCACTCTAGTAAATGGCAACAGATTCTTTTGGGGAGTGCCTTCGAAGATTTACAATACTGTATGTATTTGTGTCTTGGAAGAAGCACAGCCATAATGCTTCTTATAAGACAGTATGGTGAGACTCTGTCTCATCTACTTTGGACATGTAATCAGGATCGACCGGTCCCTGGAGAAAGACATCATGCTTGGTAAAGTAGAGGGTCAGAGAAAAATAGGAAGACCCGCAACGAGATGGATTGACACAGTGAGTGCAACAATTGGTGCAAGCATAACAATTGTGAGGATGGTGCAGGACTGAGCAGTGTTTTCTTCTGTTGTACATAGGGTCCCTACGAGTTGGAACTGACTCAACGGCACCTAACAAGTGACTAATGATGTTATCTTTTCATGTGCTTCTTGGCTATTTGTTCATCTTCCTTAGAGAAGTATCTATTGAAATCCTCTGCCCACTTTAAAATTGGGTTGTTTGTCTTTTTTTTTTTTTTTAGGAGTTCTTCACATATATCTGGATATATATCAGATACATTATTTGCAAATATTTTCTCCCATTTAGTAGCTTGTCTTTTCACTTTCTCGACAGTGCCTTTTTGATACACAAAGTTTTTAATTTTGATGAAGTCAAATTTACCTATTTTTTTTCCTTTGCTGCTTGTGGTTTGATGCATATCTAAGAATTTATTGCCAAATCAAAGGTCATGAAGATTTAACCCTGTTTTCTTCTGAGAGTTTTGTAATTTTAGCCTTTATATTTAGGCCATTGATCTACACCCTCTCCTCACTTATCAATGTGGTTAAGATCCAAAGACCAGGTTGTTGTGTAAAATCGGCATGATGTGAAAATGGAGCGTCTGTTTCTTCCATTTCAAACAGTTTTACAGGTCCATTCTATCAGTGGAACAGCAGCCTCCCAGTAACCTGAGAGGCAGAAAATGTAGGTGGGTGATACATGTCCCTCTGGTCATGTTAATAATGCACAAAATAGGTAACAGATTTTTTTACTATTGTTATAAAGGGGAAATCTTGGCTAAATGAGAGAGTTGATAAGTGAGGAGAAGGTATATTTTGATTTAATTTTTATATATGATGTAAGACAGGGGTCCAACTTCATTCTTTTGCATGTGGAGACCCAGTTTTCCTAGCATCATTTGTTAAAGATTCTATTCTTTCCCCCATTAAATGCCCTTGTCAAAAATCAATGCGCCAGGAGGCAAGGCAAGGTGGCGAAGTCGTCAGATGCTTCTGGTGATCCCTCTTACAACAAAGACCTGAAAAAACAAGTGAAACAGTTATATTTATGACAAGCTAGGAAACCTGAACATCAATGACAAAGTTAGAAAATGGACCGAGTGGCAGGGGAGGGAGAGATGGTTCAGATGCGGAGAGGAGTTGCCAGGCCTGAATCACGGGGAACTCTCAGGCACCATTCCTGGAGCTACTGCAGCAGGCTGTGGTAGCGTTTGGCTGCAGTTTCCTCAGGGAGAAACAGCCAGCCATACAGCCTACTCACACCTCCAGAACCAGAGAAGAACAGCGCTCCCAGCAAAAGCTAAGTACTTGCATATATTTTACTGCATCCACAGCCCCCAAGCTGGCATCAGTGGCTGTCGATTTTCCTGGGCCTGAGATAGGCCCTACTGAGCGTCCTGTGCCACTGTCCCAGCCTTGGAGAAGGAATAAATTAGCAATTGGGTGAAAAGATAATCCGCCAGCTCCATTAACACAGGGATCTCAGGACAGAAGCAGCTCCCGTCCAGGTATAAACAGTCCATGGCCTTTGAATAACTTTCCCCCCTGCATGGACCTGTGTGGGCCTATTTCAGGAGAACAGGTCCTTGTTGGCAGACTGCAATTGTTTCAGCTGTGCGGTGGAGAGGTGGGTGTTTCATGTTTGACACCACTTTGCCTATTAAACAGGATCCTTACCTACCCACATCAGGGGCCTAAGGACTGATGGCTCCACTCATGTTGCCCAGCCTCCCATGACAGGGGTCCAAGGATAACTGATACCTCCCAGTCCTGATAACAAAAAGCACTGGGTGCTCATGGTCCATCTGCAGAACCCATCCACCTAAGCGCTCTAAGGAACAAGGATGTACTTTCCTCACAGACACTTGGGGGATGGTTTTCAGATTCCCACTGTGTAGAGTGTGGCCCCCTGCTGCAGCCAGATACCTGTACCTATGCCAATCACCTTTGCCCCTCTAAGACGGTAGGACAGAGCCTGTACCACACACCTGATGACCAACTGCCTGGACACCCAAGCTGAATTCATATAAGAAAAGTGAATGGACTCCTAGGCTCATATACCTGATAACAGCTCTAGCCATCTGGTGACAGAACGCTAGAGCTTCAAAGGAGAAAATAATCAAGCTAACTCACTCAAGTAACCTATTTGGGCATATCAAAGCAAAAAGCCAGGATACAGTAAGCAAACATAAAATAAACTAATACAATAACATATAGATGGCCTGAAGACAACAGTCAATATCAAATCCCATAAAGAAGCAGACCATGATCGCTTCAAGAAGCTCTCAAAATGAAAAATCAAGGGATCTTCTGGATGAAGGTGCCTTCCTGGAGTTACCACATGCAGAATACAGAAGATTAATATGCAGAACTCTTCAAGACATCAGGAAGAATATCAGGCAACACACAGAACAACCAAAGAACACACAGATAAAGCAGTTGAAGAAATTAAAAAGGTTATTCAAGAACATAATGAAAAATTTAATAAGGTGCAAGAATCCATAGAGAGACAGCAATCAGAAATTCAGATTAACAAAAGATTACAGAATTAGATAACTCAATAGAATGTAGGAGGAGCAGAATTGTGGAAGTGGAAGCTAGAATTAGTGAGATTGAAGATAAAACACTTGGCACCAATATATTTGAAGAAAAATCAGATAAAAACATTAAAAAAAAAATGAAGAAATCCTAAGAATCATGTGCAAGCCAATCAAGAGAAATAACCTACTAGTAATTGGAGTACCAGAACAGGGAGGGATAACAGAAAATACAGAGAGAATTGTTGAAGATTAGTTGGCAGAAAACTTCATGATATGGTGACAGATGAGAAGATATCTATCCAAGATGCTCACCTAACTCCACACAAGATAGATGTTAAAAGAAAGTCACCAAGACATATTATAATCAAACTTGCCAAAACCAAAGATAAAGAGAGAATTTGAAGAGTGGCTAGGGATAAACAAAAAGTCACCTACAAAGGAGAGTCAATAAGAATAAGCTTGGACTACTCAGCAGAAACCGTTCAGCTTATTCAATAAGAATAAGTTCGGACTACTTGGCAGAAACCAAGAAAGCAATGGAACGACTTATATAAAGCATTGAAGGAAAAAAATTGCCAGCCAAGAATCATATATCCAGCAAAAATGTCTCTCAAATATGAAGGCGAAATTAGGACATTTCCAGATAAACAGAAGTTTACGGAATTTGTAAAAACCAAACCAAAATGACAAGAAATACTAAAGAGAGTTCTCTGGTTAGAAAATCAATAATATCAGATATCAACCCAAGACTAGAACACAGAACGGAGCAATCAGATGTCAACATAGATAGGGAAATCACAAAAATAAATCAAGATAAAAAAAATCAAAATGCTCAAAACAGGGAAACAGCAATGTCATTATGTAAAAGAAGACAACGTTAAAACAATAAAGAGGAACTAAGAAATATAGTCATATATCTTTCATATGGAGAGGAAGACACGGTGATATAAAGAAATAAAAGTTAGGTTGAAACTTAGAAAAATAGGGGTAAATATTAATGTAACCACAAAGGAGACTAACAATACTAACCATCAAAATAAAACACAAGTAAAAAAAATAGAGACTCAGCAGAAACAAAATTAGCAACAATGAATAAGAGGAAAAGACAATATATAAAGATAAACTACGCAGCACAAAAAATTAAGTGGAAAGAAGAACTGTCAACAACACACAAAAGAAGACATCAAAATGAGAGCACTAAACTCAAACATATCCATAATTATGCTGAATGTAAATGGACTAAATGCACCAATAAAGAGACAGAGTTGCAGGATGGATTAAAAAACATGATTCATCTATATGTTGCCTACAAGAGACACACCTTAGACTTACAGAAACAGACCAACTAAAACTCAAAGGATAGAAAAAAAATATGTCAAACAAACAACAATCAAAAAAGAGCAGGAGTGGCAATATTAATTTCTGACAAAATAGACTTTAAAGTCAAATCCATCACAAAGGATAAGGAAGGACACTATATAATGATTAAGGGGACAATATACCAGGAGGATATAACCATATTAAATATTTATGCACCCAGTGACAGGGCTGCAAGATACACAAAACAAACTAACAGCATTGAAAAGTGAGATAGACAGCTCCACGGTAATAGTAGCAGACTTCAACACATCACTTTCAGTAAATGACAGAACATCAAAAAGAAGCTCAAGACAAGGAAGATCTAAATGCCACAATCAACCAACTTGGCTTCATAGACTTTTACAGAACACTCCACCCAACAGCAACCAAGTATACCTTCTTTTCTAGTGCACATGGAACATTCTCTAGAATAGACCACATATTAGGTCATACATAAAGCAAGTCTTAGCAGAATCCAAAACATTGAAATATTACAAAGCATCTTCTCTGACCATAAGGCCATAAAAGTGGAAATCAATAACACAAAAAGCAAGGAAAAGAAATCAAACACTTGGAAACTGAACAATACCCTGCTCACAAATGACTAGGTTATAGAAGACAGTAAGGATGGAGTAAAGAAATTCATAGAATCCAATGAAAATGAAAACACTTCCTTTCAGAACTTTTAGGACACAGCAAAAGCAGTGCTCAGAGGTCATTTTATAGCAATAAATGCACACATCCAAAAAGAAGAAAGGGCCAAAATCAAGGAATTTCCCCTACAACTTGAAAAAAAGAAAGAGCAACAAAAGAAACCATCAGGCACCAGAAGAAAGTAAATAGTAAAAATTAGAGCAGAATTAATATTAAATGAAATAGAGAACAGAAAAACAATAGAAAGAATTAACAAGACCAAAAACTAGTTCTTTGAAAAATCTAACAAAATTGACAAACCATTAGCCAAACTGACAAAAGAAAAACAGGAGAGGGAGACAATAACCCGAGTAAGAAATGAGATAGGTGATATCACAACAGGCCCAACTGAAATTAAAAGAATCATATCAGACTACTACGAAAAACTGTACTCCAACAAATTTGAAAAGCTAGAAGAAATGGATGAATTTCTAGAAACACACTACCTACCTAAACTAACACAAACGGGGGTAGAACAACCAAATAAACCCATAACAAAAGAAGAGATGGAAAAGGTGTTTAAAAGACTCCCAAGAACAACAACAAAAAAGAGCCCTGGCGTGAACGACTTCACTGCGCAGTTCTACCAAACTTTCAGAGAAGAGTCAACACCACTGCAACTAAAGGTATTTCAGAGCATAGAAAAGGACGGAATACTACCAAACCCATTTTATGAAGCCAGTATATCCCTGATACCAAAACCAGGTAAAGATAACACAAAAAAGAAAATTACAGACCTATATCTCTCATGAACTTAGATGCAAAAATCCTCAACCAAATTCTTGCCAATAGAATTCTACAAAGTGTCAAAAAAGTAATTAATCATGACCAAGTGGCATTCATACCAGGTATGCAGGGATGGTTCAACATTAGAAAAATAATTAATGTAATTCATCATACAAATAAAACGAAAGACAAGAATCACATGATTTTATCAACTGATGCAGAAAAGGCATTTGACAAAGTCCAACATCCATTCATGATAAAAACTTTCAGCAAAATAGGAATAGAGGGGAAATTCCTCAACATAATAAAGGGCATTTATACACAGCCAACAGCCAACATCATCCTTAATGGACAGAGTCTGAAAGCATCCCCCTTGAGATCGGGAACCAGACAAGGATGCCCTTTATCACCACTCTTATTCAACATTGTCTTGGAGGTCATAGCCAGAGCAATTAGGCTAGATAAAGAAATTAAGGGCATCCAGATTGGTAAGGAAGAAGTAAAAGTGTCTTTATTTGCAGATGATATAATCTTATACATGAAAAACCCTAAAAATCCTCAAGAAAACTACTGAAACTAATAGAAGAGTTCAGCAGAGTATCAGAATACAAGATAAACATACAAAAATCAGTTGGATTCTTCTACACCATCAAAAAGAACATCGAAGAGGAAATCACCAAATCAATATAGTTTACAGTAGCCCACAAAAAGATAAAAATACTTAGGAATAAATCTTACCAGAGAAACAAATCACCAACTTCATATGGAAGGGAAAGAGGTCTGGATAATAAAGCATTACTGAAAAAGAAGAATAAAGTGGGAGGCCTCACTCTACCTGATTTTAGAACCTATTATACTGCCTCAGTAGTCAAAACAGCCTGGTACTGGTACAAAAACATATACATAGACCAATGGAACAGAATTGAGAATCCAGACATAAATCCATCCACATATGAGCAGCTGATATTTGACAAAGGCCCAAAGTCCATTAATTGGGGAAAAGACAGCTCTTTAACAAACGGTCCTGGCATAACTGGATATCCATCTCCAAAAAAATGAAAGACCCATACTGCACACCCTGCACAAAATCTAACTGAAAATGGCTCAAAGACCTAAATATAAAATCTAAAACAATAAAGATCATGGAAGAAAAAATAGGGACAATGCAAGGAGCCCTGTACATGTTATAAATAGTATACGAAACACTACTAACAATACACAAATGCCAGAAGAGAAACTAGGTAACAGGGAAGTCATAAAAACCAAACACTTACGTTCATCCAAAGGCTTCACTCAAAGAGTAAAACGACAACCTACAGACGGAGAAACAATTTTGGCTACAACAAATCCAAACAGTGTCTAATCTCTAAAATCTACAGGATACTACATCACCTCAACAACAAAAAGAGAAATAACTCAATTAAAAATTGGGCAAAGGATATGAACAGGCACTTCACCAAAGAAGACATTCAGGTGGCAAAGAGATACATGAGGAAATGCACACTATCATTAGCCATTAGGGAAATGCAAATTAAATGAGATACCATCTCACCCCAACAAGCCTAGCATTAATCCAAAAAACACAAAATAATAAATGTTGGAGGGGTTGTGGAGAGACTAGAACACTTTTACTCTGCTAGTGTGAATGTAAAATGGTACAACCACTTTGGAAATCGATTTGGAGCTTCCTTATAAAGCTAGAAATAGAAGTACCAAAGGATCCAGCAATCTCACTCCTTGGACTATAAAAAAAAATATCCTAGAGAAATGAGAGCCCTCACAGGAATAGATATATGCACACCCATGTTCATTGCAGCATTGTTTACAAGAACAAAAGGATGGAAACAATGTTGGTGCCCATCAATGGATGAATGGATAAACAATGCTATATTCACTCAATGGAATATTATGCAACAGTAAAGAACAATGATGGGCCTGTGAAACATCTCATAACATGGAGAAATCTGGAAGGCATTATGCTGAGTGAAATTAGTCAGTTGCTAAAGGACATATATTGTATGAGACCACTATTATAAGGACTCATGAAAAGGTTTAAACACAGAAGAAAACATTTTTTGATGGTTACGAGGGTGGGAGGGAGAGAGAGGGGTATACACTATATAGATTAAAAAACAAAAAATAGATAGTAGATAAGAATTACTTTAGGTGAAGGGAAAGACAACACACAATACCAGAGAAGTCAGCACAACTGGGCTACAATAAAAGCTAAGAAGTTTCCGGAATACAACCAAACACTTTGAGGGACAGAGTAGCAGGGGCAGGGGTCTGAGTACCACGGTTTCAGGGGACATCTAGGTCAATTGTCATAGCAAAGTTTATCAACAAGATATTCTGCATCTCACTTCTGTGAGTGGCATCTGTGTCTTAAAAGCTAGCAAGGGGCCATCTAAGATGCATCAATTTGTCCCAACCCACCTGGAGCAAAGACACACAGAAGAACACCAAAGACACACGGAAAATATGAGCCCAAGAGACAGAAAGGGCCACATAAGTAGAGACTCCATCAGCCTGAGACCAGAACTAGATGGTACCACCAATGACTGCCCTGACAGGGAACACAACAGACTGTCCCTGGCAGAGCAGGAGAAAAGCAGGGTGCAGAGCTCAAATTCTACTAAAAAGTCCAGACTTAATGGTCTGGAGCGACTTCCAGAGGATATGGCCCCTGGACTCTCTGTTAAGCTAAAACCTTTCCCAAAGCCAACTTCTCAGACAAAGACTAGACTGGACTATAAGACATAAAATGATACACATGGGAAGCATGCTTCTTAGCTCAAGTAGACACATGAGACTACGTGGGCAGCTCCTGTCCAGAGGCAAGATGAGAAGGCAGAGGGGGACAGGAGCTGGTCGAATGGACTTGGGAAATACAGGGTGAAGAGGAGGAATGTGCTATCACATTATAGGGAGATACTAGGTGTGTTTCTTACACACACGTAACTGTGTATAAGTTACGTATAAGTTTTTGTATGAGAAACTGACCTGTATTGTAAACTTAAAGCACAATAATAATAAAAAAAAAAAATCAATGGGCCATAGATGTCTGGGTTTATTTCTGGACTCTCAATTGTATTCCATTGGTCTATATGTCCATCCTTATACCAGTGCCACACTGTTTTAAATAATGTAGGTTTTTTGGGGTTTTTTTTGCTTTAGGTGAAAGTTTACAGCTCAAGTTAATTTCTCATACAAAAGTTTATACGCATATTGTTATGTGGCATTAGTTGTAATTCCTATACTGTGACAGCACACTCCCCTTTTCCAACCTGGGTTTCTTGTGTCCATCAACCAGTTCCTGTCCCTACCTGACTTCTCATCCTGCCTCTGGACAGGAACCACCCATTTGGTCTTGTGTACCTGACTGAACTAAGAAGCACGCTCTTCACAAGTATTATTTTATGTTTTATAGTCCAGTCTAATCTTTGTCTGAGGAGTGGTTTTCAGGAATGGTTTCATTTCTGGGTTAACAGAGTATCCGGTGGCCATGTCTTCAGGGGTTCCTCCAGTCTCAGTCAGACAATTTAGTCTTTTTTACCTGAATTTGAGTTCTGCTCCACACTTTCTTCTCGCTCTGTCAGGGACTCTCTGTTGTGTTCCCTGAGAGGGTGGTCATTGATGGTAGCCAGACACCATTTACTTCTGGTCTCAGGCTGATGGTGTCTCTGGTTTATGTGGTCCTTTTGTCTCTTGGGCTAATATTTTCCGTGTGTCTTTGGTGTTCTTCATTCTCCTTTATTCCAAGTGGGATGGGACAAATTGATGCATCTTAGATGGCTGCTCAGAAGCTTTTAAGACCCCATACACCATTCACCAAAGTGGGATGCAAAACATTTTCTTAATAAACTTTCTTATGCCAATGGGCAACGTCCTTGGTGTCATTCCACAACTCATCTGGTATTCGGTCATTAGTGCCAAATGCATAAAATCTATTCTTGAAATGGTCTCTAAATTCAGGTGGGATATACTTAAGTTTGTACTTTGGCTCTCGTAGACTTATTCTAATTTTCTGCAGTTTCAACTTGAACTTGTATATGAGCAATTAATTGATGGTCTGTTCCCCTGTTGCCCCCCAGCCTTATTCTCACTGATAATGAGTTTTTCCATTATCTCTTTCCACTGATGTAGTCGATTTGATTCCTGTGTACTCCACCTCGTGAGGTTCACTTGTACTGTTGCCGTTTATGCTGGTGAAAAAAAAGTGTTTGCAATGAATAAATCATTGGTCTTGCAAAATTGTATCATGTGATCTCCGGCATCGTTTCTTACACCAAGGCCATATTTTCCAACTTCTTCTTTGTTTCCAACTTTCATATTCCAATCACTGGTAATTATGAATGCATTCTCATTGCTTGTCTGATCAATTTCAGACTGTGGAAGTTTGTAAAAATCTTTAATTTCTTCATCTTTGGCCTTAGTGGAAAGCCTGGTGGTGCAGTGGTTAAAAGCTACAGCTGCTAAACAAAAGGTCGGCAGCTGGAATCTACCAGGCGCTCCTTGGAAACCCTGTGGGGCAGTTCTACTCTGTGCTATAGGGTCGTTATGAGTCAGAATCGACTGGACGGCAATGGGTTTTTTTTTTTTTGGCCTTAGTGGTTGGTGTGTAAATTGACGTAGATGTTCCCTGAAACCATGTTCTCCAGGCCCCATCCCCAGATACTCTGTCCCTCAAAGTGATTAGTTGTGTTCAGGAAACTTCTTAGATTTTGATTTATTCCAGTTGTGTTGACTTCCCCTGTATTGTGTGTTGTCCTTCCTTCACCTAAGATGATGCTTATCTACTATCTAGTGAGTATCCTTCTCCCTCACTCCCCACGCTCCTAACCATCACAGAATGTTTTCTTCTGTGTTTAAACCTTTTCTTGAATTCTTATAATAGTGGTCTCATACAATATTTGTCCTTTTGCAACTGGCTAATTTCCCTCAGCATAATGCCCTACAGATTCATCCATGTTGTGAGATGTTTCTCCGATTCATCATTGTTCTTTATTATTGGGGAGTATTCCATTGTGTGTGTGTACCATAATTTGTTTATCCATTTCTCTGTTGATGGGCACCTAGGTTGTTTCCATCTTTTTGCTATTGTGAACAGTGCTGCAATGAACTTGGTTGTGCATATATCTATCTATTGTGATAGCTATTTCTCCAGGATATATTCCAAGAAGTGGGCTTGCTGATCATATGATACTTCTATTTCTAGCTTTTTCAGGAAGCACCAAATCAATTTGCAAATTAGTTGTACTCTTTTGCATTCCCATTAGCAGTGCATAAGTGTTCCAGTCTCTCCACAACCCCTCCAGCATTTATTATTTTGTGTTTTTGGATTCGTGCCTGTCTTGTTAGGGTGAGATGGTATCTCACTGTAGCTTTGATTTGCATTTCTCTAATGGCTGATGATTTTGAGCATTTCTTCATGTATCTGTTAGCCACCTGAATGTCATCTTTAGTGAAGTGTCTATTCATATCCTTTGCCCTTTTTTAAATTAGGTTATTTGTCCTTTTGTTGTTGAGGTGTTCCAGTGTCTTGTAGGGTTTAGATATTAGACCCTTACTGAATATATTGTAGCCAAAAACTGTTTCCCAGTCTCTAGGTTGTGATTTTACTCTTTTGGTGAAGTCTTTGGATGAGCATAAGTGTTCGATTTTTAGAAGCTCCCAGTTATCTATTTCTGTTCTGGTGTTTGTGCATTGTTAGTTAGGGTTTGTATTCTGTTTATGCCATGTATTAGGGCCCCTTGCATTGTCCCTATTTTTTCTTCTGTGACCTTTATCATTTTAGATTTTATATTTAGGTCTTTGATCCATTTTGAGTTAGTTTTTTGTACATGGTGTGAGGTATGAGTCTTGCTTCATTTTTTTGTAGATGGATATCCAGTTATGCCAGGACCATTTGTTAAAGAGTGTCTTTTCCCCATTTAACTGACTTTGGGCCTTTGTCAAATATCAGCTGCTCATAGATGGATGAATTTACGTCTGGATTCTCAATTCTGATCCATTGGTCTATGTGTCTGCTGTACCATTACCAGGCTGTTTCGGCTACTGAGGCGGTATAATAGATTCTAAAATCAAGTAGTGTAAAGCATCCCACTTTGTTCTTCTTCAGTAATGCTTTACGTAGCCTGGGCCTCTTCCCTTTCCATATGAAATTGGTGATTTGTTTCTCCATCTGGTTAAAAAATGTAGTTTGAATTTGGATCGAGATTGCCTTGTATGTGCAGATTGCTTTGGGTAGAATCGACATTTTCACAATGCTGAGTCTTCCTATCCAGGAGCATGGTATTTTTTTCCACTTATGTTGGTCTCTTTTGGTTTCTTGTAGTTTTCTTTGCATAGATCTTTTATGTCTCTAGTAAGATTTATTCCTAGGTATTTTATGTTCCAGAGGGCTATTGTAAATGGTATTGATTTGGTGATTTCCTTTTTGAAGTTCTCTTTGTTGGTGTAGAGGAATCCAACTGATTTTTGTATATTTATCTTGTATCCTGGTGCTTTGCTGAAATCTTCTATTAGTTCCAGTAGTTTTCTTGTGCATTCTTTGAGATTTTCTGTGTATAACATCATATCTTCTGCAAATAGAGACACTTTAACTTCTTCCTTACCAAATGGATGGACTTTATTTCTTTTTCTAGCCTAATAGCTCTGGCTAAGACCTCCAACACAATGTTGAATAACAGTGGTGATAAAGGGTATCTTTGTCTGGTTCCCATTCTCAAGGGGAATGCTTTCAGACTCTCTCCATTTAGACTGACGTTGGCTATTGGCTTCATATAAATGCCCTTTATTATGTTGAGGAATTTCCCTTCTATTCCTCTTTTGCAGAGAGTTTTTATTATGAATGGGTGAGGTGTCCTACTTTGTTCTTCTTCAATATTGCTTTGGCTTTTTGAGGTCCCTTTCCTTTCCATACAAAGTTGGTGATTAGCTTTTCTATTTCAGTAAAGAATGTTGTTAGAATTTGAAACAGAATTGCATTGTATCCATAGATTGCTTTGAGTAGTATTGACATTTTTACAATATTAAGTCTTCCAATCTATGAGCATGTACTGTCCCTCCATTTATGTAGACCTTTTTTTTTAGTCTCTTGCAGCAGTGTTTTATAGCTTTTATTATACAAGTCTTTTACATCCAGGTTAGGTTTATTCCTAGGTTTTTTGAGGAAGTGCCATACATTTTATCATTCTGGGGGCTATTGTAAAAGGTATTGCTTTCTTCATTTCCTTTTGGAGTTCTTCTTTTTAGTGTAAAGGAATCAAACTGATTTTTGTGTGTTGATCTTGTACCCTGTAATGTCGCTGGATTCTTCTATTAGTTCCAGTAGCTTTCTTATGGAATCTTTATTTCTAATTATTTTTTTGTTTTGGACGATATTGTAAATAGAATTGTTATTTTTTAATTTTTGTTTGGATTGTCTAGCTGTTGTATAGAGGCATAAATGATTTTTTGCACGTCATCTTGTAGCCTGAAACTTTGTTGAATTAATTTATTAGCTCTAATAGTGTGTGTGTGTGTACATTCTTTTGGATTTTGTATAAATAAGATCATGCCATCTGCAAATAGAGATAGCTTTCTTCTTTCTAATTTAGATGCCTTTTACTTCTTTTTCTTTTTTTGCCTAATTTCTCTGACTAGAATTTCCATGGCAATTTTGAATAGCAAAGTTTTCCTGGAGTGTGGCCTGCATATTCTTTATCTTACAAGAGATAAAAGAAGAGAAGCAGAGAGAGGGAACTCCTGCCACCAAAAAAAAAGATCTGGGAGTGGACACATCCTTTGGACCTGGGGTTCCTGTGCTGAGAAACTCCTAAACCCAAGGGAAAAATGATGACAAGAACCTTTCCTCAGAACTGAGAGAAAAGGCTCCCCTGGAGCCAGCACCCTGAATTAGGACTTCCAGCCTCCTATACTATTACAGGAAAAATTTTTGTTAAAGCCATCCACTTGTGGTATTTCTGTTATAACATCACTAGATAACTAAGACATTTGGAAATTTTTAGTTAGGTACACTGATGTTTATAGTTGTATCTTTGATGAATTGCCCCTTTTATTAATATATAATATCCTTCTTTGTCTCTACTAACAATTTTTGGGTCAAAGTCTATTTTATCCAATATTAGCATAGTTATCTAGCTCTCTTTTGGTTATGATTTGCATAGAATATTTTTTCTCATTTTTTACTTTCAAACAATTTGTGTCTTTGAACCTAAAGTGAGTCTCTTGTAGACAGCATATACAGTAAACCTGTGAAAACCATAACCTGTGTAAGGCATAAACCTGTCAGAAAAGAAAAACTCACTAGGTGTTTACAAGGTAAGATTCTTAATAGAGAGTGATAGAAAGGTGGTAAGCACTCTGTCAAAGGTGGAAAACTTGCAAAACCTGGAAAAACAAGGCAGCCCTGTCAAGTTTCAGCTCTCACAGTTTTCACTGTAGTTGGATCATATTTTTCCTTACCCCTTCTAGTAATCTATGCCTTTTGATTGGCGACCTTCACCATTTACATTTCAAAGTAATTACTGATAAGGAAGTACTTGTGCCATTTTGGTGTTTGCTTTTTGTATCTTTTTTCCCTCTCATTTTCTGCATTAATGCCTTCTTTTGTGTTTAACTGATTTTCTGTAGTGTGCCATTTTTGTCACCTTCTTGTTTTCTTTTGTGGGTATTTTTAGATATTTTCCAAGCAGTTACCATGGGGGATTACAATTATCGTCTTAAATTTATAAAAATATAGCTTGAATTGATACCAATTAAGCTTCAATAGGATACAAAATTTGCTCCTATATAGCTCCACCCCTGCATTTTATTTTGTGGTTGTCACAAATTACATCTTTATACATTGTGTGCCCATTAACATAGATTTATAATTATTATTAATAATTATTTTTATAATTAATTATTCATAATTATTGTTTTATACATTTGCTTTTTAAATCACATAAGAAATAAAAAGAGGAGTCACAAACCGAAAATACAATAATACTGGCTTTTAAATTTACTGATATAGTTACATTTTCTTGAGTTCTTTATTTCTTCATAAGGGTATGAATTACCGTTTAGTATATTTCACTTTGGCCTGAAAGACCCCATTTACCATTTCTTGAAGGACACGTCTACTAGCAAAGAACAACCTCAGCTTTTGTTTATCTGGGAATGTCTTCATTTTCCTTCATTTCTGAAACATTTTTTGTGAGATATGATATTCTTGGTTGAAAAAAAATTTTTTTTTATTTTCAACACTTTAAACACATCATCTCAGTTCTTCTGGCCTCTGTAGTTTTTGATGAGAAATCTGCTATTAATTGTATGTAATGAGTCGTTTCACTCTTGATTATTTCAAGATTCTCTTGTTCTTGGCTTTTGACAATTTTATTATAATGTGTCTCAGTGTGGCTCCCTTGGTGATTATTCTTCTTGTAATCTGTTGAGTTTCTTGAATGTATAGATTTATGTCTTTTATCAAATTTGGGGAGTTTCTGGCTATTATTTCTTTTGTCCCTTTCTCCTCCTGACGGCCTCCAGGGACTCCCGTTATGTATATGTTGGTACGCTTGATGTCACCAGGTCTCTTAGGCTCTGTTCATTTTTCTTTATTGTTTTTTTTTTCTTTCTGCTCATAAGACTGGAACACTTCTTCCAAGACAGATTTGTTCTTTCTTCTGGCAGCCCATGGTATATTCACTATTCTTCACCAGCACCATAATTCAAAGGCTTCAATTATTCTTCAGTTTTCCTTATTCATTGTCTAGCTTTAGCATGCTTAGGAGGTGAATGAAAATATCATGGCTTAGGTCAGGCTTAGTCCTCAAGGTGACATCTTTGCTTTTCAACACTTTAAAGAGTTCTTTTGCAGCAGATTAGCCCAATGCAATATGTCATTTGATTTCTTGACTCCTGCTTCCATGAGTGTTGATTGTGAATCCAAGTATGATGAAATCCTTAACAACTTCAGTATTTTCACCATTTATCATGATATTGCTTATTGGTCTAGTTGTGAGGATTTTTGTTTTCTTTATGTTGAGGTATACTCCATATTTAAGGCCGTAGTCTTCGGTCTTCATCAGTAAGTGTTCAAGTCCTATTTGATTTCCTCAGGCAAGGTTGTGTCGTCTGCATATCTCAGGTTGTTAATGAGTCTTCCTCCAATCCTAATGCCATGTTCTTCTTCATATAGTCCAGCTTCTTGGATTATTTGCTCAGTATACAAATTGAATACGTTTATTGAAAGTATGCAACCCTGATGCACAGCTTTCCTGATTTTAACCTATGCAGTATCCATTTGTTCTGTTCTGATTGCCTCTTGGTGTATATACAGGTTCCTAATGAGCACAATTAAGTGTTCTGGAATCCACTTTCTTTGCAATGATATCTGCAATTTGTTATGATTCACACAGTCGAATGCTTTTCCGTAGTCAATAAAACACAGGTAAACATCTTTCTGACATTCTCTGCTTTCAACCAAGATCCATCTGACATCAGCAATGATATCCCTGGTTCCACACCCTCTTCTGAATCTGGCTTGAATTTCTGGCAGCTCTCTGTTGATGTACTCCTGCAACTCTTTTTGAATTATCTTCAGCAAAATTTTACTTACGTAAGATATAATTTCCACATTCTGTTTGATCACCTTTCTTTGGAATGGTCATGCATATGGATCTCTTCTAGTTGCTTGGCCAGGTAGCTGTCTTCCAAATTTCTTGGCATAGATGAGGGAGAACTTCCATTGTTTGAAACATCTTAATTGGTATTCCTTCAATTCCTGGAGATTTGTTTTTTGCCAGTGTCTTCAGTGCAGCTTGGACTTCCTCCTTCAATGTAATTGGTTCTTGATTATATGCTACCTCCTGGAATGTTTGTTGACCAATTCTTTTCGGTGCAGTGACTCTGTGTATACCTTCTATCTTCTTTTGAGGCTTCCTTTGTCGTTCAGTATTTTACCTATAGAATTCTTCAGTATTGCAACTTGATGTTTGAATTTTCTCTTCAGTTCTTTCAACTTGAAAAATGCCAAGCATGTTCTTCTCTTTTGGCTTTCTAACTCCAGGTCTTTACACATTTTATTAATGGAGACTACTGCATAATCCATGCTTCAGCAAAGAAACCAAATAAACTATTAGACCCTTTCCTAACGTCTCAAGCTGAAACATTAAATAAAGAATCTGTGCTTCGTGGGCCTATATCAATAAACTCAGAATCATCCAACTTTATGTTCCTGGCACCATTATCCCACAGGCTTAGTAGCTGTTCCCACACATATTCCCCAGGTTTCTCTGTTTGTACATATTAAAAAAGTTAAGCAGGTTTTTTGGAGTGTAGTGTACATCCTACTTGGTCACACTTTGTACTTCACCTTTTGGGGGTTGCTGGGACTTAAGTCTAGTTATAGCTCTAGAAGCACAAATGGGTGGTGGGATTATGTTCTGAGAACATTCAGCAGTGTCTTGCAAGGCATCTGCCTCAGGCGATGCCCCAAACAATGACTCAGAACCTCCCCAGGAGCTGACTCAGACAAAGGCTCATCAGATGGGGGTGGAGAGGCTAATGGTTTTACTGGGAAGGGTTGCTTAGCAGACAAAAGCGGGGTAATCTCTTCAGATGGGAGTGAGAAGGCTGGTTCTGTTGGCAGAGGTGATTCATTGGAATTTAGGGGCTCAATGTTCCCATCTTCCTGATTAACTGTCCATATATCCTCATCCTAACGTTCAAGATCCCAATTCTTTCCAATCAATACCCTCACTTAAACTTCAGACGCCATTGAGTTTGGGAAAACAATTGGCATTGTAACTCATTCAATCTTACAATAAGACTCTGGGTTTGGTTTTCGACAGTATCAGCTGTTACAATAGGAAATAAAGCTTTCTTTCAGGGCACAAATGGCAAATTTGAAGATGTTTATGCAGCACTTGAGCTGGAACTCTGAAGTTCTCAGCTCATCTCTTTCTTTCACCACTTTGTCTAGCAAAAGTAGGACCGACCAACCAACCAGCTTCCTTTTACTTCTCATTATGACAAAATTGTAGAAAAGTATCAATCATGCAATCACTTAGAGTCTCATCTCTCACCAATACATGATCTGTTGGTGGTGATACTTTGCATATTTCTATCTCCACCTAACACCATGAATTAGCAGTGCCCTGTTTTGTTTGTTTGTTTGTTTGTTTACTACTGGAAGCAGAGACATCAACATCTTTAAGACTAACAGACTTGAGAGCCAATTTAGAAAACTCATCCTTACAATATTGTTTCTCTAGAGTTCCAAATGTCTCAGTACCAAATGACTTAGGCTAGGTTCTCCAGAGAAGCAAAATCAGTGATATGCATATATATATTTATATTATTTCCTTGATATAAACATATCTATTTACCTCAAGGAAAGGGCTCACACAGTTGTGGAGGCTGGCAAATCCCAAGTCCAAAGGTCAGACAACAGGCTAGAGGCTTTTTCTTATTCACTTAGTTACAGGGGCTAACAAACCCAAGATCAGCAGGTAAGCTGCAAGCTCAAGTCCCAGGAACTGAAGGTCAAATGATGATGAGCTGGATGCAGGATGGGGAGAGAGAGCCTTGCTGGAACATCCATTTTGTACTGGAGGCAGGCTGCACACCCAAGAAAACTCCCTTTCAACTGATTGGTGGCTCATAGCAGATCTCGTCATGGGGTTGATTACATCATTGCTGAACTGCCAAACTATATAATTACATAACTGCCAAACTACATCATAATTGGCAAACCACTGAGAATTATAGCTAGCCCAATTGACACACAACCTTAATCATCATATTCTTATTAACTGGTCTTCTTTGCAGGTGTATGAATATTATCCTACCACTGACAGCATTGTACTTCAGGATGGATCTTGAATTATTTTTCGATGATGAATGAAACACCATTCTTTTTCAATTTGTTATTTCCAGGTAGACCATATGATTGTCTGATTCAAAATGTCGCATACCAGCAAATTTCAGCTCATTAATGCCTAGGGCACAGATCTTTATGCATTCCATTTCATTTTTGACAACTTCCAATTTTCCTAGAGTCATACTTCATGCATTCCACTTTCTTGTTATTAATGGATATTTACAGCTGTTTTTTCTCATTTTGAGTCATGCCAGACCAGCAAGTGAAGGCCCTGATAGCTTTACTCCATCCATGTCATTAAGGCTGACTGTACTTTGAGGAGACAACTCTTCCTCAGTCATATTTTGAGTGCCTTCCAGCCTGAAAGGCTCATCTTCCAGTGCTATTATCAGTCAATGTTCTGCTGCTATTCATAAGGTTTACCCTGGCAAATATTTTTATTGCCAGGGCCTTCTTCCGAGTCTACCTTGCTCTGGAAGCACCACTGAAACCTGTCCACCATGAGTGACTCTGCTGGTATTTGAAATACCAGTGGCATAGCTTACAACATCACAGCAACATGCAAGCCACCACAGCATGACAAGTTGACAGATGAGTGATACTTCTCAGGGATAGTTTCTGTTAATTTCTTCTGTGAATGAGACATACTTTCTTGTTTATTTGGCTGCTTTGTGATTGTTTGTTGAAAACTGGACATTTAGCATACTGTAATGTGGCAACCCTTAAATTAGATTCTTACCCTCCTTAGGATTTTTGTTGTTGTTGCTATTTGTTTACTAACTTTTCTAAGTTATTTCTTATAGTTTGTATTTTTTCATGTGCATTCTCCTGAGTGTCCCTTTGGCTTGTGTTTAGCTAGTGTTTTGACAGAGATTTCCTTGAATGCTAGGGAGACACATACACACAGACAGAGAAACTGAGAGAAAGAGGGAGAGAGAAAGAGACAGAGAGAAAGGGAAATAAATCTTCCCCAGTCCTTGTGGATTAACTCTGTGTTGGGTAATTCCCTGACTTCTTAGCCAGGATGTTTACAACTCTGCCTTAGCTTTCAGATACTGCTTGCATTGAGTCTAGCAATCAGGTAGAGGTGAGTACATTCCTAGACTTGTACCTGACTTTTTCAACCACTCAGTATACACAGGCACTTTTGAATGCTCCAGTTTCCCAAATAAACTCTCTCCTCAGCTTTTTCTCCCAGGCTTTTTTTTTTTTAATAACTTTTATTAAGCTTCAAGTGAACGTTTACAAATCCAATCAGTCTGTCACATATAAGTTTACATACATCTCACTCCCTACTCCCACTTGCTCTCCCCCTCTTGAGTCAGCCCTTTCAGTCTCTCCTTTCTTGACAATTTTGCCGGCTTCCCTCTCTCTCTATCCTCCCATCCCCCCTCCAGACAAGAGTTGCCAACACAATCTCAAGTGTCCACCTGATATAATTAGCTCACTCTTCATCAGCATCTCTCTCCCACCCGCTGACCAGTCCCTTTCATTTCTGATGAGTTGTCTTCGGGGATGGTTCCTGTCCTGTGTCAACTGAAGGTCTGGGGAGCATGGCCGCCGGGATTCCTCCAGTCTCAGTCAGACCATTAAGTTTGGTCTTTTTATGAGAATTTGGGGTCTGTATCCCACTGATCTCCTGCTCCCTCAGGGGTCCTCTGCTGTGCTCCCTGTCAGGGCAGTCATCGATTGTGGCCGGGCACCAACTAGTTCTTCTGGTCTCAGAATGATGTAGGTCTCTGGTTCATGTGGCCCTTTCTGTCTCTTGGGCTCTTAGTTGTCGTGTGGCCTTGGTGTTCTTCATTCTCCTTTGATCCAGGTGGGTTGAGACCAATTGATGCATCTTAGATGGCCGCTTGTTAGCATTTAAGACCCCAGACGCCACATTTCAAAGTGGGATGCAGAATGATTTCATAATAGAATTATTTTGCCAATTGACTTAGAAGTCCCCACAAACCATCTTCCCCAGACCCCCGCACTTGCTCCGCTGACCTTTGAAGCATTCATTTTATCCCGGAAACTTCTTTGCTTTTGGTCCAGTCCAATTGAGCTGACCTTCCATGTATTGAGTGTTGTCTTTCCCTTCACCTAAAGCAGTTCTTATCTACTGATTAATCAATAAAAAACCCTCTCCCACCCTCCCTCCCTCCCCCCCTCGTAACCACAAAAGTATGTGTTCTTCTCAGGTTTACTATTTCTCAAGATCTTATAATAGTGGTCTTATACAATATTTGTCCTTTTGCCTCTGACTAATTTCGCTCAGCATAATGCCTTCCAGGTTCCTCCATGTTATGAAATGTTTCAGAGATTCGTCACTGTTCTTTATCGATGCGTAGTATTCCATTGTGTGGATATACCACAATTTATTTACCCATTCATCCGTAGATGGACACCTTGGTTGCTTCCAACTTTTTGCTATTGTAAACAGAGCTGCAATAAACATGGGTGTGCATATATCTGTTTGTATGAAGGCTCTTGTATCTCTAGGGTATATTCCTAGGAGTGGGATTTCTGGGTTGTATAGTAGTTCTATTTCTAACTGTTTAAGATAACGCCAGATGGATTTCCAAAGTGGTTGTACCATTTTACATTCCCACCAGCAGTGTATGAGAGTTCCAATCTCTCCGCAGCCTCTCCAACATTTATTATTTTGTGTTTTTTGGATTAATGCCAGCCTTGCTGGTGTGAGATGGAATCTCATCGTAGTTTTAATTTGCATTTCTCTAATGGCTAATGATCGAGAGCATTTTCTCATGTATCTGTTGGCTGCCTGAATATCTTCTTTAGTGAAATGTGTGTTCATATCCTTTGCCCACTTCTTGATTGGGTTGTTTGTCTTTTTGTGGTTGAGTTTTGACAGAATCATGTAGATTTTAGAGATCAGGCGCTGGTCGGAGATGTCATAGCTGAAAATTCTTTCCCAGTCTGTAGGTGGTCTTTTTACTCTTTTGGAGAAGTCTTTAGATGAGCATAGGTGTTTGATTTTTAGGAGTTCCCAGTTATCGGGTTTCTCTTCATCATTTTTGGTAATGTTTTGTATTCTGTTTATACCTTGTATTAGGGCTCCTAGGGTTGTCCCAATTTTTTCTTCCATGATCTTTATCGTTTTAGTCTTTATGTTTAGGTCTTTGATCCACTTGGAGTTAGTTTTTGTGCATGGTGTGAGCTATGGGTCCTGTTTCATTCTTTTGCAAATGGATATCCAGTTATGCCAGCACCATTTGTTAAAAAGGCTATCTTTTCCCCAGTTAATTGACACTGGTCCTTTGTCAAATATCAGCTGCTCATACGTGGATGGATCTATGTCTGGGTTCTCAATTCTGTTCCATTGGTCTATGTGTCTGTTGTTGTACCAATACCAAGCTGTTCTGACTACTGTGGCTGTATAGTAGGTTCTGCAGTCAGGTAGGGTGAGGCCTCCCACTTTCTTCTTCTTTTTCAGTAGTGCTTTGCTTATCCGGGGCTTCTTTCCATTCCACATGAATTTGGTGATTTGTTTCTCTATCCCCTTAAAATATGACATTGGAATTTGGATCGGAAGTGCGTTAAATGTATAGATGGCTTTTGGTAGAATACACATTTTTACTATGTTAAGTCTTCCTATCCATGAGCAAGGTATGTTTTTCCACTTAAGTATGTCCTTTTGAATTTCTTGCAGTAGAGCTTTGTAGTTTTCTTTGTATAGGTCTTTTACATCCTTGGTAGGATTTATTCCTAAGTATCTTATCTTCTTGGGGGCTACTGTGAATGGTATTGATTTGGTTATTTCCTCTTCGGTGTTCTTTTTGTTGATGTAGAGGAATCCAAGTGATTTTTGTATGTTTATTTTATAACCTGAGACTCTGCCAAACTCTTCTATTAGTTTCAGTAGTTTTCTGGAGGATTCCTTAGGGTTTTCTGTGTATATAATCATGTCATCTGCAAATAGTGATAACTTTACTTCTTCCTTGCCAATCCGGATACCTTTTATTTCTTTGTCTAGCCTAATTGCCCTGGCCAGGACTTCTAGCACGATGTTGAATAAGAGCGGTGATAAAGGGCATCCTTGTCTGGTTCCCGTTCTCAAGGGAAATGCTTTCAGGTTCTCTCCATTTAGAGTGATATTGGCTGTTGGCTTTGCATAGATGCCCTTTATTATGTTGAGGAATTTACCTTCAATTCCTATTTTGGTAAGAGTTTTTATCATGAATGGGTGTTGGACTTTGTCAAATGCCTTTTCTGCATCAATTGATAAGATCATGTGGTTTTTGTCTTTTGTTTTATTTATGTGATGGATTACATTAATGGTTTTTCTGATATTAAACCAGCCTTGCATACCTGGTATAAATCCCACTTGATCAGGGTGAATTATTTTTTTGATGTGTTGTTGGATTCTATTGGCTAGAATTTTGTTGAGGATTTTTGCATCAATGTTCACGAGGGATATAGGTCTATAATTTTCTTTTTTTGTAATGTCTTTACCTGGTTTTGGTATCAGGGAGATGGTGGCTTCATAGAATGAGTTGGGTAGTATTCCGTCATTTTCTATGCTTTGGAATACCTTTAGTAGTAGTGGAGTTAACTCTTCTCTGAAAGTTTGGTAGAACTCTGCAGTGAAGCCGTCCGGGCCAGGCCTTTTTTTTGTTGGGAGTTTTTTGATTACCGTTTCAATCTCTTTTTTTGTTATCGGTCTATTTAGTTGTTCTACTTCTGAATGTGTTAGTTTAGGTAGGTATTGTTTTTCCAGGAATTCATCCATTTCTTCTAAGTTTTCAAATTTGTTAGAGTACAATTTTTCATAATAATCTGAAATGATTCTTTTAATTTCATTTGGTTCTGTTGTGATGTGGTCCTTCTCATTTCTTATTCGGGTTATTTGTTTCCTTTCCTGTATTTCTTTCGTCAGTCTAGCCAATGGTTTATCAATTTTGTTAATTTTTTCGAAGAACCAGCTTTTGGCTTTGTTAATTCTTTCAATTGTTTTTCTGTTCTCTAATTCATTTAGTTCAGCTCTAAATTTTATTATTTGTTTTCTTCTGGTGCCTGATGGATTCTTTTGTTGCTCACTTTCTATTTGTTCAAGTTGTCGGGACAGTTCTCTGATTTTGGCTCTTTCTTCTTTTTGTATGTGTGCATTTATCGATATAAATTGGCCTCTGAGCACTGCTTTTGCTGTGTCCCAGAGGTTTTGATAGGAGGTATTTTCATTCTCGTTGCTTTCTAAGAATTTCCTTATTCCCTCCTTGATGTCTTCTATAACCCATTCTTTTTTCAGGAGGGTATTGTTCATTTTCCAAGTATTTGATTTCTTTTCCCTAGTTTTTCTGTTATTGATCTCTAGTTTTATTGCCTTGTGGTCTGAGAAGATGCTTTGTAATATTTCGATGTTTTGGACTCTGCAAAGGTTTGTTTTATGACCTAATATGTGGTCTATTCTAGAGAATGTTCCATGTGCGCTAGAAAAAAAAGTATACTTTGCAGCAGTTGGGTGGAGAGTTCTGTATAAGTCAATGAGGTCAAGTTCGTTGATTGTTGTAATTAGATCTTCCGTGTCTCTGTTGAGCTTCTTACTGGATGTCCTGTCCTTCTCCAAAAGTGGTGTGTTGAAGTCTCCTACTATAATTGTGGAGGTATCTATCTCGCTTTTCAATTGTGTTAAAATTTGATTTATGTATCTTGCAACCCTGTCATTGGGTGCATAAATATTTAATATGGTTATGTCTTCCTGATCAATTGTCCCTTTTATCATTATATAGTGTCCTTCTTTATCCTTTGTGGTGGATTTAAGTCTAAAGTCTATTTTGTCAGAAATTAATATTGCTACTCCTCTTCTTTTTTGCTTATTGTTTGCTTGATATGCTTTTTTCCATCCTTTGAGTTTTAGTTTGTTTGTGTCTCTAAGTCTAAGGTGTGTCTCTTGTAGGCAGCATATAGATGGATCGTGTTTCTTTATCCGGTCTGTGACTCTCTGTCTCTTTATTGGTGCATTTAGTCCATTTACATTCAGGGTAATTATAGATAAATAAGTTTTTAGTGCTGTCATTTTGATGCCTTTTTATGTGTGTTGTTGACAATTTCATTTTTCCACATACTTTTTTGTGCTGAGGCGTTTTTCTTAGTAAATTGTGAGATCCTCATTTTCATAGTGCTTGACTTTATGTTAGTTGAGTCGTTACGTTTTTCTTGCTTTTTATCTTGAGTTATAGAGTTGTTATACCTTTTTGTGGTTACCTTATTATTTACCCCTATTTTTCTAAGTAAAAACCTAACTTGTATTGTTCTATATCGCCTTGTATCACTCTCCATATGGCAGTTCAATGCCTCCTGTATTTAGTCCCTCTTTTTGATTATTGTGATCTTTTACCTATTGACTTCCATGATTCCCTGTTATGTGTATTTTTTTTTTTTTAATTAATCTTAATTTGTTTGTTTTTGTGATTTCCCTATTGGAGTTGATATCAGGACGTTCTGTTTTGTGACCTTGTGTTGTGCTGATATCTGATATTATTGGTTCTCTGACCAAAGAATATCCTTTAGTATTTCTTGTAGCTTTGGTTTGGTTTTAGCAAATTCTCTAAACTTGTGTTTGTCTGTAAATATCTTAATTTCGCCTTCATATTTCAGAGAGAGTTTTGCTGGATATATGATCCTGGGCTGGCAGTTTTTCTCCTTCAGTGTTCTGTATATGTCGTCCCATTCCCTTCTTGCCTGCATGGTTTCTGCTGAGTAGTCAGAACATATTCTTATTGATTCTCCCTTGAAGGAAACCTTTCTTTTCTCCCTGACTACTTTTAAAATTTTCTGTTTATCTTTGGTTTTGGTGAGTTTGATGATAATATGTCTTGGTGTTTTTCTTTTTGGATCAATCTTAAATGGGGTTCTATGTGCATCTTACATAGATATCCTTTCGTCTTTCATGATGTCAGGGAAGTTTTGTGTCAGGAGTTCTTCAACTATTTTCTCTGTGTTTTCTGTCCCCCCTCCCTGTTCTGGGACTCCAATCACCCGCAGGTTATCCTTCTTGATAGAGTCCCACATAATTCTTAGGGTTTCTTCATTTTTTTAAATTCTTTTATCCGATTTTTTTTCAGCTATGTTGGTGTCGATTCCCTGGTCCTCCAGATGTCCCAGTCTGCATTCTAATTGCTCGAGTCTGCTCCTCTGACTTCCTAGTGCGTTGTCTAATTCTGTTATTTTATTGTTAATCTTTTGGATTTCTACATGTTGTCTCTCTATGGATTCTTGCAACTTATTAATTTTTCCAGTATGTTCTTGAATAATCTTTTTGAGTTCTTCAACAGTTTTATCAGTGTGTTCCTTGGCTTTTTCTGCAGTTATCCTAATTTCATTTGTGATATCATTAAGCATTCTGTAAATTAGTTTTTTATATTCTGTATCTGATAATTCCAAGATTGTATTTTCATTTGGGAAAGATTTTGATTCTTTTGTTTGGGGGGTTGGAGAAGCTGTCATGGTCTGCTTCTTTAAGTGGTTTGATATGGATTGTTGTCTTCGAGCCATCACTGGGAAACTAGTTTTTCCAGAAAATCTGTTAAAAAAAAATGCAGTCAGATCCCTTTCAGAGTTCTCCCTCTGGCTCAGGCTATTCAGATGTTAATGAAGCCGCCTGGGGAGGGTGGGGGAGGGAACAGAGAGATATGAGAGTAGCACCTCAGATTATAGCCAGAGTTGCTTGTCTTGCTTGTAATGACTATTATATCTGAGATTCCCGCGGGCGCCTCGCCTATGTGTGCTGGCTGTGTGGAGATTGCCCCCGGGGGGTCTGGCCCGCTGGAGTCACGGTCAGATTCTCCGCTTCCAGCCCCGCGCCCAGCTTCAAGGCTCCCCTACTGGGACGGTGCACTCTCGACTCCAAAATCCATCACTGCCTCCCAGGGACTTCTCGTCCCTCCAGCCACGTTGCCGTGCCGCCCCCGAGAACCAGTTTGGCCTCCTCCCGGGGTTAGTTCAGATGGGTGGAGCAGCTCCCCGTGCTTGTGCCGTGACCGAGTGTCCTGGCTGGGACGCTGTTCTCCCCGCTCCAATACCAGTTGCTGCGTCCCGGGGACTTCTCCTACCGGCTGCGTCCCACGCCGGCTGCGCAACCCGGCTGGTCCCCTTCCCGGGGTTAGTTCAGGGGGGTGGAGCAACTCTCCGTGTTTATGCCGTACCTGCGTCCAGTCCAAATCCCTGCAGGACGGTTCCCCGGCTCGGACGGTGCTCTTTCTGCTCCAAGACCAGTCACTGCCTCCCGGGGACTTCTCCTACCGGCTGTGTCCCACGCCGCCCGTGGAACCGGCTGGTCCCCCTCCCAGGGTTAGTTCAGGGGGGTGGAGCAGCTCTCTGTGCTTGTGCTGTACCTGACTGGTACGCTGGCTCCAGGCTCTGGAAACAATTGCTGCTTCCCCGTATTAGTTCGTTCTCCGTCTCTAAATCTGTGTTTGTTGTTCAGGGTTCGTAGATTGTTATGTATGTGATCGATTCACTTGTTTTTCCGAGTCTTTGTTGTAAGAGGGATCCGAGGTAGCGTCTGCCTAGTCCGCCATCTTGGCTCCGCCTCCTCTCCCAGGCTTTTAACACTCTATCCTTTGCCTCAGTTGTAATATTTTGACCAGGGAGTTGGGGGTTTTTGGTTTGCCTTGCAGTGTTTTTGAGGGATGGCCACAACTTTTCTGCCCTGAGTGAGTTCCCATTTAAGCCAAACAAAGACAAGTGCCTTGTGGAAGTCCTTCAGGCATCACCCAGACTGGTTAGAACAGACGAACAAAATTCCTTGAGGATGAGATACACTCTGCTACCTCTAGAATCAGGGATCAGGGTCTTACACTGGAAACATGAGATGTAGTCTTCAAAACTACCTCCAGATCAGGCGGGGGGGGGGGAAGCCACAAAGCTTCCTACCACTCTAAAGTTGCCTTATTCTTGATTCAGCATTCTCTTAGTTGCTGTCTTTGTCTTTTGTCCAGAGTTTTAACAAAATTGATTCTGACAGTTTTTTGCTTTAATTTCAATGTTTCTATGGTGGGACTGGCCCTGAGAGCTGACTAGTATGTAATTCTCCCTGATGTCACTTATTTTGTTCCTTTTTGCAAAACAAAATAATTTTATCCTGGAAAAGTGGAATTTTCTGGAGACATAGCTAGAAGAAGTGGTCAGAATTGGGGTCCCTGTGGTTAGGCCAAACAACAAGAAACTATCTTCAGCTTTCAGGAATTGGACAGAATAAAGGGTTGGCACTAATAGTAACTACAATTCTTAGGAACTACAATGGGTAGATGACAGTAGATTGTCTATTCAGTTTAATTCTCACAACAAACATTTAGTGGTGAACATCATTATTCCCATTTTACAGATGAGGAAATCGGGGCTTCAATTGTTTAAGTCCTTCCCCAAGGTCAAGTCTGGCTAAGATTCCCACCCAACCCTGACTGTATGGCTATGTGTCCATGCTATGCTACCTTTAATTTTTGAAAATTCTTAGTATGAGAGAGGCCCATTTGGGTGGTAGCTGACAGGGGCATGGACAGGAGGTGGTGGTCAATGTCAGTTTAAGGAACAAGATGACTTCCTGGTCATAGTGGAACGTGTTTGTTTTGTCCTCAACTCTTTGGGGACTGCATTTAATTCCAGTGGGATTAAACTCTGAGGTAAGAAGGGTCAGTGTAACCTTAGACTGAAGTCTCATCGTTCAGTCTAGGTAATTTGAGAAAGTGGAATGATGCAGAGGTGCAAGCACCTTGAAGACTCCAAATGGTGTCCTGTTAACTTCACCTTCATACATTATATAGGGGCCACGCCCAAGGTGAACAAAATAGAATGAAAACCAGTGTTTCTCATTCATATTTGGAATAGAGGGACAGCGAGTTCTTCCCAGATTGGCCCATAGAACCCCTCAGTCCCCAAGTTTCCTCTCCACCTTCCCCGGGAGAGAGTTTGTTTGCTGGAGCAGCTGAGATGATCAGAGAACTTTGCAGAAGGCTCCCTTCCCTTGGAGGCTTAGTTAATAGAGACTGGGGACAGAGGTGTGGCAGAGGAAGGTGTCTCTGAGGATTTATGAAAATGGAAGCAACTTTCCTGAGTCACAGCAGAGGGGGGAGAAGAGTTGGTGGGAGTGAGAGGTGGCAGAGAATAAAACCTCTCAGCTGAGCACTGGAACTGGTCCAGGGAGGGGGGTCTCTTCTACAGGTAAGAGGTTCTGCTCTGGCTCCCAGGAGGGACCCCTCTCCTCTTGGCCCAGCCTACTCCCATCCTCCTCTCATTTTGGATGAGGAGTGTATTTTCTCTCTGTGGTATTGTTTCTGGGAGGCATTTTCTTAACCCCTCAAGATTCTGCCAAGTTTTTAGGATGGAATCCTCTCTTCCAGGTTTTTCTGTATTCCTTCTTTCAGAAAACATTTTCTTCTCATTTTAATAAGTCTTAATGAATTTCTTCAAAACCTTTCCACAGCCCTAGTGGAAGGCACAGGGTTTTTACTGCCTGTTTTGTGGGTTGGCAGTGCCCCAAGCATTTCAATCAACTCCTGTCTCCACATGATGGGAGGAGATTTTAAAGTAGTTCCAAACACAATGCCCTTTCTTTCTCCTAGAAGTTTATCTTCTCTGCGTTTCCTAGGTCTCTCTTGATCTAAGGGCCCATTTCCTTCAAGGAGGTGAAGGCACATTGCCTTCCCTGCACCAAGAGAAATCTTATGGCAGACCCAATTTACTGATCAGAGCACCTGTCCCTGAGTGGTGGTGACGTTTGTTCACAACAAACTTCAGATTGGGATGCTACCCTCCTGATTCCCCAGCCCTTCTTGGATTGTTTATGTGATTTCAGGTAAGGCTCTTCCTCTCTGTTTATTTCCCCTCTTTGTTATCTTAGTGCTTAAAAATATTTGTTGTTGATACTACCCTACAACACTTATCCCTGCCCATTTCCCTGCTATCTATGTCTCTTGAGGTAGAAAACTCTTGTATGGTTTGATTTGGCTTCTAAGATACTGAGTTCTCACTCCTAATCCTTTACACATGGGTAGAAGCAGAGAAGACCTGAGGGGCTGTCTCACCCAACCCTTCATTTTATAGTTGGGGAGGCTGAGACCGAAAGAGAGAGAGTGGCTTACTCAGAGTGTCACCACAGGTGTTAGGAATGGAGGGCACTTTCAAGTTGGTCTTTTCAAGTCTATGGAGATTGCAAGAATGGCTGGATCCCCTGATAACCACACATGGTGCCTCTTCAGTGTACTGGAAGAGTTATTTGTCCTTGATGGTATTTGGTTGTTAGATTTTGTCTGAAGGACAGTGGCAAAATGCACTCCTGCCCCTCTACCACATGCACCTTATATTTCTAACTCTAAGAAAGGAGTTTCTGTTTGAAGCACCCTGCCCCTAATTGATTTTTTTTCTCCTGTTTGGATATTCTCTTCTATACCCTTTCTTTGAATACTTTCTCCTATACCTTTTCTTCTCAGAAAAATATGCTTCTTGAAAAAATATGTTTCCATATGTTTGCTCCCTTCTTAACCCACTCTGCAGTTTCCTTTCTCTGAGAGAAAATCTCTATGGGGGAAATCCCCTTCTTTCTGCTACAGGGCTTGCCAACAAAATTTCCATGTGTGACTCCACAGGAGTCCTCATGCACAGCCTATGCCTCTGACAGGCCTTATTTGAGGGGTGCAGAAAGGCCTTTCTACCCTCAAATATTTCTTGTTGTTGCCCAGTTGAAACTGTGCTGTAGCCACCTGCTACCTAAGGAGAAATTTGCATCTCAACTGATAACCCACTTATATTACACTGGAGTGGGGCTGCCTTTATTAATCTGATCAATTGATTTAAAAGTATTTATTGAAAACCAGTTGATTTACTTAATAAAAGATAAAGAGCATCCAAGTTCCCTTTCAACCTGAAAATTCTGATGTGTGCAACATGCTTTTTAATTTTTTGACTTCCTCGCTACTTTACACTCTTCTTGCCACCACTTTAGTTCAGAGCATAATGTAATGGAGGCTGTAGACAAAGTAGCTGCCACCATTTATCAAGCACTTATTATGTGCTAGGCACTGGAGTAGGGACTTTTACATATACTACCCTATTTTATCTTCACGATCACCCTTTGAGGAGATATTTCTAACTTTTATTATCTCAACTGTACAGATGATGAAACTGCTTAAGTAACCTGTCCAAGATCACACAGCTGATGGCCATCCCCTACTTAGGCCATTGCAGTTACTTCCTAGCAGTTTCTCTTGCCTCTAGTCTTTTCTCTCCTACCTGATAAATGGTCTTAAACCTGCCCCTTTGCCAGCAGCTAACTATAGCACTGTTTGTTGAGCCTTTTCTGTGTGAGCCAGCCAAGTGTCTTGTGCTTTTGAATACGTTCACTTATTTAATCTTCATAACCACCCCGGGAGGTGATCGTTCTTGTCCTCATTTTACAGACGAGATGAAAATCTCAGTGAGGACTTGTTCAAAGCCTAATACTAGTAATTGGCCAAACCCTAGTTCTTAACCATAACTCCTTGGTATTGAGGACCAGATTCCCTCCCTGATTCCCTGTGTGGTCCCTCCGCTTGGCTGATGGGTCCAACTTACCTTCCCCATCAATATTGTGCCTTCTTCTCTTTGTCTTGGGCTCTGGCTCTTCTGCCTGCCTGAAATACCCTATTGGTTTATATTCAGTCTTGGAGATTCTAATTGCGCTTCAGGATCCAGCTTCACTTCCTAGCTAAGGCTCTTATAATTCTTCCAAACAAATAAGAATTTCCTCCCCGGCAGGGAGATTGTATCCATGGTACCCTTTGGGCTGCCACCTCTCTTGAGTGCTACATGTACTCAGCTGTGAATACATAATATGTGGAGCACACAGAGTCATACATTCAAGGTCTTTGTGCTCAATAAACCTGCCATGTGAATAGGAAATTAAACATCCAGGTTTGAAAATTTAAAAATCAGCCTCACCAGATTAATAACTTTAACCATAAAAGGCACTTTTATGTTTCTCTTCACTTCAAAAAGGAATATAGTAAAACTATGAACTATGCACACAAACACTTATTTTTTTATACAATGTCAGGGTTCATAGACCTCGCCCTTATCAGGAACCTCTGATATTCTGTATGTCAGTGAGGCAATACTTGATTAATCAGCAACTTATTGATTCTAGACACCAAGTGCTATAAGAAAGAGGAGAGGTCACTGAAGCTGCAGTGTGTTGGGAGAGCTTCCCAGAGGAGGAGGGACTTGATGGAGGGGTGAAGGATGGAAGGGTTTGGGCATGGGACGTGAGGGTCCTGAGAGTGTCAGCTTCAGGACAGAGACTGTGCCTGCTTGTTCCCTCTATTCCTAACACCTAGCACAGTGGCACGAAGTTCTAGTGGCACAGTGGTTAAGAGCTTGGCTGCTAACCGAAAGGTTGGCAGTTTGAATCCACCAGCCACTCCTTGGAAACCCTATGGGGCAGTTCTACTCTGTCGTATAGGGTCGCTGTGAGTTGGAATTGACTCACCAGCAATGGGTTTGTTTTTTTTTTAGTGCAATGCCTGGTGTATAGTAGGTCCTCAGTAAATATCTGCTGAATGAATGAATGATGACAGAAGATGTTCCAAGCAGACGGAATGGTGTGGATACAAATGCAGTCTGGATGGTAGAGGCAACTGAGACACAGTAAGTGGTCTCTGGCATAGTAACAAAACAACAGTTGCCACTGAATTGACTACAACTCCTGGCAACCCCACGTGTATCAGAGTAGAAATGTCCTCCATTGGGTTTTCAATGGCTGATTTTTCAGAAGCAGATCACCAGGCCTTTCTTCTGAGGTGCCTCTGAGTGAACTCAAATCACAAACCTTCCAATTAGCAGCTGAGTGCATTAACTGTTTGCACCACCCAGAGACTCCTTGGCACAGTAAGGTGGAGAAGAAGGCTGGGACTGCATGGACAGACAGGGAACAGCAGAATCTTCTTGACTTTGCCTTGTGGGCTACGTGGACCTCTGGTCACTTGGAAGAGGTTAGACTCATGAGCACGCGCACAGGACATTCCCATGGTTAGGGAGGAAATTGGGAAGGTCAGAACATGGCTGCTGCCTCTGGGGCCTGAGGACCTAAGAGCGTGAGGACAGGTATGAGAAGATCCTGAAGGGGTAAAGGGTGGTCCAAGAGAGAGCCAGAGGGGTTTGAAGACAATGCAGTCTGTTCCACAATTCTCAGTCCCAGGAGTCACAGAGCTCATTAAGGTGTTGGTAATGGGAGTGTTCTTTCCCTCTGTCCAGCACCTCACTTCACTTAGGTACCCCTTCTCTTCCTGTTCTTTGCCCCGTCTTGCATTGTTCTCTTTCTCCTCAGCCTTCTCTCTTCTCTGCCCTTTAATGCCTATCTTCTCTGCCCTTTGTTGCATCATGTCTGTTTTTATGCTTTTTGTCTCTTCTGGAGAAAAAAATTCCAATATTTTAATATTCCTTCTCGTTTTTCTCCATTTCCTCACTTCTTTTCTCTGTTTCATTGACGTTTCCCATTACTCATTTTATCTCTCCCATCCTCTCTTGGTCTTAGTTGGTGTTTCGCTTCATTCACTTCCTTTCTAATCCCTCATCCAATAATCAACTGTCTCTTCCTCCTGTGCCTCCCTTGGATTCTGTCCTGTCACTCTATGAGGACGGTTGCCACCATTCCCTAGGGGGGGATTCTCAAGACCCCTTGTGTATTTGCTCCCTGGTTCTATGACTGCAGTGTGCTCTCAGCCAGCTTTGGCAACAAAAGGTTCCTCACCACTTCCCAAAGGTGACACTGAGCATCCAATAGAAGTTAACTTTTCTGTAAAAAATATGAATTTATTACATTTACTCTTTTCAGAAAAAAATTTTCTAATTGTTACTTGTTCTAGATGATTTAAAATGTTATGATAGAAAGTAAGCTTAAGGAGAAAATATTGTCCAGATACATCAGTTAAGTTCTGACAATTTTCACTTAAATTCAAGGAATACAAGAAAACATTCTTGTCAAAAACTCAAACATTGCAAGTCAAGCTAGAGTTCCTCTTTGATCACAAACCCCAAGCCCCACCCCTTCTCCAGAGGTAACTACTGTTTTCTTTATGCTCTATATCCTATGCCATCTCATATTTCTCATAGTATTACCCACCCACGATATTTCCAAACTCTATAATTTCTACTAACTCAATAGGTAAACGTGAGCCCTGGTGGTTCAGCAGTTAAGCACTTGTTTGCCAGCCAAAAGGCTGGCGATTTGAATTCTCTGTAGGACAAAAGATTTACAGCCTTGGAAATCCTACAGTTCTACTCTGTCTTATAGGGTCATTTTAGTTGGAATTGACTCGATGGGCAATGGGTTTAATGGGTAAACAGCTGTATCTTTGTTTTCATTTGAATTTCTCCAGTTAATTGTGAGATAAAGCAATCTTTTTAATATATATATAAGGTTTATCTGGATTTTCTTTTTGGAGAATTACTGCTCATTTTGTTTAACTTTTTCCTTATTAATTTGTGGGTAGTCTTATATATTTTGAATATGAACCTGTTTTCAATTTTATATTGTAAATATTTTGTCCACTTTTTATGCCTTATTTAATGAGGCTATTCCTAATAAAGAAGCCCCTGGTGGTGAAGTGGTTAAGGAGCTCAGCTGCTAACTGAAAAGTGGGCGATTCAAACAAGAAAGATGTGGCAATCTGTTTCCATAAATATCTACACCCTTAGTAACCCTATGTGGCAGGTCTACTCTGCCCCGTAGGGTTCCTATAAGTCGGAATCGACTCAACAGCAGTGGGTTTATTTTATTTTATTTTTTGTTTTTTTTATTCCTACTCCAAGATCATAAACACATTCTCCTATATTTTCTTCTGTTAGTGTTGTAATTGTTTCTCACTTAATTCTTTAATCTGTCAGGAATTTATTTTTATGTGTGATATGAGGTAGGAATCTAGTTTTATTTTGTCAAAACAGGTAGGCAATTGCCCCAAATCATGTACTGAATAGCCTTTCTTTCCCTAAACCAAACCCACTGCCATCAAGTCGATTCTGAATCATAATGACCCCATAGAGTTTCCAAGGCTGTAAATCTCTATGGAAGCAGACTGCCACATCTTTCTGCCATGGAGCCACTGGTGGTTTTCAAACACTGACCTTTCAGTTAACAGTCCATCACTTTAACCACTGAGCCACCAGGGCTCATTTCCCTAGAAAAACATTTAATTCTATTCTTTTGATGATATTGGAAATTTTCACACATAAATGGTCTTACTCTGGCCTTACTCTGTTCTATTGGACAATTTGTGTATTTCTTCATCAATACCAGGCTCTTTTAATTAATATAGCTTTATACAGGCATACCTCATTTTTCTGTTCTTCACTTTATTGCACTTCTCAGACACTGTGTTTTTTATAAGTTGAACTTTTGTGGCAACCCTGTGTCTGCATCAAGCAAGATGACTGGCACCACTTTTCCAACAGCATATGCTCACTTTGTGTCTCTGTGTCACATTTTGATAATTTTTGCAATATTTCAAACTTTTTGATTATTATTGTATTTGTTACGGTGATCTGTGATCTTTGATATTACGATTGTTACTGCTTTGGGACACCGTGAACTGTACCTGTATAAGGCCGTGGACTGAGCCCAGGTAAAGACAGTGAACTTAATAAATGTTGGGTATGTTCTGACTTCTCCACCAACTAGCTGTTCCTCTCTTTCTCTCCCTCTCCCTGGGCCTACCTATACCCTGAGACACAACAATACTGAAATTAGGCCAATTAATAACCCTACAATGGCCTCTAAGTGTTCAAGTGAAAGGAAGAGTTGCACACCTCTCACTTTCAATCAAAAGCTAGAAATGATGAAGCTTAGTGAGGAAGACATGTCGAAAAGCTGAGATAGGCCAAAAGCTAGGCCTCTTGTGCCAAACAGCCAAGCTGTGAATGCAAAGGAAAAGTTCTTGATGGAAATGAAAAGTGCTACTCCCGTGAACACATTAATGATAAGAAAGTGAAAGAGCCTTATTGCTGATATAGAGAAAGTTTTAGTGGTCTGGATAGAAGCTCAAACCAACACAACAGTCCCCTAAGCCAAAGCCTAACCCAGAGAAAGGCCCTAACTCTCTTCAATTCTGTGAAGGCCGAGAGAGGTGATGAAGCTGCAGAAGGAAAGTTTGAAGCTACCAGAGGTTGGTTCATGAACCTTAAGGAAAGAAGCTGTCTCCACAATAAAAAAGTTCGAGGTGAAGCAGCAAGTGCTGATGTAGAAGCTGTAGCAAGTTATCCAGAAGATCTAGCTAAGGTAATGGATGAAGACAACAGATTTTCAGTGTAGATGGAACAGCTTTATATTGGAAGAAGATGCCATCTAGGACTTTCATAGCTAGAGGGGAGAAGCCAATGCCTGGTTTCCAAGATTCAAAGGAGAAGCTAACTCTCTTTTTAGGGGCTAACGCAGCTGGTGACTTTAAATTGAAGCCAATGCTCATTTACCATTTTGAAATGCCTAGGGCCCGTCAATTACTCATATGCAAGTTCAAGCTGAAACTGAAGAAAATCAGAGCAAGTCCACAGGAACCAAATATGACCTTGAGTATATCCCACCTGAATGTAGAGACCGTCTCAAGAATAGATTTGATGCATTGAACACTAGCGACCGAAGACCAGACGAGTTGTGGAATGACATCAAGGACATCATCTATTAAGAAAGCAAGAGGTCATTGAAAAGAAAGGAAAGAAATAAAAGACCAAGATGGGTGTCAGAGAAGACTCTAAAACTTGGTAATGAATGTCAAGCAGCTAAAGCAAAAGGAAGAGAGGATGAAGTAAACGAACTGAACAGAAGATTTCAAAGGGCGGCTTGAAAAGACAAAGTGAAGTATTATAACGACATGTGCAAAGAGCTGGAGATAAAAAACCAAAAGGGAAAAACACACTTGACATTTCTCAAGCTGAAAGAACTGAAGAAAAAATTCAAACCTCAAGTTGCAATAGTGAAGGGTTTTATGGGGAAAATATTAAACGATGCAGGAAGCATCAATACCAAAAAGAATTAATGTTCAACCATTTCAAGAGGTAGCATATGATCAGAAACCAGTGGTACTGAAGGAAGAAGTCCGAGCTGCACTGAAGGCATTGGTGAAAAACAAGGCTCCAGGAATTGACAGAATATCAACTGAGATATTTCAACAAACGGATGCAGCGCTGAAGGTGCTCACTTCTCTATGCCAAGAAATATGGAAGACAGCTTCCTGGCCAACTGACTGGAAGAGATCCATATTTATGCCTATACCCAAGAAAGGTGATCCAACCGAACGTGGAAATTAGAGAACAATATCATTAATATCACACACAAGCAAAATTCTGCTGAAGATCATTCAAAAACATCTGCAGCAGTATATCTACACGGAACTGCCAGAAATTCAGGGCAGTTTCAGAAGAGGACGTGGAACCATGTCAGATGGATCCTGGCTGAAAGCAGAGAATACCAGAAGGATGTTTACCTGTGTTTTATTGACTATACAAAGGCATTCGACTGTGTGGATCATAACAAATTATGGATAACATCGCAAAGAATGGGAACTCCAGAAGACTTAATTGTGCTCATGAGAAACCTTTACAAAGATCAAGAGGAAGTTGTTTGGACAGAACAAGGGGATACTGATTGGTTTAAAGTCTGGAAAGGTGTGTGTCTGGGTTGCATCCTTCACTAAACTGATTCAGTCTGTATGCTGAGCAAATAATCTGAGAACCTAGACTATATGAAGAAGAACAGGGCATCAGGATTGGAGGAAGACTCATTAACAACCTGCGTTATGCAGATGACAAAACCTTGCTTGCTGAAAGTGAAGAGGACTTGAAGTACTTACTAAAGATCATCAAAGACCACAGCCTTCAGTATGGATTGCACCTCAACATAAAGAAAACAGAAATCCTCAGAAATGGAACAATGAGCAACATCATGATAAATGGAGAAAAGATTAAAGTTGTTAAGGATTTCGACATATTAAAAAAACAACACCTTACATTGAGTAAATCTGCTGCTAAGGACTTCTTTAAAGTGTTTAAAAGCGAAGATGTCACCTTGAAGACTAAGGTGCGCCTGACCCAAGCCATAGTATTTTCAATCCTATCATATGCATGTGAAAGCTGGGCAATGAATAAGGGAGACCAAAGAAGAATTGATGCCTTTGAACTGTGGTATTGGTGAAGAATAGCGAACATACCGTGGACTGCCAAAAGAACAAGCAAATCTGTTTTGGAAGAAGTACAACCAGAATGCTCCTTAGAAGCAAGGCTGTGAGACTGCATCTTACATACTTTGGACATGGTGTCAAAACCAAAAAAAAAAAAAAAAAACCACTGCCGTCAAATTGATTCCGACTCATAGCAACTCTATAGGACAGAGTAGAACTGCCTGATAGAGCTTCCAAGGAGCGCCTGACAGATTCAAACTACCGACCTTTTGGTTAGCAGCTGTAGCCCTTAACCACTATGCCATCAAGGTTTCCAGACATGTCAGGAGGGATCAGTCCCTGCAGAAGGACATCATGCTTGTCAAAGTACGGGGTCAGCAGAAAAGGGGAAGACCCTCAACGAGGTGGATTGACACAGTGGCTGAAACAATGAGCTCAAGCATAACAATGATTGTAAGGATGGTCCAGGACAAGGCAGTGTTTCGTTCTGTTGTGCATAGGGTTGCTACAAGTTGGAACTGACTCAACAGCACCTAACAAGATAACAACAACAACAGGGCACTTAAGACTCGTGATTCCTCTGATGGATCTGGGCAAAGTAAATTGAAAACCTTTTTTTTTTAATGATATATATATCTATACAATTATACCATACACACTCTGTACCTTGCCTTTTCACAATGTAATTTAGAAAGAATTCTACATCAACACATAAAAACCAACGTCATTCTGTTTTTTATTTTCATATTATTCCATTGTCTATTCATCCTTACCCCTATTAATGGATCTTTAGATTGTTTTCAGTCTTTTTTCTACTGTGAAACATGTGAGAACCTGGAACTCTATGGGACTGCTTTGTTTTTCCAGATTTTGCCAATTTTCTGCCTTTGACAGGGTGCAGTCTTACCACTTCTACTTGCTTTAGTGGAAAATATTTATGCTTTCTTCTCTGACTGGTTGCTGCCTTACACAGTTTCCAGCTCTCGCAGGTTTTACTGTATAAACAACTATATACCAGACCGCCTTGTCTATAGTCATTACACCAATGTGCAATATATCTGTAAGATGAATTCTTGTAAGTAGAACTGCTTAGTCAAAAAGCATTTTTATTTTTTAAATGTCTTGCTGTTAGTCAGAATTGACTTGACAGCATTGGGTTTAGTTTCTTTGGTTTGCACTCTGAATGCTCCTTTTTAATAGCATCTTTTTTTGTTTCATGTGTATACTATCTTTCTTTGTCTCATCCCATGTTGACGAGAAGAATTTTTAAAACTTTTCCTATACAGGCTCTTTTTTTATCCTTATTGCTTTGTTGTTTTCCTTTCTTTCTTCCATGAAGGAAAGTTTTTTTTTTTTTAAGGTATCTGCGGATGCTTGGTTGTCTGTTCAAATTAATTTAAAAAAATTGAATATCTGAGCGTGTGGGTGGGGCATGTCAATTGTGGTTTCATTTTGGGTGATATGACTGGGTTTTTGTTTTTTTTTTTAAACTTCCAGTATCAGCGTCTTCTGGAGCTGGGAGAGGGGGTGGTGCATCTTCTAACTTCTAGCCTGAAGGGAATAAATCTGGGTCCCAGGAGCTGAGTGAGAGGAGACCAGGGCATCCCTGCTTTCCTCACATAATTCCTTTGTGTTCACAACACCTCCACCTCAACTGCTCTTGATGGCCCCTTGTCCTGTAACTCTTTACCTCATCTTCCCTGGGGAATTAGTCTCCCACTTCCTGCCAGAGTGTAAGAGGGGCGGAGTCTATATATGTAGAGTGGTAAGAGATCTGTGCATCCACATGCTCCTTCAGCAGACTCTCCATAAATCCCTGTTTTCAGTCTTACCCTTACCCTCACTTATGTTTGGTGACTCCTGCCACCAACTCTTGAGTCCCTGTGGACATTCTGTGGTGTACATCAGTCTACCCCTTTCCTCACCATCACCATAGAACTCAGTCTTCTTACGTCCACAAGTTGGTTCTCACCCACCCATGTGCTTCCAGCTGCCAAAAATATTTTTATTGTCTTCTTCCTTGTTCTCACTGTATTTGTGACAACACTCATTCTAGTGGGAATTTTGAAGGGAATAGTGATTCAGTGTGTTCTATTTGCCATTTTAATTCAGAAGTAGAGCTATTTATACACCATGGTTCCTGGGACCCTGGATACTGAGGATAACTTTTAGTTATCCTCAGGCTACTGAGACTGAGAAATGTAGGGCTGTTCTTAATGCAAATTCCCTCTTCTCTCCCCGCCACACAGATAGCATTCTTCCTGCAAATAAGACTTGTAGTTGTGTGGGTTTTTTTTTTATTAGATCTTTTATTCTATTCTATCTTCTCTGCTCCTTGGAACGAAACTGGGTCCAGAGGGGTTCCTTACACCAGACTACTCACCTGCTCTCACAGGTGCAAACTAGTACTGTTGGTTTTGGCCCTCAGTGTATACCCTCTCTTTGCAGAGGGTATTTTTGTGATCTGTACTTAAAGGTGTCCTTTTCCACTTTCTCCATTACTGTTGCTCAGTCTCCACTGTGTTTGGTGTTCCTTCCATACTTTCGTAGCTTCAGCTTTTAGCTATCCCAAGTCTGTCCAGTGTGGATTTTGGGCTTCTGCTTTCAATTTTCTTTGTGCTTCAGGGTGACTTCTGAGAGGATTCTCACTCTGTATTCCCATTTTTAAGCCAGACGTGTCCAATTGGGATTTTAGTTGAGATCACATGGACTTTATGGACTAATTTTGGGAAGAATTTACATCCTTACTGTTTGAGCCTATCTATCCAAGAATATGCATATCTTCCCATTTCTTCAGACCTTCTTCTATGACTTTCAGTCAAGTTTTTCTTTTTTTTGTCTGTGTTTTCAGTGAAGTTTTATAATTTTTAACATTAGGGCTCTTTCTTAGGTACTTCACAGTTTTTGTTTCAATTGTGAATAAGATATATGTATTTTTTCTATTACTTTTACTAATGGGTTATTGGTATTATATGAGAAACCTGTTGATTTTTCTGATCTTGTGTTGGGTGGTGTGTATAATGTAACTGCTTTTAAAATGAATTATATTTATATGTTCCTTGTGGAAAATTTGTAAAGTTCTAGAAAATTGTGAGGAAAAATAACCCTTAACTCCACCACACAGTTACTATATAGGAACATTTCCTTCCAGTCTTTAGAAAGACTTAGGAATACTTTTTTTCTCTCTCTCTGCATATATATGTATATATATTTTGCTCAATAGCTCTATCTTTCATGGTAGTTACAGGAATTAAATGCAAGGATGCAGCAGTGTTCATTTCAGTGCCTGGCACATGAAAAAGACTCAAGTAATGCTAGCCACCATCATTTTTAAACTCTTAGGAATTGTTTATGTTATCATCTCCAATTTTTACTGTTACTCTGTAAGTTAGTATGGCTATCCCAATTTAAGATAAGGAAGCCAAGGTTCAAAGACATTATTGAAGGTGTCCAGTTCATACATCTGGTAAATGCCTTTGCTACTTTCATATTTTTTCTTGTAAAAGCAAATCCTGAAGTGAGACTGGCCTAGAGCTTTGTAAGAGATAACAACTACATGAACTGGAGAATAGACACCTATTCTTAGCAGAAGCAGAAGCAGTTGCCCACTTTAGTAATAAATAGATTAATATTCCCTTTTCAACAAAGTCACAAAGCCCTAGAAAATGAAAGAAAAAAACCCATCTGCATCTTTGTTAGAGATTTTTTTCATAAAGAGGCCAAGCCTTTTATTCTAAACCCATTTAAAAAGGGAAATACATCAGGCAAAGTTATAATATCCTTGATATTACAGCCCTAAATTTATATCACCTGCTTTCAGATCCCAACCCTCCCTGGGTGCATCCTTCTGCCGGAACAATGGTCTGGGTGGGAAACCAGACTCTCATTCCCCACTTCATCCTCCTTGGCCTCTTCACCCACTCCCCGCTGCACTTCTTCTTCTTCTCCATCATCATGGTCATGTTTCTGGTGGCCCTGTCTGCCAATGGGCTCATGATCCTCCTCATCAATTTTGACTCCTGCCTCCACAGCCCCATGTACTTCTTCCTCAGCTGGCTGTCCCTCATGGATCTCATGCTCATCTCCACCATTGTGCCACGGATGGCTGTGGATTTCCTCCTGGGTGGTGGCACCATCTCCTTCACAGGCTGTGGGCTCCAGATCCTCTTCTTCCTCACCCTCCTGGGGGATGAGTGCTTCCTGCTGGCCTTCATGGCCTATGACCGCTACGTGGCCATCAGCAACCCACTGAGGTACTCGGTGGTCATGAGCCGTCGTGTCTGCTGGATCATGGTGGCGGGGTCCTGGCTTTTTGGACTGGTGGACGGGCTGATCCAGGCTGTCTTCACCCTCCGCTTCCCCTACTGCAGCTCCCAGGAGATTGACCACTTCTTCTGCGATGTTCCCACTGTGCTCAAGCTGGCCTGTACTGATACTTCCCTTTATGAGACCATGAACTATGTCTGCTGCATGCTCATGCTGCTCCTACCCTTCTCTGTCATCTCTGCCTCCTACCTGTGGATCCTGGTGGCTGTGCTCTGCATGCACTCCACTGAAGGCCGGCAGAAGGCCTTTGCTACCTGCTCCTCCCACATGGCAGTGGTTTCCCTCTTCTATGGGGCTGCCATGATCACCTACATGCGGCCCCAGGCTTACCACTCCTCAAAGCAGGACAAGGTGGTCTCCGCCTTCTATACCATGATCACCCCCATGCTCAACCCTCTCATATACAGTCTGAGGAACAAGGAAGTAACTGGGGCTCTGAGGAAACTCCTGGGAAGATGTCCCTGTGGCAGGGAGACAGAGCTAGGTTGGCACCAGCAGATACGGGATTCTTGACTCGGGAATTTGGATTAGCTAATATATATATATATTTTTAATGGCATCATCTGATAGAGCAGAAACAAATGTAGCTTACTAGAAATAAAAGTCTTACTCTGACCAAGGTTAATCAGGATTAACACATTGATTCAATCCATCAGAGGCATGCTGAGTGTAGGCAATAAGTAAGAAAGGCTGGGGCCTATGGGGTTACAAAAAGTAGAAGACACAGACAGAAATATTTATCCCCACAGCTCCTGGGAGAGTCAGCAGGTGACAGCTCTCAGCAGCACCCCTCTCTAGGAATTGACCGTGGCTGAAGAGAGCCACTATGCCCACAGTCATGCCCTCTCCTTGGGGGCTGCCTGAATCCCATGACTGATCAATAAAGGTATGAAGACCCCCTTGCCTTGTCTCAGTTTGGGACAACCCTGAAGAATCATTCCAGCTCTGAGCTCTCCATAGGATAAGTTGAGGTATCACTGGCAACTTCTCCTTCTATCCAATTTTGTTTCCTCAACTCCCTTCCCTCATCATAGGTTTTGGTCCTGAGAGCACTCTCTTAGAAACCTCCTGCATGCAAATCCTGTCTAAGTCTGCTTCCAGAAAACCTGACCTGTGACACAGAAACTCAGGAGTAATGGTAAGTTAAAGTAGAATTTGCTATAAATGGTCAGGTACATGCACTCAGTATACAATGTGGGCACCAAGAAAGGGCCATAACATCATTTTGGTGATAGAAAGAGGTCAAAGAGGTTTCATGGAGACACCTAAGAGAGGTTTCATGCAGAGGCGGCAAACCTAAATGCCCACAGGTACAGATGGAAGTGTCAATAAGGGGAGCTGTCTAGTGGGTGACAAGGGTGAATGGGGCACTCATCCCTCAACTAAAGCCGCTAGACTGTTCTGTTCCACACAGGATGGGTGAGCTTTGATGTTAGGAAGGAGATTAAGTTAATATTTGGCACAGGCTAAAGGAGCAACCACAGATGGGCCTAATATTTGGCTCTGGGAACCTAGAGGGCAGCACTAAGCACCAGCTGGGGTAAAGCAGAGGAGAAGTGTGTGTGTGTGTGTGTGCGCGCGCGCGCGCGCGCGAACAGGATGCTAGACAGCAGAGGAAGGGCTTTCATGATGTGCCCCACCCTTTCCGCAATGTTAACTAAGATGGAGACTCAGATCTCCACATCCTTCCTGATTCCAGGGACAGCCCTAGGAAACCCCCTTCTTGGAGTTCTGTGCCCTGAAGTCTTCATGGTCTAAGAATGTTCTACTCCCATAGGTTTTACTCTGTCCCACATCTCAACCCTGACCATAGTGGGAAATGCTAGAATTGAAGGGAGCCAAGTTAAAGGGGGTTCCTGCAGTTGAAGGAGTGTTATTTGAGGTTTCATGCAGTTCTACAGCTCTGTTGCTTGGCTGAGGAGTGGGGAAGCAGGTAGTTCTTTGAGGAAAGAGGTGCAACCTAGCAAAAATCTTTTCACTGTTCTAGCCCTCCTTATATTTCTACTCAAGGAAGCAAATAAACAAAATGACAAAAAAAAAAAAAAAAAAAACCCGATACAATCATGTATTCTCAGGACTTGATATAAATCCAAAGATTTTAAGGGTAATCATAATCTGAATGACCTACGTTTGAGAGAAGCAAATGCTAGTGAAGTTCATGTTAAACTTACAGGCATTACTTACATCTTCCTAGCTGCCTCTTAGAGTACTTAGTGGTGCCTCTAAGAGGCCAGGACTATTAGAAGCCACAGGAAAACCATAACAGGTGGGTATACACGAGGGGACCCCTAAGTGTGCCTGGAATCGATTTCCAGGGGGCGTTGAGAGGGCTGTGGTACAGGCAGGCCAGGTTTATCCACAATGCACTTCCAGGTTTCTCCTGCTCTTGCTACCACCGCTGTCCCCAGAGACCCACCCTCTCCCTTCATGATGCATGGAATCCCATGAAAATCTAAGAGATTTTTGCTTGAGCAACTGTCTAAATGGGCTGGCCTGTGTTTGTGTATCTCTTATTTCCCTTTCCTCATTCAACTTTGCATTTGGGATGGTAATCTCCCAATTAATCAGAAAGTTGTGTTTCCTTTAAGCACATTACTAATGTAGTCACACCTCAGCAAAAGAGAGATGAGGCACAAGTGCAAACCTGAGTGATACTTTTGAAAGACTGTGACAGGTTGGTGTTTTTCATGGAAACCTGTATTTAATTAAACCTGTATTCAATTTCGTTAGGAATTCATCAGCCTTTACACTAAAAGGGTTCTTTCATTGTAGCTTCTGTGACATGCACTGAGAGTTGGTAAAGCCAAGTGGCTTCGATCTTTATCTTTTTCACCATTCTGTATCTCTCCAGGCCACAGCCAGCCTCTGTCAGGGGCTGACAGTTAGCAAGATGAGTTGAGCAAAAGGGAGTCAGTAAGGATACCTAGAGGATAGAGGCATGTCATCTTAATGTTTGACCCTGGTGGAAAGACAAGAGTAGAAATGCCTGGGGTAAGTGGGTGAGGGTGGAATAGAGTGAGGATTTTTTTGAAAGATGATGACATCTGACTTCTAGATTAAGGTGCTATGGTGCATTCACAAATTGTAAACATCTCTCCTCAAAAACATATAGTGATAACAGATGAAATCTAAAAACAGGAAACCAAAAGGCCACAGCTGCTTTCAAATATAAGCAAATTCGTAGGATAGAGAAAATAGAGAAGTGCTAAAAAGTGAGCAGGACCGAAACTGTCGTCTTGCTGAGGTGTAAGCTTTGACATCTCCAAGGTGGAGAAGAGTTCAGATCCTATGGAATGAAGGACACTAAAAGATTCCATGCATGACGAGGAACAAGAGCCACACTTGCAGGCTGGAGCTAACAGCTGTGGAGAGACTAACACCCCACCCCACCCTCAAAACTGAAAAATCTGCTGCCAAGTGCTGCCTGGGGTCCAGTTCCCGGTGAGCTGCAGGCCAGGGGAGGCACAGCTGGAGTATGGTGCCCAACCACTTAGCTCTGCCACAGTGTCAGCATCACATTGGAACCAAGTCCAAGTTCTCATTTCGAGACTTGCTTCAGAATATGGTACCCACAAGTCTGGAAAGAAGCAACCAGAAACCACTGAGCAGAGCAGGGTGGGGGCGGGGTATGTGCTTTTTTTGGGAGGGCATGCGTGTGACAGACCAAAAAAAAAAAAAAGATAAGAATAAAAATATAAAGCCTCCCCTACAAAAAGAGCCTGAAAACAAAACCAAAGCATAAATGTAAACCGTGAGCCAAATTTTGATGCTAATAAAGAAAGTTAACAACGTTAAAAATCAGAACTGTAATTCACTGAAAATAAAATTCATTTATAGAAGCATTGGACAAAGAATTTAAAATAATATTTTGAAGGTGTGTAAAGAGACAAGCGAAGGTGTATTTCCCATCAAAATAGAATAGAAAACAGTAAGCAAAAATGGTAAAAAATGAGCTATCGATATTGGCTGTGCAAAAGAACTGATTAAAATATTTGAGGTAAAAATGTCACGTTAAAATAAAAAAGCACAATAATTGGAATAAACTCCACACTGGACCCAGTTGAAGAGAAAATTGGTTCATCGAAAGCTGGTCCCAGAGAATTCACTCAGAATTCAGCCTAAAGAAGCATGGAATATAAAAATATGAAAAGTTAAGAAACCTGTAATATAGACCAAGGTGCTTCAAATTAGTTTAATATGAATTCTATCAGAAGGACCCAACCATTTCAGGAGGCAGCATATGAGCACATGACCAAGAGCTGATGGTATTGAAGGAAAAAGTCCAAGATGCACTGAAGGCATTGGCGAAAAACAAGGCTCCAGGAATTGACATAATTCCAAAACTGAGATGTTGGTACAAACAGATGCAACACTGGAAGCTCTCGCTGGTCTATTCCAAGAAATTTGGAAGACAGCTACCTGGCCAATTGAGTGGAAGAAATCCATATTTGTGCCCGTTCCAAAGAATGATCAAGCAGAATGTGGAAATTATCAAATGGTATCATTAATATCACATGCAAGTAAAATTTTACTGAAGATAATTAAAAAATGGTTGCAGCCGTACATTGACAGGCAACTGGCAGAAATTCAAACAGGACTCAGGAGAGGACATGGAACCAGGAATATCACTGCTGATGTCAGATGGATCTTGGCTGACAACAGAATACCAGAAAGATGTTTGCCTGTGTTTTATTTACTATGCAAAGACATTTGACTGTGTGGATTATAACAAATTATAAACAATGCTGCAGAAAGGGGAATTCCAGAACACTTAACTGGGCTCATGAGGAACCTGTAATAGATCAAGAGCCAATCACTGGAACAGAATAAGGGGATACTGTGTGGTTTAAAATCAGGAAAGGTGTGCATCAGGGTTATATCCTTTCACCATATTTATTCAATCTGTATGCTGAGCAAATAATCCAGGAAGCTAGACTGTATGAGGAAGAACGGGACATCAAGAGTGAAAGAAGACTCATTAACAATTTGCAATATGCGGATGACACAACTTTTCTTGCTAAAAGCGAAGAGGAGTTGAAGCACTTACTGATGAAGATCAAAGACTACAGCCTTCAGTATGAATTGCACTTCAACATAAAGAAAACAAAAATTCTCACAACTGGACTAATAAGCAACATGATGATAAATGGAGAAAATATCAAATTTGTTAAAGATTTCATTTTGCTTGGATCCACAATCAATGACCATGGAAGCAGCAGTCAAGAAATCAGGGGACATATTTCAATTGGCAAATCTGCTGCAAAAGCCTCTTTGAGGAGTTAAAAAAAAAAAAAAATGTTGGGAACAAAGGTGTGTCTGACCTAAGCCATGGTTATTTTCAATTGCCTCATACGCATGTGAAAGCCGGACAGTGAATAAGGAAGACCGAAATAGAATTGATGCCTTTGAATTATGGTGTTGGCAAAGAACATTTAATATACCATAGATTGCCAGATAGGTGAGTAACACCTTTTCTAGAGTGAATACTGTCAGGAGTAGAGGAAAAGCACCAGAGAATGGAAGGCTGCCAGTGATATGAGCACCTTTTCCATGTTGGGCATTTCACACATCTTATTTTACTTATCTTTCTAGCAGCTTTATAAAGCCTTTATTCCTATTTTACAGCTGAGTATGTATCAGTGTGTCATTTCTTTTTTATACCTGAATAATATTCCATTGTACAGATATACCACATTTTGCTTACCCAATCAGTTGCTAATGGACATTTGGGATGTTTCCACGTTTTAGTTATTTTGAATAGTGCTGCTATGAATATGTATGTACAAGAATTCATTTGAGCCTGTGTTTTTAATTCTTTTGGGTATCTCCCTGTGCGTGGAATTGTTGAGTCATACGGCAACTCTATGTTTATATTTTTGAGGAACCACCAAATTGTGCCACAGTGGCTGAAACATTTTATATTCCCATGCCTGTCTGTTAGGCCTAGTGGGTTTCTAGTGGGTTTGTTTTTCAAATCCTCTATTTCCTTATTGATTTTCTGTCTGGATCTTTTACCCATTATTGAAAGTGAGATATTGAATTCTCCAACTATTATTGTAGAACTGCCCATTTTTCCCTTCAATTCTGTCAATTTTTGCTTCATATATTTTGAGACTCTCTTGTTAGGTTCATATATGCCTATAACTGTTATATCTTCTTGATGAATTGACCCTTTTATCAATACATAATAAACCAAAAACCAAACCCATTGCCGTGGAGTTGACTCCGACTCATAGCAACCCTATAGGACAGAGTAGAACTGTCCCATAGCGTTTCCAAAGAGAAGCTGGTAGATATGGACTGCCGACATTTTAGTTAGCAGCCGAAGGCTTAACCACTGAGCCACCAGAGCTCCATCATTATACAATGGCCTTCTTTACCTCTCGTAACAGTTTCTGACTTAAAGTCTCTTTTGTCTGATATTGGTATAGCCACCCCAGCTCTCTGTTGTTTACTATTTGCATGGAGTATCTTTTTTCATTCTTTCACTTTCAATTTATGTAAGTTTCTTGTAGATAGCATACAGTCGTTGTCAGATGCCATTGAGTCAGTTCTGACTCATAGTGACCTTATGTACAACAGAATGAAGCACTTCCTGGTCCTTTGCCATTCTCACAATCATTGTGCTTAAGCTCATTGTTGCAGCTACTATGTCAATCCATCTCTTCATGGTCTTCCTCTTTTTCACTGATCCTCTACTTTACCAAGCATGATGTCCCTCTGCAGGGACTGATCCCTCCTGATAACATGTCCAAAGTATAGTGTCACCATCTTTGCTTCTAAGGAGCATTCTGGCTGTACTGCTATCAGGACAGATTTGTTTGTTCTTTTGGCAGTCCAGGATATATTCAACATTCTTTGCCAACACCATAACTGAAAGGCGTCAATTCTTCTTTGGTTTTTCTACTCATTGTCCAGCTTTCCCGTACATATGAGGTGATTGAAAGCATCATGGCTTGGGTCAGACGCACCTTACTCCTCAAAGCGACATCTTTGCTTTTTAACACTTTAAAGAGGCCTTTTGCGGCAAGTTTGCCCAGTGCAATGCACTGTTTGATTTTTTGACTGCTGTTTCTATGGGTGTTGATTGTAGGGCCAAATAAAATGAAATCCTTCACAACTTCAGTAATTTCTCCTTTTATCACGATGCTGCTTCTTGGTCTAGTAGTGAGGTTTTTTTTTCTTTATGTTGAAGTATAATCCATACTGAAAGCTCTAGTCTTTGATCTTCATCAGTAAGTGCTTCAAGTCCTCTTCACTTTCAGCAAGCAAAGTTGTGCGTTTGCATATCACAGGTTGTTAATGAGTCTTCCTCCAATCCTGATGTCCCATTCCTTCTTCATATAGTCCAGCTTCTTGCCTTATTTGCTCAATATACAGATTGAATAAATATGGTGCAGGGATACATCCTTGACACACACCTTTCCTGACTTTAAACCACACAGCATCCCCTTGTTTGTCTGAATGACTGCCTCTTGGGCTATGTACAGGGTCCTCATGAGCACAGTTAAGTGTTCTAGAATTCCCATTCTTTGTGGTATTATCCATAATTTTGTTACATCTGCACAGTCGAGTGCCTTTGCATAATCAACAAAACACAGGTAGACATCTTTCTGGTTGGTATTCTCTGTTTTCAGCCAAGATCCATCTGACATCAGCAATGATATCCCTGGTTCCATGTCCTCTACAGAAACCTGTTTGAATTTCTGGCAGTTCCCTGTTAGTGTACTGCTACAACCATTTTTGAATGACCTTCAGCAAAATTTTACTTGAGTGTGATATTAATAATATTGTTCAATAATTTCCACATTTGATTGGATCACCTTTATTTGGAATAGGCATAAATATGGATCTCTTTCAGTTGGTTGGCAAGGTAGCTGCCTTCCGAATTTCTTGGCATAGGCAAGTGAGCACTTCTAGCACTGCACCCAGCATATAGTTGGATCATATATATATTTTTAGTACCTGCTACCAGTCTCTGGCTTTTAATTTGGAAGTGTTATTTATCTATAACTGAAGTACATACTAATCAGGAAGGACTTCTGTCATTTTCAATTTAATTATACAGATTGTTAGATTCCTCTGAGTGCTTAGAAAATTTCACAAAGGTCACTGACCAATGTGGAATAGATAAACAAGAACAAAGGAGGCATGTGGAGACACAGCAATCATAAAATCACACATCCCCCACTTTGTGACAAGACATTTGTTAACCATGGACTTGCTTACAGTTTACCTTGTGTAAAGAATTTAACCTTCTTTCCTGAGAAGATAATTCAAAACCTTTGGAGTTTCCTGGGTAATTGAGATATGTTTGTGGTGCAGACAAATGCAGGCTGACCAGGCCACAAGGACCTAGCAGTCTCAGGAAGGAAAAAGCATGATCCAATTATGCTAAAAATTAGCCAATGGTTAATTTTCTACTCAACTTCATCTTTAAAACCTCATTGTAACTAGCCTATGAGGAGCCCTCCTTTTTTTTTTTTTTTTTTCTAAACAGGAGAGATCTTCCTGTATGCATACAGATTAACCACTCAAATAAACCCTATATGCTTTGCATTTTTGACAGAAGAATAGAAAGAAAGCTAAAGTGCCTTTCCCCCATTTTGACTCTTTTGTTCCCCCTCGAGTGACAGTGAGAGGAGCTTGGAGAGTCTGGCAGAAGCCAGATGAGGCAGGGCCTCTGGGATGGTACGCCATGTGGAGGTATTTAAGAGTTCCTGCTGTGTGTGCTAAAGACAAGAGTTCCCACTTGTGGTAGGCTGAATAGCCTGAAAAGCTATCTACATTCTAATCCCGAGAACCTGTACTTTGCCGGTGCAATTAAAGATACTGAGATGAGGATATTATCCTGGATTATCTAGGTGGGTGCTACATGTAATCACAAGTGTCTTTTTAAGAGACATGCAGTGGCAGATTAGATGACGTAAGAGCAGAAGATGATATGACCATGGAAGCAGAGAGAGATTTGAAGATGCTACGCTGCTGCAGTCTTTGAAAATGGGGTAAAGAACTACAAGATGAGGAATACAGGCAGCCACCAGAAGCTGAAAAAAAAGCAAGAAAATGGATTCTCCTCTCTGAGTCTCTAGAAGCAATCAACCTTGTTGACACCTTGATTTTAGCTCAGTGAAAGTAGTTTTGAAATTCCGGATTCCAGAACTGTAAAAGAATAAATCTGTGTTGTTTAAAGCCACAAGTTTGTGATAATTGGTTACAGCAGCCATAGGAAATTAATGAACCACTGAAGGCATAATAGGATTTGGTTTTCATTTTAAAAATATCATCATGGCTACAGTATACCAACATAGATCGAGAAGGGGCAAAAATGGCAGGAGCTGTGGAAGACCAAATGGGAAGCTGCTAAAACAGTACAGATATGCAAAGATGATGGCTCAGCTAAGCTGGCGGCAATGGGGAGACAGACAGACTTAGCCAAGCCTACTCTTCCATGGGGCCATTGGAGGCATTAATTATCCCGACGACAGCACAGAGTTTGAAGTCCCCATCAACTTGGAGAACTAAGCCAATGTCTGATCAGAAGACTTTCTCAAAAGGAGTTCATGTTAAACGTGAGAAATATTGACCAGACTGGCTTTGATGCATAGAATCTAGGGTAAGGAACCTCCTGCCTGGCTTTTTCTGGCTTGTCCTGTGGCATGTTCCTTTTCTATTATCTCTCTTGCCTCCCCTCCCATAAGTAAGTATGGGAAACTGCATGGCTTCTACAGTTCACATAAGCTAACCCTCAAATGAAGACCTTGTCTTATTCGGTGGCCCTCATCAATAATGCCACCACTTGTCAGTTTGTCATACTGTGGTGCCTTGCAAGTTGTGATGATAGAAGCTATCCCACAGGTATTTCAAATACTAGTAGGGTCACCCATAGGGACAGGTTTCAGTGGAGCCTCAAAGATTAAGACAGATTAGGAGGAAGGACCTGGTGATCTACTTCTGAAGAGAATTGGCCAGTGAAAACCTATGGATAGCAGTAGAACATTGTCTGATAGAGTGCTGGAAGATGAGCCCCTCAGGTTGGAAGGTACTCAAGATAAAACTGGGGAAGTGCTGCCTCTTTGAAGTAGAGTTTACCTTAATGATGTGATGGACTAAAGTTTTTGGAATGTTCATTTGCTGATGTGGCATGACTCAAAATGAGAAGTAACAGCTGCAGACATCCATTAGTAATTGGAACATGGAATGTACAAAGTATGAATCAAGGAAAATTTGAAGTTGTCTAAAATGAAGAGGAATACTTGAAGATTGATATCCTAGACATTAATGAGCTGAAATGGAGTGATATTGGCCATTTTGAATCAGACAATCATATGGCCTACTATGCTGGCAATGACAAATTGAAGAGAAAAAGTGTCACATTCATTGTCAAAAAGAACATTTCAAGATCTATCCTGAAGTACAACACTGTCAGTGATAGGATAATATTCATACAAGGAAGACTAGTTAATATAACTATTCAAATTTGCCCACCAAACACTAATGCCAAATATGAAGAAATTGAAGATTTTTACCAACTGAAATACATCAAACATACAATCCAGATGCATTGATAATTACTGGCAATTGGAATGCAAAAACTGGAAACAAAGAAGGATTAGTAGTTGGAAGATACAGCCTTGGTGATGGAAACAATTCTGCAGATCACATGACAGAATTTTATAAGCCCAATGACTTTTCATTGGAAATATTTTTTTCAACCACATAAACAGTGACTATACACATGGACTTTGCAAAATGGAATCCAGAGGAATCAAATCAACTGCACCTGTGGAAACAGATGATGGAGAAGCTCAATATCATCAGTAAGAACAAGGCCGGGGCCAACCGTGGAACAGACCATCAATTGTTCATATTCAAGTTGAAGCTGAAGAAAAGTAAAAAAAAAAAAATCCACAAGAGCCAAAATACAATGTTGGGTATATCCCACCTGAATTTAGAGACCATCTCAAGAATATATTTGATGCATTGAACACTAATGACCGAAGACCAGACAAGTTGTGGGATGACTTTGAGGACACCATATATGAAGAAAGCAAAAGATCATTGAAAAGCCAGGAAAGAAAGAAAAAAACAAAATGGATCTCAGAAGAGACTGTGATACTTGCTCTTGAATGTAGAATAGGTAAAGCAAATGGAAGAAACAAAGCAGTAAAAGAGCTGAACAGAAGATTTCAAAGGGCAGCTCAAGAAGACAAAGTATTATAATAAAATGTGCAAAAGCTTAGGGTTAAAAAACCAAAAGGGAAGAACATGCTTGGCATTTCTCAAGCTGAAAGAATTGAAGAAAAAATCCAAGCCTCAAGTTGCAATACCAATTGAGATGCTTCAAAACACAAATGCAACTCTTGAAGTGCTCACTTGTTTATGCCAAGAAATTTGGAAGACAGCTACCTGGCCAACCGACTGTAAGAGAACCATATGCGTGACCATTCCAAAGAAAGGTGATCCAGCGGAATGCAGAAATTATAGAATAATACCATTAATATCATAAGCAAGTAAAATTTTGCTGAAGATCATTCAAAAGTGGCTGCAGCAGTACATTGACAGGGAACTGCCAAAAGTTGAAGCTGGATTCAGAAGACGATGGGAACGAGAGATATCATTGCTGATGACAGATGGATCCTGGCTGAAAGCAGAGAATACCAGAAAGATGTGTTTACCTCTGTTTTATTGACTATGCAAAGGCATTCAACTGTGTGGATCATAACAAGTTATGAATAAAATTGCAAAGAATGGAAATTCCAGAACACTTAATTGTGCTCATGCAGAACCTGTACATAGACCGAGAGGCAGTCATTCGAACAGAACAAGGGAATACCGCGTGGTTTAAAATCAGAAAGGGTGTATGTCAGGGTTGTATTCTTTCACCATATTTATTCAATCTGTATGCTGAGCAAATAATCCAAGAAGGTGAACTATATGAAGAAGAACATGGCATCAGAGTTGGAGGAAGATTCATTAACAACCTGTGATATGCAGATGACACAACCTTGCTTGCTGAAAGCAAAAAGGACTTGAAGCATTTACTGATGAAGAGCAAAGGCTACAGCCTTCAGTATGGATTACACCTCAACATAAAGAAAACTACAATTCTCACAACTGAACCAATAAGCAGCTCATGATAAATGCAGAAAATATTGAAGTTATCAAGGATTTCTTCTCACTTGGATCCACAATCAACGCTCATGGAGGCAGCAGTCATGAAATCAAATGACGTATTGCCTTGGGCAAATCTGCAAAAGGTCTATTTAACGTGTTAAAAAGCAAAGATGTCATTTTGGGGACTAAGGTGTACTTGACCCAAGCCATGTTATTTTTAATTGCCTCATGTACATGCAAAAGCTGGACAATGAATAAAGTAGACCAAAGAAGAGCTGATGTCTTTGAATTATGGTGTCGGTGAAGAATATCAAGTATACCATGGACTGCCAGAAGAATGAATAAACGTGTCTTGGAAGAAGTATAGCCAGAATGTTCCTTAGAAGCCAGAATGGTGAGACTTTGTCTCTTATACTTTAAACACATTATTGGAAATTATCAGTCCCTGGAGAAGGACATCATAATAGGTAAACCAAAGGGTCAGTGAAAAAGAGGAAGACCCTCAACAAGATGGACTGACCCAGTGGCTGCAACAATGGGCTCAAACTTAGCAATGATTGTGAGGATGGTGCAGGCAGAGTTTTTTCTATTGTACATAGGGTCACTATGAGTTGGAACCAACTCAACAGCACCTAACAACAACAGCAATCAATAATAATGAAGCCATTAGAAAATATCCACACTGCTTAACTGGATTTAAGGAATACAGTTTTAAATAATCCATGGTCAAAGAAGAAATTACAGTGGAAATTACAACATATTTTGAACTGAATGATTAAAAAATTACAGCTTAAAAAAAAAGTACAAATACATACTATCCATCAATATAGATTGGTAAGATGCAGCCTTAGTTGTACTTAGAAGATATTTTGTAGCATTAAAAGTAGGTACTAAAAAGATACAGAAGGTTTCACTGATGATTTTTCTGAACCTTTATAACACCAATCCTAAACAAAATCTTTTCAGCAATAGAAAAAATAACATTTCCCAGCTTATTTTATTAGACCAGCTTCACCTTGATTCTATAATCTGACAAGGATATTATAAGAAAAAAAATTACAGGCCAAGCTCTCACATGAATAGAAGCCAAATTCCTAAACAAAATACTATCAAAATGAATCCAGTAATATAAAACAAAGATAATAAATCACAAAGAGTAGGGTTTATTTTAGTAATGCATGAGTGTTTTATCATTCAAAAGTCAAATATTGACATACATCGTTCTTAATAGTTATTTGTTGAATGAACAGTGTTAATAACCAATGATTGAGTGCATAAAATTACAGGACATCAGTTGAATACCAGGTTCACGAAATAATTGATCAGACTCTACTTCTTGTGACTCTGTTCTCTCCAGCTCCCAATGGCAAGGGGAGAGTGAAGACTCCCCTTAGGGAAGTATAGGCAGGTGTGTCAGTCAGGGGATATCCCAAGGGTACCTCCTTCCTTCTTAAGGTAGGAATCCGGGGTAGTTTCCAGAGCCAGGGCTATAGGGAATGAACTTTGTCCTGAAGTCAATTCATTAATTTTGGCTTGCTCCTTGGTGTGGAATGTCTCTCTCTTCCCTAGGCTCATTATAAGCTGAATGGGGTGTCCTGAGACATCTGCTCAGTGACTAGAGGTATAAACCTGGGACATGAGCTTATGATCAATTTTGTGAGAAATGGGAGAACATCCTGGATGGTTAGTTCTCTAAATTTTTATTTGGGGCCATGAAATTAGAGGGATGTGTGTAAGGAGCCTTTTTCAGCTGAACACTTGCTCAAGTATTGCCCTGAGGGCTGGATCTTTGTATACTACTTGGCTCTGACCTATCTCTACTGAGATATACTAGGTGGAGTGGAAGGTAAATATGGGGAGCTGAATGGAGGTAGGACATGCTGAAAGGAGTGAGGGGGGCACCCAACTGATGAGGGACTGAGGGTGACCGGGAAGTGGGAGAAGTCAATCTGACTTCAAGCTTCAGCCGAGAAAAAGTCAGGTGAGAACTGTACAGAGAAATCTCCTTGCTGCCAGCTAACAAAGGCTGTTGGCATAGGAGACCAGGAAAGTGGTAATTCTAGTTTTCTAGGACAAAATTGCTATCATTGTTCATCCATTCCTCAGGCACACTAGGTAGTTTCAAAGTTGTCAGGCAGATCTGTTGATTCCTTGCCACTGGGTGCCCATCTCACTGTGGTGTTGATGGTTGTGTTCCATGACTTGGTCCTTGCCCATCTTGGAAAGTACCTTCCTGTGCTGTGCTCTGTCTCCCTTTGTTGGCACATCTCTGTAACTCTCTTTGTCGGCTCTAGACAGCTTTTTCCCTGCTGGCACCATGAGAGTGGAGTTATATACAGTGCATGTAAACCTATTTCCCCATCAGAATCACCTGAGAAGCTTTTAAAAAGCCATATATGAGGGGCTCCCATCTCAAACCCAATGAACCAGAACCCCAGGGGGTGGGACCAAGGCATCTGCATTTCTAACATCTCCAGATGTCCCAGAGACATAAACAGGATTAAGAACTCCAGTCATGACTATAGGTCCACAGGATGCTTCTGTGTATCTTACTCTTTTTTCTTTCCTTTTTGTTCATTAATACCCACATATTACAGTCAATATTCTTTGTCTCTCTTTGATAGTCTTTTCAGTTTATATTAGGAGACATTCTTGAATTCTGAGTGTGACACCACAGAAACCGGAGGCACATTCTCCAGCAAAGCATCCTCAGAGACTCACTATTTGTAGAGTCAACACTGGTCCATCCCTTCCTTTGTAAATTCAGTGAATGTGTCTTGAATGCCTCCTCGAGGTTAGGCACTGTGCTAACGAGTGATGCGTAACTGTGGCATGCCCCCCATCCCTGCCCTCATATAATCCACTTACAAGTGGGATGAATGGTTGGAATGTGTCCAGGAGGCATTTCTGACATTCTCATGTGATATTTGACATCAACATTTAGCTCTGTTGCTGTGCCTGCCTGTTGCTTCCACTCCTTCTTCCTTCTCTCTTTTTGTACCCCCTCCCTACCCCCCAATACTTTACTTCCCTGCTATGTAGCAAAGAATTTACTCTTTCCCAAAATGAGATCTGGCCTTTGCCCTCAGCTTTCTGAGAGGTGATTTCTAAGCCCTTGGCATGTCATGCCTGGTAAGAGTATCTTTGTTTGCCTTGGGTCACACTGGATAGTCTAACGATGTGATTAAGGGTGGGAGTTGGTTACACTAAGTAGTAACAATGTGTTTTAGGGTGGGGGCTTTGGATCACGCAGTATCAGCTCAACCGGAGGCACTGGCAGCTGAGGTCAGTCACATAGGCACTCGATCATGGAGTCCCAATAAAGACTCTGGACACCAAGGCTTAGGGTAGCTTCCCTGGTTGACAATACTCCATGCATGTCATCGTACATCAATCCTGAGAAAGTAATGCTATTCTAACTCCATGGAAAGAGGACAGCTGGAAACTTTGCATTTGCTATTTTCTTGGACTCTCTCATATGCACTTTGTTCACTGGCTGATTTTATTGGCTGCTTGCTATTGTTATTACCATTGAGTTGATTCTGACTCATGGCAAACCCATGTGTGCAGAGTATAACTGCTCCACAGGGTTTTTGAGGCTTTAGACCTTCAGAAGCAGATTGCCAAGGCTTTCTTCTGAGGTGGGCTCAAACAGCAACCTTTCAGCTAGTAGTGGAGAGCTTAAGCATTTGCATCAGCCAGGGACCCTTTAATTAACTGTAATCATGAGTATAATGGCTTTCAGTGAGTTCTGTGGGTCCTTCCAGCAGATTATCAAACCTAGGGGTCATTATGGGAACCCTCAAAGTTATAGCTGGTGCCAGATGTGAAGGTGATCTTACGGAGACTGTTCCCTCTACCTTCTCAGTTGGCTAAACTCTCACACCATTCCTCTTAAATCTACGCCCCTGCTTCCTATTTCTATAGTTATCCACGTGCCACTTAAAACCCCTTCTCTTCTCTGGTCACGCCTGCCTCTCTTTCCTGTTTTCTACAGTCTTTCCAGAGAAATAAGATCAAATCTTGCTTGGTAACCACGGAGAGTAGGTGAGAGAAAATGGATTTTCACTGCAGGAGGAGAGGGTGGGACCCGTGTCAGAGATCCGGGCTCCGTCCTTTGGAAGAAATGGGAAATTGTTATTTTCCATGTATGATGGAGATGCCACATTCAGTTCCTTGGATCTCAAGGTATGCTAAACCTTCCCACAACAACAGCCCAGGATGATATTTTTGTTTGTTTGTTTGTTTCTCAGGGTCACTACCGTGGAACTCTGGAACCACACCACCATAATGAACTTCCTCCTTTCAGGCCTGTTCAGCCACACACCATATGGCTTCTTCCTCTTTTCCCTGGTCCTTCTGGCCTCCATGGCCTCACTGGCTGGCAACATCCTCTTCCTCTTCCTCATCCAGGCCAATGTGCACCTGCACATCCCTATGTACTTTTTCCTGAGTCAGCTCTCCATCATGGACCTGACCATGATGTGCTCTGTGGTGCCTAAGATGGCAGCCAACTTTCTTTCAGGCAGTAAGATTATCTCTCAGGGAGCCTGTGGGGCTCAGATCTTCCTAGTGGTTATGGTAGGAGGAGCTGAGTGCTTTCTCCTGGCAGTCATGGCTTATGACCGGTATGTGGCGGTCTGCCATCCCCTGAGGTACTCTGTGCTCATGAACTGGAAGGTCTGCTCCCTCATGACCAAGGCTTCTTGGATGGGTGGGGTGGCAGACAGTGTGATAAATGTGAGCATGGTCTTCAGCTTCCCCTACTGCAGCTCTCAAGAGGTAGACCACTTCTTCTGTGAAGTCCCTGCCCTGCTGCGCATCTCTTGTGCTGACACATTGCTCTTTGAGGACTTCATCTATGCTTGCTGTATAGTCATGCTGCTGCTGCCCATTGGGGTCATTGTGGCTTCTTATGCTCAAGTTCTCACAGCTGTGATCAGGATGCCTTCCACTGAGGGGAAACAGAAGGCTGTAACTACTTGCTCCTCCCACTTGGTTGTGGTGGGCCTCTACTATGGGGGAGCCATATTTAGCTATATGCATCGGGCCTCCTCTAAGACACCGACTAGATACCGAGCCACCTCCATCTTTTATACCATCCTCACCCCAATGCTCAACCCACTTATTTATAGCCTGAAGAACAAGGAGGTAATGAGGGCCCTGAAGAAGGTGCTGGGGAGATGGGGTGTGTAGGCACACAGGCTCTTCTGGGGCTTCCTCTGCTCTCTCTTGGTCTGCCCTTTCCTCTGTAAGCTCAGGATCCCCAGTGGCTCATATTTCTTCTCTTTGTCAAAGTGGTTAAGAGTTTGGCTACTAACCAAAATGTCGGCAGTTTGAATCCACCAACCACTCCTTGGAAATTCTATGGGACAGTTCTACTCTGTCCTATAGGGTCAGTATGAGTCGGAATCGACTCAGTGGCAACGGGTTTGGTTTTTGGTTTCCATCCTCATTTGGACCTCTCTGGCTGGTTGAGGAAGGCTGGGAGCCGAGTAATCTTTAAAAATATTTGGGATGCTCGGAAGGAAGATGCCAAGGTAGCTGGTCGTGCTTGACCACTGATGTTACAATGAATGTCTGCATTGAGCACAGCCATTTCCATGGAATCAAGGCCCATTATAAATTAAGAAAAAAAAAAAAAAACAGTAGATACATTATTTACATTCTTTCTAGGGCTCATAGGGGCAACTGTTCTTCTCGCTTGCATGTTAAAAGTGAGCAAGGTATGATAACTGATTCAGAACTTAGCTTGTCTCATTTGAGTACTAAAGTGGGTACAGTGCACAGAGCTTGAGTCTCACATATGCGAGATGTGAGACATTGGACAAAGTTACTTCTCTCTACAGGTTACACTATATTCATCTGAATGATCATGTTGTTGTCAGGTGTTCTCAATTCTGACAAAGCAACCCTGTGTACAACAGAGTGAAATACTGCTCGGTCCTGTGCTATCCTCATAATCATTGTTATGATTTAGCCCATTATTGCAGCCACTGTGTTAATCCGTCTTGTTGAGGGTCTTCCTCTTTTCACTGACCCTCTCCTTTACCAAGCATGATGTCCTTCTCCAGGGACTGATCCCTCCTGATAACATGCCCAAAGTATATGAGACGAAGTCTCATCATCCTTGCTTCTAAGGGGCATTCTGGCTGTACTTCTTCCAAGACAGATTTGTTCATTCTTTTGGCAGTCCATGGTATATTCAACATTCTTCGTCAAGACCGTAATTCAAAGGCGTCAACTCTTCTCAGAAACCCTGGTGGTGTAGCGGGTGAGAACTACGGCTGCTAATCAATAGGTCGGCAGTTCAAACCCACCAGGCGCTCTTTGGAAACTCTATGAGGCAGTTCTACTCTGTCCTATAGGGTCACCATGAGTCAGAATTGACTCGATGGCAACAGATTTTTTTGGGTTAATTCTTCTTATTATTCATTGTCTAGTTTTCGAATACATATGAGGTGATTGAAAACATCATGGCTTGGGTCAGGTACACTTTAGTCTTTAAAGTGACATCTTTGCAGTATTTCCTAGTCATAAGGTTTTCACTGGCTAATTCTTTTCAGAAGTAGACTGCCAGGGCTTTCTTCCTAGTCTGTCTTAGTCTGGAAGGTCAATTGAAACCTGTCCAATATGGGTGATCCTGCTGGTATTTGAATATTAGTGGCAGAGCTTCCAACATCACAGCAACACGCAAGCTCCCATGGTACAACAAACTGATAGATGTGTGCGGGAATGTGATCATAGCTACTGGTAATATAAGTCTAATGTTCCCTGGCATTTATACACACTCACTAATTATTATTGGACCCAGCATGATGAAAATGGTTAATGTACTCAGCTCCTAACCAAAAGGTTGGAAGTTCAAGCCCACCTACCCAGAGGTGCCCCAGAAGAAAGGCCTGGCAATCTATTTTTGAAAAATTAGCCATTGAAAACCCTATGGAGCACAGTTCTACTCTGACATACATGGGGTCTTCATGATTTGGAGTTGACTCAACAACAACTGTTCTTTAAATTATTATTGAGTCATTACTATTTGTAACACAAATCTCATTTCTTATGTTTTTAAGCTTGTACCTTCTCACAATTATACTTTAAATCCAAATATCAAGGTATAAAATCTCAAAAACAGTCAGAAAGTTTTTATATCCTTCCCATCAGCATAATACCATGGAAGTTTACAGAGGCTACAAATGGGTCACTCCATGAAATCATGGAGTTTGGGGGGCAACTGAGTCTTTATCATTGAGATCAAAGATGCAACAGTAGTAAGGGGTAAGGAGGAGACCCATGGCCGGAACTGGTGGAGGTTTTGATCATGGAGGGACTCTGAAGGGATTTGGGAAATAATTTCTTGATAAATGTTTTCTACAATGATCTCCTTGAACGGGCTGGACCAAATATTTCCACTCAACCAGTCAATCACATTGCTCCCAAGAGACTCGCATTCATTTTCTGAGACTTGTGGGATATGCGCACAATCGTGAAGCATGGTCCAGCCCTCAGGGAGTTTAGAGTCTGGCCAACTCTAAAAATGAGTGTTCTAGGCAGAAGGGACAACTGAGCAAAGTGTTCTAGAGTGCCGAGAGCCAGGGAAAGTGTGAAGGAGAGCTTACCAGAGACGTAACAGGGGACAGGGGCCATGTCATCTAGGGTCTGGTAGGCCAGTGGAAGGGCTCAGAGTTTTGAGCGGAGGAGAGAGATGATCTGCAACAAGATTCCACAGAACCACCCTGGCTGCTGTGTGAGAACTGCCTGTAGGGCCCCATCATACGGAGCCTCCTGTAGTTGAGAGATGATAGCACTTGGACCTGGGTGGAAATAATAGAGGTGCAAGAAGTGCTCAGGTTCTGGATACACTTTGAGGGTCAAGCCAACAGGGTTTTTTGCAATAAAATGGGGCTAATAATAACCATCTCACGAGGTTTTAGGAGGGATAAAATGTGAAACTGCATTTTCCTTGCTTGGTGCTGTGCTTGAGTTTTTTTTTTTTTTAACAATTCTTTCCGTAAAATGCACTATGTTCAGTTATAAGTGCATTACTTAAAAAAAACTATGACATAACAATTGTTGTATGCCATTTAAGGAAGCAAATTTTCAAATTGGTCTATATACCTTCTACGCGTTTTTGAGATGGATACATTTAGAGACCAGCACTTACAGATAGCCCAACATTTAATCTGGAACTTCTCGGATCCTGTCCAAGGAGGGATCCGCCGCCTCCGCCCGGGTCCTCAAGCAGCACCGTCTGCCCCCTCCAGATCCTATCGGACGTTAGAGAGCTGTGTCTGCCCCTCGCTCCTTCCACTGCTCACTGCTGCAAATTGCCATGCGGGTACCAGACCAGCCCGGCCCCTGGGCCTCCTGCTCACGCCCTCGAAAGTTCTGGCGGACGTGACAGGTAGGTGGGACCCATAGGGTGCTCTGGGAGGCACTGGGCTGGCCAACTGGACAGATGGTCCGGGCCGCTGAATCAGGCGGGACTGCTGGTGCGTCCACACTGCCCAGGCCGGGTAAGTATGGTTAAAAGCTGTTTTCATACTACATTGCAGTTGTAGACACCTCCAGATTTTATGTTTATCATTTATTAAACCCACTGCTGTATCTTGTTATTTAATGTGATAAACACATATTACAATTTAGTTGAACCATATGAAATTAATATTAGACCATTTTTGACACAGAAAAAATGGTGACTTCATCTGGCCTACTTAATGCATTTGTTTTAATTTTTGATAACCATATGTTAATATAATGTCTTCCCTTTGTAATCCTGTGTATTTTATTTTGTGCCTTTACTAACATTCTGAGAAACTGCCTGATCCTTCAGGCTGCCAAAGCAGTCCCTGGCACAAAAGGTGTTAAGACCCCCTGCTTTGGCACAATGGCTCTCATCCCTGGATGCACATTAAAAACTTACCTGCACGTCTTAAATGTTTTTAACTGGGTTTTGACTTAGGGCTTTCAATGTAATTGGCCTGGTGTAGAGCCAAGGCAACTTTAAAAAGCTATCCACATGATTCTGATATGTAACCAAAGTTTGGAACTAAGACAGGGAACAGGGCCCCCTAAATCTACAAAGTAAAAAGAAGTGGGTCAGGGCACAGGAACAAAGCCATTCCCCAGAACAATGGGGCAGGATATCAGAAAATAGCCTGCAAACGTTTTTAAAGTTGTCTTCCAGAAGCAGCTGGAGAAAACCAGCCCCAGGGACATGTGCAGAACATCCACCTGTGACTGCTGTGTGACCTTCCACTAGGGGCAGTGAGGAGCTGCAGCACCAGCCAGGGAATCAAAGCCAGGGAGCAAGAGACTGCGTAGGTGCGACACCCCATAATAAGTCCTGCTGCGAATCCCAGAGGCCTCTGGGACAGGAGCCATCTTAGAAAGCTGCTGCACGGGCACCTTAGTTAACATATCCCCGCCTGTGCCTATGAATAAACATGAATCTTTTCCCACCCAAGAACTTTTAAAAATGCAGGCGGTTCTTTTATTCTGTGAGACGAGGGTAAAAGTTGCTTTAGGCCCTCCTCGTCTCAGCTTGCAAGCCTCTTCAATAAAGCTTTGCTTGGGTGGAAAACTGTACATGCCTTACCTGCTGATTCTTGACCAGTGAGAGGCAAGAACCTTATTCCGGTAACAGAACCAAACCAACCAAAACCAAACCCACTGCCGTCAAGTCGATTTCGACTCATAGCGACCCTATACGACCATTGCCTGCAATTGCCTCTTTCCACTACCCTCCTCCCCTTCAAATCTTGGGTCAGCAAGTGTAAATTGAGATTAACCACTAGTTCAACTGGGAAAGCAACAGAGTGCTGTACAGCCCTCTTTTTTCCAGCACACTATCAACAAACTCTAGAAAGGCCCATACTCTCTTGGCTTTGTTCAAGGGGTCTCCTCAACATGAAAGTGCTTAAAAGTGACCTAGTATGCTTGTTGATGGCATAGACTTTGGTCTCCCTCCAGAGGTTCTGACTTAGTACACTGGGCTCAGGAAGTCACTTTCCCAAAAAAGCCACCCAGGAGATAGTGATGCAGGTGACCCACACACTCTTGGAGAACTGCCTTAGGCTCTGTCTCCAGCCTAAGGCAGGCTGTTCTCATTCTTCAGGGCTTGGCTCACCCCACCTCCCCTCTGTAAAGCTTGCTCCATGCCCTCTACTTACTTAGCATCTCACACTCTGCCACATCTAGTACCCTAATTCCCTCCCCATAGCCATGCTGATGTCAGTTGTCTCCCAAAACCTTTCTGCTGCCTTGAGGAAGAGAGGTCACCTAGAGAAAAGTTCTCGTTCCAGAAGGATGAGCCCCATTCATCAGAGATGACGGCCTTGGACCAGGGTGGAAATAATGGAAGTGGCAAGAAGCACTCAGATTCTGGACACATTTTTGAAGGTCAAGCCAATAGGATTTTCTACCTTAAAATGGGGCTAGAATAACCACTTCAGCAAGGTTTTAGGAAGGATAAAATTAGAAAATGCATTTAAGGTGTCCAGCATTGTGCTTGAGCTCTTTGTTAGCCCTTTGCATAAAATGCACATAAGCTTCAGTAATCAACACATTCCAGTAAGCAATGTACCCATCACTTCTAGTAAGGGCTGAGGAACATTCACAACCAAATTCTTCTCTTCTCCTCCAACCCTTCCCTAACCCACTCCACCAGCTTCTAATCCTTGGCCTCCAGCCCCTCCCATCTCCTTATCTGTTCAGTTACATCCATCTGAACCCTTCTCCAAGGCCCTGTACCATGCCTGCCCCCCACTTAATTGGCCTTTGTCTTTCTGCAGCAGAACAGGCCTCATTCTGCATTCCCAGTCCATGTCAGTGGGGCCTCAGTTATACCCATTGTTGTTAAGTCATTCTAACTCATAGTGACCCTATAGGACAGGGTAGAACTGCCCTACAGGGCTTCCAAGGAGCGGCTGGTGGTTTCGAAACTGCCGACTTTGTTGCTAGCAGCCCAACGTTAACCACTGCACCACCAGGGCTCAATAGCCTTCTTTATCTCCCCTTCAGCTCCTTTACTGCAGAGCCCTCTTGCCCCTGTGGACAGTCAGGAGCAGTAGGTATCTCCTCCAACTCTTTTTTTTTTTTTTCCTTTCTCTTGAGGCAGAAAAGTCACCAACAGAAGAGGGTTAGTGTTATGGATTGAATTGTGCCCCCCCCCCAAAATATGGTGGCACAGTGGTTGAAGTGATGGACTGCTAACCAAGAGGTTGATGGTTCAAAACCACTGGTGGTTCCTTGGGAAAAAGATGTGGCAGTCTGCTTCCGCAGAGATTTACAGCTTCGAAACCTTATGGGGTCACATGAGTTGGAATTGGCTAGACAGTGGCGGGTTTTTCGGTTATCATTTGGGAATGGGTTGTCTTTGCTTTTCAGTGGGATGGGATTAGTGTAGGGTATGTCTAAATCAATCTCTTTTGAGATATAAAAGATATTAAACAAGCAATCGAAAGAGGCAGAGATGGGGGAAGAGAAATGCCAAGCTACATGAAGATCTGCCTAGGAACAGAAGCTCAGAAGAGATAAGGATCTTCCTCCAGAGCCAACAGAGAGAGCCGGCACCCTGAATTTAGATGTCTAGCCTCCTAAACAGTAAGAAAAAAGAATTTCTGTTTGTTAAAGCTACCCACTTGTGGTATTTATGTTAGAGCAGCACTAGAGAGGAGCCCTGGTGGCATAGTGATTATGAGCTCGGCTGCCAACACCAAAAGGTCGGCAGTTTGAATCCATCAGCTGCTCCTTGGAAACCCTACAGGGCAGTTGTGTTCTGTCCTATAGGGTGCCTATGAGTTGGAACGGAAAGCAATGGGTTTGGTTTGGTTTTAGCACTAGATAATTAAGGCAGTTAGGGTCCCATCCCTGGAGTTGACACCCAGCAATTATCTTAACTCAGGCCCATTGTCTGGCTCTGGGGGCTCCTCCAAGATTTTCTGATTTTTGTCCTGAAACTCTCCCTGCTGATTAAAGAAAAAACAAACAAACAAGCAAAAACCGTTAGCTCTAATTTCTATAGGGGCTTCACCTGCGTGAGTCCTTCTACTAGCTCAAGGAGCAGTAACCACTGGGGCCTTATGGAAGTGACAGGCCTAGGAAATGAGGTCGTTTTGGAAGGTGTTATAGGGTAAAAACATCATAAAGTTTAGTAAAGCAAAAAGAAAGTTTTATTTGGCATATATTAAAAAAAGGCAAAAACTGAGAAGCAGAGAGCCATGCTGCCAGAGCTAATGTCTGCCCAAGTCCAAGGAACGTTACAGAATAAACAAGAATGGGAAAATGAACAAGCACACTGCCACAACCATGTCTGCCCAAGTCCGCAGAACATTACAGAGTCATCAGTATATATTAACACTACAAAATGGGAAAACCATTGAAAGCTTTACCTTTTCACAGATTGGCTAGAAACTGTGATCCTACGTTTTGAATTGTCCCTCTCAACAATCATTGGTACAGGGTTCAGTAACGACAGTCAGGAGGGCCTTCATTGGTCCAACAAATTTCTATTTACTAAATGTTTATAGAAAAAAGATAAGAGTGGAAAGTCTTTTGTGTTCTGACTTCTGTGAAAGATTCCCTAAAAGATATTTTCCAAGATTGTTTTAGCTATTGTGCTTATTGATGTGTCCTTGTGAGTCTTTGTGAGCCCTTGGGAGCCCAGTTCCAGTCAGGTCACATTCAGGGAATAATGGCTCCAATATTATTTCCTAAACAAAAGACCAGGACTGAATTTGGAAGTAAGTGAGCCTTGTGTTTTTGTTGTAGCCAGGAAGTGAATATAAATGGAGAACTGATAAGACATGGGACACCCAGACTGTTAGGCCCCAGTAAGGGGGATATGATCAAGATGTGACCACAACAGGAAAGTCTGCAGGGCCATCACCTTCCAGAAAATGTTCAGGACAGTTTTCTCCTTTTACATAAGTCTCAGGACCTCTGTCAAGTATGGATACCCTTGGGCTTTCCTTGTTCTTCCCCATCTACACTCCAGAATTACTCACAAACACATTGGGACTCCAAACCTTCCCAGGCAACAGTGAAGACCCATCAACCCATCAACTCCCTCCCCCACAGCAGCGTGATTCTCTAGGCTTCTAAAATAAGTCCATCTGAATCAGAATCCCCCAGGCCCCCCTTAAACCTGCAAGATTCTAGGGCTCTACCCACATCTCCTGAATCTGAGCATCTCGGGGTGGGGTCTGTGGATCTGCATTTTTTATAAGCCCCTGGGTGATCATGCCAAGGACACAGCTTGAAAAAAAAAAAAACAGCTTGAAGACCAGGCTTAATAAGCACTGCTTGCTGTGTGGCTTCACAAATTCTGCTAGCTCTGCCCTTGCCCTGGTTGCTGCTTCTGGCTCTTCCTTCAGTTCATCTATCCTGGGGCCTCACCTACTAAAACAAGATTGTTTTCAGCTGTCTCTCTGTAGGCTGGGAACTCCTTGAGAGAAGCATTTATCTTTGCTCTCCAGGGCCTGGTACTTAGTAGGCTCTGAATCAATGCTGACTTTTCCTGCTCACACCAATAGCAAATAACTGGTCAAGTCTGTCCTGGAAGCTTGTTAAAAAGGTGGTGAGAGTGGGCCGGAGGCTAAGCAGAGGCCACTGAATTTGTAATTGGCTGATTTCACACAGGAGCTCAGTGCGACTCTGCAGTGGGGTCTTCCTGTGCCCCATCTAATTCTACAGGCTGAAAGAGCTGTGGAACCTGAAGATAAAACACGTGAGTGACCACTGCTGGGTTGAGGGGGAGGGGAAGCTTTTGAGAACAGAAATAGAATTCCTAGTAATAGTGATTCAAATGGGAAATGAATGTAGTAGGATTCAATCCAAGGTTCTACAGGGCCATAAAACCACCCAAACATCTCTAGGGTGGGGGGAAGATGGTGAAACAGTTGCCAAAGAAAGGCTTGAGTACAAGTGACATGCAGTTGCCCTTGTTCCCCAAACAAAACTACCTGGCTCGCCAACGTAAATCTTGGCTGTGTTGACCGTAGTACATTCTGAATGGTTTCAGGATGAGACGATGATTATCCTACTTTATTCTACAGAGGCCGAAGGGGAGTAGGTGAGGAACAGACTTGAGCCCTAAGGGATGATGGCATGTCAAAATGGATATAGCCTGAGAGACCAGGTGGGAGGTAGTGTGCAATCCAGGTGTGAATGATGCTGTCTTGGACAAACCAGGTGATTAGAAGTGGTCCAATTATAGATTTATTTGAAAGGTAAAACTGATAGAATTTGCTAACAGTCTGGATTGGGATGACAGAGAGGAGATAAGGATGACACCCAGAATGTGTTTTGAGCAACAGGGAAGAAGGAAGTGAATTACCATTATTCACTATGAGTCAGAATCGACTTGATGGCACTGGGTTTGGTTTTGTTTTTGGTTTACAATGAGGGGGAAGCAGGCTCATTGTGGGGAAGGTGGGACATCAGGAGCTCATTTGTGTTCAGGTTATGTTTGCAATGCCTTATACATCCAAGTTACTGTTGCCTCCCTCTCCAAGCCACCATCACTTTCTAACTTCTGCAGCCTAAAAGAATACTTGAGTGAAAATCTGATTTAAATGGTGGGCTTTTTGGACTAATGGGCCCCAGTCTGTTATGAAGAAATAGACAACCTAGGACCAATACACAGAGACCATCTTTGGCTCATTTATATAATAGGGACACAAATCAACCCAGAACAATAACATTGGTGGAATCCATGAATGAATGGATTACCAAGCATCTGTAGTCAAGTGAAGCTTCCTATTCTCTGAAAATAGATCTCAATGTCTTGGGTCCAGTCCATCTGGGCCTTTGCTCTGTCTCAGGCCCTTGTGCATGGCCGGTGCCACTCAATGTATCTCCTGCCTGATTTTGAAGAGGTCCTTGTGCTACCTCATGGGTCTCTACTGTTCCTCTCACCTTTTCTTTTCTATTAGGATCACTGCCATATTTCTCTCAGAGCTCCTCTGTGGTTCCCTTATCCCAAGGTTTTAGAATGATTAACACTTTATGAGCGTGAGGCCATGGGAGTCTAGCTCTCCTTTCTTTGACCTTTTGGAGACCTGCTTTCCCCAATCCAGGCTACCTTTTTATTATGCCTGAGGTTTCCTCCCATGGCTACCAACAGGGGGCCCTAATTCCACTTCAGTGGCCCATTTCCTCTGGGTTGACCTTGTTTAGTTTCATGCTTCTTGCTTCTTTGACCTACTGAAAGCAACTTGCTCAGCAAGAAAGTGACAGTTAAAACTGTGGTCAGATGTACGCAGTACCTGGTCCTACGATGAGGTTGTGATCTCCCTGGTTAGTAGAAGCTAGATGATGTCTAGGAAACCCTGGTGGCATAGTGGTTAAGTGCTACGGCTGCTAACCAAGGGGTCAGCAGTTCAAATCCACCAGGCGCTCCTTGGAAACTCTATGGGGCAGCTCTACTCTGTCCTATAGGGTCACTATGAGTCAGAATCAACTTGACGGCACTGGGTTTAAATGATGTCTGGACCCCACCTTATGTGGGGTTCACCCTTCCGAAACTGGCCTCAGGCCCAGCAAAGTCTCCAGCCTGTGCCCCTGCACTGCCCAGCTTACCTACTGCTTCTCTATTTCCCAGTCCTAGGGTCCTACCAGGTCCCTCACTGACCAAGTCTTCTCCAAGGTCATCTTCCAGGTGAGGGTTAGAGAACGTCCCAGGGAGGCAGCAGGAGTGGTGGATTCACAGAGCCCACAATGACATGGTTTTGGGCCTTTGTCTACAAAATCTCCTCCAAATTATTGCTGCGACAGAGGAAGAAGGTCAGAGTTCCCCAGCCTGATGGAGGCTGTGGCAGCCAGTACACAGGGGTCCACTGGCTGGAGGAAGAGCCCCCCAAGTCTCATCAGTGTGGGGGGCCCCCGGAACCCTGGCCCTTGTGGGACACAGGCTTAGTCACCAGACACAACACTGCCTGGCGCTAAGGTAGAGCTGCTGATGAAAGAACCTGGGCAGGAAGTAAGCAGAGAGATTGGAACGATTGATTGCCAAGGCCTGGCCCAGGGCTGCCAATTCCAAAACAGAGACTCCCCTTCTGGAAGCAGAGAATGGTGGCTGAACCCCCAATGACAAGATCCTGGTGAGCATCCATGTGAGTGGAAATGGGCATTGCTTCTTGAACTTGGAAGTGATGGAGGAAACCACAAAGAGAAAGGCATGGTACATTAGAAAATTGAGCTTCTGTGCTAAAGAGCAATTGTAAATTAAATAGACAAGTGACAAAATTGGGGGAAATATTTGCAATGTATATAACCATATGGTGTAGCAGAATATTCCTGTTGTCCCAAATTGGCAACGATGGCCCAAAGAGGCCCTGAATACTCTAAGCTGCCATCATCAAAGGCTAGGGACCATCCTTGGGGTTTACAAAGAAGTTCCCAATTGACTTTGACACCCTAGCCATCCCCCAGCACTTCTCAGCCTAGAAAGAAGTGCGGCTTGGTCCAGGCTATGGTGGACAGGCAACTTGCCATTCTTAGCAGGCAAGCCACCAATACCCAATAATTCTTCCGTAGGACCGTTAACCTGCAACCTAAATCCACTGGCTGCCACCACCCTGTAGTCAGTGGCTGGTCTTGTCATCATCTCCTCCTACTATCCACAAACCTAGGTTAAGAGAGGTAGTACAGACTCCAACCTGATAGAGTCTAGGTGAAGTTTTTTATTGTTAGTATCTCTCTGTTTTGGGGAATAGAACTCCTTCCTCTGGAGCTCTGGATTTGGTATCGCACTTAAATTGCTGGGTGTTATTGACATGTACAGAAGCTACAAGAGATAGGATTCTTCCCTAATCCATGCCTAACTGTAAACCTGGCTCATACATGATAAAGTAAAAAGGTTCCCACACAGACATTCCCATCCAACAAGGGACCTGATTCCACCGATTAGACATATGAGACCTGACAATACTCAAACACTGCTGTCTTTTTCTGCTAATATTAAATAATTCCTAAATATAAAGATTATCTACTGGGAAGTTATATTTAAAAATCTCGAAATTAAGAGGCAAACAAATAATGAATCCCAGGATAGTAAATCAAGTATCTGAGAGGTTAAGACCTGGAAGAGCACTGGAAGTATTAAGTTTGCAATAATTCTTTTAAACTGTTTTCGAAAATACTTTTTTTTAACCTTTAGAATCAGCACAGTTGTATTTGAAACACTTTCTGTATCAGTCAGTTTTTAGATGGTTAGAAGCTGATAGTAAGCCTAAGAGCAGGCTTAATTCTAGAAAGTGTCTCTTTTTACAGCAGTTTCAATGTGAGAAATTATTTTTAGAAACAAATTCGGGTTCACAACACTGATAAATAGTGGTGTTCTAGTATCTGGTGTGGCCACAATCTTCAAGAAAAAAGCAAGTATTTGCCATTCTTTGAAATAAGATCTGATGGATCTCATGCTTCTGTGTGTGTGAGTAAACCCACTTTTATGCTTGTGTTTTTTTGTGTGTTGAATCTCTATTTTGAATTTGCTTAATTATGCTCTGATTCTTCATAACTTCTCATTTTATGGATTGGTATTGACCATAAACTGTAAATAAAGGAAATAAATGTATGAAATAAATAAGTGGCTTAAAGAGGAGCTTGTTTCCTTTGGGGAGAATGAGGGATGGGAAGAAGACTAGGAGGTGACTCATGGCCAAAGCCTTGGGAGTGGAGTGCTCACTGTGGGAGGCAATTCCCTGCCTCCATGGAAAGGAGGGTGGGTGGTCCTTATCATTCCCGTAAGTCACCCCTAAAGAACCACATGTAACTTTTGGGAATGCCTGCAAGCCTGCGAAAAGAGGAGCTTGGCATCTAGTTTTGCAGGCTCGTTGATCTGCCCAGAAAAAAAGAAAACTTGGAGACATGACTCCTGGAGTGACGGGCAGCTATGGGCACCCTGCCCCAACCCCCTCAACTTTGCATACATGTGTGAGTTTCCTGTGGGTCAAAAGAACATCTAGAAAGCTAGCCACATGGAGCCACTTTGCTGTTTCCTTCCCAAGCGTGTTGTCTGTCAGGTGAGTGAATCCAGCATCAAAGGAGCATGGGGGTGTTCTGGCCTGAACAGGATGGAGCAGAGGTTCGAGTTCAGTAGAAGGTATGGAGAGAACATGGGAGGGGGGTTGTGGCTGCATTGACTCCCTCATTTTTCCTTCTTGCCTCAGTGCTGAAGCAGCAGCAAGAGCCTGTCAGAGGCCACTCCCCCAGCCTGCCTGCCCTGGAATTGGAATTGGACATGAGGTCAGGGTTTGCAAATTGGACAGATCATTTGATAATTAAAGTGTCCAGAATACTATAGGCTCTGCTCAAGATGCTATTAAAGACCAAAAAGTAGGATTCTATAAAAACAATCAAAGGCAGTGATTTGAAAAATGTAAAAGACATGAAAGCATTAAGACTGCTCAATCAAATGATTTCAACTGTAAAGTTCTAAAAGATTTCCTTGTGATCATTTCCCTTTGACATGAGGAAGAAGGAAAGGAAGCATCAGTGACCCCCCAAAAAGAACTTAATGTTTTTATAGATCAACGAGATTCACGAGCAGGCTGGAAGCCCATGAACTTGAGCTGGAGCCTGAAGATCGTGGGGCAAGCAGTCAGGAAGAGATCTTGAGTTAGAGCTCGGCGAGGCTGGATTGAAACCTGTGTCCGCTCTTGCTGCCTTTGTTTGACGTTGGTGATGAGGGTATCTTGCCGAAGCCAGGGCCCTTCCTCATGGAGCTGAATATATACACACTTGGCCCAAGAGTCAGACAAACTGAAGAAAGATCCATGGGGTAGGGAGAGCAACTGGACCAGCTGCTGCTTCACACCAAGGAGGCAAGTCAGCAGATCAGCAGCACCATGTGGGTAACACTGTGCAGTCTCCCTCCTGCCATTCAACTCTTGCAGGGTTCTTAGTTGCCGTGGAGTTAGCTCCAACTCATGGTGACCCTATGTACAACAGTGAAATGGTGCCTGGTCCAGTACCATCCTCATGATCGCTGGCATGCTTGAGTCCTTTGTTTCAGCCACTGTATTTTTTGTCCATTTGTCATCTCCCATCATTCTTTGAGCACTTCCTTACTTTTTGGTATATTTCAGACTCATCTTGTATTTTCCCTGCCCCAGACCTGGCGTTAACCATTTCTCCAAGAAGCTTTAGTTTCTTTTAGTGGAAAATACCAGTAAAAATCAAGTTCTGGGTGCTAGGTGTGTTCACTGGTACTGGACTCATTGCTTCTAGGTTCTCAAAACAGACAGAACTAGCAATTATATGTATGCACACATACACACCTATATATTTTATTTTTAATAATTTTATTTTGTTGTTGAGCATATACATAGCAAAACATACCACCAATTCAACAGTTTCTACATGAACAATTTAGTGAAACTGATCACACCCTGAGTTGTGCAACCATTCTCACCCTCCGTTTCTGAATTGTTCCTCCTCCATTAACATAAACTCACCGCCCCTAAGATTTCTATCTAATCTTTTGAGTTGCTGTTGTTGATTTGATCCCATATAGATAGAGGATAATGCTCAAGGCAGACATTTTTTACTAGTTAAGCTAAACTATTGTTTGTGTTTAAGAAGACATCAGGGGATATTTTTGGCTTAAGGTTTAAAGATTATCTCAGGGCAATAGTCTCAGGAATTCACTATGGCTCCAGAATGTCTGGAGTCCATGAGAATTTGAAAACCTGTTCTGCATTTTCCCCCTTTTGATCAGGATTCTTCCATGGAATCTTTGGTCAAAATGTTCAGTAATGGTAGCTGGGCAGATTCCATTTCTGTTCTCGTGGCAAAGGAGGCAGTTGTTCATGGAGGCAGTTAGCCACACATTCCATATCCTCCTGTTTCTGACTCTCCTTCCTCTGTTGCTCCAGGGGAACAGAGACCAATTGCTGTGTCTTGGATAGCCACTTGCAAGCTTTTAAGACCCCAGGCATTGCACAACAAACTAGGAGGTAGAACAGAAGCCCTAGACACAGTTAGCTGGGGTGTCCCATGAAACCATGACTCTAAACCACCAAATCAGGGAACCAAATCCCATGAGGTATTTGATTGTCCATAAGCAGCCTCAGCAGCCATTTTTTTTTTTTGTCGTTGTTACCTATATATTTTATATACACCTGTGAGTCAAGATAAATATGAATGTATTTATATACTATTTATCTCTAAAAAAAAACTCTACATAGTAAAAAACCATGTATTTACTTGTCATCTCTACTTCCAGTCTACCACGACAGAGTTATTTTTTCATTCTCTTCTTTCTCCTTTCCAGATTTTCTGGATTTACCTTCTCTGACATGAAGAAATCTGACTCTCACCACACTTAATGAATTTTCTTACATTTTCAATCCTCCTGTGTGGAACCAAATTCCTGAGCCATGAAACAGTCAGCCCCTATGTGCCAGCCCCTCCCCCGTCCCACTCCAGTCCGCAGTGCTGGGTGCACCAATAGAAAGCTCAGTGCTGATGAAGGAGAAAAGAAAAAAGGCAAAGAGGGGCAAGGGAGAAAAGGCCAGTTAGAAAGCTCAGCCCCAAATTAGTCTCCTCTGCTCCACCACTCCTCCTGGCCAAGCTGGGCAAGGAAAGCTCAGCCTCAATCAAGGGGACGGTGAAGCAAGCCATATTCTTTTATTCTAAAACAACATCATGGAAGATCATGCAAGTGGCTTTATTATTGTTCCTTTTAAATGAGTTATTTTGGAAACGGCATCATTTTAAAAATCAGGTTGCTTTTTCCTTATTACAAAACTGATGCATTATAAAAGATACAGAGAAAATAAAAAAGTAACAATAACCATTTTCCCATGCACAGATAATCACAACTTTTTGGTGTTTCCTTTTTTTTCCCCCAACTCTTTTGGGAAAATTTCAAACCTACAGTAAAGTTGTGAGAATAATACAATAAACATCTGTAAACTATTTACCTAGATTCACCAAGTATTAGCATTTCATTTTATCTTTTTTTATATATTCATATACATTTTTAATTTAACCATTTGAGAGTAAGTTGCAAACACCGTGGTACTTTACTCCTGAAAATTCAACATGTTTCCCAAGAAAAAGAACATTCTCCTACTAACCACTGTATGTACAAATGTCACACTCAGAAAATTTAAAATTGATAAAATACTTTTCTCTAATATTTCATTTTCCCCAGCTGTGAAACTAATGTCCCTTTTCTCATCATCGATGATGTTAAATTTAATCACGTGGTTAATCTGGCAGATTTCATTCATTTTAAATGTTCCAACTGTCTCATAATTGGTCCGTGGAGTCCCTTCAACTTGGCTCCTATGTCCTTTTGTTATGCCTCCATCAATTTTTAAGCACATTTTTACCTTATGGCACAAGATACTCCAGGCTTACCTTGTACTTTGCCTTAGCCCTGAAATCATCCCTCGCATCAAGCTCATTTTAGTGGGAAATGGTCTTACAAAACTAAGATCTGAGACCTAGGAGAACACGTTGGTAATGAGATGTCATTGCTTCTACACCTGTTTAGAGCTAGAAAAAAAATACATAAAATATATAAAAATATACTGATACCTCTAATTCCAATCCAACAAGGTTTCTCCCCTCCACCCCCGCCCCCCCCTCCATATTTCTTTCCCATCTCCCACAGTTAATACCCTGGCTCCCAGCAACATTTACTCATTTGCTCAATCCTACAATAGGCACAAATGAACTTTGGAATTACCTGTCTCTTTTCCTTAAAGAGGAGCCCAGTGGTTAAGAACTACAGCTGCCACCCAAAATGCTGGCAGTTCGAATCCACCAGCCCCTCCTTGGAAACCCTGTGGGGCAGTTCTACTCTGTCCTATAGGGTCGCTATGAGTTGGACTCCATGACAATGTTTTGGTTTTCCTTAAAGAAAATCACGTACATATGCACAGGTAAAGGTCCCTCTCTTCTCCTTTTTCCTGTCTTCTCTGCTGAGGCTTTAGCCATGGCTGACATTTTGGCAAGGAAGCTCGCGTTAGCGAGTTTGTTCACTCTAGAAGAGGGAGGGCAAATTCAGGAAGCTGCCCAGGACCCAGGGCGCCTCACCACAGGCCCAGGTCGGGGTCCGAGGCCTCCTCATAGGGCTGTATCCAGGTGTCACTGTCGTCCTCTTCGAGGATGCGTGTCCCTCTAATGGGCAATGGGCAGATGGTCAGGGGCTCTGGGTGTTCGCTGCCGTCGTGGGCTCTGGGCCTGAAATACGCACACAGTGGCCCTGAGAAGGTGTCAGTGAAGGTGAAAATGTGGGAGCCGTCGGACACGTTGAAGAAGGACAACCTTCCCGCCTCGAAGTCCAGGAAGACTCCCACGCACCGCGGGGGCACACGCAGAGTGAGCGCGACACGGTGGGGGTCCAGCACGAAGTACTCGCAGCTGTTCCACAGCCCCATCACCCAGTAGCCTGAGGCCGGGGTCAGGCGTGCTGGCTCCACACGTGGCACTGTCGCCAGGCACGCGCCCAGGAACCAGCGACTTCGGTGGCCCACGTGCACTTCCCAGTAGTGGCAGCCCGCGGAAAAGCGCTCACGGCCCAGCACGCACGTCTGCTCCACGAACCACTGCGAGTCACCCACGGCCAGGGCCAGCCCTGCCTCACGGGAAGACACGCTCCTGCCATCCTCGGAGACCACCAGGCTGGGGTGTGCAGAGGCTGGATCCAGGGTCACGTCCACTACGCAGAGGCATAGGGTTAGTGCGGCCGGGGCCTTCTGGCCCCGGCCTGTCCGCTACCCCGGTGGGCAAAGGTTTATTTTCTTCTACTGGAGCAATCAATGGGGTCACCCTCCCCGAAGTGGTGTGTGAGCCATTCCCAAGTATTTCAAAGTGACAAGGGGGATCCTATTTCTTCGTGAAATAGGAAAGTTTCTAAACTCCACATTGGGTGCCCTGGAGGGCAAAGATAACAGGTTGGTTTGTGAGGATGGAGGCAGGCGCACCTCCCCCTGGAGCCAAGAGGAAGGAACTCCAGGCAGGTTCTATTTCCAGCTCAGTCCCATCAGCTGCTGTGGTTTTGAAATCATCAATGGGCTCTGGGTCTCAGTTTTGCAGCGATCTTAGGATTTTAAAACTGAAAGGGACCTCTGAGATTATTTAGTTCAATGCTCTGCACTCCAACACCTCTGCCCCAACACACACCCATTTAATAAATGGGGAACCCCAGGGTCCCTTCTGTCGAATGAAGAGATTGGACCGGATGATCTGAGAAGTTCCTTATAGGCTGTATTCTCTCCTTGCAAACAAGCCCAAGAAGCACCATTCCTGCCAGATAGAAACAAGTCTAGTGAAACCAAGAAGGCTTTGTGTGAGTGTGAGCATGTGTGTGTGTATGTGTGTTGGTGTGCATACATACACATGCAGGTGTATGTGTCATGTTGCATACGTGCACATATGTGTAAGTGTGCCTGAGTGTCTGTGCAGGCAGGCCCATGTGCTTGGCTCTTGGACAGTCTCTTTTTCTAATCTCCTCTTTCCTCTCCATCTCCCTTTTAAGATCCAAACAACCTGAGTCACAAAGCACTTTCAGTCACAGTTTCTCCGCTCAGTTACCTGCATATCTTTGGGCTGCTCTCCATTCTGAAACCAAACAGAGATCTGAGTCAATCACTCTGGAACAAGAGGGAGGGAAGATCCAAGATGCATGATGACACCTGCAAACTGAATAACCCCATCCCCACCCTGACAACTGGTTTGGATCCAAATTGTTGTGTATCCATCACATCATTTTCCTGGGAATTTGGGATTGGGTAGGGGAGCTGGGGTCAGCACTGGGTTATGCCAAGGCTGCATGCAGGCTGAAGTCGTGTCAGGAAAAGCAGATGGAGCTTATGGGCAAAGAGAACGAATATAAGTAGCCTGGATGACCTGAGGAATGGAAAGAAGGTCTCAATCTCTGACCTGCCTGGCTCAGTCCCCAGGAAGCTCTGCTGACCATGGCTCCTGTTCTAAGATATCCTCTAAAGACCATGTCTTCTCCCAACGTGCCTCCTTTTTAACATAAGCCATTCTGAGTGGATTTCTGTTTTTTCTTATTTTGTTTTGCAACTGAGACATCACCAAGTCACAAAATAGCAAAAGCAGTAGAAGACATTTTCAGAGCTCCAAAAATTTACAGCAGAGTATTCAACCCTAGTTTTGTATCAGAGGAACTTAAAAAACAAAACAGAAAAACCATATAGTGTTTGCATAGAATAACTCAATTCTCTAAAAATGTTGCTTCTCCTCAAATTTATCTATAAATTCAAAGAAATCCCATGCAAAACTCCTTTTGGATTTTTTTTTTAAAGAACTTCATAAATTTATCCTTCCTAAGATTTATATATTTTTAAAAAGTCCATCAACTTTAAAAAGGAAGGGGAAATTGTACTTCCAGGTATTATAAAAGCCTTAGCAGTAAAACAATGAGATAAGAAGTGGGCCAATGGACAGACCCATCTATATATGGGAACCAAATATGCACTAATGGTGACAGATACCCCACATCAGTGGGGAAATCATGGATGACACTGGGCAAACCAACTCACTATTTGGAGAAAAGTAACTGGATTATCACCTAACAACACAGAAAACAGCATTCTAATGGATTAAAGACCTACACATCATACATATAAAGTTAATAGAAGAAAGTGTAGGAGGATATCTTTGTGATCAAAGTGTGTGAAGGTCTTTTAAACAAAACTTTAAAAACACAAGCCATAAGGTAAAAATTTTGATAAATTTTATTTTATCAAAACAGATGATTTCTTTTCAATACAGAGCACCATGGACAAAACTAGTAGGCAGATGACAGAATAGACGGAATTTGCAATGTTTAATACCAACAAAGGATTAGTATCTGTAATATGTATAACGAACTCCTGTGCATCAATAAGAAAAAGACAGAAACCCCAATAGAAAAATGGGCAAAGAATATTAACTGGCAATTTTCAGAAGAGGAAGTGCCAGGAGCCAATGAGCATATAAAGAGATGCTCAAACTTCTTAGTGTTCCAAACCAAACCTGCTGCCATCAAGTCAATTCGGACTCACAGAGGAGTGCAAACTAAAACAACAATGAACAACTGCTTATCTCCAAGGAACCGGCAGACTTAGATAGCTGGCTCATACAGGACATGGGCACACGGGCCTCTGTGCACCACTGGTGGGAGGATGGATGGCACTGCCTTCTGGGTCCCTCTCTCTCCCACCTAGTGGGTGTATCCCCCATGTGTGAGCAATGCTTCTCCTGGGTGCATAGCCCAGAGACTCTTCACACAGGGCCATAAGACAACATGTTTAAGGCTATTCATTCAGCATTGTTTGTGGTGCTGTGCTGTTAGGGGCAGTCTGGATGTCTACCTCAGAAGTGTGGCTGGCTAAAATGGAGGGGTCCACAGCAAGAAGGAGAAACAAATCAGACACACATGTGGGCACAGTGATTAGTGAAAAAAAAAAAACAGTGCAAGATTGTAAATATCATTTACATAAACTAAAATGCAGGTGCACAAAATAGAAATTCACATTTGCAAAAATATATACAAAATAAAGATACACAGTAGACTGCTTTATGGAGGGGGGGAATAGAGGGAGGTATGGGGAAGAAATATTTACGTATATGGGAATGTGCCCATCCCAGGCCCAAGTGGACACCAGGAGTCTAGGTGATCCTAATGTACATCTAGGATTTGAACCAAGGGTTTACATTTTGCTTAGGCTTCAGAACCATATAAAAATAAAATTAGAATATAACCTTTACCAAGTAACGTAGGTTAATGCATGCAGTGTGTAAGGCTATGGAATGAAATCAGAATGAAGTGTGGTTAATCAGAGTGAGTGTGACTGGGCTTTAATGTGGAATAGTGGGAAGGAAAAGGTGCTTCACTCACCAGCCTGGCCTTCGGCTCTTCTCCAGTCTGCATCAGCCAAGGAAAAACATGGATTAGAACATCAGCAGCCCACAGCTTTTCTGCTCACACATCTTCTTTTGCACCAACCCCCTTTCCTTTCCCCTTTCTCTGTCATCCACACAGCCAGCAAGGTGCCAACCTGGGCATCCTACCTAGTTGGGAGATGCGAGGAAGATACATGGATAACTGTAATGGATTGAATTGTGTTCCCCCCAAAATATGTGTTAACTTGGTTAGGCCATGTGTGGTTGTCCTCCATTTTGTGATTTTCCTATGTGTTATAAATAATAATCTTTGCCTGTGGTTAAAGAGGATTGGGAGGGGATATAACACCCTTGTTCAGGCCACATCCCTGGTCCAATGTAAAAGGAGTTTCTTTGGGGTGTGGCCTGTACCACCTTTTATCTTACAAGAGATGAAAGGGAAGTAAGCAGAGAGTTGGGGAACCTCATACCAACAAGAAAGCAGTGCTGGGAGCAGAGCGAGTCTTTGGACCTGAGGTTCCTGCACTGAGATGCTCCCAGACCAAGGGAAGACTGATGACAAGGACCTTCCTCCAGAGCCAACAGAGAGAGAAAGCCTTCCCCTAGAGCTGGTGCCCTAAATTTGGACCTGTAGCCTACGAGACTGTGAGAGAATAAACTTCTCTTTGTTAAAGCCACCCACTTGTGGTATTTCTGTCATAGCAGCACTAGATGACTAAGGCAATAACCAAATGCAAAAGGTGGACACGAAGAAATAGTTCTAAGAGGGGTCACTTACCAAGTTCTGTCTGAAGCTTCCCTGTAAGCAGAATGCAAGAAAAAAACATCAGCCTTCAAACAAGTGGAACCACCTGCCCATGGCAGTCAGGCCACTGGGAAGGGGTAGCTTAGTCTTAAATCACTGCTGACCCCAATCCATCCTCACATCTGCATCACCCTAATAAAGGAGGCTCATATTTGGGATTCTGATGCCTTATCCTGTTGTTTGCTCAAAGGCAGAAATCTGCACAGTCCCGGAAGGGAAAACAGATCTTTGTACTGAGGGGCCTCTTTCCACAGCTCAGGTCTGGTTTGAAGAGGTTACACTCATTTGCCCTGGAATCACAAACTTTTCCTGGGGAAAAGGTCTGGAATAAGTTCAGAGACACTGCACACAGCCTGTATAAGCCTCAGGGCCACTTACCGGGTAATTTATTTAAAGTACTAGAAGGAAATCACACTCAATTATTTTCCCTGCCCAGATACCAAGGACTCTGACATTTTGCCACTAAAAATGCATTCCCCTGATATCTCCACCCTATCCCCTCTTTCAAAAGTAAATGCTTCTGGGAAAGGCGACACTGTATCCTAATTCAAACTATGGTGTTAGTGACTTGTTGCTGTCAAGTTGATTTTGACTCATGACAACCTCAGTGTGCAGAGAAGAACTATGTTCCATAGGGTTTTCAAGGTTGTGACCTTTCAGAAGCAGATTACCAGGTGTTACTTCCTTCCGAGGCACTTCTAGGTGGTTAGTAGTCCAACACTTATCCATTTGCACCACCCAGGGACTCCAACATAACCATCTGCATCACCCAGGGACTCCAACGAGTTATTACAGCAGCCTCCCCCCTTGCCTCCAAGCAGGACTTCCCCAACCTCACAGTTTTGTCTGGAGCATTGCTGGGACAGGCCAAGTGGTTCTCTTGAGGTTTTTCCCTCACTCATTGTGGCCTTCTTTCCTATCACCCCTTCTTTTGGGCTCACACTCTCCATGTCTCCCCTCCTATGTATAAACTCCCACACTCCATAGTAGAGAGTTGTTGAGTTTCCCTGGGGAGAAAAGTGAATCTGAATAATTAGTCCTACTTTGGGGCAAATGAAATGTACCACCTTCCCCAGTGGCATTTCATTAAAAAGAGAAAGACATCCTAGGAAGCTGAACCAGAGGGAGAAAACATTTAATGGTGGAATTTTAATTGAGTTGGATGATTTGATGGGAAGGGCTTGCAGGATCTGTCTGTTGTTGTTAGGTTCTGTCAACTTGATTCTGACTCATAGAGACCCTATATGACAGTGTAGAAATGCCCCCATAGGGTTTCTCAGCTGTAATCTTCACTGGAAGGAGCCCTGGTGGATCAGTGGTGAAGAGCTTGCCTGCTAACGGAAAGGTGGGTGGTTCCATGAGCCGCTCAGCAGTAGAAAGATGTAGCAATCTGCTTCTGTAAATATTATGGCCTTGTTTGTTTACGGGAAACCCTATGCTATGGGGCTGGTCTACTCTGTCCTATAGGGTCTCTATGAGTCAGAAAAGGCAACTGGGAGCAGATCGCCAGGTCTTTTCTCTCCTGAACCACCAACCTTTCGGTTAACAGATCAGCACTTAGCCATTGCGCCCCAGGACTCCTTAGGATCTGCCGAGAATATGTCAAGTTAGGCCACCTTGGCAGCTGCTCCTGGGTAAGCAGCCTGTCCTTTCACTGGTTGGGGAATGGAGGTAGGAGCGGCAGAAGGGTGGATTTAGGATTAGATCCTTGAGGTACATTTCTTTCTACAGGGAAGCCTAAAACCACTTAACTCCTCCCACGACCACACGCACTGTGTGCTGTACACTGCCTGCAGCCAGCATTGTGGGTATGGCCACCCAGAACTTACCCAGCTCTGCTGTGAGTTCCTCTGGAAGAGAAATGAGAAAAATTTCTCAGGTGGGAAAATGAATCAGGTAGGAAGATTGATGAACACGGAGACATCATTTCCTCAAAGTGCACAGACTTCATCCACCCTCCGCACCTTCGTTGGACACCGGGAGGAGAAGGCTTCAAGGTGCGGGAAGAGAAAGAGTGAACATTCTCTGTCCCACCCACACTCTGCCCTGCTCTTAGGTCTCTCTGGGCCTGAGGTGCTGCCTTGTTGACCCAGCACCCGCCCGTTTGGAAGTCAGGGATGTGGGGGAAAAGCGTGCCTCTTCCACTGTTACCTTTTTCCTTCTCTGCCAGCTTCTTTAGCTTCTCTGAAAGGAAGAAAGGAGAGGTGAGGATGCTTTCTCCCCTGCCTGTTTCTGCCTTTCAGCCCTGCCTCCAGGCAGGATGGAGGCTTTCTAAACCGCACTGCCACCGTGCCCTCCTCCACACGCCCTTTTCACCACTTCCCTCCTCAGCAAAGTCCCCTGGCCTCCCTCCTACCTTGGGTTCTCTGTTGCTGTTGAAAGAAGTACACCACTAGTACCATGAGGAGAACCATGAGCAACGGCAGTCCTGCTAGAGTCCGAAGGAAAGCTCCCTTCCAGGAGGAGGTTGTGGGGAAAAAAACATCTGGAAAACATCCCAAGGGAGTTGTCTAGGTTTAGACACCACTCAGCACTAAGTTGCAGTGGTTAAGAGCTATGCCTGTTAACCAAAAGTTGGCAGTTCGAATACACCAGTTGCTCCGTGGAAACCCTGTGGGGCAGTTCTATTCTGTCTTATAGGTTTGCTGTGAGTTGGAATTGAGTTGATGGCAAAGGGTTTGGTTTGGTCACATACTTCGGTTTGCAGCACTTTGCCCCTCTGCTAAGCAAGTTTAAGTTTGCCTCTGTTCCACATTATGCTACCTGGAGAGCACGTGGAACAGCCACTATCACGCCCATTTTACAGATTGCTATGTTGCCCACTTTTACAACCCAGGAATGTTTTTCTTCAGGATCTCAGAGCCATCTCTTTGAAATGTAAACATAGAGGAAGGTAGTGCCCTTCTTTTTCTGCCTCATGGGAATTTAACTTGGGCGCCTGGCTCCAAGTTGTAGCTACCGCCTTCTCAGAGATACGTTGTAATAGGTCATATCTTCCTGACTGTATAAAAGGGAGAGATTTTTTTCTATTATAACTATTGGTTTGGACTGACATGAAAAATGAATCACAGGTTGGGTTTGTCCTCAAGACTTAAAACAGAACCATGTACATTAAACACTGTGTAAGTTCAGTCTGCACCCTTCTGTGAGTGCCTCATACAAGACTTTGGTACTAGGTAATGGCCTCACCTAAATTTCTTCCCTGACCCACCTCTTTTAAATCCATATACACATCCTGCCACTCCCTAGCACCCTTCTCTGCTTCATTTTTCTCCATAGCACCTAACACCTTCTAAAACTGAACCCGTTGCCATGGAGTCGATTCCAACTCATAGTAACCCTATAGGACACACTAGAACTGTGCCATAGGGTTTCCAAGTAGTGGCTGGTGGATTTGAACTGCCAGCCTTTTGGTTAGCAGCCGTAGTTTGCCATAGCTCTTAAAACCGCTGTGCCACCAGGGCTCCAACACCTTCTAATGTGTGATGTAATTTACTCATTTTGTCTGTTCCCTCAGTAGAATATGAACCTTAGGACAGAGGTTTTGGGCGTATTGTAGGTCTCAATAAATGCTGCCAAAGGGATGAAATTAGGAACAAGTAGACACTCATGGGGAGTCCCTGAGTGGTGCAAATGGTTTACATGCTCAGCTGTTAACCAAAAGATTAGAGGTTCGAGTCTACCAGAAGCACCACAAAAGAAAGGCCTGGCAATCTACTTGTGAAAATCAGTCATTGAAAATCCTATGCAGCACAGTTCTGCTCTGACACATAGGGTCACCATAAGTCAGAGCTGATTCAACGGCAACTGGCTGGTTAGGTTCTCATATGACTTCTAATGAGATTATGGGACTTAGTGCATGGCCTTTAAATTTTGGGCCTTTCTCCCCCTGTTCCCCCCCTTACTGTGTGGCTTGTCAGTTGTGCTCTTAGTAGACTTAGTTGCTGACTTTTTCAGGTGTGAAGCCCAGCCCAGCCCAGCCCACATGCATATAGGCCATTGTGTCCTTATAGACAGGTGTTGGGACAATGGATCTGGAGAACCTGGTAACTAGGAAGGTGAAGGTTACTGGCAACCACTGACCTGCTATCTCGACCACAAACTCTTTACTCTGAACGAGGAGGGTGTTCTGGATGGAGCAGGACACGTTGCTGTGGGCTCCCTCTTGGAGGACCACGGATATTTCCAGACTAAACAGGCCCTGGACATCCTGGATGACGGCTTCAGACTCAAGAGGCAGCCACTGTCCCTGATGGTCTCTCCATTGAGCCTTGGGCTTGGGGTACCAGCCACTGGAGCTGCACCTCAGGTGAATGCCTCCCTCCTTGAAGCCCTCAAGGGAGATGTGAGGGTCCGAGCCCATCCCTGGGAGAGACGGAGTGGGAAAGATCAGGTTCCTTCCCAAAGGTTGTGCATGAAGCCCATGCCACCATTCACCATTTGCAATCACTGGCTGGTAGCCTCCATCCATGGACTATAAATGACAGTCAAGATCAGTAGGGCATGTGGGGGCAGTACTACTCCTTGGGTACATTTGAAAATATAAAGTGGGGCATTTGGTGAGGAAGTGCTACTGGTCTTTAGTCCTGATATACAAGGGATAGTCCCCCCAGAATGAAGAATTGCCCCACCCCAAATTCCAAGAGAATGTCTTATCTCTGTCTTGGATTCTTCCAAAGCTCAGTGCTTGGGCTGTCTGTACTGTTTTATCTCCACATCCTTGTGGCGTTAGCGTCATTTTTTAAGTAGGTAAAACAGTAATATGGTTCAAATATCAACACTGCAAAATGTATATTCAAGGAAGCCCCATGTCCTTCTCCATCCTTTCCATCCCGTTCCACCCCCCTTAGGTAACCAACTTCTTTAGTTCCTAATTTATCCTTCCTGTGTTTCTATTTGCACTGGCTCACCTTCTTTCTTACACAAAAGTTTACTTACTGTAGAACCTCTTTTACATTTTGCTTTTTACTCTTAACAGTATACCCTAGAAATCACCCCACAACTGTTTGTACAGTTTCTCCTCATTTTTTTTGTTTTTGTTTTTAACTGCATAGTACTCCATTGTACATGTGTGCCACACTCGGCTCCCGTGCTTGGGTGTTTAGCTGTTTCCAGTATTTTGCAATTACAAACAGTGCTACAAGGATTAAACTTATACATGTGCTTTTCTTTTCATATTGTTGGAGGTGTATCTTCAGGGTAGGTTCCTACAGGTGGGATTGCTGTTCTAAAGGTAAATGCACAGGTAGTTCTATTAACTATTGCCAAATTCCCTCCACTGGAGAGTCTAATTTTCAACTCCACCAACAAGGTATGAGAGGACCTGTTTCCCCATAGCCCTGCCAAGAGAGTGGGTGGTCCAGCTTTTGAATTTTTGCCAATCTGATAGATACAGGTATATTTAGCATAGCTTTAATTTGCCTTTCTCTCATTATGAGTAAAAGTGATCATCTCTCCCTAGTTTAAGAGCCTTTTGAGTATGTTTTTGTGGGCTTGCTGTTCATATATCTTACCCATTTCCTAATGGACCTTTCCCCGAGTTTATTAATAGTTATTTGTTTATGTGTTAGGGGTATTCTTCCTTTCTCTGAAATTCAAGCAATGCAGCTCTATCCAAATGGATCCTTTCTCCTACTGCTTTTTGGAGGCGTGGCTAGTTTACCCACCTGCTACCTCCAGCTCCCAGATAGCTTCCCCAGTGAAGTTACTGGAGAGGAAGCTGCATCCGTAGTGGCCCTCATCGGAGGGGACAACACTATGGAGCTTCAGGATCACGTGGCCATCTCTGATCTCGTCCTTGAGGAGTTTTGTCCTGTTCTGGAACTCCGCCATCTGCCCCCTGGAGAGCTCCTGCTGCTCCCCGTACAGGAGGACGATGTCAGAGGGCCGGCTCCTGAACCAGCGGATCTCCATGTGCTCGGCGTCCAGGTAGGGCCACAGGTAGCACGGGAACTCTATTTCTTCCCCGATGAGTGCCAGGATGGATTGCCCAGGTCCTACCACCTTGACTTTCTCTAGGAATGTGAAGCCATTAAAAAAAAAAAGAAGAAGAAGCCGTAACAACTGCCAAAATCAGCCCTCAACAAATATGATTTTTCATCCTATCCCTCTTCCAGTAAACCATTCAAACGACGAAGGTAGAACATTCTACAGGACGACTGGCCTGGTTTCTTGAACAAGTAATTGTTATTTTAAAAATTGAGTGTGCTAGATTAAAAAACACACAAGGTACATTACAACCAGATATACTAGGTGCCACATCTTGATGGCACTGGGTTTGGTTTTTACCGGTCTGGTTATTGGTTTGAACCAGTGTGGTCCTTTGACTGCTGAGAATTTACATTTCTATCCCAGAGATACTGAATCACAATCGACATTTTAACTAGATCCCCCGAAGAATCTTGTTAAAATTTCAATTCTGATTCAGTATCTCTGGGGTGGAAATGCAAATTCTCAGCAGGGGGTTGAACTGGTAAGAACTGGTTGGAAGCCCTGGTTTGAACCAACTGGCTGCAGCTGTTATTTTGGTGACAATTATGTAAATTTGAATATGGCCAAGGTATTAAATGAAATGAAAAGTTACTGAAATGAAATCTTTATCATAAACAGTAAGTTGCAAAACAATATGTACACTACTAAACAATCTTGATTAAAAGAAGATATATTTGCATGAATGTACAGAGGAAAAGATGTGAAAGGAGATACACCAAGTTTTTGATGATGGTAATTTCTGCACAATGAGAACAGAAGTTTTCTTATTTTTGCTTGTCTGATTTCTAATTTTTTATAATGTATAGCTTCTGTAATAACAAAGGGCATTCAAAATAATCTGTGGGGGCCCCCTGCTTCATGGGTTTTCCTATCTAAAGAGCAAACCCTGCCTTCGAGACTTCTCTTTATCATGATCTTTCATTTGATTGTCCTCCTTGTCAGTGATGTCTCATGTGGCACCTCTGCCCCTCCCTAGCTAATCTGTTTTCTGCAATTTCATGAGAGTTGCTGGTGCCTGCTGCTGTTCCCTTGCATGAGCTGTTCCTGGCCACTCAGCATGCCCTCACTTTCTTCTGTCTGACCTCCATGCACCTCCTTTCCTTCCTTCCAAGTTCAGCTAAAATCCCATCCCCAAAGCTCTTTCTCCGTGGATCCCTCCCCGTCCTTCACTTTGCTCACAGAATGTGGAGGTACCTTTTTTTGTTCACACCACCTTGCTGCCCACTGGGTGAAGCTCCAACACCCTTCCTACCAGTGTCCCTGCCCAAATTCTTTCTAGCTGTTTCTTCTACACACCTGATGCCTGGCCGTCTACATGGGCACACCCTGACTCAGTTTACCCTCCACCTGTCATCTTCCTGGAGAATGTACATTCTGCCAGGCTCAGCTTGAACAGCACCTCCTCTCTATGGCTCTTCTTGGCTTTCCAGGAGAAAAACAAATTTTTTTCTTAGCTATGCTCCCCAAGTCTTTGGATATGGTTCTCTTGCAGCCTTGGTCACACAGCTGGATAGCTGCTTAGGTCATGTCTGGCCTCTACCTTGACTACAAGCTGCCTGAGGACCTGGGCTGTGCCTCAGTCACCCAAGTGTCCCTGGTTTGCAGCCCAGAGCATTAGGGAATAACACTTGCATAATTAGTTTATACCCTCTGTTGGCTGGTTCTTTGATAAGAAATGGTCAGACTGAGGTCCTTCATGCTCCTCAAAAGTTATGGCCTATACACAGGAGCAGAGTGAAAAATATTTGCCAACTGGCTCAGCATAAGTACAGACCAGTGAGAGTCTCCTGGCATCTTCCTGCTGTGTCTCCTTGGATGCCTGTTAACTGAGGAATCCTGGGAAACTATGTGAATGATGCTGGTGGCTGGAGAAATGGCAGTAGAGCTACATGATGCTCAGAGAAGTGGCAATTTAACAACTGGGATGGATATCTCTGTGTATTTTAGCCACTGGTATAGCCTGGTACTAGCTTATAAGATCTCTGCCCAGGGCTGCATCTGGGAGAAGGAGAGACGAACAAAAGCTGAGGTACTCGTGTCTTGACTGGACAGGGAACAGATCAGACACACTACCTGAGCTCAGCTGCACAAGTGGGAAGAGGAGAAGGAAGTGGGTGAGGAAGAAGAGACTGCTGGATAGAGGTACTTGATACAAGGAGTCCACAAAAAAACCCAGTGCCGTTGAGTCCAGGGAGACTGAGAAATCCATCATCTCCTGCCAGCAGTGGTGGCTACCTGGAGAGGAACAAAGAGATGCTAAGTGACTCAGAGGAAATGGAATGTGGTCCATCAGACCAGAGGTGTGTCCTTGCCTCAACTATTTTTTATCTGGCTCTGGAGTTCCTTATCAGCCCCAAAGCCTGGTTTCTTTTAAGTCTTGGCTGGATGTGAGAGCTGCTTCTTATTTTATCAGGTGACACTGTTAATAGCTTCACTGGCCTTGCTCAGAGCTTTAAGGGGACAGGACAAAGGGTCCCACAGGAAGCAGCCCCGAGCTGAATATTGTTTACACCCAGAAAGAGACTCCCACATTATGGGAGGGTGGGGCCTCAGTGCCACCCTCTTCTAGTTTTAGTGACTTTCCCCAAACAAAGGCAAATCTATGGGGAATCCCAGATGCATTTTCAATCTCTTGGCCCTACCACTAGCTACTCAGCCTTGCTCCTACTTCCCTTTGCTCTTGAACACCAGGTCCACAAAACAGAGGAACAAACACAGAGTTCCAACCTTTCCAAAGTGGAGTCAGCTCCAATGGCTTTCAGGGACACTTTCCTCCAGTGGAGAGGGCCCCAATGTCCTGGTGTCTGTGGTATCTTCGGGACCACAGTGATGGACTCATCCCATCTAGCCACCCCCCGATCTGTGGTCCAGAAGACCTGTGCCCTAAATCATACAAGAGCCACTCCCTCTCCTCAGCACCCCCCCTGCCCCTCACTGTAATGTCTCACAGTCTGGGGTGGCCAGTGAGTGTGGTGGAGCTGATATATCTTTAGAGACACACAAGCCTCTCCACATTTCTCAGATTCTCAGAATTTGTTACTGGTTACACCTCAGTTTTTTTTTTTTGAACAGTGGAAGAAATCAATGCCAGTTCTGAGGGTAGTTAAGCCTCCCATACATTTGGTTGGATGCTCTTTAATAATTGTCAGCATTTCTGCTCTCTCCCCTCCACCTTCCAAATGTCCACCTTCTGTCTTTTTCCAAAAGACTCTCTCCTTTCTTACCATCACAGCATCCCAGGGCGGGGCGGGGGGGGCACGTGGGGAGTAAGGGGCCCACAGTAAGGTTCTATTCTCCAGGCCCTACTTATCTCCCCTTCTCCCATTGTCTGCCACCATATTTTCCCATTGCTTGATTTTTCCTTCTGCAGACCCACAATGTGGCACATGTTCCTACTGTCCTGTTGTTACCGGAGAATGGCCTCGGTCCTTGTCTTTGGTGTAGGAAAGAATTTAAACACTGAGACAAACAGTGCCAAGCAAGCAGAGGTTTATTAGCAAGCGGAGGGTTAGTAGTAAAAGTACACTTGACTAGGAAGCCTCAAGCGGGCTACTCAGGTAGAGAAAGAATCTGAGTGCCCCAATAATCGTTTTCTTAGGGTTTTATACTCCTTTTGTCTCTTGATCTCTCTCTCTATTAACATTTAAAAGCCAGGACAAGACCCCGCTAGAAGACTATTTCTTTGGCTTAAGGTTTAATTACCAAGTTAGAGGTCTTATCAAGTTAGGGACTTTAACAGGTTAAGGACTTTAGCAAATCAAAGACCCCTGTGAAGATCATTTCCTTGGCTTAAAGTTTAACTATGCAGGGACCATTTTACTGAGGAATGTCACCACCCCCTGTCTCTTCCTTTGTTGGGATTGTCTTATTTAGGAATGTCACCATCCCCTGCCTCTTCCTCTTCCCGAGTGCAAGCTCTCCCCCTCCACTCTCCCCCTCCACCTTACACTGTGGCTGCGTGGCTGAGCCACACTACCACTAAAAAAAAAAACTGGTAGGGTATAAAACCAAAAAACCAAACCCATTGCTGTCAAGTCGATTCTGACTCATAGTGACCCTATAGGACAGAGTAGCACTGCCCCATAAAGTTTCCGAGGAGCACCTGGTGGAGTCAGACTGCCAATCTTTTGGGTTGACAGCCGTAGCACTTAACCACTACACCACCAGGGTTTCCTGGTAGGGTATAAAAAACAAGGGAATTTACAAGCTGCTGGACCATGTAGCAGAGGAGCATTCAGAGTAGGGTATGTGAGGTGAGTAAATCTGAGCCTCCCCCGCCCCCAGTTACCCCTGAGCTAGGAAGGGCTCAAGCTGAAGGGAATAAAATGTGAGGGAGAGGCCATGGTCTGTGAGGTGAATGGCCAGTTTTGATTGGCCCCTGCCCTCTGGAAGCTCAAACACAGGTGGGAGACAGAGGAGCAAGTTGCTGGAGTTCAATTCATGCTACCACAGGGGTCCCTCAGCGGTGAGGAGATTGGAAGTTCTCTCTGGAGGAGGCCTAGCAGCGCTGATGGCCAGCAGTTACTGGAGTAACTTATTAGCACAATGGCCAGCATGAGCGAGGCCTTGGGCTAGAATTGAGGCTCTGGCTGGACAGCCCAGCCTCTTGTCTTTGTGACTGACAGCAGGAACGCATCTGTAATAGACTTGGGAAGAAAGCAGTGAAGGGTGGGTCTAGAGCAGTGAGTCGCAACCTGGCTTTGCGTTTTCTCACCCTCTTCCTTATTCCCTTCTCTTTTCTTTTGTGCCTCTGTAGACGTAGATTAAAACCCCATGAGTGCAGAGCCATGCTGGGTATATGAGCATCCAGCTAGTGCCTTTTAAAACAAGAGGAGCTCAGAGAGTGTTTATGAATCCATTTGAATCAGCCAGATTCTGAACAATCAGTCACAACATCGATAGGGTATTAAGACCCATAGCTGGGGTGGGGTTGCCTCACAGGAGGAGCACATGCCCAATTTCCCTGACCAGGGGGTGCTACCACCTCCTGGGGGGCAGGGGATGGGGCAGTGCTTTCCAGAACAATAGAATTGCTAGAGGAGCCCCTATTCTCCATTGTGACACATCCATATGATTTCCACAGTGAGTCTATGCTAGAAGGAGGTTGTAAACACACTCACACACGTGCACACACTAAGTGAGCACTTACTATTTACCAAGCACTTACCTATGCAATAAGTACCATCATCATCATTATTTAAAAAAAAAAAAAATTGCTATCGAGTTGATTACTAGTAAGTCCAAATTACAGATAAAGAAACAGCTGCAAGGGAGGTTAAGTGACTTGCCCCTAGACACACAGCTAATAAATGGTGGAGTTGGGATCCCAGCCAAGCTATCTCGTTTCAGAGTCTGTACCCTGCTGGTTCTCTGGACATGGATTTCTCACCAGCCTTTTCCTCTGTCAAGTCTAGGTATACCCTTCGGTCACTCCTGTTACCCAAAACTGTGACCATGTTACGGAGCCCCATGAGCTTCTCTGGCTACAGCTCACAGCCTGATCAGCCATCTCAGAAATGGACTGAAGAAGTGGCATGGGTCACAATGGTGTCAGCCAAAAAACCAACCAACCAACCAATGAATAAAAAAGCAAAAATCCTATTGCTAGATGAATTAAAACTGGAGTCTCCCTTCGGTTTTGTCAAGGAAGCTTTAGACAGAAAGTACATGATGCACTGTGATCCCTTTGCTCCCAACACTCAAGGACATTGCCTTGAAATCCTTCAATCCAGGGAAAGGGGTCTGGCAATTTCTTGGGGGAAAAGTCAGCGATTTCAGAGGGCTGAAAGCCCCTCTGCACTCTAAATGGATCCTTCTCCCCACTCTCTGGCTGAAGTTTGCCCTTTATGAGTGCATGTCACCAGTTTAAAGGCTCTGATCCTTCTTGAAGTGCATTTATTACTGTGAAGGGAAACACTTTAAGACTTCAACTATTCATGCCACAGTGTAAGTGGATATCAGTTCTGTTCCAGGTAAGAAAGTTTTGCTGGAGGAAGGGGTGAGAGGCTGGACACAACTGGATATTTGGGAAAGATGGGGGATCCAGTCAGGGGAAGGACAGGGCAGAAAGGAGGTCTCAGGCTAGAGACTGGAGCTAAGCTTTGCTGGTGGGATACGTTTTCCCTGGAGTTCTCTTGTAGCCTCTGGAATGTTCTCTCCTGAGGTATTTATCCTGCACACTGATGCAGAAGAAATGCCTCCACCCTCCACCAGGGGAGCCCATTTCTCTCTCCCTACTTTCAACCCCCTCCCCCACCCAAGAAATTGACTGATTGCCTTGAAGTCAATTTCTAACTCATAGAGACCCTATAAGACAGAGTAGAACGGCCCCATAGGGTTTCCTAGGCTGTAATCTTTACAGAAGCAGACTGCCACATCTTTCTCCTGTAGAATGGCTGGTGGCTTCAAACCACAGTTGCTGTTAGCAGCCGAGCACTTAACCACTGCACCACCAGGCCTCCTTCTCCCTACTTTACTCTCTTTTGTTTTCTTCTTATTTTCTCACTGCTCAGCTCCAGCCCTATTCCAGTTTTTCTCCTCCAGAACCTCCAATTCTTAAACAACACCTTATACTGCCTGGATTTCCAGTCCCTGAGCTCTTGAATCTCTCTTTAAAGATTGTTATTTTTTGCTTTTGCTACTTTTGTAAACTCAGGTGGTGTGTTTTGCCCTCCTCCCATTCCCCAAACACTCAACTACCAGTGGAAAATTTAGTGGTTTGAAGCCACCCAGAGGCACCTCGGAAGACAGTCCTGACGATTTGCTTCTAAAAGGTCACAGCTTTGAAAACCCTATGGAGCAGTTCTACTCTGCACACGTGGGGCCGCCATGAATTGGAATCACAACACTAACAAGACGTGGGATTTTCCCATTCTTCCTCACTGCCCCCTCCTGAGGCCCACTGCAATGCCTTGCGCTCAGTTAATGTGCAGTCAAGTAATGTGCACCAGCCTACTTTGGTTTGTTTTCAAAAAGCCCACAAGGGGATTTCTATCCCTAACCCCAAGAGGGGAGCCTCAGTAAGGCTTGAAATCTTTTTTCTCTGATGATGAAATAGGACAACTGGAATCCTGCCTCCTCAGGTGGGAGCTGCCTGAACAGACATCTCCTCTTAACCACACTCAAAACTCCATCCTGCAGCTGACTCAACTAATAAGATGGTTCCAACGCATCTCATGCTGTCCCCAAAACTTCTCACTATAATTTTCTCTTTTCCATTTCTGAAAAGTGGAGATGTAGACAGGTGTTGAGAATGAGCTACTTACCTAGTAGGTGGCAACAAAGTATCCAGAATGACAGATGAGTCTTGGGCAATCTCAAATCCCTCTGCAAAGGGAAACAATTGTTGTAAAGCGTCTCAGCCCAAGATGCTAAGATCCCCTAGACACGGCCCAGCCACTGAGTTCAGGGGGTGAGCCCATCTGTGACAGAATTACTCACCCACCTTTTACCTTAAGAAACAGGCTATGTGCTCTGCCCTTTGGTATAGAAACCAAGATGGAAAGGACAAAACAAGGAAATCGCCTCATCACATCCTGCCTCTGTGAGGAAAATCATGAATTGAATTTCCCTGGGAAGAAATTTTCTTAGGTCTTAGGAAGAGGGGAAAGTTATCTGGAAGATTCAGAGAGTCTGCAGCTATAGAGACTCAGAGCAGGAAGAAAATGCTTGGCTGGCTGCCTGGAATCTCTGGGTGGGCAGAGCTGGGACTCCAGGGAGGTAGGATGGCCATCCCTACTAGCCCCTCTCCCCTCGCTATCACAGTGAAAGAGACAGAGACTGGACTGGAATTTCCACTAGCCAAGCGTTCAGGAAGGGGGCTAGTGCCCAACTTTGAGTCCCGGGGTGGTGCGAATGGTTAATGTGCTTGGCTACTAACAGAAAAGTTGGTGATTTGAGTCCATCCAGAGGTACCTTAGGAAGAAAGTCCTGGCAATCTACTTCCAAAAAATCAAACATTGAAAACTTACGGAGTACAGTTCTACTCTGACACACATGGGGTCACCATGAGTCATGGTCAACTTGACTGCAACTGGTTTTTTTAGTGCCCAAATCTTAACCCACCAGACCCATCTCTGCAAGGCAGAACAAAAGATAGCATGAGTGTTGCCGTAAGTAAAAACTGAAAGAGTCATTTCAAATACAAGTTTGAAATAAATTGGCACACTGTAGTAGTATTTCTCTAGTGGAATGGAGATCGAAGAAGAAGCAAGCACTACCCCCACCTTCATCTCATTTTGCCATAGCCCGTGGTGCAACTTTGATGTTAGTGGGAAAGAAGCACGTTGGACTGAGATGTCCACCTGGCCGTGCCCCACACTGGCATCTCCCTAAGAGACAGGTTAGCACTGTGACACAGGGTGCCTCAAGCACATACAGGACACCCCCAGGGTCTCCCAGAAGTGCCAGGTGTTTTAGGAGGTCCCTATGCAGGTGCTAGAATTCTGATTAAGTAGAGGTGAGAGCCAGTGATCAGTGGGTTATCAACTTCAAGGTGACTACAGGTTCAGACAGATGGGGCTAACACATGCATAATGATATCCTAAGGCAACAAAGGGGGCTGAATGCTGACCTCAAATGGTGGGCTCTTGTCCCTGGGGCTGGGGGGCTAGAGGAGAGCTCACCAACAAACTGAATTTAAAATGAACACAGAATAACAGCAGGGTCAGGGAAGTGATGGAGGGGAGGGAAGCAGACATCCCGAGGGCAAGGTGGTGAGTAGTATGTGTGAGGAGGCTTGGAAAAGACTACAGGATTGTGGTGAGGGTTTAGGGAATTTACCAATTTAAGGAAAGGCTGAGCTAAAACAGCCAAACAACCAAACGGTTTCTGCCAAGTGGATTCTGATTCACGGCAACCCCATGTGTTACAGAGTAAAACTGTGCTCCAGATGATTTTCAAGGTTGTGAGCTTTCAGAAGCAGATGTGCCAGACCTTTCTTCTGAGGTACCTCTGGGTGGACTCAAACTGCCAACCTTTTTACCGTTTGTCCCATCCAGGGACTCTTTGAACAAAAATAGATGGGACCAAGTTGCAGAAGGCCCTGAATGCTCCACAGGAAAGTGCAACGTTGTTTGATGAGCAGTCAAGAGCCATTTGGATGTTCCAAGGTCCCAAGTGATTCAGGCTAGAGGAGAAAAATTGCAGTTGTGGTGAGGGCTATCTTAAAACACTAATCCTGAATTTTTTGTTGCTGCACTTCCCCTGAGCATGTTCCTTGAGACCATAAGAAGTCTTCACACTGCCTTCAGAGAGAGGAGGTTATCACAGCAGGAATGCAGAGAGAGAAATAGAGCTCAGCTCTGTGAGCCTAGACACAGTCCTGATGCAACATGGGAGGAAGACCCCACCTGCCAGGGTTGGCACTTCAGGGTAGATTGTCCAACAGGAACTAGCGGCCCTTGTGCCCTGTTCAATCAGCTTCATATGGGTACCTAGGACCTATATCCAAAACAGAGGGTGTTATGGATTGATACTCTGCCCTCCCAAAATCTATGTTGAAATTCTAATCCCTGGTATCTATGAATATGACCTTGTTTGCAAATAGGGTCTTCGAAGATGTGATCAGTTAAATTATACTCATACTGGAGGAGCATTGTCCCTAATCCCATCCAAGTGGTGTTTTATAAAAGGAAAGAACAGAAGGATGGCTACATGACTACAGAGACAGATGCAAGCCTAGGAATGCCAAGGTTTGCTGGGAGCCACCAGAAGCTAGGAGAGAGGCATGGAACAGATTTTCCCTCAGAGCTCTCAGAAGGAATAAACACAGCTGATACCACTAGCTTCCAGAATTGTGAGAAAATAAATTTCTGTCCTTTAAAGCCACCCACTTTGTGATATTTTGCTAAAACAGCACTAGGTAACTGAGACAGAGGGTGAACCCTTGACTTGTGGCAGGCTGTACGTGATATGGGAAAGGAAGGACTCCCACCTGCTCTTGGAGAGCTCACCCCCTTACACAGTCTGCATCAGTAATTTAGGACAATTCTCCTTGGTGGACGCCAACCCTCACCATGAAGGTGGAGAAGCAGGAGAATCCCCTTTTTGAATACAAAAGCCATTCTCATACATATCACTTCTCTGAGCAGACTTGGGTACCTGAGGAGATGGAATGAAAAGCATGCCAAACTTGCAAGTATGTAAATTAGTCCTCTTCTGCCAAGGGAACATGATAAAAGTAGAGTGGCTTAAGGTAAATTTGAGAGCACAGAGGCTGGCTTGGGAAGGGTGAGTTACCTCTTCTGAGTTTGTGAAATAAAGGGTTTTCCCTCATTCTCAGAGTCCATCCAGTGATTTGTATTACTCTTCATCCTTGGTTTTCTGGCTTTCTCTCTTTTTGGCCTCTAATCTCTTCACCAGCCAAGAACATGTGGCCATCATGTTCACCTCCGTGCTTTTGCATGTGGCATCCTACCCACCTCTTCTCTGCCAATCCCTGTTCTTTTTGATGAAATCTTGCTCAGAACTCTTGCTTCCTATAAGTTTTCCTGGGTGAACTGGACCTGGGTGCACACCTCATTCTTCTTACTCTTCAAGTTGCCCCAGATAGGTTGAACTTGTATAAATATCTCATGAGGGCATGTTTGCAAATGTCTTTATGTGTCTGTATTGTCTTTTCAACCACAACTCTGACTCCTGAAGTTCAGTGACTGAGTCTCCTTGGTCCTTGGTATATTCTCATGGAGACTGGCATAGATTCCTTCTCACAAAGGATGTTAGTCAATTGCATGGAGTTGATATACAAAAAGAGGAGACAGTCATTAAGGGAGATGGATTTTGTTCTGCACTGTTCAGGGGCAGAAAAGTGGATTTGATGATTTCTCATCGATCTACCCTCTCCATTCCAAAGCATGGCCCCCTGAGCTTTCCGTATTTCATACCTTCCTTCATTGCTCCCAAAGGGCTCAGACTGCAAATTCCTTTGCCTATCAGCTGGCACAGTGCCCACATTGTATTTTTGTCACACCGATGGTGAAACACACATAAGCATTGAGAAAGAGAGGGACAAAAACATTGACTGCTTTCTGAGATGCAGGCACTAATCTTTAGCTGAGTTCCTGGATGAATGTAAGATGATGCAGGAGTTGCATACATCCCCCCACTGCTCAACCAGTCTTATGTCTCCAAAGCCAATAGCCATTTAGCCAGCATCTTCTTTTAACACGTAGAACGTAAAACATACCTTACTCATGGATAGGAAGACTTAACATTGTAAAAATGTCTATTCTTCCAAAAGCGATCTATAGATACAATGCAATTCCGATCCAAATTCCAATGACATTCTTTAAAGAGATGGAGAAACAAATCACCAACTTCATATGGAAGGGAAAGAGGCCCCGGATAAGTAAAGCATTACTGAAAAAGAAGAACAAAGTGGGAGGCCTCATTCTACCTGATTTTAGAACCTATTATACTGCCACAGTAGTCAGAGCAGCCTGGTACTGGTACAACAACAGATACATAGCCCAATGGAACAGAATTGAGAATCCAGACATAAATCCATCCACATATGAGCAGCTGATATTTGACAAAGGCCCAAAGTCAATTAAATGGGGAAAAGACAGTCTTTTTAACAAATGGTGCTGGCATAACTGGATATCCATCTGCAAAAAAATGAAACAAGACCCATACCTCACACCATGCACAAAAACTAACTCAAAATAGATCAAAGACCTAAATATATAAAATCTAAAAGGAAAAAGATCATGGAAAAAAAAATAGGGACAATGCTAGGAGCCCTAATACATGGCATAAACAGTATGTAAAACATTACTAACAATGCAAAAGAGAAACTAGATAACTGGGAGCTCCTAAAAATCAAACACCTATGCTCATCCAAAGACTTCATCAAAAGAGTAAAAAGATTACCTACAGACTGGGAAAAAGTTTTTAGCTATGACATTTCCAATCAGCATCTGATCTCTAAAATCTACATGATACTGCAAAAACTCAACTGCAAAAAGACAAGTAACCCAATTAAAAAATGGGCAAAGGAGAGGCGGGGCCAAGATGGCAGACTAGGTGGACGCTACCGCGGATCCCTCTTGCAACAAAGACTCGGAAAAACAAGTGAATCGATCACATACATAACAATCTACGAACTCTGAACAACAAACACAGATTTAGAGACGGAGAACGAACAAATACGGGGAGACAGCGATTGTTTTCAGAGCCAGGAGCCAGCGCACCAAGCAGGTGACCTTCGGAGTCCGAGTTGGGGCAGAGCCCAGGGAGGCAGACGGCACAGACAAGGGGCCCAGCCCTAGCCCCGAACTCATCCCGGGAGCGAGCCCAGCCAGTTGGCGTGGGCGGCATGGCAGCGCAGCCGGTGGGAGAAGTCCCCGGGAGGCAGTGACTGGTCTTGGCGCGGGGAGAGCAGCGTCCCAGCTGGGGAGCCGTCCCGCTGGGAGTTTGGCGGCGCAGACGGGGTGTGAGAGCGGGGACCACCTACATTTCCCTCAATTGACCCCGGGGGGGGTCCAGTCGTTCGTGCGGGAGGCACCCACACAGTTTGCGCGAGCGGCATGGAGCGCCGGAGGGAGAAGTCCCCGGGAGGCAGTGGCTGGTCTTGGAGCGGGGAGAGCGGCGTCCCAGCCGGGCGCGCAGTCTCACCTGGTTCGTGGGAGCAGCGCGCGACGCGGCTGGAGGGACGGGGAGCCCCCAGGAGGCAGCGATGGATTTTGGCGACGGGAGTGCACCGTCCCAGTAGGGGAGCCTTAACCTTGGGGGTGGGGCTGACAGCGGAGGATCTGACCGTGACGCCAGCGGGCCAGACCCCCCGGGGGGCAATCTCCACACACCCAGTACATATAGGCGACGCGCCCCATGGAAATTTCAGATATAAGAGTAATTCCAAGTAAGACAAACAACTCTGGCTATATTCTGAGGTGCTACACTCCTAGCTCTCTCATCCCTCCTCCACCCTCCCCAGGCGGCTCCATTAACATCTGAAAAGCCTGAGCCAGAGGGAGAACTCTGATAGGGATCTGACTGCATTTTTTTTTAGCGGATTTTCTGGAAAAACTAGTTTCCCAGTGATGGCTCGGAGACAGCAGTCCATATCAAACCACATAAAGAAACAGACCATGACAGCTTCTCCAAACCCCAAACAAAAGAATCAAAATCTTTCCCAAATGAGGATACAATCCTGGAATTATCAGATACAGAATATAAAAAACTAATTTACAGAATGCTTAAAGACATCACAAATGAAATTAGGCTAACTGCAGAAAATGCCAAGGAACACACTGATAAAACTGTTGAAGAACTCAAAAAGATTATTCAAGAACATAGTGGAAAAATTAATAAGTTGCAAGAATCCATAGAGAGACAGCATGTAGAAATCCAAAAGATTAACAATAAAATTACAGAATTAGACAACGCAATAGGAAGTCAGAGGAGCAGACTCGAGCAATTAGAATGTAGACTGGGACTTCTGGAGGACCAGGGAATCAACACCAACATAGCTGAAAAAAAATCAGATAAAAGAATTTAAAAAAATGAAGAAACCCTAAGAATCATGTGGGACTCTATCAGGAAGGATAACTTGCTAGTGATTGGAGTCCCAGAACAGGGAGGGGGGACAGAAAACACAGAGAAAATAGTTGAAGAACTCCTGACAGAAAACTTCCCTGACATCATGAAAGACGAAAGGATATCTATCCAAGATGCTCATCGAACCCCATTTAAGACTGATCCAAAAAGAAAAACACCAAGACATATTATCATCAAACTTGCCAAAACCAAAGATAAACAGAAAATTTTAAAAGCAGCCAGGGAGAAAAGAAAGGTTTCCTTCAAGGGAGAATCAATAAGAATAAGTTCAGACTACTCAGCAGAAACCATGCAGGCAAGAAGGGAATGGGACGACATATACAGAGCACTGAAGGAGAAAAACTGCCAGCCAAGGATCATATATCCAGCAAAACTCTCTCTGAAATATGAAGGCGAAATTAAGATATTTACAGATAAACACAAGTTTAGAGAATTTGCAAAAACTAAACCAAGGCTACAAGAAATGCTAAAGGAGATTGTTTGGTCAGATGACCAATAATATCAGATACCAGCACAATACAAGGTCACAAAACAGAACGTCCTGATATCAACTCAAATAGGGAAAGCACAAAAACAAAGATTAATTCTAAAAAATAAATAAATAAACAAAATAATACACATAACAGGGAATCATGGAAATCAATTGATAAAAGATCACAATAATCAAAAAGAGGGAATAAATATAGGAGGCATTGAACTGCCAGATGGAGAGTGATATAAGGCGATATAGAACGATACAAGTTAGGTTTTTACTTAGAAAAATAGGGGTAAATAATAAGGTAACCACAAAAAGGAATATCAACTCCATAACTCAAGAAAAAAGCCAAGAAAAACGTAACGACTCAACTAACATAAAGTTAAACATTATGAAAATGAAGATCTCACAATCTACTATGAAAAACGTCTCAGCACAAAAAACTATGTGGAAAAATGAAATGGCCAACAACACACATGAAAAGGCATCAAAATGACAGCACTAAACACTTATTTATCTATAATTACGCTGAATGTAAATGGACTAAATGCACCAATAAAGAGACAGAGAGTCACGGACTGGATAAAGAAACACGATCCATCTATATGCTGCCTACAAGAGACACACCTTAGACTTAGAGACACAAACAAACTAAAACTCAAAGGATGGGTAAAAATATATCAAGCAAACAATAAGCAAAAAAGAAGAGGAGTAGCAGTATTAATTTCTGACAAAATAGGCTTTAGACTTAAATCCACCACAAAGGATAAAGAAGGACACTATATAATGATAAAAGGGACAATTGATCAGGAAGACATAACCATATTAAATATTTATGCACCCAATGACAGGGCTGCAAGATACATAAATCAAACTTTAACAGAATTGAAAAGTGAGATAGACACCTCCACATTTATAGTAGGAGACTTCAACACACCACTTTCGGAGAAGGACAGGACATCCAGTAAGAAGCTCAACACAGACACGGAAGACCTACTTAAAACAATCAACCAACTTGACCTCATTGACTTATACAGAACTCTCCACCCAACTGCTGCAAAATATACTTTTTTTTCTAGTGCACATGGAACATTCTCTAGAATAGACCACATATTAGGTCATAAAACAAATCTTTACAGAGTCCAAAACATCGAAATATTACAAAGCATCTTCTCAGACCACAAGGCAATAAAACTAGAAATCAATAACAGAAAAACTAGGGAAAAGAAATCAAATACTTGGAAAATGAACAATACCCTCCTGAAAAAAGACTGGGTTATAGAAGACATCAAGGAGGGAATAAGGAAATTCTTAGAAAGCAACGAGCATGAAAATACTTCCTATCAAAACCTCTGGGACACAGCAAAAGCAGTGCTCAGAGGCCAATTTATATCAATAAATGCACACATACAAAAAGAAGAAAGAGACAAAATCAGAAAACTGTCCCTACAACTTGAACAAATAGAAAGTGAGCAACCAAAGAACCCATCAGGCACCAGAAGAAAACAAATAATAAAAATGAGAGCTGAACTAAATGAATTAGAGAACAGAAAAACAATTGAAAGAATTAACAAAGCCAAAAGCTGGGTCTTTGAAAAAATTAACAAAATTGATAAACCATTAGCTAGACTGACTAAAGAAAAACAGGAAAGGAAACAAATAACCCGAATAAGAAACGAGAAGGACCACATCACAACAGAGCCAAATGAAATTAAAAGAATCATTTCAGATTACTACGAAAAATTGTACTCTAACAAATTTGAAAACCTAGAAGAAATGGATAAATTCTTGGAAAAACACTACCTACCTAAACTAACACATTCAGAAGTAGAACAACTAAATAGACCCATAACAAAAAAAGAGATTGAAACGGTAATCAAAAAACTTCCAACAAAAAAAAGGCCTGGCCCAGACGGCTTCACTGCAGAGTTCTACCAAACTTTCAGAGAAGACTTAACACCACTACTACTGAAGGTATTTCAAAGCATAGAAAAAGATGGAATACTACCCAACTCATTCTATGAAGCTACCATCTCCCTGATACCAAAACCAGGTAAAGACATTACAAAAAAAGAAAATTATAGACCTATATCCCTCATGAACATAGATGCAAAAATCCTCAACAAAATTCTAGCCAATAGAATCCAACAACACATCAAAAAAATAATTCACCCTGATCAAGTGGGATTTATACCAGGTATGCAAGGCTGGTTTAATATCAGAAAAACCATTAATGTAATCCATCACATAAATAAAACAAAAGATAAAAACCACATGATCTTATCAATAGATGCAGAAAAGGCATTTGACAAAGTTCAACACCAATTTATGATAAAAACTCTTACCAAAATAGGAATTGAAGGAAAATTCCTCAACATAATAAAGGGCATCTATGCAAAGCCAACAGCCAATATCACTCTAAATGGAGAGAACCTGAAAGCATTTCCCTTGAGAACGGGAACCAGACAAGGATGCCCTTTATCACCGCTCTTATTCAACATCGTACTTGAAGTCCTAGCCAGGGCAATTAGGCTAGACAAAGAAATAAAGGGTATCCGGATTGGCAAGGAGGAAGTAAAGCTATCACTATTTGCAGATGACATGATTGTATACACAGAAAACCCTAAGGAATCCTCCAGAAAACTACTGAAACTAATAGAAGAGTTTGGAAGAGTCTCAGGTTATAAAATAAACATACAAAAATCACTTGGATTCCTCTACATCAACAAAAAGAACACCGAAGAGGAAATAACCAAATCAATACCATTCACAGTAGCCCCCAAGAAGATAAAATACTTAGGAATAAATCTTACCAAGGATGTAAAAGACCTATACAAAGAAAACTACAAAGCTCTACTACAAGAAATTCAAAAGGACATACTTAAGTGGAAAAACATACCCTGCTCATGGATAGGAAGACTTAACATAGTAAAAATGTCTATTCTACCAAAAGCCGTCTATACATATAACGCACACCCGATCCAAATTCCAATGTCATATTTTAAGGGGATAGAGAAACAAATCACCAATTTCATATGGAAGGGAAAGAACCCCCGGATAAGCAAAGCATTACTGAAAAAGAAGAAGAAAGTGGGAGGCCTCACTCTACCCGATTTCGGAAGCTATTATCCAGCCACAGTAGTCAAAACAGCCTGGTACTGGTACAACAACAGGCACATAGACCAATGGAACAGAATTGAGAACCCAGACATAAATCTATCCACGTATGAGTAGCTGATATTTGACAAAGGCCCAGTGTCAGTTAATTGGGGAAAAGATAGTCTTTTTAACAAATGGTGCTGGCATAACTGGATATCCATTTGCAAAAGAATGAAACAGGACCCATAGCTCACACCATGCACAAAAACTAACTCCAAGTGGATCAAAGACCTAAACATAAAGACTAAAACAATAAAGATCATGGAAGAAAAAATAGGGACAACCCTAGGAGCCCTAATACAGGGCATAAACAGAATACAAAACATTACCAAAAATGATGAAGAGAAACCCGATAACTGGGAGCTCCTAAAAATCAAACACCTATGCTCATCTAAAGACTTCACCAAAAGAGTAAAAAGACCATCTACAGACTGGGAAAGAATATTCAGCTATGACATCTCCGACCAGCACCTGATCTCTAAAATCTACATGATTCTGTCAAAACTCAACCACAAAAAGACAAACAACCCAATCAAGAAGTGGGCAAAGGAGAAGAACACACATTTCACTAAAGAAGATATTCAGGCAGCCCACAGATACATGAGAAAATGCTCCCGATCATTAGCCATTAGAGAAATGCAAATTAAAACTACAATGAGATTCCATCTCACACCAACTAGACTGGCATTAATCCAAAAAACACAAAATAATAAATGTTGGAGAGGCTGCGGAGAGATTGGAACTCTCATACACTGCTGGTGGGAATGTAAAATGGTACAACCACTTTGGAAATCCATCTGGCGTTATCTTAAACAGTTAGAAATAGAACTACCATACAACCCAGAAATCCCACTCCTTGGAATATACCCTAGAGATACAAGAGCCTTCACACAAACAGATATATGCACACCCATGTTTATTGCAGCTCTGTTTACAATAGCAAAAAGTTGGAAGCAACCAAGGTGTCCGTCAACGGATGAATGGATAAATAAATTGTGGTATATTCACACAATGGAATACTACGCATCGATAAAGAACAGTGACGAATCTCTGAAACATTTCATAACATGGAGGAATCTGGAAGGCATTATGCTGAGCAAAATGAGTCAGAGGCAAAAGGACAAATATTGTGTAAGACCACTATTATAAGATCTTGAGAAATAGAAAAAACTGAGAAGAACACATACTTTTGTGGTTACGAGGCGGGGGGAGGGAGGGTGGGAGAGGGTTTTTTATTGATCAATCAGTAGATAAGAACTGCTTTGGGTGAGGGGAAAGACAACACTCAATACAAGGAAGGTCAGCCCAATTGGACTGGACTAAAAGCAAAGAGGTTTCCGGGATAAAATGAATGCTTCAAAGGTCAGCAGACCAGGGGCTGGGGTCTGGGGAACATGGTTTGAGGGGACTTCTAAGTCAATTGGCAAAATAATTCTAGTATGAAAACATTCTGCATCCCACTTTGAAATGTGGCGTCTGGGGTCTTAAATGCTAACAAGCGGCCATCTAAGATACATCAATTGGTGTCAGCCCACCTGGATCAAAGGAAAATGAAGAACACCAAGGTCACACAACAACTAAGAACCCAAGAGACAGAAAGGGCCACATGAACCAGAGACCTACATCATCCTGAGACCAGAAGAACTAGTTGGTGCCTGGCCACAATCGATGACTGCCCTGTCAGGGAGCACAACAGAGAACTCCTGAGGGAGCAGGAGATCAGTGGGATACAGACCCCAAATTCTCATAAAAAGACCATACCTAATGGTCTGACTGCGACTAGAGGAATCCCGGTTGCAATGGTCCCCAGACCTTCTGTTGGCAAAGGACAGGAACCATCCCCGAAGACAACTCATCAGACATGAAAGGGACTGGTCAGCGGGGGGGAGAGAGATGCTGATGAAGAGAAAGCTAATTAAATCAGGTGGACACTGGAGAGTGTGTTGGCAACTCTTGACTGGAGGGGGGGTGGGAAGATAGAGAGAGAGGGAAGACGGCAAAATTGGCACGAAACGAGAGACTGAAAGGGCTGACTCAATAGGGGGAGAGCAAGTGGGAGAAGGGAGTAAGATACATGTAAACATACATGTGACAGACTGATTGGAATTGTAAATGTTCACTTGAAGCTTAATAAAAGTTAATTAAAAAATGGGCAAAGGAACAGGCACTTTGCTAAAGAAGACATTCAGGTAGCTAACAGATACATGAGGAAATGCTCACGATCATTAGCCATTAGAAAAATGCAAATGAAAACTACAATGAGATTCTGTCTCACTCCAACAAGGCTGGCATTAATCCAAAAAACACAAAATAATTAATGTTGGAGAGGTTAAGGAGAGGCTGGAACACTTATACACTGCTGGAGGGAATGCAAAATGGTACAACTACTTCAGAAATCGATTTGGCACTTCCTTAAAAAACTAGAAATAGAATTCCCATAGGATCCAGCAATTCCGCTCCTTGGAATATATCTTAGAGAAATAAGAGCCTTTACACAAACAGATATAAGCACACCCATGTTCACTGCAGCACTGTTTACAATAGCAAAAAAGATAGAAGCAACCAAGGTGCCCATCAACAGATGAATGGATAAATAAATTATGGTATATTCACACAATGGAATAGTAGCAGTATCGATAAAGAACAATGATGAATCCGTGAAACATTTCATAACATGGAGGAACCTGGAAGGCATTATGCTGAGTGAAATTAGTCAGTTGCAAAAGGACAAATACTGTATAAGACCACTATTATAAGAACTTGAGAAATAATTTAAACTGAGAAGAAAACATCCTTTGATGGTTCCAAGAGGGGGGAGGGCAAGAGGAAGAGGGGCTTTCACTAATTAGATAGTAGATAAGAACTATTTTAGGTGAAAGAAAGGACAACACACAATACAGGAGGGGCCAGCCCAAATGGACTAAATCAAAAGCAAAGAAATTTCCTGAAAACATTGAACACTTCAAAGGCCAGAGTAGTAGGGGCGGGGATTTGGGGACCATGGTTTCAGAGGACTTCTAAGTCAATTGGCATAATAAAATCTATTAAGAAAACATTCTGCATCCCACTTTGGAGAGTGGCGTCTGGGGTCTGAAATGCTAGCAAGCAGCCATCTAAGATGCATCAATTGGTCTCAACCCACTTGGAAAAAAAATGCATCAATTGGTCTCAACCCACCTGGAGCAAAGGAAAATGAAGAACACCAAAGATACAAGGTAATTATGAGCCCAACAGACAGAAAAGGCCACATAAACCAGAGACTACATCAGTCTGAGACCAGAAGAACTAGGTGGTGCCTGGCTACAACCGATGACTGCCCTGACAGGGAACACAACAAGGAACCCCTGAGGGAGCAGCAGAGCAGTGGGTTGCAGACTTCATATTCTCATCAAAAGACCAGACTTAATGGTCTGACTCTTACTGGAAGGACCCCAGAAGTCATGGTCCCTAGACCTTCTGTTAGTCCAAGACAGGAACCATTCCCAAGGCCAGCTCTTCAGACAGGGATTGAACTGGACTATGGGATAGAGGATGATACTGGTGAGGGGTGAGCTTCTTGAATCAAGTGGACACATGAGACTATGTGGGCTGTTCCTGTCTGGAGGGAAGATGAGGGGGCAGAGGGGGTCAGAAGCTGGCCAAATGGACACAAAAATAGAGGGTGGAGGGAGGGAGTGTGCTGTCTCATTACGGGGAGAGCAACCAGGAGTATATAGCAAGGTGTATACAAATTTTTGTATGAGAGACTGACTTGATTTGTGAACTTTCATTTAAAGCACCATGAAAATTAAAAAAAAAAAAAGTGGGTGGGATACGGAACTCAGGCTATACACCTTATGACATGGAGGGTAAGAGTTGGTTGTAAAAGAATGCAGGCTTTGTGAGAGCAGTACTCACAGGAGTCCTGAGCATTTGGAGAAGGGAAGTAGATGGACTCTGGTGGGTGCCACTGTTCATGAGTAGGAAGAGAGGCAGCCCAAACGTAGAGTTTGACAGAGGTTGAGTTACATAAAGAGGCTGTAATGAGAAGAAATGATTAAGCTATGTCTTTTTTAAAACATTTTTTTGGCAAAATATATATTACAAAAATTTTGTCATTTTGATGATTTTACGTGTACAGTTCAATTACATTAGTTACACTCACCATGTTGTGCTACTATCACCACTATCCATTTCCAAAAGTTGTATATTACTCCAAATAGAAACTCAGTACCCCTTCAGCAGTAACTCCCATTTCTGCCCCCCCCCCAGTCCCCCAACCACTAGTAAAATTTTATCTCTATGCATTTGCCTATTCTAGATATTTCATATAAGTGGGATCATACAATATTTGTCCTTTTTTTGTCTGGCTTATTTCATTCAGTGTAACATTTTCAAGGTTTATTCATGTTGTACTATCAAAACTTCATTTCTCTTTATGGCTAAATAATATTCCATCATATGTATATACCACATTTTGTTTATCTATTCATCTGTTGATGGACACTAGGCTGTTTCTTAAAGATGGTGCTCTAGACCCATGGACATTCAAACCTGTGCTTCCTTTCCTAGCATGCGGTGGGTTCCACCAGGCTCTCCATACTCTCTCCTGGCTCCTTTGGTAAACCAATGGCACCTATTTTCCATGTTAGGAGTAAGGTGTTTTAAGAAATATTATTTAAAATTTCTAAATAAGGCAAAAAAAAAAAAAAGGTGGGAAACACATCATTTGTCATATGGGGGCACTAGCCCACTCAAGGACTATTTAATTATTATGGAGTATACTTTTTTGATTGCCGTTTACTATTATGTAAAGGCCCCAGATGCAGTGAAATTTCACATTAACTTGTAGATTTTTGCCCAATGGAGTTACAAATGATTTCTTTCTAGTAGAAAAAATATCCCTAAAGGTTACAGTTTATTGCCTTGTGGGACATTAACCAGTTTTGTATATAAGCCAGCAATCTTATCCCAACATTCCCTTATTAACATGCCTCTAAATACCCAATTCCTCAAAGGTTCTTTGAATCAGTCTTTACTATATCACTGGTTCCCTCTTAATTTAATGTGTTGAATAAAATATTTGACACGTGTTCATTTGTATTTGAACAAAAAAGTCATATTTTAAATTTTTTGAAAATTATAGTTTGACAAGTCATTCACCTAGAAACAGCTTTTCTTGAAAGAGACCAGGCCCTGGCAGTACCCATCAACCTAGTCTCCTCATCGCTGTGTGCTAATCACTGACTTAATGAGCACTTACTCAATAACCACCTGAATCCATGATGGAGCCAGGGTAAAATGGCACCATCTGGAAAACTTTGCCAGAAAAATTGGACTTTACTGTCTTCCTTCTCCTAAATATTAGAGGTCCTCTTTAAGAGACCATTTTGTCTTCCCCTTTCTTCATTTAGGATTAGTTTCTAACCATCTAATTAAGATCCGTGCCGTCACTATGTCTTCAGCTGGGTTCTCTAGAAAAGCAAAGCCAGTAAAGCATATAAATATCTATATAAAGAGATTTATATCAAGGAAATGGCTCACGAAGTTGTAGAGGCTGGAACATCCCAAATCTGTAGGTCAGGCTGGAGGCTTCTCCTGATTCACATAGCTTCAGGAGCTGGCAAACCAAAAATTGGCAAGTCAGATAGCAGGGCTCTTGCTCACAGGCTGTGAAGACCGAGGAATCCCAAGATCAGCAGGCAAGACCTCAGGTAAGCTGCTAGCTCAGGTCCCAAGAAATGGAGGTCAGATGAACAAGAGCCAGCTGCAAGAACCAGAACGAGCAAAAGCCCATGAGCCTTGCGAGAATGTCCACTTATTTTTGATGCAAGTTATATACCCAAGGAAACTCCCTTTCAACTGAGTGGCTACTTATAGCAGATCCCATCATGGAGGTGATCACATTGTATCAAATCACATCATGGAAGTGATCACAACATCATACAACTGCCAAACTACTGAGAATCATGACACAGCCAATTTGACACACAACCTTAACAATCACATACTACAAAGAGTTTAAAAAAAAAAAAAAAAACACTATTCACAGCTTGAGCTGGTCACCCAAATCTGTACTTAAATCATTAGAACTGGGACCAAGTAGGGATCTGAATTCCCAACTAAAATTGAGTAAGTCTATTCCTTTCACAGGGCTCAAAAGGATAAGTGCCCCTTCCCAAGTTTGAGACTCAGAATTAAGCTTTTTTGAGTATTTGCCTGCATAAAAAATAAATGGGGGACATTGGTCAGAGTTGAAGCTGACAGTGGATTTGTGTTACCATCAAGGCCCTTTCCTCTGCACACAGTTTGCTACCCTCAACTGCAGCTGGTGCAACAAATTCACCTCCTGGAGCTCACTCCAGGAAGAAAAATGGAGGGGAGGAAGAGACTAAAAAGAGAGATGAGTACCTCTGCAGAATGTAGGACACAAGGAGATCTTAGAGATCGCTTTGCCCAAGTCCCTCACTGCACCATCCAGATCCCAAAGCCACAGAGTCCAAGTGACTCAGCGAGCCTAATAGGAGAGGCAGAGTTAGCAGAGCACCACGTTGCATGAGGAGGTACACGTCTCTACAGCCCAGATGTAGTCCTGAGAACCAGCCCTAGGTAGGGCTAGTCACTGATATAGTGTCCCTGTTAACACTTGAATTCGAAGCCTACATATTTTCCACGTGGTCCCACTTCCATTTCTCTGTCCACTGTTGCCATCTTGCCTATCTTGGCTTTGAATGTAGAAATTTGTTCTCACTAAAAATGCTGCATTGTTCTGAGCATTTGTGTCAAGATTTCCTGAAAACAGAAGCGATAGTAGGGAACATGCTTTTAAGAGTTTGATCTTCCAAAAATGTTGTTCCTGTTAATACTTCTAGGGTATAAAAGTACCCATATCTGTACACCCTCAATAAGTACTGAATGTTATAAAACTTCTTGATAGGTTATCAATTTAGGAAAATTGTCTTGTCTTTTTTTGAAAAATTGTCTTTTCTTGATCACTGTGAAGTTCAGCATCTTTTTATCTTCATGGTGTTTTAGAATTTCATCTTCTGTGAGTTTCCTATTCTATTTCATTCTTATATTTATATTGGATTGTTTTCTTTTTCCTATTATTTGTAGGTGTTTTTAGATTTTTTTTAGATATTCTGGATATTGCCCTCTTGTCTGTAATGATTAATGCAGATATTTTATCTAATGCTTGTGTTTTAACTTTATTTATAGTATCTTCCATTTTAGAGAAGTATAAAATGTGAATGTAGTTAAATGTGTCAATAATTATTTTACAAGTTCTGGGGTTTCTTTCATGTTTAGAATGTAACTATGATTAAAATTATTGAAGTGATATCTTCATCACATACTATGTTGTTAGCTGCCACCCAGTCTGTCCCCAACTCATGGCAACACCCATGTATAATGGAATTTGACTGTTGTGATCCATAGAGTTTTCATTGGCCTTTATTCCTAATCTGTTTTAGTCTGGAAGCTCCACTGAAATCTGTTCACCATCATAGCAACATGCAAACCTCCACTGACAGACAAGTGGTGGCTGCTCTTGAGGTGCACTGGCCAGGAATTGAACCCAGGTCTTCTGCATGGAAGGTAAGAATTCTGCCACTGAACCACCACTGCCCTCTATTTTCATATATTCCTGGGTCTGTTTCTAGAGCTTTTCTTCTGTTCCATTGACCTACTTGACTATTCCCACATCAGCAACACACTGCTTTAGTAACATCCTGATATTCGAAGGACATCTCAGTGCTTCCTTTTCTAAAGGTTCTCAGCTATATTTACACATTTGGTCCTCCACATGAACTTCAGAATCATCTCCTCAATTTTGCAAAATAAACCTCTTAGAATTTGGATTGGAGTAGTGAACGTCTTTATAATATGCTATTCCCCCATCTAAGAGTAAAACCTAATTTTTTTTTTTTTTTTTTTTTTTTTTGGTCCTTCCATACGGTTTTTTAGTTTTCTTCTTCAGGCGCATGAATTGTTAAGATTTTTTCCCCTAGGTGTTATATTTTAGATTGTGTGGCTATTATGAATGGGATTTTTTAAATGTTCTAATTTATTATTTTTTATTATTGCTAATATATGGGGGAAAAATCATTGCCTGGTTGTTTTTATCTGGTAGCTAATCACCTTTGGAAACTGTCTTAGTTCAAATAGCTTTCCAGTCGATTCTCATGGGTTTTCTAGGTAGACAATTCTATCAATCTGCAAGCAGTAAAATTTTTTTACTTTTGCATTTCAACATTTATGCCTTGTTTTATTTTATTACATTGGGATAGCATTGATAACAGTCATTCTTGTATTATTCTGCACTTCAAAGTGAATGCTGCTGGTGTTTTAACGCTAAATGTGACATTTGCTGTGTATTTTCAGATACACTATCACCTTAAAGTCTTTTCCTTCTATTCCTAGCTTACTAAGAGGATTCTTAAAACATGGATTTGTTGTTAAATTTATCAGTTGCTTGTTAAACATCTATTAACTCAATAGTTAATAGTTTTTGTTCATTAATGAAATTAATTACATTAATAAAATTCTCTTAGAGAGAACCATTCTTGGCACATTACTCTTAATATTCTTCTCTGCTTGTTCACTAATATTTACTTTAGGAGTGTCATGGATTGAATTGTGTCCAAAAATACCTGCAACTTGGCTAGGTCATGATTCCCAGTGTTGTGCGTTTGTTTACCATTTTGTCATTTGATGTGATTTCCCTATGTGTTGTAAATCATGTCACTATGATATAACAAAACGGATTAAACCAAAACCCAGTACCGTCGAGTCGATTCCGACTCATAGCAACCCTATAGGACAGAGTAGAACTGCCCCATAGAGTTTCCAAGGAGCGCCTGGGGGATTCAAACTGCCGACCCTTTAGTTAGCAGCTGTAGAACTTAACCACTAGGCCACCAGGGTTTTCAACAAAATGGATTAATGGCAGTTATATTGATGAGATCTACAAGATTAGGTAGTGTCTTAAGCCGGTCTCTTTTGAGAAGTAAAAGAGAAAAACGAGCAGATAGACATGGGGATCTCATACCACCAAGAAAGGAGTGCCAGGAGCAGAGGGCATCCTTTGGACATGAGTTTCCTGCGCTGAGATGCTCCCAGACCAAGGAAGACTGATGACAAGGACCTTCCTCCAGAGCCAACAGAGAGAGAAAGCCTTCCCCTGGACCTGGCGCCCTGAATTTGGACTTGTAGCCTACTAGACTGTGAGAGAATAAATTTCTCTTTGTTAAAGCCATCCACTTGTGGTATTTCTGTTATAGCAGCAGTAGATGACTAAGACCAGAAGTTTTTTCTATATTCTTTAACAAAATAGGTGCATACTTTTCTTTCATTTTTCTTTCTCTCCTCCCCACCCCCACCCCAGCATTATCTTGTCCAATTTGGCATCAAGATTGTGCTACAATCTTAAAATGAGAAAGAAAGCTTTCTATCTTCTCAGCGAAGATTTTTTTTTCCTAAATATCAGAGACTGATGATTTGATAGAACTAACTCAGAACCACCTGGGCATAGACTTTGGGGGACAATAGATGTGTAACCATTTCAAAAGTGTATTCTGATGTTGTCTATTAAAGTTTCCTACTTGCCGATGTTGGTCATTTATATTTTCCTACAAAATTGTTATTTCATCTATATTTTCAGATCAATTAGTTTAAACTATATGGTGAAATGAGTTTGAGGGGCTTCAGGCTGATCAAGGAAAAAGATATGTTGTGAAACAAGCTGTTTATTGGAGCCAGTGCTTTTATAGATTTGCAGGAAAGAAAAACTCTTACAGCAGGAGGTTTCCAAAGGTAAGCAACAGAAGGAACCACCAGAAAAATAAGGGGGCAAAGGAACTCCTGGGGGAGGGGGGAAGCAGAGAGGCAGCTTGTATGTACTTAACAAGTCTACTTACTTCCCTATTTCTTTGATACCTGTTTTTACCTTTTAAAATTATTCCTTCCCTACTTTTTTGTGGTTAATTTTATTATCCTGTTTTTTGTTTCATTTTATTTTTTATTGTGCTTTAGGTGACAGTTTACATATCAAATTGGTTTCTCATTAAAGAATTAATACACATATTGTTTTGTGACATTGGTTGCCATTCTGAAATGTGTCAACACTCTCTCCTTCTTGACCTTAGCTTCCCCATTTCCATTCGTCTGGCTTTCCTGTCTCTTCCTGTCTTCTTGTCTTTGCTCTTGGGCTGGTGTACCCATTTAATCTTGTGTACATGGTTGAACCACGTGTGTTATTATTCGTCTTATAGGCATGTCTAATCTTTGTCTGAAGGGTGAACTTCAGGAGTGACTTCAGTACTGAGTTAAAAGGGTATCCAGGGGCCATACTCTCGGAGTTTCTCCAGTCTCTGTCAGACCAGCAAACCTGGTTTTTGTGTGTGTGTGTAAATTTGAATTGTGTTCTATATTTTTCTCCCACTCTGTCCAGGACCCTCTATTGTGATCCCTGTCAGAGCAGTTGGTGGTGGTAGCCAGGCATCATCTAGTTGTGTTGGACTCAGTCTGGCGGAGGCTGTGGTATTTGTGGTCCATTAGTCCCTTGGACTAATCTTTCCCTTGTGTCTTTGGTTTTCTTCATTATACCTTGCTCCAGACAGGATAGGACCAGTAGAAGTATCTTAGATGGCCGCTTATAAGCTTTCAAGACCCCAGACTTTACTCACCAAAGTAGGATGTAGAACATTTTCTGTATAAACTATGCTATGCCAATTGAGCTAGATGTCCCCCAAGACCATGGTCCCCAGCCCTTAGCCCAGTAATGAGGTCCCTCAGGGAGTTTGGATGTGTTTATGAAGCTTCTATGACTTCGCCTTGGCCAAGTCCTGCTGAGTTCCCCAGTATCGTGTACTGCCTTACCCTTCACCAAAGTTACCGCGTATCTATTGTTTATTTAGTGTTTTTCCACCCCTCCCCTCCCCTGCCTCGTAATTATTTCTTTCTGTGTGTAAATATTTTCTTGAGTTTTTATAATAGGTGTCTCATACAGTATTTGTCATTTCGTGATTGCCTTATTTCGCTCAGCATAACGCCCTCCAGGTTCATCCATGCTATAAGATGTTTCGAAGATTCATCATTGTTTTTATCATTGCGCAGTATTCCATTATGTGTGGACCATAATTTGTTTATCCGTTCATGTGTTGATGGGCACTTAGGTTGTTTCCATCTTTTTGCTGTTGTGAATAATGCTGCAATGAACATGGGTGTGCATATGTCTATTCATGTGACGGGTTTTATATCTCTAGGATATATTCCTAAGAGTGGGATTGCTGGATCATATAGTATTTCTATTTCTAGCTTTTAAAAATGGTTGTACCATTTTGCATTCCCACCAGCAGTGCATAAGAACTCCAATCTCCCCACAGCATATCCAACATTTGTCATTTTCTCTTTTTTTGATTAGTGCAAGTAATGTCAGGATTGTTTTGACATTTTGATTTATATGCTTGTGATTTCATTTTGTATCTCTCTTACTTTCTAATATAACTACATTTAGGGCTAATAATTTTTCTGGGTACCAGCTAGACCATGCTCCATATATAATTTATTCATTATTGTTTATTTCCAAGTAGTTTGTAATTTCAGTTTCATTTTCCTCTTTAATGCAAGAATTATTTAGAAGAATACCTTTTTTTTCCCAAAAGGTTATATTTGGAAGTTGGGAGGACCTATCTTTTGGCTGTTCATTTCTAATTTAATTGTCTTGTAGTCAGGGAATGTGACCTGTGCAATTAATTTCTCCATTTCGATAGTTACGTGATTTTTTTTTAAGGTCTAGATTAAAACGTAAACAAACAACGACAAAAAAAAACTTGTTGCTGTTGAGTTGATTCTAACTTATGGCGATCCCAGAGTAGAACTGCTCCATAGGGTTCTCTTGGCTCACATCTTTACAAAAGCAGATTGCCAGTTCTTTCTTCCGTGACACTGCTGGGTAGATTCAAACTGCCAACATTTAGGCTAGTATTTAAGCACAAACTGCACCACCCAGGACCTTTCAAACACAATGTTTAAAATGATCTATGGGCATTTAAAAAGACTAAGTTCTGGTCTAAGTTTTTTGGGCACCAAGTTCTATACATTCATCAATTCACAATCTTCAATTCTGTGGTGCAGTTAATGCACTCAGCTGCTAACCAAAAGGTTGGAGGTTTGAGTCCAGTCACAGGTGCCTAGGAGGAAAGGCTTAGCAATCTATTTCTGAAAAACCAGCCACTTAAAACCCTACGGAGCATAGTTCTAGTCCGACACACGTGTGGTTGCCATGAGTCAGAGTCGACTCTACAGTGCCTGGTTTTTTGGTTTATTGTGTTATTCAAATTCTTTCTTTGTTATTTATTTTTGTCTCCCTGATTTTTGTTTCAGAAAAATGTTGTGTTAGTTTCCCCAATACTTGTGCTTTTGTTAAAGTATAGCATTTAATGTACTTCCATGTTTGATATTTTGTTCTTCAGTGCATTGCGTTAACCGTGGCTGTTTCACTTCCTCAATAAACGTGTCTTTTATTAATGTAAACTGTCTCTCTGTGTTCCGTTTAAATTTTTTTCTTGCGTTATTCTTTGTCTAAAATTACTCTTGCCATTTCAACTTTCCTTTTTGTTTCAACTAGATTACCTTTGCCCATCTCTTATGTTTACAAACTTTCTCTGTGATCTTGTTTTAGTTATTTTGCTAATTAAGTTGCTGTATGTAAAGTATCTACAACAGTGTGCGGCAAAAAAAAACCCTCTGTCCACGAGTTGATTCTGACTCATAGTGACCCTGTAGGACAGAGTAGAATGGCTTCATAGGGTTTTCAAGACTGTAATCTTTACGGGAACAGTCTGCCACATCTTTCTCCCTTGGACCACAGCTGGTGGGTTAGAACTGCTAACCTTCCACTTAGCTGCTCTTAACCACTGCACCACCAGGGCTCCTAATCTGGCCTATAACCTGTTGCCATCAAGTTGATTCCAACTCATAGCGACCCTATAGGACAGAGTAGATCTGCCCCATAGGGTTTCCAAGGAGCAGCTGGTGGATTTGAACTGCTAACCTTCTGGATAGCAGCCACACCCTTTAACTACTGTTCCACCGGGGCTCCCATCTGGCTTATAATCAGCGGTATATAAGTGTTTGATACTTTCATGACTATTAGGGTTAACTATGAGGAACATTTATTTTTTGTTACAAGATAGAGTTTCTGTCTTTTAATGGGTGATACAGTTTTTCTTTCTTTGCTTTCCCTGTAGTGGTTTGAAAGTTCTATAATCTATAATCCTTAAAAATTTGTAAAACATACCTAAATCTTTGTATTCTCCTCTCATATTTAGAAATACTGGTTACTTCTGAATAAGACAAGATCTTGAGTATACTTTTAGTTCCCTTTTCTTCCTTTCTCCTCTTCATCCTCCAAACTCCCATGTTTGGTGAAGTCATCTGAAGGGTTTGTTTCAGATGTCTTTGCATGCATTTTTTTTTCTCCCCTTGATTTAAGACCTATTTCCTAGAAATTACAGTACACATCACAGGTGCATTAGTGGCAGTTATATCAATGATCACTACTTTTGGTTGGTGGGTTTTTTGTTTTTCTTCAGTTTTTTGCTCACCACTGTTTCTTGTGTTACATGTCTCATCTGCTTTATTTTTTCTTGGGTTCATTTTGCTTAAAATATTTTCAAGTATCTTATTTCCAAAAATGTCCTTGAGTAATATAATTTCTCAGATTCCTTCCATTTCTTATGTCGTTTTCTTTTTTTTTTTTTTACATACATTGTTGAAAGATGACTGTTCAAAAATACAGATATGATCAGGGGAGGCCATGGGAATAGTAGTAGGGTCTTATTGGGAAGAGGGAGTAAAGAGGTAGGGGGTAGTCTAAGTGAATTAATCCTGGTCCCTCAGAGCAGAAAGTCAATAGATAAGTGGTAGTGATATAAACATTTATATTAGACATTAGACATCAGGGAAATAACTACCAGAAAAACCAAAACTGGGAACCACAAAGTTCTCCATCTGGAAAATAAGGTTGGAAGTTGAAGGATGCAAAAAGAAAAGGTGATCAGGGGACTGCTGCTTTTTTATTATCATGCTTTTGGTCCCACTTTATTTTTTAAACATGAGCCTGAATTACTTTGATAAGAATAAATTTTTTAAAATACAAAGGAGCTTATTAGTCCTGAGGTTGCCTGAGATGTGAAGTCATGTTTAATATGTGAGCAACTTGGCTGGCTTTTTGGTCATACAAAGAAATGAAAACCATAGAGGACCTCAAAATCAATCATTCTCTTTTTCTCTCTCTCTCCTTCTAACACACATACACACACACACACACTCCTTCTAACATGCATACATACACACACATACATACATATGTATACAAATACCTCTTTGAGTGTGAATGTGTATGTGTAGCCAGGCTCCTCTCTGGCTGCCAGAGGCCCTCCCTGGCTCTCCTTTTCTCCCAAGAATAAAAGTCTCTTCCAGAGCATTCTCTGAACTGGTAATTTTTTTCATAAACTACCCCCCTCCAACTTTCCACCACCATATCTTTATGAGTGAGTACTTGTAGTTCCTGGGTTTGTATTTATTACTCACTGCAGAACACATGGGGAACCAACTATCACCTCTTGACAGCTCACCAAGAGCTTCTAGACCCTCCGCTCCCTCTGACCATCTGAACTCAGCCTATCCTTCACAAACCACTCTGCTTCCTCTCCTTGTCAGTCCATGAACCCTCCCCAGGCACAGTGTGTGGGTCCAACTCCTGATCCAGACCCCACAACAGCTGCCCATATGGTTGTCATAAGGTGGAAAGGCTCAGAAGCCTGCCCCAGAAGACAAGGTCCCCAAGGGCTTTGATAACACCTGGTCTGCAGTTGTTTGGCTCTGACACCATCCTGGGCTCCAAGTGACCCAAGCTGGACTCTGCAGTCCACCTATGGCTGTTTTATTGTTGTTGTTTGCCATCAGTTTTATTATGAAAATCAATATGATGGTTGGGATTTTTTTCAGGGGGGGATATACACTGTATTGGTGCTCATTGTTTATAATCCAACCATCATATTACATTAATGTTAACTTTTTTCACCAACTCAAAAATGGTTTCTCACTCATGATTTTAACCCTCACTTTGGATGGCATCCTATAATTAACTGAAGATAATTTTTTGGATACTTGAAGCTACAAGGATTTTCAAAAGCTTCTGTTTCATTATTACTTGATGCAGGCTAATACTATTTGATCATATAGTCTGCTATGCTGGGAATGACAACTTGAAGGAGAATGGTGTTGCATTCATCATCAAAAATAACATTTCAAAATCTATCCTGAAGTATAACGCTGTCAGTGATAGGATAATATCCATTCACCTACAAGGAAGACCAGTTAATACGACTATTATTCAAATTTACCCACCAACTACTAAGGCCAAGGATGAAGAAATTAAAGATTTTTATCAACTTCTGCAGTCTGAAATTGATTGAACATGCAATCAGCATGCATTGGTAATTATAGGTGATTGGAATCAGAGAGTTGGAAACAAAGGAGAAGGCTCAGTAGTTGGAAAATATGGCCCTGGTGATAGAAACTATGCCAGAGATCGAATGATAGAATTTTGCAAGACCATTGCAAATACCTTCTTTCAACAACATAAACGGCGACTATACACATGGACCTTACCAGATGAAACACATGAATCAAATCGACTACATCTGTGGAAACAGATGATGGAAAAGCTCAATATCATCAGTCAGAACAAGACCAGGGGCTGACCATGGAACATACCATCAGTTGCTCATATGCCAGTTCAAGCTGAAACTGAAGAAAATCAGAGCAAGTCCACGAGAGCCAAAATACAACCTCAAGTATATTCCACCTGAATTTAGAGACCATCTCAAGAATAGATTTGAACTTGACCTCATTGACTTATACAGAACACTCCACCCAACTGCTGCAAAGTATACTTCTTTTTCTAGTACATAAATTTTTTTTTTTTTTTTTTATGGAACATTCCCTAGAATAGACCACATATTAGGCCATAAAACAAACCTTTGCAGAATCCAAAACATCGAAATATTACAAAACATCTTCTCAGACCACAAGGCCATAAAAGTGGAAATCAATAACAGAAAAATTAGGGAAAAGAAATCAAATACTTGGAAAATGAACAATACCCTGCTGAAAAAAGACTGGGTTATAGAAGACATTAAGGAGGGAATAAAGAAATTCATAGAATGCAATGAGAATGAAAATACTTCCTATCAAAACCTCTGGGACACAGCAAAAGCAGTGCTCAGAGGCCAATTTATATCGATAAATGCACACATACAAAAAGAAGAAAGAGCCAAAATCAGAGAACTGTCCCTACAACTTGAACAAATAGAAAGTGAGCAACAAAAGAACCCATCAGGCACCAGAAGAAAACAAATAATAAAAATGAGAGCTGAACTAAATGAATTAGAGAACAGAAAAACAATTGAAAGAATTAACAAAGCCAAAAGCTGGTTCTTTGAAAAAATTGATAAACCATTGGCCAGACTGACTAAAGAAATACAGGAAAGAAAACAAATAACCCAAATAAGAAACAAGATGGGCCACATCACAACAGACCCAACTGAAATTAAAAGAATCATATCAGATTATTATGAAAAATTGTACTCTAACAAATTTGCAAACCTAGAAAAAATGGATGAATTCCTAGAAAAACACTACCTACCTAAACTAACACAATCAGAAGTAGAACAACTAAATAGACCCATAACAAAAAAAGAGATTGAAATGGTAATCAAAAAACTCCCAACAAAAAAAAGCCCTGGCCCAGATGGCTTTACTGCAGAGTTCTACCGAACTATCAGAGAAGAGTTAACACCACTACTACTAAAGGTATTTCAAGGCATAGAAAATGACGGAATACTGCCTAACTCATTCTATACAGCCACCGTATCCCTGATACCAAAACCAGGTAAAGATACCACAAAAAAAGAAAATTACAGACCTATATCCCTCATAAACATAGATGCAAAAATCCTCAACAAAATTCTAGCCAATAGAATTCAACAACATATCAAACAAATAATCCACCACGACCAAGTGGGATTTATACCAGGTATGCAAGGTTGGTTTAATACTAGAAAAACCATTAATGTAATCCACCATATAAATAAAACAAAAGACAAAAACCACATGATCTTATCAATTTATGCAGAAAAGGCATTTGACAAAGTCCAACACCGATATATGATAAAAACTCTCACCAAAATAGGAATTATACAGCCACAGTAGTCAAAACAGCCTGGTACTCGTACAACAGATACATAGACCAATGGAACAGAGTTGAGAACCCAGATATAAATCCATCCACATATGAGCAACTGGTATTTGACAAAGGCCCAGTGTCAGTTAATTGGGGAAAAGATAGCCTTTTTAACAAATGGTGCTGGCATAACTGGATATCCATTTGCAAAAAAAATGAAACAGGACCCATACCTCACACCATGCACAAAAACTAACTCCAAGTGGATCAAAGACCTAAACATAAAGACTAAAACGATAAAGATCATGGAAGAAAAAATAGGGACAACCTTAGGAGCCCTAATACAAGGCATGAACAGAATACAAAATATTACCAAAAATGACGAAGAGAAACCAGATAACTGGGAGCTCCTAAAAATTAAACACCTATGCTCATGTAAAGACTTCACCAAAAGAGTAAAAAGACCACCTACAGATTGGGAAAGAATTTTCAGCTATGACATCTCTGATCAGCGCCTGATCTCCAAAATCTATATGATTCTGTCAAAACTCAACCACAAAAAGACAAACAACCCAATCAAGAAGTGGGCAAAGGATATGAACACGCACTTCACTAAAGAAGATATTCAGGCTGCTAACAGATACATGTGAAAATGCTCTCGATCATTAGCCATTAGAGAAATGCAAATTAAAACTACGATGAGACTCCATCTCACTCCAACAAGGCTGGCATTAATCCAAAAAACACAAAATAGTAAATGTTGGAGAGGTTGTGGAGAGATTGGAACTCTTATACACTGCTGGTGGGAATGTAAAATGGTACAACCACTTTGGAAATCTATCTGGCGTTATCTTAAACAGTTAGAAATAGAACTACCATACAACCCAGAAATCCCACTCCTCGGAATATACCCTAGAGAAATAAGAGCCTTCACACGAACAGATATATGCACACCCATGTTTATTGCAGCTCTGTTTACAATAGCAAAAAGCTGGAAGCAACCAAGGTGTCCATCGACAGATGAATGGTTAAATAAATTGTGGTATATTCACACAATGGAATACTACACATCGATAAAGAACAGTGATGAATCTGTGAAACATCTCATAACATGGAGGAACCTGGAAGGCATTATGCTGAGTGAAATTAGTCAGAGGCAAAAGGACAAATATTGTATAAGACTATTATAAGATCTTCAGAAATAGTATAAACTGAGAAGAACACATACTTTTGTGGTTACAAGGGGGGGAGGGAGGGTGGGAGAGGGTTATTTACTGATTAGTTAGCAGATAAGAAATTTTAGGTGAAGGGAAGGACAATACTCAATACATGGAAGGTCAGCTCAAATGGACTGGACCAAAAGCAAAGAAGTTTCCAAGATAAACTGAATGCTTCGAAGGTCAATGGAGCAAGGGCAAGGGTTTGGGGACTATGGCTTAAGGGGACTTCTAAGTCAATTGGCAAAATAATTCTACTATGAAAACATTCTGCATCCCACTTTGAAGTGTGGCGTCTGGGGTCTTAAATGCTAACAAGCGGCCATCTAAGATGCATCAATTGGTCTCAACCCACCTGGATCAAAGGAGGATGAAGAACACCAAGGTCACACAATAACTATGAGCCCAAGAGACAGAAAGGGCCACATGAACCAGAGACTTACATCATCCTGAGACCAGAAGAACTAGATGGTGCCCAGCCACAACCGATGACTGCCCTGACAGGGAGCACAACGGAGAACCCCTGAGGGAGCAGGAGATCAATGGGATGCAGACCCGGAATTCTGATAAAAAGACCAGACTTAATGATCTGACTGAGACTAGAGGAATCCTGGCGGTCATGGTCCCCAAACCTTCTGTTGGCCCAGGACAGGAACCATTCCCGAAGACAACTCATCAGACATGGAAGGGACTGGACAATGGGTAGGAGAGAGATGCTGATGAAGAATGAGCTACTTGTATCAGGTGGAGACTTGAGACTGTGTTGGCATCTCCTGTCTGGAGGGGAGATAGGAGGGTAGAGAGGGTTAGAAACTGGCAAAATTGTCACAAAAGGAGAGACTGGAAGGGCTGACTCATTGGGGGAGAGTAAGTGGGAGTATGGAGTAAGGTGTATATAACCTTATATGTGACAGACTGACTTGATTTGTAATTGTTCACTTAAAGCTCAGTAAAAATTATTTAAAAAAATAAAAAAAAAGAATAGATTTGACACACAGAACACTAATGACCAACGACCAGACGAGTTGTGGAATGACATCAAGGATATCATACATGAAAAAAGCAAGAGGTCATTGAAAAGACAAGAAAGAAAAGACCAAAATGGATGCCAGAGGAGACTCTGAAACTTTCTCCCAAACGTCAATCAGCTAAAGCAAAAGGAAGAAATGGTGAAGTAAAAGAACTGAACAGAAGATTTCAAAGGGCAGCTCAAGAAGACAAAGTAAAGTATTATAATTACATGTGCAAAGAGCTGAAGATAGAAGAACACGCTTGGTGTTTCTCAAGCTGAAAGAACTGAAGAAAAATTTCAAGCCTCAAGTTGCAATAGTGAAGGATTCTATGGGGAAAATATTAAACGATGCAGGAAGCATCAAAAGACTATAGAAGGAACACACAGAGTCATTATCCTGAAAAGAATGTCAACCGTTTCAATAGGTAGCATATGATCAGGAACCGATGGTACTGAAGGAAGACGTCCAAACTGCACTGAAGACATTGGCAAAAAAACAGGCTCCAGGAATTGATGGACTATCAATTGAGATGTTTCAACAAACGGTTGCAGTGCTGGAGGTACTCACTTGTCTATGGCAAGAAATATGGAAGACAGCTTCCTGGCCAACTGACTGGAAGAGATTCATATTTATGCCTATTCCCAAGAAAGGTGATCCAACCGAATGTGGAAATTATAGAACAATATCATTAATATCACACACAAGCAAAATTTTCCTGAATATCATTCAAAAATGGCTGCAGCAGTATATCAAGAGGGAACTACCAGAAATTCAGGCTGGTTTCAGAAGAGGACGTGGAACAAGAGATATCATGGCTGATGTCAGATGGATCCTGACTGAAAGCAGAGACTCTCAGAAGGATGTTTACCTGTGTTTTATTGACTATGAAAAGGCATTCGACTGTGTGTATCGTAACAAATTATGGATAACACTGTGAAGAATGGGCATTCCAGAACACTTAATTGTGCTCGTGAGGAACCTGTACATATATCAAGAGGCAGTTGTTCAGACAGAAAAAGGGAATACTGATTGGTTTAAAGTCAGGAAAGGTGTGTGTCAGGGTTGTATCCTTTCACCATACCTCTTCAATCTGTATGCTGAGCAAATAATCTGAGAAGCTGGACTATACGAAGAAGAATGAGGCATCAGCATTAGAGGAAGACTCATTAGCAACCTGTGTTATGCAGATGACACAACCTTGCTTGCTGAAAATGAAGAGGACTTGAAGCACTTACTGATGAAGATCGAAGACCACAGCATTCAGTATGGATTGCACCTCAACATAAAGAAAACAAAAATCTTCACAACTGGACCAATAAGCAACATCATGATAAATGGAGAAAAGATTGAAGTTGTCAAGGATTTTATTTTACTTGGATCCACAATCCACAGCCACGGAAGCAGCAGTCAAGAAATCAAAAGATACATTGCACTGGGTAAATCTGCTGCAAAGGACCTCTTTAAAGTGTTGAAGAGCAAAGATGTCACCCTGAAGACTAAGGTGCGCCTGACCCAAGCCATGGTATTTTCAGTCGCATCATATGCATGTGAAAGCTGGACAATGAATAAAGAAGAACGAAGAAAAATTGAGATCTTTGAATTGTGGTGTTGGTGAAGAATATTGTATATACCATGGACTGCCAAAAGAACGAACAAACCTGTTTCAGAAGAAGTACAACCAGAATGATCCTCAGAAGCAAAGATGGTGAGACTGCATCTTCCATACTTTGGACATGGTGTCAGAAGGGATCAGTCCCTGGAGAAGGACATTATGCTTGGTAAAATGCAAGGTCAGTGGAAAAGAGGAAGACCCTCAATGAGGTGGATTGATGCAGTGACTCTAGCAATGGGCTCAAGTATAACTACGATTGTAAGGATGGCGCAGATCCGGGCAGTGTTTCGTTCTGTCCTCCATAGGGTGACTATGAGTCGGAACCAACTCGATGGCACCTAACAACAACCACCCTAGTTGAATATCTGAAACTCCATTTAACATTTCCTTATTTCAATCACATGTATAATAAACTGCTGACCAGTTGAATCACTTTTTTTAATTAAACATTTTATTTTGACATAGTTGTAGATTTACAGCTGCTTTTCAAAGATGCTTTTTATTTTGAAATAGTTACAGACTCACGGGAAGTTGCAAAAATAGTGTGCAGTCCAGTGCTCCCTCACTCGGCTTGCTCCAATGGCAACATCTTACATTATGATAGTACAATATCAAAAGCAGAAAACTGTCATGGATAAAATACTGTTAACAAGACTACAGGCCCAATTCGTTCATATTTCACCAGTTTTTACATGCATCTGTATGTATGTATGTAGTTCTATACAATTTTATTAGATTCCCGGACTTATATAGCCACCACCATAATAAAGATACTGTTTCATCAACAAAAGAGAACTCCTGAATGCTGCCGTTTTATAGTCAATGCCCTCCTTCCCCTGCCCTAACCCCTGGCATCACTTTTAACCATTCCTCATCTGCATAATATTGTCATTTTGAGAATGTTATGTAAATGGAATCACACAGTACATAACCTTTGAAATTGGCTTTTTTTTACTCAATACAATGCTGTAAAGATCCTTCCAAATTATTGCATTGTTTGTTCCTTTTTATTGCTAAGTAATATTCCATCTATAGCTGTTTTTAGAAGCCCTAGTCATACAATGATTAAGTGCTTGGATGCTAACTGAAAGGTTGGTGGTTCAAACCCATCCAGCAGCTGTGCGGGAGAAAGACCTGGCAATCTGCTCCCATAAAGATCATAGTCTAGCAAACCCTACTCTCTCACGTGGGGTTGCTATGAGTCCAGAATTGATTCCACGGAACCTAACAACAACAACATAGCTGTTTTTAGGCACACTCTTACAGCATTGGAAGGGAGAGAGGTTGTAAAAGGCCTTGTGGACTTGCACTCCCAGGTGCCCCATAACACCCTGGGATTGAGGCTGGGAGTGCTTGAACAGGGACAGCTGAGGGTGTGGTCACCTCCTCCCACACAGAAGATGCTACATTAAGGGGCACATCCGTCTCTCCTTCTTGACAGTGTCCACACTCAGGTATGCAGATGCCCATAGAGTTGGACTTGCAAGAAAATCCTTAAGTAAATAATAGTGTATCAGACACAGGACTGTGGCAGAAAACATGAAAGTGACACTCAAGGAATGAGGTTTAGGAAATAGTAGCATAATGACTAACCAGGTCCATTGGTTGTTGTTGATATTTAATTATTTATTAGAAAAAAAAATAGGTTTATTGAGGCATAACTGACAAACAAAAAAGTGCACATACTTAAAGTATTTGATGAGTTTTGATTTATGTATATACCCATGAAACCATCACCACAAGATAGTGGATATATTCACACTTTCAATAGTATCTTTGTGTCCCTTTATAATCTTTCCTACTCTACTCCCCTCCAAATAGCCACTGATCTGCTTTCTGTCTCTAAAGATTAGTTTGCATTTTATATAAATGGAATCACATAATATGTATTCTTTTTTTTTTTTCCTGGTCTGGCTTCTATGACTTGGAATAATTATTTCGAGATTCATCCGTGTTGTGTATCAATAGTTCATTCCTTTTTTATTGCTTAGTATTCCAATGTACATACCTACCACAATTTGTTTACCATTCATCTATTGATGGGTATTTGGGTTGTTTTAAGGTTTGAGTTATTACAAATAAAGCTGCTATGAACATTCAGGTACAAGTTTTTGTATAGATATGTATCTCCATTTCTCTTAGGCAAATAGTTAAGAGTATAATGGGTAGATCATATGGTAGGTGTCTGCTTAACTTTTACAGAAACTTCCAAACAATTCTCCAAAATCATTTTACCATTTTACAGTCTCATCAACAGCATATGAGGGTTTCAGTTCTTCCACATCCTTGACAAAATTTGTATGATCAATCTCTTTACTTTTAGCCGTTTTAATTTGTGGGTAATGGCATCGCATTGTGGTTTTAACTTGCATTTTCTTAATGTCTGATGCTGTTGAGTAACTTTTTGGGTGCTTATTTGCCATCTGTATATCTTCTTTGCTGACTTTTTTTTTTTTTACTAGTAATGGATGTTGGATATGTCGAATTTTTTTTTGATCTATTGAAATGATTATACAAATTTTCTGTATTAGTTTGTTAGTGTGGTGAATTACACTGGTTGATATTTGAATATTAAACCAACCCTGCATTCCTGGGATAAACTGCATTGAGCATTGATGCATGATCCTTTGATTATATTGTTGCATTCAATTTGCTTAAATTTTATTTTAAAAATTTCCATCTATGTTCATGAGGAATGTGGGTCTACAGTTTCCTTTTCTTGTAATGTCTTAGTCTTGTTTTGGCATCAGGGTAATGCTGGCCTTATAGAATGAGTTGGAGAGTGTACCCTTCTCTTGAATTATTTGGGCCTGAAACAGAGTGGGTGATCGATCAGCATTCCATGGGTTATTTGGAATAAGGAAAAATGAATAAAGATGGAATAAATAAACAGAGATTATGTTAAAGAAAAGTTTAATGTAAAGGAATAGTTACCAAACACTGTGGCATTGCTATGACGCAAATATGATTCACACTCACTGTTTCTTTAATATTCACTAGGATTGGTATGAGTCAAAACTGACTCAGCAATGATGACCTCTAAGCTGGGAATCACTGTCCCTGTTTAAAACATTAGGAGCCTGAGAGCTCGCGACTCATCCAAGGATACTTACTTGGATAGAGTTGGTGCAAACTAAATCAACTTCCAAGCTTTCTTCCTTCCCAAACTCAGGGCAGCATGATTTTCCCTTAATCTGAATGCCATCACTGCTGGTACTGCAGGGCTCTGGAACTAGGATAGAGAACTTTGAAGCCTAAAGAACAGTGTGAATCATGATTCCTTTGGGACATCACTCCTGGAGAGGAAGGATGTGGTCACCTGTGGAGGGGGGGGTCTCGGCTGTCTGTGTCTGGGGATGCGAGGACCCTTTGAGAAAGGGCTTCTCGCTCTGATCACTGGTACACACAGCAGATGACTATGGGATTTTCCACAAAATACAAGGTTCAATGTAGGGCCTCAGTAAACCTTGAAACTGATGCGTTAGGGTATAAACAAGGGACTGATTATTTATATTGAAGAAGGAGATGGTCCCTCCCTCAAGACCAGGAAGATCCTTACTAGTGTAGGGCAGGTACTCATGGAAAAGCAGATTCTACAGGGTCTGATCCACAATCAACGCCCATGGAAGCAGCGGTCGAGAAATCAAGCGATATATTGCATTGAGCAAATCTACTGCAAAAGACCTCTTTAAAGTGCTGAAAATCAAAGATATCTCCTTGAAGACTAAGGTGCTCCTGATCCAAGCCATGGTGTTTCCAATCACCTCATATGCATGCGAAATCTGGGCAATAAATAAAGAAGACCAAAGAAGAATTGACACCTTTGAATTGTGGTGTTGGCAAAGAATACTGAATATACCATGGACTACCAAAAGAATGAACAACCCTGTCTTGAAAGAAGTGCATCCAGAATGCTCCTTGGAAGCAAGGATGGTGAGACTACATCTCACATACTTTGGACATGATATCAAGAGGGATCAGTCCCTGGAGAAGGATATCATGCTTGGTAAAGTAGAAACCAGAGAAAAAGAGAAAGACCCTCAACAAGATCAATCGACACAGCGGCTGCAACAATGGGCTCAGGCATAACAACAATTGTGAGGATGGGGCAGGACCAGGCAGTGTTTCATTCTATTGTACATAGAGTTGCTATGAGTCAGAACTGACAACGGCACCTAACAATGACAACAACATAGGTGTTATGAAAGTTGAATATGAACTTGGTTTGGTGACCAAAAAGCAGTATAAAGAGTAATAAAAGAGAGCCCAGAACAGAGCCTTAAAGAATCCCAACACTGACTTAATAAAACAAGAAAGATGTTTTCCAAGGTGACATAGAAGATGTGCTAGCAATATAAAGGGAAATGTAGCAGTGAGCATACGTGAAAGCTAAAAGAAGAATGTATTTGAGTGAAGAAGTAATTATCTGTGTCACCAAAAACAAACAAACAAAACCTGTTGCTATTGAGTAGATTCCAACTCATGGTGAACTTAGGTATTATAGAGGAGAACTGCTCCACAGGATTTTCTTGGCTATAATCTTTAAGGAAGTATATTGCCAGGCCTTGCTTCCATGGTGCTGCTGAGTGGCTTCAAATAACCAACCTATAGGTTAGTAGCTGAGTACAAACCATCCTGGCTCTGATGCATAAGTTTCCTGGGTGGTGCAAATGGTTCTACTCTCCAACACATGGGGCCACTGTGAGTCAAAATCTACTTGATGGTAATTGGATCTGTGGCACAAGCAATGTGAAATCACATGTGAACTGTTAAGAAGCTGTTATAGTTAGTAACCTGTAATCTGGGGTGTGGTGGATGAGAAATCACATAACCACTGATGGCAGGGTAAACAGGAGAGGAAGAAATATAGATAATAGAAGTAGAGTATCTCTCCAGAAAAAGAGTAAAAAGGAAAATTATGGGCCATTCTCATTCATGGACATAACTATAAAAATTATAAAGAAAATATTTTAAAAACCCAATCTGTATAAATATTTATTTAATATAATATAAAGTAGCATAATTACTATGTATTTAATATGAATAAATACATAAAGTATATAGAAAGATAGATTAATATATAATGGCCAAGTTGGGTTTAATCACATAAATGCAAGGGTGGCTTAATATTAAAAAAACAAAATATATAAAAATAATATATAAATAAAAGAAATGTAAATCACTAGTTTAATAGATTAAAGGAGAAAAATCATACAATTATTTCATTTTATTGAAGAGCATTTGATAAAATTCAGCACACATTCATAAAAAAAATTTTCTTAGCAAAATAGAAATAGAAGAAACCTCCTTTAATCTAATAAAAGGCATCTACAGAGAACCTTTAAGTTGTACTGAAGGCATTGGCGTAAAACATGGCTCCAGGAATTGATGGAATATTAACTGTAATGCTTCGACAAACAGATGCAATGCTGGAAGCATTCGCTCATCTATGTCAATAAATTTGGAATACAACTTCCTGACCAACCAATGGAAAGAGATCAGTATTTGTGCCCATGTCAAAGAAAAGTGGCCGAACAAAATTTGGGAATTATAAAAATTATCAAATGATAACATTAATATCACATGCTAGCAAAATTTTGCTGAACATAATTCAAAAATGACAGCAGCCATATGTTGACAGGGAACTGCCAGAAGTTTAAGCCAGATTCAGAAGAGGATGTGGAATGAAAGATATCATTGCTAATGTCAGATGGATCTTAATTGAAAGCAGAACTACCAGAAAATGTTTACTTGTGTTTTATCAACTACATGAAGGCATTCAACTGTGTAGATCATAAATTATGGATAATATTGTGAAGATTGGGAATTCCAGAACAATTCATTGCACTCACGCAGAAACTCTACACAGATCGAGAGGCAGTAGTTCAAACAGAACAGGGGATACTGCACGGTTCAAAATTGGAAAATGTGTTCAGCAGCCTTGTATCCTTTCACTTTACTTATTCAATCTGTGCTGAACAAATAATCTCAGAAGTTATGTGAAGAAAAATGTGGCATCAAGTTTGGTGGAAGAGTCATTAAAAACCTATATAACCTGACATAACCCTGCGTGTAGAAAATGAAGACAACTTCAAGCACTTATTGATGGTCAAAGACCACAGCCCTCAGTATGAATTTTGCTTAAATGTAAAGAAAATGGAAATCCTCACAATTGGACAAATAAACATCACGATAAATGGAGAAAATATTTAAGTTCTCAAAGATTTCATTCTACTTGGATCAACGCTCTTGGGAGCAGCAGCCAAGAAATCAAACATTGTTTTGCAATTGGCAAATCTGATGCAAAAAAAAAAAAACTCTTTAAAATTCTAAAAAGCAAAGACATCGCTTTGATGACTAAGGTACACCAGACTCAAGCCATGGTCTTTTCAATCTCCTCACATGCATGCAAAAGCTGGACAGTGAAAAGAGAAGACAGAAGGAGAATTGTCACATTTGAATTGTGGCATTGGCAAGGAATGTTGAATATACCATGGACTGCCAGAAGAACAAACAAATATTAGAAGATACACAACTGGAAAGCTCTTTAGAAGCAAGGATGGAGAGACTTCATCTTGCTTACTTGGGGCACCTCATCAGGAAAGACTAATCTCTAGAAAAGGTCATTATGCTGACACAACAGCCACAACAGTGGGCTCAAACATATCAAAGATCATGGAGATGGGGCAGGACCTGGCTACATCTTATTCTGTTATACATAAGGTTGTCATTGAGACAGAGACAATTGAACAGCAACTAACAACAAAAACAGCAACAACACAGAACCTATGACAAACATCCCAGTTAAAAAACAACATTGAAAACCTCTCCCATTGAGGTCAGGAACAAGGGAAAGTTGCCCATGAGCATTATGTTCCACTTTGTATAGGAGGTTGCAATTAGCACATTAAGACATGAAAAAGGAATAAATGAATAAGAACTGGAAAATAAAAAAAAAAAGTATTTTTGAATGATAGGATTTTGAGTGTGAAAAATCCAAAATAATGAACAGATAAGCTATGTGAGTTAATAGGAGTTTTTAGCAAAATTACTGGAAACAAAATATGTAAAAAATAATATATAAAATAAATATATCAGTATGCAAAAATGAATTTTTAAAAAGTTATAAGGCTGAGAAACATAAAAAATACCAAGTACCCATAATGCCTGACAGAAAAAAAAAGGGGGGATTTCCTGCCTGGAAAAAGGAAACAAAAAGTGATCTATTTCAGTCTCCAATGTCAAACCTACACTTAGAAATTAAAACATGCCAAAAGGCATAAAATGCAACCTGCCAAGAGAAAGCACCATCAGTACAGACAAATGCAGAGATGGGCTAGGTTTAAAATTAGAAGACACTAAAACTAAAATAATTATTTTAATTAGGTTAAAGAATTTAGGTGGTAAAAATATTAGAATGGGTAAACAGATGGAAAACTGAAGGAGAGAAATGAAAATTCTAAGAAAAAAAGGAAATGCATCTTAAGTAAGAAAATCATTGGATGGAATTAAGAGCATTCTGTAATTGACAGAAGAAGAGATCAGTGAACGAGAACAGAGTTAGAAACACTTATTCTGTGAAGGGTTAGACAGTAAATATTTTAGGCTTTGCAAGGCATATGATCTCTGCAGCAACTGTGTAATTCTACTGTTTTAGCACAAAAGCAGGCTTAGACAATATCTAAATGAATAATGTGGCTTTTTTCCAATAAAACTCAGAAAAAAAAAACAGACAGTGGACCAGATTTGACCCATGGACCAGAGTTTACTGACCCTGGAACTATAGATTAGATAGATAGATAGATGATAGATAGATAGAGGATAGATAGAGGATAGATATAGATAGATAGATAGATAGATAGATAGATAGATAGATAGATAGATAGATAGATAGATAGATAGATAGATAGATAGACAGATAGACAGATAGATAGATAGATATAGATACATAGATAGATGATAGACAGATAGATGATGATGATAGATTGGATGGATGGATGGATGGATGGATGGATGGATGGATGGATGGATGGATGGATGGATAGATAGATGGTAGATAGGTAGTAGGTAGGTAGACAAGATAGGTAGACAGGTAGATGCTAGACAGGTAGATGATAGACAGGTAGGTGATAGGTAGCTGGTAGGTAGCTGGTAGGTGGACAGGTAGGTGGACAGGTAGGTGGATAGGTAGGTAGATAGATAGATATGACTACCATACCTGTTGCTATGGAGTCAATTCTGACTCATAGCGACCCACTAGGACAGGGTATAACTGCCCCCACAGAGGTTCCAAGAGTGCCTGGTGGATTTGAACTGCCGACCTTTTGGTAAACAGCCACAGCACTTAACCACTATGCCACCAGTGTTTCCATATATAGTCAATAGAAAATCCCAAAACTGAAGCACAGAAAGACAAACGAGAGAGGCTGGTTGGAAAATATCAAACAATGTAATACATGTGTCTTTGGAGTCCCAGGAAGGCAAATGGGAAGATTTTCCAAAAAAAAAGACTTGATGAGATACTGGCTTAAATTTTTTCCAAAATCATGGATATACACCAACCCACAGATCCAATAATCCAAGGGAAACCCAAGCAGCATAATTATAAAGAAATCCATACTAAGGCTCATCATTGCCAAGGTGTTGGAATCAAAAAAGAAAATCTTAAAAGTAACCAAAGAAAGCAAGATACATTATAATCAAGAGACCTACATTAAAATATACAGAAACAATAGAGGCAAGAACCAATGAAAAGAAGTATTTAAAGTACTGAAAGAAAAGACCTGTCAACCTAGAATTTTATAACCAGCAAAAATAACTACTCAGCCAGAAAGAGAAGTAAAATTTTGATACATGCTACAACATGGATGGAGCTTGAAGACACTACGATGAGTGAAATAAGTCAATCATAAGAGGACAAATACTGTATGACCTCACTTATATAAAAAGGCAAAAACAGGTAAATGTACAGAGATCAAAGTTTATTAGTGGTTATCAGGGGCCGAAGGAAGGGAGAAACGGGCAGTTATTGCTTATGGAGCACTGAGTTTTGGTTTATGGTGATGGAAAATTCCATTGATTCAGGGTAGGGTTGCACAACCGACTAATGTAATTGCTGTCAATAAGTTGTAAAAAAGTTGAATTGGCAAAAGTTGCATAATAGATGTATTTACAACAACAACAAAAGAGCAGCTGCTGAGGCGGCTTATGTCCAACCAAACACCTCATGGGTTTTGGTTTCTTGAGGTCATGGTTTGAAGGCATATTGCAGTTAATTGACATAATATTGTGTTTAGTGATTCTGTTCTATCTCCCAGTTTGTTGTGTAGTGCCTTCAATCTTAAAAGCTTGCAAGTGGCCATCCAAGGTACAATTGGTCTCTATTCTGGAGCAACAGAGGAAGAAGGAAAGACAGGAATAGGAGAAAGAAGTGGAATGTGGGGCTAATTACCTTCATGAACAAGTGCCTTCTTTTTCATGAGACCAGAAGAACTGGATGGTGCCCAGCTACCATTACTGAATGTTTTGATTGAAGATTCCTGACCAAAATGGAGAAAATGCAGAACGAAATTTCAAATTTCCGTGGAATCCAGACTTTCTGAAACCAGGCAGACTGGATGAACCCTAAAACTTCTACCCTGAAATAATCTTTAAACCTTAAATCAAGACTATCCTCCTGAAGTCTTCTTAGAACCGAACAACAGCTTAGCTTAACTAGTAAAGAACATCTGTCTTTAACATTGTGCTCTTTTAAGAACTATCTATATGGGATCAAATTGACCATAGGAACTCAAAAGATTAGATAGGAAACTTAGGGGGCAATGAGTTTATGTTAATGGGGGAGGAACAACTCTGTAAAGGAAGGTGAGAATGGTTGCACAACTTGAAGAATATAATCAATGTCACTGAATTGTACATGTAGAAATTGTTGAATGGTATATGTTCTGCTGTGTACATCCTGAACAATAACAACAAAAATAAATTATTTTTTAAAAATCTTTCAAGAATGAAGGCAAAGATGGCAGAGTAAGATGGCTGTATAAGAAGTTATACAGTCTCATCGCCCCACAGCAATTCAGGAAGAAAACAAGCAAAAACTTATAAAATTGATAATCTCAGAATTCTGGACATCAGTTAAAGGGCTAGAGGGCCAAAATGAACACTGAATCAATAAAAAGATAGCCTACAGATCACAAGAGAGTAGAAGTTTGACACACATCCTCAACCCACCCACTCCCCAGCTGAGCACAGACATCTTAGGGCAGCTACAGCTGGTGCCCTTGGACAGGGAGCCCAGGATTGGAGCAGCATGGAAGACACAGAGTGGTCTGAAGGTATTGAGTAATCAACCCTGGAATGGTTTGGCAAGGTGGACAAAGTAAGCAATGAAGCCAAGAATGGAGAGGGTCAGAGACCACAAAGCGGGCCAGAACCTCCAAGCAGGCAGACCTGGGAAAGGGCACTCAGCAAGTGTAGTGCAGGTGGGAGTCTCCATGAGTCCTGGAAAAGAGTAACGGGGGGAGGGGAACAGAGCAGACCTGACTTTATGAGCAGCCCAGCCCTGGGAAAGGGAGATGAAGTGGATGCCCCTCTAGGGGCAGACCAGGGAAAGTGAGGCGCAGTGAGAGCAGCACAGGCTGGAGTCCACATGAGTCCTGGGAGTTACACGGGGGGAACAGCACAGAATGGACTTTATGAGCAAAAATGCTTGGGATAGGTACACAGTAAAAGCAGAGCAAGTTGGAAGCTTCAGGGGACAGGTGTGGCAAGTGCATTGAAGTCTGGAGTCCTGGTGTGTCCCAGGAAAGAGCAACAATGGCAGAACAACGTGGTGCAGACTTTGTGAGCACTCAGGCCTGGGACAGAGAGAAATGGTGAATGCAGCACAGGTCAGCACAACTGAACAGGCAGATTTGGGAAGGAGCACTGTGACAAGCACAGATTTCCTGTGAGTCCCCAGAAAGAGTGACACAGTGAGAACAGCTGGGCCTGAGTTTCTGAACAGTGAGGATAAGTGGTGAATTGACAACAGCTGCCACTTTTGGGGTGAGAATCTGAGGCTGGTGCTGTACCGCTGATGCCCCATGTAAGGGGAGTCTGCAACAGCTGCAGCTCCTGAAGAGGGAAACCTGGGGAGTCAGAGATGCAAGACCAATGCTCACTGGAGGGGTAGGAGAGTGATTTGTGGTAAGTAGGGACAACTGCTAAACCCAAACGTGGAGACAGGCATTGGAAGGGCATAGACAGCACCTTGGTGGGGAAGTCTGGTGATGGAGAACATGGTCAATATTCCCAAAATCTGATGACGAGGCAACCACACAGGTGCTACAGGCCATAGAGTTTGGTGCTTGTGATGATTAAGGTTGTGTGTCATTCGGGCTGGGCCATGATTCTCAGTGGTTTGGCAGTTATAATGTAGTTTGGCAGCTATGTAATGATGTGATCACCTCCACAATGAGGTCTACTATAAGCAGCCACTCAGTTTAAAGGGAGTTTCCTTGGGGATGTGGCCTGCATCCAATATATGGGAACTTTCTGGCAAAGCTTGCTGGCTTTTGCTTACTCTGGATCCTGCAGCTGGCTCCTTATCTGACCTCTGGTTCTTGGGACTTGAACTAGCAGCTTACTTGCTGATTTGGGGATTCATGAACCTCTGCACCCTGTGAGCCAGTGGCCTGCCATCTTACCTGCCAATCTTGGGGCTTGTTAGCCTCCACAGCCTGTCAGCCAGAAGCCTGCAGTCTCACCTGCCAATCTTGGGCTCGCTGGCTCCTGCAGCTATGTGAGTAAAGAGAAGCCTCTAGCATGACCCACTGGCTTGGGATTTTCCAGCCTCTACAACCACGTGAGCCATTTCCTTGATATAATTCTCTCTATACACACACACACACACACATATATGTTTAACTGATTTTGCTATGTGGGATACCATCAAATAGAATAATATAAGCATTATGGAGTCCCAGAAGAAGAAGAGAGAGAAAGGGACGGAGATCATTTTTGAAGAAATAATGGCTGAAAATTTCCCAAATCTGCCAAAAGACACAAATTTACTCATTCAGCCTACAACAGAGCTGCAGAGGCACTGCCAGTGCTCCACTCAGGGAACATAGAGTTAAGCAGTGACAGATGGTACCCATAGACAGGGAGACAAATAAGGAAAGGACAACAGCAGGTACACCTAGCAGGGAGTCTAGAGTTGAAGTACAGAATCATAACCTTCAATAAATTAAAATGGTAGTAATAATAACAATAATAAAGAGGAAGAAAGCAAACAAAAGAAAAAAAAGAGGAAGAAAGCAAACCTTAGAATAGGGGAAGCACTAATCTCCAGAGATACCACAGTAAAATAGTTAAATGTCCCAATTACAACAGACTATTACAAGGCATATAAAAAGGCAGAAAAGGATGGCCCAAATAAAAGATCAAGAGAAGGGGATAGAAACCATCCTGAGAAGAACAGACAGTGGAATCATTAGACAAAAAAAATTAAAGCAACAGTTGCAAGTATGCTCAAAGAGTTGATGGAAAAAGAAAATACAATAATAAAAATGAACAACTCTCTGGAGGGGGTCAAAAATAGGTTTGAATCAGCAGAAGAAAGAATCAGAGAAATAGAAGCTAGGACATTTGAGATTATGTAGGTTGAGAAGCAAAGAGAAAAAAAATGAAGAAAAATGAACAAAGCTTAAGGGATACCTGGGAAACTATCAGGTAGGATATATACACATTATGGGATCCCAGAAGAAGAAGACAGAAAAAGGGACAAAGAAAATTTTTGAAAAAATAATGGCTGAAAATTTCCCAAATGTCTCAAAAGACACAAATTTACTCATCCGGGAAGCTAAACGAACACCAACTAGGATAAATCCAAAAAGAGTTACATTGACTTAGGGAACGTCTAGCTCAATTGGCATAACACAGTTTATAAAGAAAATGTTCTACATTCTACTTTGGTGATTGGCATCTGGGGTCTTAAAAGCCTGTGAGCGACCATCCAAGTTACTCCACTGGTCTCACCCCTTCAGGAGCAAGGCAGAATGAAGAAAACTAAAGATACAGGGGAAAGATTAGTACAAAGGACTAATGGACCATAACTACCACAGCCTCCACTGACTGAGTCCAGTACAACTAGATGGTGCCCCGCTACTACCACTGACTGCTCTGACAGGGATCACGATAGGGGGTCCTGGACAGAATTGGAGAAAAATGTAGAACAAAATAGTAACTCAAAAAAAAAAAAAAAACAGATTTACTGGCCTGACAGAGACTGGAGAAACCTGAAGAGTGTGGTTCCCAGGCACCCTTTTAGCTCAGTAATGAAGTCATTCCTGAGGTTCACCCTTCAGCCAAAGATTGTTGTTATTGTTAGGTGCCATCAAATATGCACAACAGAATGAAACACTGCCCAGTCCTGTGCCATCCTTACAATCGTTATGCTTGAGCTCATTGTTGCAGCCACTGTGTCAATTCACCTCATTGAGGGTCTTCCTCTTTTCCACTGACCCTGTACTTTGCTGAGCATTATGTCCTTCTCCAGGGACTGATCCCTCCTGACAACATGTCCAAAGTATGTAACATGCACTCTCGCTATCCTAGCTTCTAAGGAGCATTCTGGTTGTACTTCTTCCAAGAAAGATTTGTTCATTCTTTTGGCAGTCCGCGGTATATTCAATATTCTTCACCAATACCACAATTCAAAGGCATCAATTCTTTTTCTGTCTTCCTTATTTATTGTTCAGCTTTCACATGCATATGATGTGATTGAAAATACCATTTGCATATTGAAAATGCCACAGCTTGGGTCAGGTGCACCTTAGTATTCAAGATTACATCTTTGCTTTTCAACACTATAAAGAGGTTCTTTGCAGCAGATTTACCCAATGCAATGCGTCTTTTGATTTCTTGACTGCTGCTTCCATGGCTTTTGATTATAGATCCAAGTAAAATGAAATCCTTGACAACTTCTATCTTTTCTCCATTTATCATGATCTTGTTCATTTGTCCAGTTGTGAGGATTTTTGTTTTCTTTATGATGAGGTAAAATCTTTTATCTTCATTAGTAACTGCTTCAAGTCCTTTTCACTTTCAGCAAACAAGGCTGTCATCTGCATAACGCAGGTTGTTAATGAGTCTTCCTCCAATCCTGATGCCCTGTTCTTCTTCATATAGTCCAGCTTCTCTGATTATTTCCTCAGCATACAGATTGAATAGGTATGGTGAAAGGATACAATCCTGGCACACACCCTTCCTGACTTTAAACCAATCAGTATCCCCTTGTTCTGTCCAAACAACTGCCTCTCGATCTATGTAAAGGTTCCTCCTGAGCACAATTAAGTGTTCTGGAATGCCCATTCTTCACAATGTTATCCATAATTTCTTATGATACACACAGTCGAATGCCTTTGCATAGTCAATAAAACACAGGTAAACATCTTTCTGGTGTTCTCTGCTTTCACCCAGGATCCATCTGACATCAGCAATGATATCCCTGGTTCCATGTCCTCTTCTGAAACACGCCTGAATTTCTGACAGTTCCCTGTCGATATACTGCTGTAGCCATTTGTGAATGATCTTCAGCAAAACTTTGCTTGTATGTGATATTAATGATATTGTTCTATAATTTCCACATTTGGTTGGATCACTTTTCTTGGGAATAGGCATAAATATGAATCTCTTCCATCCAGTCAGTTGGCCAGGAAGCTGTCTTCCATATTTCTTGGCATAGACGAGTGAGCACCTCCAGCGCTGCATCTGCGTGTTAAAATATCTCAATTGATATTCCAACAATTCCTGGAGCCTTGTTTTTCTCCAATGCCTTCAGAGGAGCTTGGACTTCTTCCTTCAGTACTGTCAGTTCCTGATCATATGCTACTTCTTGAAATGGTTGAACGTCTACTAATTCTTTCTGGTATAATGACTCTGTATATTCCTTCCATCTTCTTTTGATCCTTCCTGCGTCATTTAATATTTTCCCCCATAGAATCCCCCACTATTGCAACTCGAGGCTTGAATTTTTTCTTACAAACTGAAAAAAAACAGTGAACCAGTTTGATCCATGGGCCATATTTTGCTGACCCTGGAATTATAAAACTAGCCTAGACTAGAAAAACCCAAAAACTGAAGCACAGAAAGACAAACAAATGAAAAACATAACTGATCAGAGACCTGTGGGAAAATATCAAACAATGTAACATATATGTCTAAGGATTTCTGGAAAGAGAAAAGGGCGGCTTTAAAAACATTTTTTTTTCCGTGAGACACAGGCCTAAACTCCAAAATTCTGGATATGCATGAACCAAGAGATCCAACAATGTCAGCAAAATCCAAGAAAAATCATTACAAAGAAAATCACATTTTGACACATCATTGTCTAGTTGCTAGAAACAAATGAGAAGATCTTAACAGTACCTAAGAAAACAAGACAAATTATAATCAAGAGAACGTCACTAAAATATACAGAAAAAATGGAGGCAAGAAACCAATGGAAAGACATATTTAAAGTCCTGAAGGACAAAATTTGTCAACCTAGAACTTTATAACCAGAAAAATAATGCCCAAGAATAAAGGCAAAATAAGAATATTTTCAGACAGGTCTGTGCCCTCATAATTTTCCAATTGAGGATGATCTGAACTGTGCACTTCCCATTAGCTGCTGAGGAATGATCATTGTGATGAGACGGAAAGGGTGTGCTCCTCTCCCAAACCTTGCCTTCCCTTGGCTTCTTTTTAATTTCCAATTTGGAAATATTTAAATATATACAAAGAAAACTATAATGAACCCTGATGTATACAACACTAATTTCAAAAATAACCAACTCCTGGCCATCTCATGCCATCTAAATTCTCGACAACTTCCTCCCAGCCCTCCAGATAAGTTTCAAACAAATCTCAGATGTTATATCATTTCATCCAAAAGTATTTCAGTGTGTATCTCCAAAAGATAAAGATACTTAAAAAAATAACAATTTTGTTACCATCAATTTAAAAAAGTAGTAATATTTACTTTGCATTATAAAATATCCAGTCCTTGTTTTCATTTCTCAACTGGTTTACACAGACAATACGTAATATGTGTAACTACTTTGTCTGTCTGTTTCATCAGCATCCAAATCAATTCCAAAAATTTAGTCTATGATCTCTTAAGTGTATTTTAATCTATAGTTCCTGATCCTTTCATTTGCACTTAATAATATTTTGTTGAAGAGACTGAGTCATTTGTCCAGGAATTTCCCACAGCCTGCATTTTGCTAACTGAATCCTTATAGTATATTCAATGTGTTCCTCTATTTCCCAAAAATTGGTAATTGGATGTAGGGGCTTAATTAGATTCAGGATGTTTTTGTTTGATTGATATTTGTTTATTTGCCGGATGATAATTCATTAAAAAAAATTCATTAGGGGTGGCAATAATATCCTTATTGTTATTGTTATTAGCTGCTGTCAAGTCTGCCCTACTTATGGTGACCATAAGCAAAGCAAGACAATGTTCTGTTGCAATCCAAAGGGTTTTCACTGGCCGATTTTCAGATGTAGATTACCAGGCCTTTCTTCCTAGTCCATCTTAGTTTGGAAGCTCTGCTGAAACATGTTCCACATCGTAGCCACTGACATCCTAGCTCCATCATTAAAACGCAGATGATAGGGAAAGTTTTTATAAAGGAAAATTCTCATCAAGTATTTGGTTACACTCAGGTACAGGATAAATGCTTAATTCTTTCCCTTTATTTACTAGTTTTCAGAATAATGAGGTGGTTCCCTAGCATCGTCCATAGGTGGCCAATGAGGCTTTTTTTTTTTTTTTAGTGCCATTATAAATTAATGGGTTTAAACATATTAGACGTGTTTCCAACCATTGCAATTACAATTCTCACTGAAGCTCAAATCAACTTGCCCAGTGGGAGCCTCTTCAGGTTGGCTTCTGATTCCTTTTGCCAGACCCACTTGTCATTGACAGTGGTGTTCTTGCTACCTGGTATGACCAGATGTGTCAGGCTCACTAACTCCCCAGACATAGAATCATCTACTTCTCCAAGGATCCCTGGTTCCTTTGGGTGGCAAAAGCAATTTCAGACAACCACCTAGATCATTTTCCCTCAACTCTTTATTATTTCACTTTGAAAAACAGCCCTCTGGGAAAGGTGGGACCCCTCCCCACCCTCGTAGGGTTATAAAGCAGGATGGGCACCCCCGCCAGGTGGTGCTCAGGACTCCCGCTGAGCACGGATGTTCTCTCCCCTGTTCTCCAGTTGCCTGCAGAGTCTCAGGGCCACCACTTAGCTCCTGCCCCCACTTCCTGCCAGGACCCAGGCCAGGCTCTTGGTGGCATAGGCACAAAATGTGGTATTACCCTCAGGATATGGTGGCCCTAGTTAGCTCACTCTCACTCTTCCATTCTAACACACATGCACACAAATATTTCTATGTGTATCAGTGTGTGTTCGTGCATGTGTGTGCTCAGGCCCCTCCCTGGCTACTCAAGACCCTCCCTGACTCTCTTCCTTCTTTCTTCCCAGGAGCTAAGCTTCTTCCACCTCCTTCCACAGCATACCATTTTGTTCCCAGATAATTCCCGCCACCCCTGCCTCCCACATGCACACACTAGCCTGCTCTCATATCCTTCATGAGCATGTTCTGCTACTTTCTGGGCCCATATTTATTACTCCCTGAGGGACACTAGCCATCCCCTCTGTCACTCACCATGAACTCCCAGACCCTCCACTGTTTCTGGCCACCTGGACTCAGTCCATGCTTCACAAACCACTCTGCTTCCTCTCCTTGTCAGTCCTCAGAGCCATGCCTCCCTCCCCAGGCACAGCGGTGGGTCTAACTCCTGATCCACGCCTCACAGCAGCTGCTCCCCATGGTTGTCCTAAGGTAGGAAAGCTTGGAAGGCTGCCTCAGGAGACAGGGTCCTCAAGCCCTCCAATAACTCCTGATCTGTAGTGGTTTGGTTCTGACACCATCCTGGGCCCTTGGCCCTGCAGTCCATCTGTGGCTGCTTTGTTGTTTGAAATCAGTTTTATTATGAAAAACAATATGATGATTAGGATTTCATTGCATGGGAAGGGGTGTTCATTGTATTGCTGTTTACTGTTTCTAGTCCTACCACCACATTGCATTATCATTTTTTCACTTACTCATACAAAATTTCTCGTTTATAATTTTATTCTTCGTTTACTTTGGACAGCACAGTGGTTGGCATCCTGCATTTTAGATTAGTTGAAGATAATTGTTCTGATATTTGAAGCTAACAGAGATTTTTAAAGCCTTCTGTTTCATTATTATTTGTATGCGTTAACACCAGTTAATCTCTGATACTGTGTTTAACATTTCCTAATTTCAGTTACTGTAGATAATGCACTGCTGCCCAGCTGAATTACTTTTTTTTAACTAAACTTTTTACTTTGAGATAATTATAGATTTATAGCTGTTTTTCAAAGATAATTTTTGTCATTATCATCTAGTGCTGCCATAACAGAAATACTACAAGCAGTTGGCTTTAACAAAGATAAATTTATTTCCTCACGGTATAGTAAGCTGAAAGTCCAAATTCAAGTCATCAGCTTCAGGGGAAGGCTTTCTCTCTCTGTCAGCTCTGGAAGAAGGTCCTTGTCCTTAATCCTCCCATGGTCTAGGAGCTTCTCAGGTACAGGGACCCCAGGTCCAAAGGACATGCTCTGCTCCTGATGCTGCTTTCTTGGTGGTATGAGGTCCCCAACTCTCTGCTTGTTTCCCCCCTCTTGAGAGATAAAATGTGATGGAGGCCACACCCCAGGGAAAATCCTTTTACATTGGATCAGAGATGTGACCTAAGCAAGGGTGCTATATCCCACCACTAGTCTTCTTTAACCACAGGCAGAGATTATAATTTATAATACATAGGAAAATCAAAAAATGGAGGACAACCACACGTGGCCTAACCTAGTTTACCCACACTTTTGGGGGACACAATTCGATCTATTATTTTGAAATAATTATAGACACAGGAAGTTGCAAAAATAGTACAGAGTCCTCTGTAACCTCATCCAGTTTGCTTCACAGGAAACATCTTACGTAACTATAGTGTTAGTACAATATCAAAACCAGGAAATTGACATGGATAAATATTGTTAACCAGACTACAGGCCTAATTCATTCAGATTTCACCAATTTTTACATGTATTTATCTGTGTGTGTGTGTGTGTAGTTAGTTCTACACAATTTTATTACATACATAGTCTCATAACCACCACCATATTGTTGTTGTCAGGTGCCGTCGAGTTGGTTTCGACTCATAGCGACCCTATGCACAACAGAACAGAACACTGCCCGGTCCTGCACCATCCTTACCACCACCATAATAAAGATATTGTCCCAGCAACAAAAGAACTCTTTCATGCTGCCCCTTTGCAGTCACATCCTCCCCCTTGCCCCTTTCCTAGTCCCTGGCAACCACTTATCTATCTTCCATCTCTATAATATTGTTATTTTGAGAATGTTATATAAATGGTATCATACAGTATGTAACCTTTTGAGTTTTTTTACTCAATATCATGACATTGTCAAAAAGATAAATTAGTAACAGACATCTTAGTTTGATTTGGGAGTTTTCCTACCCATTAAACCAAATATTCACTTGTAAAGAAATTCCCAACAAAAATTAATTCACCCAAAGTTGCTAATATTTTCTTTCCTGTTTGAAGTCAGGCTTCCTGAATATGAATCTCAAAAGATATGGCTGGGTAGAGGGCCAGAGACCATCTTGTGACCTGATATTAGTTGATCTCAGTAAAAAGGGGAGGGCAGGGTTCAATCAATCATGTTAAGATTAGCCAGTGGTTGATCTTCTCTATTTCTCCCTCCTCTTCTCTCTATAAGCCTCATTGTACCTAGCTTATTTCAAACCATTTGCTTTTTCTGGAATCAAAATGGTCTCCCTATATGCATATAGGATACCTGCTCAGAATAAACTTTATGGTTCAATTTCATTGAGTTTCGATTATTTCTAACACCATTAAGAAACTTCCAAATTATTGCACTTATCAATAATTTGCTACTTTTTATTACTGAATAATATTCTATCAATAGCTTCTTTTAGACAAACACAGCTTCTGGGGTTGTGGTTTTGTGAGACCCTGAGGATTTGCGCTCCCAGTCACCCCATAACTCCCTAGAACTAAGGCCAGACAGGCTTAAACAGTGACAGATGAGGGTGTGGTCGCCTCTTCCCACACAGGGACCTTCCAAGTTACTGCATCAAGGAGCACATTCCTCTCTCCCTCGCGACAGTGTCCACACTCACATATCTGGGTGTCCACAGACTTAGACTTGAAAGGACATCATTGAGCAAATAATAGTGTATCAGGCCACAGAGCTATGGGAAAAACGTGAAACTGGCACTCAAAGGATGAGGCTTAGGAAATAGTGGCACCATGACCAATGGAGTTCTTATGTTGTTGATGATGTTTAATTATTTATTTTTAAAAGCAGCTTAATTGAGGCATGCTTAATATACAATAAAATGCACATATTTAAAGTGTTTAATTTGATAAATTTCGGTTTATGTATATACCCATGAAACCTTGGCCACAATCAAGATAATGAACCTATCCTTTATCTCCAAAACTTTTCTTGTGCCCCTTTAGTAATCCCTCCTCCCCTCCCCTCCCCTGAAAGCAACCACTGGCTTGTTTTCTGTCACAATAGATTAGTCTGCATTTTCTAGAGTTTTATATAAATGGAATCACATGGTATGCATTCTTTTGGGAGAGGATATCTGGCTTCTTTCACTTGGAATAAATATTTTGAGATTCATCCATGTTGTTTTATTAGCCAGTGGTTCATTCTTTTTTATTGCCAAGTAGTATTCCTCTTAATGTTTTTAATGGTCTTTTGATGGACATTCGGTTTGTTTCTAGCTTTTTGCTATTAAAAATAAAGCTGCTATGAACATTCATGTACAAGTCTTTGTGTAGATATGTATTTCCTTTTTGTTATGGATTGAATTGTGTCCACCCAAAAAGAAATGTGGAAGTCCTAAATATAACCCTGTTTGGAAATAGGAATTTTCTTTTTTTTATGTTAATGAGGTCATACCAGAGTAGGGTGGGTCCTAAACTTAATTACTTCTGAGTGGTGTCTTATAAAAAGAGCAGAATAGACATAGACACACACAGGGAGAGGAGAGATGCCATGTGAGGACCCATCTATAAGCAAAGGAATGCCAAGGATTGCCAGCACACACTAGAATATAAAAGAGAGGCATACAGAAGGAATCGATATGGATGAGACCCTGATTTGGACTTTTAGCAACCAGAACTATGAGAAAATAATTTTTTTTTATTTTGCTTTCAGTGCAAGTTTACAGTTCAAGTTAGTTTCTCTTACAAAAATTTATACACACACTTATGTGACCCTAGTTGCTCCCCCTATAATGTGACAGCACACTCCTCCTTTCCACCCTGTATTTCCTGTGTCCATTCAACCAGCTCCTATCCCTTTCTTCCTTCTCATCTCACCTCTGTACAGGAGCTGTCCATTTAGTCTCATGTATCTACTTGAGCTAAGGAAGCACACTCTTCACAAGTATCATTTTATGTCTTATAGTCTAGTCTAATCTTTGTCTGAAGAGTTAGCTTTGGGACTGGTTTTAGTTTTGGGCTAACAGCGAGTCCAGGGGCCATGTCTTCTTAGGTTCCTCTAGTCTCAGTCAGACTATTAAGTCTGGTCTTTTTACTAGAATTTGAGTTCTGCACCCCACTTTTCTCCTGCTCCGTTGAGGACTCTCTGTTTTGTTCCCTGTCAGGGCAGTCATTGTTGGTAGCCAGGCACCATATAGTTCTGGTCTCAGACTGATGGAGTCTCAGATTTATGTGGCCCTTTCTGTCTTTTGGGCTTATAAGAAAATAAATTCTTGTTCTTTAAAGTCACCTGCTTCTGGTATTTGTGTTATCGCAGCACTGAGTAACTAAGACGCTTTTTTCTAAGGCAAATACTGAGAGTGAAATGGCTGTATCATGTGGTAGGTATCTGTTTAACTTTTTATAGAAACTGTCAAACTGTTTCTAAAGAGGTTGTACTATTTTATATTCCCATCAGCAGTGTATAATTGCAATTCTTCCACATCCTTGTCAATACTTGGTATGGTGAGTCTTTTTAATTTTAGCCATTTTAATAGGTAGGTAATGATATCAGGTTGTGGTTTTAATTTGCATTTTATTACAGTGTGATGATGTTTTCATGTGTTTATTTGCTATCTGTGTATCATATTCTTTGCTGACGTTTTTGTTTTTCGGTAATGAATGATGGATTTGTCAAACTTTTTTTTGCATCTATTGTTTTAAATAACATTTTATTGTGTTTTTGGTGAAAGTTTACACAGAAAAGTAGGTTCCCATTTGACAATTTCTACACAAATCTTTCAGTGACATCAGTAACATTTGTCATAATGTGTCAACATTCTCTTTAATTCTGTCTGGTTGTTCCATTTCCAGTGCTCTAGTTTCCCTACCCTCTTATCTTTCATCTTTGCTTTAGAGTAATTTTTGACCTTTTGGTCTCATATAGATGGTTTTTTAATGGAGCACCATACTTACAGGTAATATCCTTTGTTTTTTATTTTCTGTGACCTTAAGGAATTCTTTATTTAGCAGGAGAAACAAAGAGCCAGCAGTCACCACACTGTATTGCAATGTTATATGAGAGAGGTAAGGGCAGGGTGCAGAAGTAGTGAACCCAGTCATATTGGATGGGGGAAACCCACTAATTTGCCCATAAGCTAACAGAAAATTCCTCAGTTTGCCAAAAGAACCGTTCACAACTGCCACTTTGTTGCCTCCTTTCTTCTTACTATATAATCCAGTTACAAAGAGAAAAAAGTTGAGGTGGGATCCTTGCTGGGTTTGTCTATGCTCCCTTCGATGTGTTGCTCCCTCTGCTAAAACTATTCCTTCCTGCCCGTTGAATTCCTCCTTTTCCTCAAAGGGTTAAATGTTATCCCTTTTAAGGAACTTTCCCCAAATCCCTAGAAACTTAGGTGGCTACCTGCACTGTATTCCCATAATCCTCAGTACATAACTTGAATAGAATGTGTGGCACAAATCATTGTGAATGTGCCTCCATCATTAAACCATGAGCACGTTGGTGGCAGGAGATGTGTCTTCTTCATCTCTGTCTCCTCAGTGGGTACAGAGCAAGGCTGGCACCCACAGTTGCTCAGTAGACATATGTGAAAGAATGATTCTAAGTAGCAAGAAGGCACTTTTCTCTCTTAGGCTATTCCTCACTCACCTTGATACTTCCTTTGAGTTCATGTAAAAGACAACTGAATTTTGGCTGTCTGAATCTCCAAACCTATGTTTGCAATGCCGAACTATCCTATAGTTGGTGAGAAGTTCCAACATGTCCACCCAGAAATTAGAAACCCGAGCACCTCCTGCCTCTTCAGAGAGCTTAGGACCGTCTTTCAACCTCAATCTGAATTGGATACGTTAGTCTTCAAAAAAACATAAATTCTAACATGAAAATCAGGGAGGAAAATATTGTTTTTACATTCAGAGGTGAGTTTCCAGAGTGCAAATTTTTCTGTCTGGTTAGGATTGCTTTCTTACTGTTAGGACACTTAGCTGATGACTTTGCACTCCATCACTGTTGTTACTGGGTACCATCAAATTGACTTCGACTCACAATGACCCCACATTAAGGTGTAGAACTGCCCTACAGGGCTTCCCAGGCTGTAATCTTTACAGAAGCAGACTGCCAGATCCTGCCACCATGGAACCAGCAAGTAGTTTCAAACTAGCGACCTCTCAGCCAGCAGCCAACAATTAACCGTTGCACCACTAGGGCTCCTTACTCTACCACTAGTGTTCCTAAATAAAATAATTGCTTTATTGCCTGGGTAATATCCTTTATTTTGTGTGCCAATCTGTTATTTCACTGAAAGGTAACCTCAGGGGATATTTTTGGTTCAAGGTTTAAAGAGTATCTCAGGGCAGTAATCTCACGGAATCCTCTAATCTCAACTGGTCCAGTAAGTCTGGACTTTTTAAGAATGTAAGTTTTGTTCCACATTTTCCTCTTGTCCTATCAGGGTCCATCTATTGTGCCCCTGATCAGAATGGTCAGTAGTGGTAGCCAGGCACCACCTAGTTCTTCTGGTCTCAGGGTAGATGAAGATATGGCTCACGAAGACTATTAGCCTTATAGGCTGGTTTCTTCTCTAAGACTTTGGTTTCCTTCTTTCTCTTTTCTCCTGGTGAGTAGAGATTGATAGTTGTATCTTAGATGGCTGCTTGCAGCTTTTAAGACCCCAGACACTACTCACCTCACTAGAATGCAAAACATAAACTTTGCGAACTATACTATGCCAATTGACTGAGTTTTCCCATAAAGGTCCTAAGGTTCTAGGTCTTCAAACCCAGAAAACCAATTTTGTGAGGTGTTTGGTTGTGTCTGAGAAGTATCTATAACTACATCCTCTATGAATATATATACATACACACATATATGTACTTCTGGGGCATATAGATAATTCTATCTGTGCACACATATGTACACATATATGCCTATACACATATATATATGTGCCTATACACATATACCCATCTTCCTCCCATCCATCAGTTCTTTCCCAACACCACTTGCTTACCCCTCAGCCCTATGGTCAGTTACTAGTGCCCTTGATTCCCTGGAGCTCTGTCTGCAACCCCCACCCTGCTTTGACTCAGTTCCTATTCTCTTTTCTCCTACACCTGGGCTGTGAAGTGGGTATGAGGGGAGCTGTATCCTGATCAAGGCATCACAGATTCCTCACCTTCAAGATGGGTGGGACTCAGTGTTGCTCAGCAGCCCCGTATCTGTTGGTGTTTTGCTCCCTCTCACATGGCTACTAGGCTCTGTCCCACTCTCACCTCTCAGGCATTGGTACCTGCATAAGTTCAGGCCTCACTTAGGTCTGAAAACAGACAGAGGGAGCTGAGTCAATGCTCACACCAAGAGCAGGAGGCAGGGAAAGGGGAGAGACCAAGAGTGGTTGTCTTTTTTGGGTGTCATGGGTCCACTTGAGATGTGATGAAGACAATGGGGCCTCTCTACAAAAATGCACTTCACCCTGTGGAAAATTTTAGTGCCCCTTGAACCCTGAAGTCCATCACAAGCTTGCCTCTGCAGAGATTCCTGGGTGTCAGTTTAAAAGAATCCATAACCCTTTTGTAACTTGGTGGATCATATGCTACCCACCCACTTTTTATGCCTTTGAGGTTCTTTAGGAGTATACTTTTTCCTCTGAAAAAAATTGCTTCCCTTCAGTGGGGACTTGTGTAATGGTGAAAAGCGAAAGAAAACATTTTTTGAAGCAAAATAGCTGGGGTATTAGGCAAAACCAGAGGTGCCCCATGTACTCAAATGGAAGGCATCCCTCAATTAAGCCTGGAACTCAAGACCAATGGGCCAGACGGGCTCTCACAAATCATGTACTTTCAGATAATATTTCTCAAAATCTATATCACCAAAAAAAATTTAAACATTCGATGGCTCAGCATGCATTCCACTACTGAAAACACATGGTGTCAACAAAAAATTCAAAGAAGAAAATAATTGGGTCTTGACAGGGATAAACTATGGATATGGAAAAGAGATTAAACGAGGGGAGGAGAATAGGTCTCTCACCCGCTTGTCTTTGTATCCTTCTCCATTCTGAAGCCAAGAAAACATAGTAGAAGCTCAAATGGTACAACAAGTGCCTGGGGAGTAGTAGGTGGAAAGCTCTGCCTATAATAACCTAGCTTTTCCTGGAGTTTCCACAAAACAAAAAGCAGGATATTGGATAGCTGGTTCAGGGCCTGTATAAAATCTCTAGCATAAGGGCATGGTGAAGTTGAGGTACTTAACCATTCTGGGACCACACACCCTCAGACAGCTCATGAAATCTACAGTTCCTCTACTCAAAAAATACACCAACATGCAAAATTTGCAGACAGCTTTACGAGATTTCCAGGCCGTGATGCTCAGCTTAAGTCCTGCTGACCACTGAGCATCAATTCATTAGCTAATGAATGGGGAGAGTGAATCAGCTGCTCTCCTTGGCCTGCACATGCTTCTGTCCAACCTGAAGCCAAGAAAGTTTACAGATGGCTGTAACCATGAAACAGGGAGGGACCCAAGAGAACTGTGGGGGGAAGTCTCCAAACACATTAAGACACTTATCTAATTATTTCTGGTGTTTCTCTGAAATAGAAAGAGAATATTCAGTGGTCTACACAGGAATGTGTATGGCACACACACAACCATGGCTCCTTGCTCATGTGGAATGAGCTGTGGAGTCTGACGGACATGGGATCTCTTAGAAATCTCCACACCCTCTACCTTTTGCCCCAGCACTGAGTGCCTCTATATGAGAGATCAGGAATGGATCCATGAAGGGGAGTATTGATATCTAAGAGCATGTGGAGATGGAGGTTATCAGGGAGAAGGTGGGAGGGTGAGATGAGATTATGGCATATATTTTTAAGGGGCAATATCACCACCAAGGAGGAGAAAATTGGTTCTTAAGGGTGAAAATTCTTAGTGAGGCTGAATATTATTTTACCTCATTGTCATATTTTTTATTTCCTCTTTTTTACTACATTGAAAGTTTTTTCCTCAGAGTCTTGGTGTTGCTCTTAAACATTTATATGAGCTCTGTAGGTACTAAAGAGCCCCAGTGGTGCAGTGGTTAAGGTCAGCAGATTGAATCCACTGGCCACTCCTTGGGAATCCTATAGGGCAGTCCTACTCTATGAGTCGGAACCGACTCGACAGCAATGGGTTATAAAAAAAAAAAAAATAGGTACTGAAAATTATTCTTCCCCTAATTCTGAGACCTATATTAAGTAGGAAGGCGAGGTGGGGGCTGGCCTGTCCTGGGGGAGCAAGTTTGGGTGAGCAATGAAGAAGGATGAAGACTGTAGTTCCTGTGGTCTTAGTGATGGGCCCCTGGAGCTCAGGTCTGGAAAAATGGATCAGGAAACTATGTGGGGCATCCCAGCTCCTGGCCTCACGTGAACCATGAATAAGCCACTGGTCCATGCTTCTCTTTGATACTTACCTTGGGATTTGGAGTAGAAAATCCTCTCTGCAATGATGATACCAACAATTAGGCAAACGCAGGTCGATCCCAGTAAAACGAAAGCCAGGTGCCAATGTGAAGGCTGGAAAAATGTCTCTGAAAAACAGTCCCACAGACTCTTCGTGATTTCTCAACAGCCAAGGCAACTTGATTCTCATTTAATGAGTCCTTATACTTCAATATGAAAAGGATATTTTCCTATAAAGATTTAAAACTTTGCATATCTGTACAAGTCTTGATCCATCTGGATTTTATTTTATTTACTGTGCTTTAGGTGAAAGTTTACAGAGGAAACTGGTTTCTAATTAAACATTTAATACACGAATTGTTTTATGACATTGGTTGCGAACCCCATGATGTGTCATCCATCGCTCTCCCCGTCTCTACCCTGGGTTCCCTGTTTCCATTTGTCCAGTTTTCCTGTCCCTTCCTGCCTTCTCATTTTTGCTTTTGGGCTGGTGTGCCCATTTAGTCTCCTATACGTGACTGAACTATGATGGACGTTCCTCACGTGTATTATTGTCTGCCCTTTAGACCTGTCTAATCTTTGGCTGAAGGGTGAAACTCAGGAGTGACTTCAGTACTGTGGATTTTATTTTTGTATGTGAAGTGAGGTTGAGGTCTGATTTAATTTTTTTTTTTTTAATGGATAACAATTGTGCTAGCATTAATTATTGAATGGACTTTTCTTTGCCCACTGTCACATGCAATGTCATTTCTGTCTACATCAAGTTTCTACTCATACTTGGATTTGTTTCTAGACTCTCTGTTCTGTGTCATTGGCCTACTTGTCTATTCCTGTGCCAATAATTTGACTGGCTTAATCATCACAGCTTTGGGATGCATCTTCATAAATACTAGGCTAAGCTCTCTTTCAACTGTGTTTGTCAATTCTTAGTCCTTTGCTCAGTCACATAAATTTTCAAATTCTAAGAAATTTTCAAATTTTAAGAAAGTTATGCTGAAATATTGAATGGAATTGTATTGAATCTGTAGATCAATTCTAGGAATCCTTAATCTATTTTATCTTCTTATCTGTATCTTATCCATTTATTTCAGTTTTCTTTAATACCTTTTAATAATGTTTTATAATTTCCTTCATTAACAGTTTTCAAATGTTTTATTGGACATATTCCTAGTTAGCAGATTTTTTATTGTTATTGTAAATGGCATGTTTGTTTTTCTGCCTTTGCTGGTGTAGAAATACAATTTATTTTTTTTATCAATCTTATATACTGACTTAGTTTCTTAGTCCTGCTGAAACAGAAATAACACAAGTAGGTGGCTTTAACTTACAGAAATTTACTTTCTCACAGTTTAGAAGGCTAGAAGTCTCAATTCAGGGCACCAGCTCTAAGTGAAGGTTGTCTCTGTCCTCTTTGGGTGAAAATCTTTTTCTCAGCTGTTTCTCCACATTCCGTAGTGATCTCCACGTAACATGTTATCTTCCTTTCAATTCATGCTTGCTTCTCTGTGTCTAATCTGCCCTTTTAATACCCAAAAGGGAATAGATTTAAGATACACACTGCCCTAGTATGGCCTCAAAAATATGACAAAGAAAACCTTATTCCCAAATGGGATTACATTCACAGGTATAGTGGTTAGGATTCCAACACATATTTTGGGGGGACACAATTCAGTCCATAATATATACCATGAACCTGATAAATTCTTTTATGAATCAGGAGAATTATTCTTTTGAATTTTTTTTTTTTAAATCATCACATAACCTGTGAACAGTGGCTGTTCTATTTCTTCCTTTCTAAAAGTTACAACTCTTTTTTCATTTTTTCCCCTATTGCAATGACTGGTACTCACTCCAGTACAGTGTTACAGAAATGTTTAATGCAGTCATCCTTATTAAGTTCCTGATTTCTTTCCTTTATTTTTTTTATGAAGTTTTACAGAACAAACTAGTTTCCCATTAAACAGTTAGTATGCATATTGTTGTATGACATTGGTTAACAACCCCACAACATGTCAACACTCTCCCTTTGAGACCTCGGGTTCCCTATCACCAGCTTTCCTGTTCCCTCCTGCCTTCCAGTCTCTGCCCCAGGACTGGTGTGCCGCTTTAGTCTTGTTTTGTTCCATGGGCCTGTTCAATTTTGGCTGAAGGGTGAACCTCAGGAATGACTTCATTACTGAGCTGAAAGGCTGTTCAGGGACCATACTCTCTGGGTTTCTCCAGTCACTGTCAGGCCAGCAAGTCTAGTCTTTCTTTTAGAGTTAGAATTTTGTTTTACATTTTTCTCCAGCTCTGTCCGGGACCCTCTACCATGATCCCTGTCAGAGCAGTCAATTGTGGTAGCCGGGCACTGGACTCAGTCTGGTAGAGGCCATAGTAGATGTGGTCCATTAGTCCTTTGTACTAATCTTTCCCTTGTATCTTTAGTTTTCTTCTTTCTTCCTTGCTCCCAAATGGGTGAGACCAGTAGAGTACCCTAGATGGCCACTCACAGGCTTTTAAGACCCCAGACGCTACTCACCAGAGTAGAATGTAGAACATATTCTTTATAAACTATGTTATGCCAATTGAGCTAGATGTTCCCTGAGACCATGGTCCCCACAGAGCCCTGAGCCCAGCAATTTGGTCCCTCAGGGAGTTTGGATGTGTCTATGGAGCTACCATGACCTTGCCTTGTACAGGTTGTGTACTGTCTTACCCTTCAACAAAGTTACCATTTATCTATTGCCTATTAAGTATTTTTCCATCCCCACCCCTCCCCTCCCTAGTAATCATCAGATTGTTTCTTTTTGTATGTAAACCTTTTCATGAGCTTTTACAGTAGTGGTCTCATACAATATTTGTCCTTTTGTGATTGACTTATTTCGGCCAGCATAATGCCCTCCAGATTCATCCATGTTATGAGATGCTTCACAGATTCATAGTTGTTCTTTATCATTGCATAATACTCCACTGTGTGTATGTACCACAGTTTGTTTATCCATTCATCTGTTGACGGGCATCTAGGTTGTTTCCATCTTTTTGTTATTTTGAACAATGCTGCAGTGAACATGGGTGTGCAAATGTCTATTCGTGTGACAACTTTTATTTCTCTAGGTTATATTCCTAGGAGTGGGATTGCTGGATCATATGGTATTTCTAGCTTTCTAAGGGAGTGCCATATCTTTTTCTGAAATGGTTGCATCATTTTGCATTCCCACCAGCAGTGCATAAGAGTTCCAAACTCTCTGCAGCCTTTTCAACATTTGTTATTTCCTGTTTTATTGATTCATGCCAGTAATGCCAGGTTGAGATGGTATCTCATTGTGGTTTTGATTTGCATTTCTCTAATGGCTAGGGTAATGGCTAGAGATCATGAGAATTTCCTCATGTGCCTCTTGGCCCCTTGAATTTCTTCTTTGTCCATTTTTTAATTGGGTTATTTGTCTTTTTGTTGTAGAGGTGTTGGATTTTCTTGTAGATTTTAGAGATTAGATGTTTGTCTGATTTATAATAGCCAAAATTTTTTTCACAGTCTGTAGGTTTTCTTTTTACTCTTTTGGTGAAGTCTTTTGATGAGCATAAGTGTTTAATTTTTAGAAGATCCTTGTCTAGCTTATCCTCTGGAGATTGTGGGTTGTTGGGTTGTGGTTTGTAGCATGTTAATCCCGTGTTATTAGGGCCCCTAGCATTGACCCTATTTTTTCTTCTATGAACTTCATGGTTTTTGGCTTTATCTTTAAGTTTTTGATCCATTTTGAGTTAGTTTTTTTATATGGTGTGAAGTATGGGTCCTGTTTTCATTCTTTTCCAAATGGACAACCAGTTTTGCCAGCACCATTTGTTAAAAAGACTGTCTTTTCTTCATTTGATGGACTTTGGGCCCTTGGCAAAGATCAGGTGAACATAGGTGGATGGATTTACATCTGCGTTCTGAATTCTGTTCCATTGGTCAATGTACCTGTAGTTGTACCAGTACCAGGATGTTTTGATTACCATAGCTGTATAGTAGGTTCTGAGGTCAGGTAGTGTGAGTCCTCCTACTTTATTCTTCTTCTTCAATAGTGCTTTACTTATCTGGGGCTTCTTCCCTTTCCATATAAAGTTATTGATTAGTTTTTCCATTTCTTTAATGAATGCTGTTGGCATTTGGATTGGGATTGCATTGTATTTGTAAATCGCTTTGGATAGAATTGTCATTTTCACAAGGTTGAGTCTACCTATCCATGAGCATGGTATGTTTTTCCATTTATGTAGATCTCTTTTGGTTTCTTGCAGTAGTGTTTTGTAGTTTTCTTTGCATAGGTCTTTTACATTCCTGGTTAGATTTATTCTCAAGTATTTTATATTTTTAGGGGTTATTATAAATGGTATTGTTTTCCTCATTTCCTTTTCATTGTTCTCTTTTTTGGTGTTTAGGAATCCAACTGATTTTTGTATGTTTGTCTTGAATCCTGGTACTCTGCTCAATCTTTCTATTAGTTCCACTAGTTTTCTCGTGGAGTCTTTTGGATTTTCTATGTACAGTATCATATCATCCAGAAATAGGGAGAGTTTAACTTCTCCATTACCAATTTGGATCCTCTTTATTTGTCTTTCTTGCCTTATTGCTCTAGCTGGGACTTCCAACACAGTGTTAAAAAGGAGTGGCGATAAAGGGCATCCTTGTCTTGTTCCTGTTCTCAATGGGAATGTTTTCAACCTCTCTCCATTAAGAATGATATTGACTGTTAGTTTTCCATATATGCCCTTTATTGTGTTGAGAAATTTTCTTTCTATACCTCTTTTATTGAGAGTTTTTATCAAGAATGTGTGTTGGACTTTGTTGAATACTTTTTCTGGGTCAATTGAGATTATCATGTGATTCTTTTCTTTGTTTTTATTTATGTGGTGGATTACATCAATTGATTTTCTAATGTTGAACTATCCTTGCATACCTGGTATGAATCCTGCGTAGTCGTGGTGTATTATTTTTCTGATATGATGCTGAATTCTGTTGGATAGAATTTTGTTGAGAATTTTTGTATTTGTTTTATGAGAGATATTGGTCTGTAATTTTCTTTTTTTGTGGTGTCTTTGCCTGGTTTTTGTATCAGTGTTATGCTGGCTTCATAGAATGAATTCGAAAGTATCACCTCCTTTTCTATGTCCTAGTGTAAGCTCTCCTCTGAACGTATGGTAGAATTCTCCAGTAAAGCCATCTGAGGTAGGGCTTTTTTTGTTGGGAGTTTTTTTTTTTTTAATTACCTTTTCAATCTCTTCTCTTGTTATGGGTCTGTTCAGATTTTCAACATCGTTTCCTGTTAGCTTGGGTAGGTAGTGTGTATCTAGAAATTTGCCCATTTCCTCGTTTCCTCTAGGCTTTCGAACTTGTTGGAGTACAGTTTTTCATAATATTCTGTTATGATCCTTTTTATTTCAGTTGGGTCTGTTGTAATGTCCCTCATTTCATTTCTTATTTGGGTTATTTGTGTCCTCTCTTGTTTTTCTTTTGTCAGTTTGGCCAGTGGTTTGTTGATTTTGTTGATCTTTTCAAAAAACCAACTTTTGGTTTTGTTAATTCTTTCTATTGTTTTTCTATCTCTATTTCATTTACGTCTGCTCTAATCTTTATTATTTCCTTTCTTCTGGTGGCTGTGTTCTTCTTTTGCTGTTCCCTTTCTATTTGTTCAAGTTGTGTAGCTAATGTTTTGATTTTGTCCCTTCTTTTTGATGAGCGCATCTATTGCTATAAATTGACCTCTGATGACTGCTTTTGCTGTGTCCCAAAAGTTTTGGTATGATGTGTTTTCAATCTCGTTTGATCCTAGGAATTTTTTTATTCCATCTCTGATTTCTTCTATTACCCAGTGGTTTTTAAGCAGGGTGTTATTCAGTTTCCATGTAATCGATTTTTTTTTTCCTTACTCTTCATGTTAATTTCTACTTTGATGGCATTGTGGTCAGAGAAGATATTTTCTATTATCTCAGTGTTTTGGATTTTGTTAACGGGTGCCCTGTGGCCTAAGATTGGTCTATTCTGGAGAACATTCCACGTGTGTTGGAAAAGAATGTGTGCTTTGCAGCTTTTGGGTGGAGTGTTCTACATATGTCTATGGGTCAAGTTGGCTGATTCTGACCTTTAGCTCTTCTGTATTTTTGTTGAGTTTCTTTCTAGGTGTTCTGTCCTTTACTGAGAGTGGTGCGTTGAAGTGTCCTACTATTATTGTGAAGCTGTCAATTTCTCTTTTCAGTGCTGTTAGAGTTTGTTCTATGTATTTTGGAGCCCTGTCATTGGGTGCATAGATGTTTATTATGGTTAAGTCTTCATGATGGATTGTCCTTTTAATCATTATATAGTGCCCTTCTTTGTCTTTTATGGTAGATTTTGTTTTAAAGTGTATTTTATCTGAGATTAGTATTGCCACTCATGCTCTTTTTTGGTAGTTATTTTCTTGATATATATATTTTTCCCATCCTTGCATTTTTAATAAATTTACACCTTTGTGTCTAAGCTACGTCTCCTGTAGAGAGCATATTGATGGATCCTGTTTTTTAATCTGTTCTGTCACTCTATGTCTCTTAATGGGTGCATTTAGGCCATTTACATTCAGTGTAATTACTGATTAAAAAAAAATTGATAGGCGTGAGTTTATTGCTGTCATTTTGTAGTGCTTTTTTTTTTTTTTGGTACTAACATTTTCTTTGTCCTCCTACTCTCCTGTACTGAATTTCTTTTGTTTGTGGATTTTTTTTCTTTTCTTTTGTTTTTGTAGATTTTGTTTTTACTGAGACTTTATGTTTTTCTTCTTTATTTTGATTTGTAGGTTTGTTAACTTTCTTTGTGGTTACCTTGAAATTTACCCTTATCTTCCTAGGTTTGAACCAGTCTATTAGTACTTGGTATCACCTTGTCTTCCTCCATTAGGAAGTTCTGTCTTCCTCCATTAGAAAGTTCTGTACCTACAGCATTTTTTCCCTCTTTTATTGTTTTGACATTTTTGTCATTTACAGATTAACCTCTCTGGCTCCCTGTTGCAATTCTTTTGGCTTTGGGTAGTCCTTAAGAGTTCATTTCCTACATTGGTGTCTGGCTGGTACAATCTTGCATCCTAAATTCAGGCTATAGTCTGATGTTGTTTGTTCTCAGATCAAAGGACTCACTTTAATAATTCTTATAAGTTTGGTTTGGTTTTTACATATTCCCTTAATTTCTGTTTATCTGGAAAGTCCCAATTTCACCATTGTATTTGAACAAAAGTTTTGTGAGATATATTATTCTTGGTTGGCAATTTTTTTCTCTCAAGATTTTATATATGTCATCTCATTGCCTTCTTGCCTGCATGGTTTCTGCTGAATAATAAGAGCTTAGTCTTACTGTCTCTCCTCTGTGTATGACTTTGTTTTTCTCAAGTTTCTCACAGGATTTTTTGTCTTTGGCTTTAGCAAGTGTGATTATGATATGCCTTGTTGTTTTTCTTTTGAGGGCTATCCTATTTGGGGTTCGTTGAGCTTCTTGGATGGTCAGCTTTTCATCATTCATGATATTAGGGAAGTTTTCTGTCAGCAATTCTTCAATGATCCTCACCATGTTTTCCATTTTCTTTCCCTGTTCTGGAACTCGGATCACTTGTGAATTTTTCTTTCAATAGTATCCTACTTAATTCTCAGGGTTTCCTTATTTTTTTCTGATTTTTCCTCAAACAGAGTTCTATCTAAGTGTTTGTCTTCAATTTCACTGATCCTCTCTTCCATCATTTCAAACCCGGTCCTCAGCCCTTCTATGACACTGTCCATTTCTGAAATCTTGTTATTTACCTTTTGGATTTCTAATCATTCTTTTTGTATGATTTCTAGTTGTGAATTTATTTAGGCATTTTGTTCCTGTATTATTTTCCTGAGTTCTTCCATTTTTTTGTCTGTACTTTCCATGAATTTGTCTGCCTTTTCCACAAATTTGTCTATTTTTTCCTCATTTTTGTCTGCATTTTGCTTTAACTCATGGATAGCTCTGAATATTAGAGATTTGAATTCCCTGTCAGGTAGTTTTAGTGCCTTTTCTTCTACTGGAAAGTCATCTGTTTTGTTTTGGACACTTACTGGAACCATCCTGTCCTTTTTTTTTTTTTTATGTTTTGATATTGTCTGCTGTCTTCGGGACATTCAGTAGTTAGCTTCTTGATTGTAGATTTGTTTGTTTCATCCTGGTTTTTTGTTTTATTTGTTTATGTCTGAGTAGGCCGGCTGTGTTTTCTTTGTTGTTTGCTCATCTGTAGTTGTGATACTTTTCACCTCATTGTCCAGTTGCGGGGAAGAGAGCAGTCACTCAGCTATGGTGCAGCAGGACAGGTTGAGCTGAAGGAGAGGGGCTGAGATTGGTTGTTTGTGGCACATACTGGGACCAACAGGGCAGGCCAGGAGTCAGTGCTGGGCAGGTTCTGATAGGATGTGCCTGTGCTGCTCAGAGGTGTGATATTCAGTGCATGGTGCGGGTAGGCAGGAAAGAGGTGGGAAGTTGTGATGTATGAAGCTAATATGTGTGTGGGAAAAAGGAGAGAGAAACGAGAGCAAAAAACAAACAAAGGAAAAAAGAAAACAATAAAGAGTGCAAAGGGAGCTTGCCATTGGAGTGGAGAGAGGAGAAACCAAGAAGTAGAGAAAAGGAAAAAGGGAAAAAGAAAATAAATAATTAGGTTAAACTTTAAAAGAAAAGAAAAGCCTCCAGGGGTCCCAACAGTGTGGCTGAGAAGATGGGGGAAGTATCCCAGGCTGCCCAGGATAGCCTGGCTAGAGGTGGTAGAGATGCCACACAACACCAGGTATTTAGGAGACAGGAAAAGAAGGTAAGTATAGACAAACAAGAACTGAGAAATGAAGAAACACAGAAAGGGAAAAAGGAAGAAGAAAGAAAAAAAAAGATATGCCCCCAGGGATCCTGTCTAAGTGTCTGTGCAGATTGGGCGAGTGGCTCCTAAGCTGTGCAGTGCAGCCTGGCTAGAAGGGGCTCCCAAGTGTGAAAAGAGAAAGAAAACAAACAAATAAAACTAAACAGAACAAAGCAAAACAAAACAAGGAGAAAAAAAAGCCCCAGGGATCCCACCAGCACGGTGTCTTGGGCTGGCGAGTGGTTCCCCAGTTGAGCACGGCTTCACAGCCTTTCAAGAAGAAGCAAAGATGGCACATGGAGCCAGGCATTCAGGAGAAAGGCGGGGAGGTGGTGGGAGGCATGGAAGAAACCAAAAGAGACAGAAAGAAGCAGCGCCAACTCAGGGACCTGGCCAGTGTGGGCAAGGTGAATCCAAGCAGTGGAAGCAGTTGCCTCCTGGCAAAAAGACTGCAGCTGGTGGGAAGCAGAGGAGGCTGAAGGAGGAGGAGGAGAAGAGTAGGGGTTAGGAAAACGTATATTGCTTGTTAACAGGTGCTCTGCCTCCTGCTGGGAACTTTTAAGCTGTTTTCCCATACTCCCTATTCGGGATCTGGGATGTGGGTGGGTCTAATCCAAGTGGGATGGACACTGCACTTCCCAGTCGGCTGAGCAGCCAACCAGGAAGCTTGGAGGTAGAGCAGTGGGGAGAGGATAGTGGTGGAATAGTATGTATCGCTGGTTACCGGGTGCTCTGTCTCTTGCTAGGAGCTCCATGAAGCTGCTTTCTCGTGCTCCCTGTCCGCAGATCTCCGACAAGAGTCCAAGATGCCGGATCTGTGCTGCATTACCTGATAAGGAACCTCCACATGTATCTCTCCTTGCTCTCTGTTCTCTGTCAGTTTCTTATTCCATTCCATGTTTGGCTGAGTTCTTTATCTCTTCATTTGACACTTCAGGTTCCAGGAATGACATTTGTCTCCATTTTACTTAGTTCTTCAGGACTTCGCTGTAGAGGGACAGAATGGTGCTTCTGTCTATGGTAGTCTTTAGTTCCTGATTTTAAATGACATATCATTATGTATGATGCTTGCCGTAGGCATTTTTAGATACATTTTTTATGAAATTGAGGAGGCTCTGTTTTATTCCTAGATTCATAAGATGTTCTCTTCTATTTCTGGATTCACAAGAGTTTTAATAAATGGATGTTGAAATTTGTTTTATTTATATCTACTGAAAAAAGTTATAAAGATTTTTATCTTTTAATTCATTATTGTAATGATTATAGTCACATATATTACAATGTTGAACTAATCTTTCATTCCAGGATAACTTAAATTGGATCATGCCTTATTTATTTATTACATACACTTTTGGTTTTAGTTTGAGGAATTTCTTTTTTTTCTTGTGCTTTAGATGAAGGTTTACAGAGCAAATTAGTTTCTCATTAGACGATTAATACACATTGTTCTGTGAAGCTGGTTGCCAGCTCCACAATGTGTCAAACTTGGGCTTCCCGTTATCAGCTTTCCTGTCCCCTCCTGCCTTCTGATCCTTGTCCCTGAGTTGGTGTGCCCACTTAGTTTGTTTCGCGGGCCTGTCTAATCTTTGGCTGAACGATGAACCTCAAGAGTGACTTCAGCACTCAGTTAAAAGGGTGTCTGGGTGAGACCGAAAGTACACCGGCCACGTTGAACAAACAAGGGGCCGCGCCAAGGGGCTGAGCCTACCATCTTCAGTAACATAGAGAATTAACTCCCAGCATGGAAGCTATCCCCCTATTAGGCAAAACAGGAACTAACCTCTGCTTTTAGAGTATCTCCTTATTGAGGTATACTTCCAGACTCAGTTAAAGAAAACAAGAGACTGGGGTCTTCTGTCCAGCTAAAACTGGTCTTGGACCAGCTCAGGCCCTCCTGAACTATGCAATACTGATGACCTTGCCCTCAGACATCTTACTGATGTCAGAGACCAAAAAACACACCCTTGTCTATGCCTTGGACATGGACAAAATGCCATCTTGGTGGCCCCCTGTCAGACTGAACAGACGTAGAAGACTGGATCACCCCGAGAAAGCCCTCTCATATCAAACCAACAGCAAGCTTACCCCATCTTGGGGTGCTCCTGGGGACCCCAGACCCAATTTACCTTATCCATATAAACCCCTTGGGCCATTGTTCTGGGAGACACCTTGGTGACCCGGGTCCCAATGTGCTTTTTACTTGGCCAGCTAAATAAACCTTCTTTCATTTTCATCTACTTCGTGTGTCTTCACAGCCACCCAGCAGACCTTGAAGTGTCAGGTTACATGGGGGCCATACTTTCGGGGTTTATCCAGTCTCTGTCAGACCAGTAAGTCTGGCTGGGTTTGCAAAATTTCTGGTAAGATTTTTACACTTATATTTTGGCCATTTTTCAAACTTCTCTTGTCTGTTTTTGTATCAAAATTTATGCTAATCTAACAAAATGAGTTTAATATTTTCTATTTTCCTATTTTTAGAAGACTTACTGTGAGTCTGAAATTTTCCATTTTCTTGAATGTTTGGTAGACTTTTGTGTAAAATCTTTTGGTTAGCAGCCTTAGCACTTTACCACTGCTCCACCAGGGCTTCCTTTTATGGCAGAGTAATATTTAATTGTATGTGTACCATATTTTGTTTTATCCATTCACCTGTTCATGGATATTTGGATTGTTTCCATCTTTTGACTATTGTGAATAGTACCACAATGAACACTGGTCTACATGTGTCTGTTTGCATTACTGCTTTCAAGTCTCTTGGGTATATACCTAAGAGTAGTATTGCTGAGTCATATGGTAGTGCTGTGTTTAGCTTTTTGAGGAAGTTCCAAACCGTTTTCCACATCAGTTGTACCATTTTATAGTGAACGAGCACTCTGATATTGCCTCATCTTCACCAATATTTGTTATTTTCCTTTTTTTCTTTTTAAATCTTAGTCATCCTAATGGGAATGAAATGGTATCTCATTGTGGTTTTGATTTGCTTCTCCTTAACAGCCAATGCCATTAAGCATCTTTTCATGTGCTTGCCGGCCATTCAAATATCCTCTTTGGTGAAATGTCTATTCAAGGTGTTTGCTCATTTTTGATTGGATTGTTCGTTGTTTTCTTGCTAAGCTAAAGGAGTTCTTTTCATATTCTAGATATTAAATCCTTATCCAACATATGGTTCTTAAATTTTTTTTTTTTGCAGTCTGTAGGTTGTCTCTTTACTTTGTTGATAAAGTCCTTTGATGTACAGAAGTTTTTTATTTTGATGAGATCTCACTTATCTATGTTGTCTTTTGTTGCCTGTGCTTTTGGTGTCATATCTAAGAATCTGTTGTTGCGGACTAGGTCTTGAAGAATTACCCCCTATGTTTTCTTCTAAGGGTTTTATGGTTTTAGGTCATACATTTAGGTCTTTGATCCATTTTTAGTTTTCATATTTGGTGTTAGATATGGGCCTATCTCCAATCTTTTGCATATGGAAAACCAGTTGCCTCAGCACCATTTATTAAAGAGACTATTCTTTATCCATTTGACGGATTTAGCACCCTTGTCAAAGATTAATGTACCATAGCTATGTGAGCTTAACTCAGATTCTATTCTATTGGTGTATATGTCTATCATTATACAAGTACCAGTTTTGATTACAGTAACCTTATAAGATATTTTGAGATCAGGAAGTCAGAGTCCCTCTACTGTTTTTTTTATAAAATTTACTTTGAGAATTCAGGATCCTTTGCAGTTCCATAAAAATTTGAGGATTGGCTTTTCCAAGTCTGCAGAGAAGGTTTTTGAAATTTTGATGTGGACTGCACTGAATTTATAGATTTCTTTCATTACTATTGACATCTTGAGAATATGAAGTCTTCCAATCCATAAGCATGGAATGTTCTATTTAATTTAGGTAATCTTTATTTTTTTTTAGCAGTGTTTTATAGTTTTCTGTTTACAGGTCTTTCATCTCTCTGGTTGAATTAATACCTAGATATTTTATTCTTTTAGATACTATTGTGAATTGAATTGTTTCCTTAACTTCCTTTTCAGATTGCTCACTGTTGGTGTATTAAAATCCCACTGATTTTCATGTGTTGACCTTGTATCCTGCTACTTTACTGATTTCATTTATTAGCTCCAACAATTTTCTTATGGATTCTTTGGGGTCTTCTATATATAGGATTGTGTCATCTGCAAAAAGTAATAATTTTCTTTCTTCCTTACTGTCATGGATTGAATTGTGTCCCCCCCCCAAAACATGTATCAATTTGCCTAGGACATGATTCCCAGAATTGTGTGATTGTCTACCATTTTATCACCTGATGTGATTTTCCTATGTACTGTAAATCCTATCTCTATGATGTTAATGAGATAGGGTTAGTGGCAGTTATGTTAATGAGGCAGGACTCAATCTACAAGATTAGACTGTGTCTTAAGCCAATCTCTTTTGAGATATAAAAGAGAGAAGTAAGCAGAGAGGCATGGGAACCTCATACCACCAAGAAACAAGAGCCAGGAGAATAGCCCACCATTTGGACCTGGGATCCCTGAGCTGAGAAGTTCCTCAGCCAGGGGAAGATTGACGACAAATACCTTCCTCCAGAGCCAACAGAGACAGAAAGGCTTACCCTGAGCTGATGCCTTGAATTTGGACTTGTAGCCTACTAGACTGTGAAAGAATGAATTTATACATACACACAATGGAATACTATGCAATGATAAACAACAATGAAGAACCTGAAAAACATCTCACAACGTAAATGAATCTGGAGGGCATTATGCTGAGTGAAATAATAAAATCACAAAAAGACAAACACTGTATGAGACCACTATCATAAAAATTCATAAAAATGTTCATTCACAGAAAGAAACAATCTTTGATGATTACAAGGGAGGGGAGTGGCAGGGAGGGAAAAACACTAAGTAGACAGTAGACAAGTGGTAACTTTGGTGAACGGTAAGACAGTAACAATTCTGGGAAGCCAACACAACTTGACCAGGGCAAAATCATAGAAATTCTGCAGGCCCATCCAAACTCTCCTGAGGGACCAAGCTACTGGGCTGAGGGCTGGAGACCATGGTCTTGGGGGACATCCAGCTCAATTGGCATAACATAGTTTATAAAGAAAATGTTCTACATCTTACTTTGGTGATTAGCGTCCGAAGTCTTAAAAGCATGTGAGCAGCCATCTAAGATGCTCCACTGGTCCCATCCTGTCTGGAGCAAGGGAGAATGAAGAAAACCAAAGACACAGGGAAATATTAGTCCAAAGGACTAATGGACCACAACTACCACAGCCTCTACCAGACTGAGTCCAGCACAATTAGATTGTGCCCAGCTACCACCACTGACTGCTCTGACAGGGATACAATAGAGGGTCCTGGACAGAGCTGGAGAAAAATGTAAAATAAAATTCTAACTCACAAAAAAAGACCAGACTTACTGGTGTGACAGAGACTGGAGAAACCCAAGAGCATGGCCCCCAGACACCCTTTTAACTCAGTACCAAAGTCACTCCTGAGGTTCACCCTTCAGCCAAATATTAGATAGGCTCATAAAACAAAGTGATACTAAAGGGGCACCCCAGCCCAGGGGCAAGGACAAGAAAGCAGGTGGGGACAGGAAAGCTGGTAACAGGGAACCCAAAGTCAAGAAGGGGAGAGTGTTGACAAGTTGTGGGGTTGGCAACCAATGTCACAAAACAATATGTGTATTAATTGTTAATGAGAAGCTAATTAGCTCTGTAAACCGTCATCTAAAATACAATAAATAAAATAAGTGAAACCAGAAGTTGGTTCTTTGAGATCAATAAAATCAGCAAACATTCAGCTAAACTGACAAAAAGAGAGAGAAGATGCAAATATCTAAAATCAGAAACAATTGTGGGGACATTACAACCAACACTACACAAATAGAAAGGATCATAAGAGAATACTATGAACAATTGCATGCCAAAAAATTAGATCATTTAGATGAAATGGACAAATTCCAAAAACAGATAAACTCCTTACACTGAGTCAAGAAGAAGTGAAAGATCTCAACAAACCCACAAAAAAGGAAGAGGTTAAATCAGTAATCAAAAACCTCCCAACAAAGAAATGTCATGGACCAGATGGCTTCATTGGGGAATTCTACAAAACATTTATGGAAGAAGTGACTTCGGTCTTTCTTAAACTTTTCCTAAAAAGTGGAAGAGGAGAGAATATTTCCTAACTTATTCTATGAGGCTACCATTACCCTGATACCAAAGCCAGACAAAGACACTACAAGAAAAGAAGAGACCAACATCCCTAATGAACGTAGATACAAAAATACCTAACAAAATGCAAAAACTTATCAAAAGGACTACGTACCATGATCAAATGGGATTTATCTCAAGAATGCAAGCATGGTTCAACATTTAAAAATCAACCAATGTAAGATACCATATCAATAAAAAAAATAGAACAAAGGAAAAAAAAAAACTACAAGATCAACTCTATTGATGAAATCTATAGATTCTTTTTTTTTTATAGATTCAACACAATGCCCCTCAAAATTCTAACAGCCTTCTTTGCAGAAATGGAAAAGCCAATCATCAAATTTATGAGAGCCCAAATAACCAAAGCAACCTTGAAAAAGAAGAAGAAAGTAGGAGGACTATACTTCCTGATCTCAAAACACATTATAAAGCTACAAGAATCAAAACAGTCTGGTGTTGGTATAAACATATAGACCAATGAAATAGAATTGAGATTCCAGGAGCAAAACCATACATCTATGGTCAATTGATCTTTGACAAGGATGCTAAATCCATCCAATGGGCGAAAGAATGGCCTTTTTAATAAATGGTGCTGGGACAACTGGATTTCCACAAACAAAAGAATGAATCTGAACCCATACATCACATCATATATGAAAACTAACTCAAAATGGATCAAAGACCTAAATTTAAGGCCTAACGCCATAAAACTCTTAGAAGAAAATATAGGGGTAATGATTCAGAATCCAGCGGCAATGGATTCTTTGATATGACGCTGAAAGCTTAAGCAACAACAGAAAAAATAGAAAGTGTGACCTCAACAAAATTAAAAATTTTGTGCATTCAAGGACTTTATCAACAAAGTGAAAAGGCAGCCATAGATTGGACAAAAATATTTTGGGGATCAGAATTTAATATCTAGATTATATAAAGAACTCCTGGAGGTGGGGCCAAGATGGTGGAGTAGTCAGATGCTTTCAGTGGTCCCTTTTACAACAAAGACCCCAGAAAAACAAGTGAATCAGTTATGTATGTGACAAGCTAGGAACCCTGAACATCAAAGGCAAAGTTAAGAAACCTGACTGAGTGACAGGGGGAGGGAGAGACAGTGCAGAAGCAGCAAGGAGTTGCTGGACCTCATTTGGCAGGAAGCGGCACCCCTCAGCCCCAATTCCCTGGAGCAACCGCAGCGGGGCTGGCAGTAGCATTCAGAATGCTGTTACTTCAGAGAAAGAACGCAAGCGAGGTAGCGCAGCCCTGATCCCCTGGCGTGACTGCGGTGGGGCTGGCGGTGGAGTTCAGGAAGAGGCTGCTTCAGTGAAAGAAGGAAAGAGAAGTGGCGCAGCCCCAATTCCTTCGCATAACTGTGGCGGGGCGGAGCTAGTGCACAGAATCTACTCGTGCCTCGGGAATCGGCAAAAAAAAAACAGCGCTCTCAGCACAAGATAACGGATTTCATATAATTTACCGTGCAGATCTAATAGCTCCTCCTTTTGAAAGAACTCTCTCCCATCTATCTGACCCCTCCTCCCTCTGCCCCAGCCAGCTTCAGTTGATTTCCCTCGGCCTGAGATAGGCTCTGCTGCTCTCCCTGAGCCATTCTCCTAGCCTTGGAGAAGGAATAAATTAACAAACAGGCAGAAAAATAAACTGCCGGCTCCCCTAATCTGAAAACTTAGAGCAGAAGCTGCTCCTGTCCAGGCAGAAGCAGTCCACAGACTTGGAGTGTCTTTCACCCCTGCATGGACCCAGGCGGCCCCGTTTCAGCAGCTAGGGTCTTGCTGTTATATTGCAAGGGTGAATGTACTTGAAGTCTGACTGTAACTGTTTCAGCTGAGCAGTGGAGAGGTGGGGTTTTGACATCTGACATCTGATACCTATCCACATCAGGGGCCTGAGGACTGGTGACTCCACCCACGCCACCTAGCGACCTGTGACAGGCGTCCAAGGATAAATGCTGCCTCCCAGTTTCTACAGTTAAAAGCATTGGGTGCATATGGTATGGCTGCAGAGCCCACCCACCAGTGCACTCTAGAGAACAGGGACATGGCTTCCTCACAGATACTCGGGGGAAGGTTTTCAGCCCCCTGCCTTCCTCAGAGTATGATACCCTTCTGCAACAAGAAACCTGTGCATACACCAATCACCACTGCTCCTCTAAGATTGTAGGTGAGGGCCTGTATCACATACTAGGTCACCAACTACCTGGACACCTGAGCTGAATCTAGGCCAGTGAATGGGCTCCTAGGCTCATACACCTGATAACAGCTCTAGCCATCTAGTGACAGTACGTTAGTGCTTCAAAGGCTCCAATAATCAAGTTAGCTCACTCTAGTAGCCTATTTGGGTATATCAAAACAAAACAAAGCAAGAAGCTAGGACACAGTGAGCAAACATAAGATAAATTAATACAATAACTTATAGATGGCTCATAGAAAACAGCTGATATCAAATCATACAAAGAAGCAGACCAAACAGATAAATGAAAAGTCACCTACAAAGGAGAGTCAATAAGAATAACCTTGACTACTCGGCAGAAACCATGCAGTCAAGAAGGCAATGGGGTGACTTATATAAAGCATTGAAGGAAAAAAATTCCCAGCCAAGAATCATGTGTCCAGCAAAACTGCCTCTCAAATATAAAGGCAAAAATAGGACATTTCCAGATAAAAAGAATTTTAGGGAATTTGCAAAAACAAAACCAAAACTACAAGAAATACTAAAGGGAACTCTCTGGTTAGAAAATCAATAATATCAGATATAGACCCAATACTAGAACACAGGACAGAGCAAACAGATGTCAACTCAGGGAAATCACAAAAATAAATCAAGATAAAAAAATGCTCAAAACGGGAAGACAGTGATGTCATTATATAAAAGATGACAACATTAAATCAATAAAGAGGGACTAAATAAAGTAGTCATAGATCTTTCACATGGAGAGAAAGTCAAGGTGATATGGGGAGATAAAAGTTTGGTTCAAACTTAGAAAAATAGGGGTAAATAATAAGGTAACCAAAAGGAGTCTAACAATACTACACAACAAAATAAAATACAAGAAAAACATAAAGACTCAGCCAAAACAAAGTCAACAACAATGAAAAAGAGGACAACACAATTTGCGAAGAAAAACTAATCAGCACAAAAAAATTAAAGGGAAAAAAGAAACTGTCAACAACACACAAAAAAGGACATCAAAATGACAACATTAAACTCATACATATCCATAATCACACTGAATATAAATGGAATACAGGCACCTATAAAGAGACAGAGAGTTGCAGAATGGATTTTAAAAAGCCATGATCCATCTATATGCTGCCTACTAGAGAAACACCTTACACTTAAATACACAAACAAACTAAAACTCAAAGGATGGAAAAAATATACCAAGCAAACAATCAAAAAAGAGCTGCAGTGGCAATACTAATTTCTGACAAAACAGACATCAAAGTTAAATCCACCACGAAGGATAAGGAAGGACACTATATAATGATTAAAGTGACAATATACCAGCAGGATATTACAATATTAAATATTTATGCATCCCAATGACAGGGCTTCAAAATACATAAAACATACTCTAACAGCACTGAAAAGTGAGATAGACAGCTCCACAATAATAGTAGGAGACTTCAACACACCACCTTCAGTGAAGGACAGAACATCCAGAAAGAAGCTCAATAAAGACAGGGAAGATCTAAATGCCACAATCAACCAACTTGGTCTCACAGATATATACAAAACAGTCCACCCAACAGCAGACAAGTATATTTTCTTTTCCAACGCACATGGAATATTCTCTAGAATAGACCATGTATTAGGCCATAAAGCAAGCCTTAACAGAATCCAAAACATCAAAATATTACAAAGTATCTTCTCTGACCATAAAGCCAAAAAACTAGAAATGAATAACGGAAAAAACAGGGAAAAGAAATCAAACACAGAGAAACTGAACAACACTTTGCTCAAAGACTATTGGATTATAGAAGAAATTAAGGACAGAATAAAGAAATTCGAAGAATCCAATAAGCATGAAAATGCTTCCTATCGCAACCTTTGGGACACAGCGAAAACAATGCTCAGAGGTCAATTTATAGCAATAAATATACGCATACATAAAGAAGAAAGAGCCAAGATCAGAGAACTGTCCCTACAACTTGAACAAATAGAAAGCGAGCAACAAAAGAATCCATCAGGCACCAGAAGAAAACAAACAATAAAAATTAGAGCAGAATGAAATGCATTAGAGAACAGAAAAACAATTGAAAGAATTAACAAAGCCAAAAGCTGGTTTTTTGAAAAAATTAACAAAATTGATAAACCATTGGCCAGACTGACTAAAGAAATACAGGAAAGGAAACAAATAACCCGAATAAGAAATGAGATGGGCCACATCACAACAGACCCAACTGAAATTAAAAGAATTAGAATACTATGAAAAATTGCACTCTAACAAATTTGAAAACCTAGAGGAAATGGGAAAATTTCTAGAAACACACTACCTACCTGAGCTAACACAAACAGAGGTAGAACAACTAAGTAAACCCATAACAAAAGAGATTGAAAAGGCAATTTAAAAACTCCCAACAAAAATAAGCCCTGGCCCAGATGGCTTCACTGGAGAATTCTACCAAACTTTCAGAGAAAAGTTAACACCACTGCTACTAAACGTATTTCAGAGTATAGAAAAGGATGGGATACCCCCAAACTCATTCTATGAAGCCAGCATAACCCCAATATCAAAATCAGGTAAAGACAGCACAAAAAAAGAAAATTACACGCCAATATTCCTCATGAACTTAGACACAAAAGTCCTCAACAAAATTATAGCCAACAGAATTCAGCACCACGTCAAAAAAATAATTCACCACAACCAAGTGGGTTTCATGCCAGATATGCAGGGATGGTTCAATGTTAGAAAAACAATCAATGCAAACCATCACATTAATAAAATAAAACACAAGAACCACATGATCTTATCAGTTGATGCAGAAAAGACATTTGACTAAGTCCAACACCCATTTGTGATTAAAACTCTCAACAAAATAGGAATAGAAGGGAAATTCCTCAGCATAATAAAGGGATTTATACAAAGCGACGGCAGTGGGTTAGTGGGTATACAAAGCCAAAAGCCAACATCATCCTAAATGGAGAGAGGCTGAAAGCATTCCCCTTAAGAATGGGAACCAGACAAGGATGCCTTTTATCATCACTCTTATTCAACATTGTGCTGGAGGTCCTAGCCAGAGCTATTAGGCTAGATAAAGAAATAAAGGGCACCCAAATTGGCAAAGAAGAAGTAAAGGTATCTCTACTTGTGGATGACATAATCTTATACACAGAAAACCCTAAAGAATCCTCAAGAAAACTACTGAAACTAATAGCAGTGTTTAGCAGAGTATCAGGATACAAGGTAAACATACATAAATCACTTGGATTCCTCTACACCAACAGAGAGAATGCCGAAGAGGAAATCACCAATAAATACCATTTACGATAGCTGCCAAGAAGATAAAACACTCAGAAATAAATCTAACCAGAGACATAAAAGACCTATACAAAGAAAACTACAGACACTACTGCAAGAAACCAAAAGAGACCTACATAAGTGGAAAAACATACCTTGCTCATGGATAGGAAGACTCAACATAGTAAAAATGTTTATTCTACCCAAAGAGATCTATACACATAATGCAATCCCGATCCAAATACCAGTGACATTTTTTAATGAGATGGAGAAACAAATCACCAACTTCATATGGAAGGGAAAAAGCCCCCGGATAATAAAGCATTACTGAAAAAGAAGAACAAAGTGGGAGGCCTCACTCTACCTGATTTTAGAACCTATTATGCTGCCACAGTAGTCAAAACAGCCTGGTACTGGTACAATGGATACGTAGAATAATGGAACAGGATTGAGAATCCAGACATAAATTTATCCACATATGAGCAGCTGATATTTGACAAAGGCCCAAATTCAGTTCAATGGGGAAAAGACAGTCTGTTTAACAAATGGTGCTGGCATAACTGGATATCCATCTGCAAAAAAAAAGAAAGAAAGAAGATCCATACCTCACACCATGCACAAAAACTAACTCAAAATGGATCAAAGACCTAAATATAAAATCTAAAAGGATAAAGATCATGGAAGAAAAAATAAGGACAACACTAGGAGCCCTAATACATGGCATAAACAGTATATAAAACATTACTAACCATGTGCAAAAAAAGAGAAACTAGATAACTGGGAGCTACTAAAAAGCAAACACCTATGCTCATCCAAAGACTTCACCAAAAGAGCAAAAGGATTACCTACAGACTGGGAAAAATTTTTAGCTATGACATTTCCGATCAGCAACAGATTTCTAAAGTCTACACGATACTGCAAAAAGTGAACAACAAAAAGACAAATAGCCCAACTTAAAAATGGGCAAAGGAGATGAACAGGCACTTCACCAAAGAGGACATTCAGGTGGCAAACAAATACATGAGGAAATGTTCAGGATCATTAGCCATTAGAGAAACACAAATCAAAACTACAATGAGATACCATCTCACCCCAAGAAGGCTGGCACTATCCAAAACGCACAAAATAATAAATGTTGGAGAAGTTGTGGAGAGACTGGAACACTTATACACTGCTGGTGAGAATATAACATGGTACAACCACTTTGGAAATCAATTTGGCCCAAATAAAAAATTGGCACGGAACCTAAATAGTTATCTCACCAAAGAAGAAACACAAATGACCAATAAGCACATGAAAAGATGCTCACAATCATTAGCCATTAGGGAAATGCAAAATCACAATGAGATACCACTTCACATACACTAAGATGGCTATGTGATGCTATGATTAGAAAACAAAAAACAACAGGCTTGGAGAGAATATGGAGAAATTGGAACTCTCATCCATTGTTGGTCAGATTGTAAAACGGTACAGCTGCTGTGGAAATCAGTTTGGGGGTTTCTCAACAACTTAAACATAGAATTACCACATGATTGAGCAATTCCACCTCTAGTTAGTGAATGTCCCTCTCCCTCCCTCCCCAGCCTCATAACCATCAAAGAATATTTTCTTCTGTGTTTAAACCTTATCTAGAGTTCTTATTGTAGAGATCTCATACAATATTTGCCCTTTTGCAACTGACTAATTTGACTCAGCATAATACCTTCTAGATTCCTCCATGTTATGAGATGTTTCACAGATTCATTGTTTTTTTTTTTTATTATTATTATTATTATTATTCCATTGTGTGACTATAACAAAAAAACTATACCATAGCTTATTTATCTATTCATCCATTGTTGGGCACCTTGGTTGCTTCCATCTTTTTGCTATTGTAAACAGTGCTGAAATGAACATGAGTGTGCATAGATCTGTTCATGTGAAGGCCCTTGTTTCTCTAGGATATATTCCAAGGATTGTATGATAGTTCTATTTCATTTATTTCTGCTCTGATCTTTCTTATTTCCTTTCTTCTGGTGGCGGTGGGCTTCTTTTGCTGCTCTCTATTTGTTCAAATTGTATAGCCAATGTTTTGATTTTTGTCCCTTCTTTTTTGATGTGCGCATCTAATAAATTGACGTCTGAGCACTGCCTTTGCTGTGTCCCAAAGGTTTTGGTAAGATGTGTTTCCATTCTCATTTGATTCTAAGAATTTTTTTTATTCCATCTCTAATCTCTTCTATTACCCAGAAGTTTTTAAGCAGGGTGTTATTCAGTTTCCATGTAACCAATTTTTTTTTCCCTTGCTCTTCCTGTTAATTTCTACTTTGACGGCATTGTGGTTAGAGAAGATACTTTCTATTATCTCAGCGTTTTGGATTTTGTTGAGGGTTTCTCTGTGGCCTAAGATGTGGTCTATTCTAGAGAACGTTCCATGTGCATTGAAAAAGAATGTGTACTTTGCAGCTGTTGGGTGGAGTGTTCTATATATGTCTATGAAGTCAAGTTGGCTGATTGTGCCCTTTAGCTCTTCTATATCTTTGTTGAGTTTCTTCCTGGTTGTTCCGTCCTTTACTGAGAATGTTGTGTTGAAGTCTCCTATTATTGTGGAGCTGTCAGTTTCTTTTTTCAGCACTGTTGGAGTTTGTTTTATGTATTTTGGAGTCCTGTCACTGGGTGCATAGATGTTTATTATGGTTAAGTCTTCATGATGGATTGCCCCTTTAATCATTATATAGTGTCCTCCTTTGTCTTTTATGGTGGATTTTGTTTTAAAGTGTATTTTATCTGAGATTAGTATTGCCACTCCTGCTCTTTTTCAGCAGTTATTTGCTTGATATATTTTTTTCTCATCCTTGCATTTTTAATAAATTTACACCTTTGTGTCTAAGGTGTGTCTCTTGTAGACAGAATATTGATGGTTCCTTTTTTTTAATTCATTCTGTCACTCTTTGTCTCTTTATGGGTGCATTTAGGCCATTTACATTCAGTGTATTATTGATAGGTGTGAGTTTATTGGTGTCATTTTGTAGTGCCCCATTTTTTTTTTTTTTTTTTTGTGGTGCTAACATTTTCTTTGTTCCTCTTACTCTCCTGTGCTGAGTTCCTTTTGTTTGTGGACTTCTTTTTCTTTTGTTTTTGTAGGGTTTTTTTTTTTTTTTTTTTTTTTGAGATTTTATGTTTTTCTACTTTATTTTGATGAGTAGGTTTGTTAACTTTCTTTGTGGTTACCCTTGGCACTAAAACTACATGATAGGTAGATACCTTTGTCTTCCTAGGTTTGAACCAGCCTATTATTACTTGGTATCACCTTGTCTTCCTCTCCATTAGAAAGTTCTATACCTACACCATTTATTCCCTCTTTTATTGTTTTGACATTGTTGTCATTTACAGATTAACCTCTCTGGCTCCCTGTTGCAATTCTTTTGGTTTTGGATAGTCCTTGAGAGTTCATTTCCTACATTGGTATCTGGCTGGTACAATCTTGCACCCTGCATTCAGGCTGTGGTCTGATGTCATTTGTAAGTTTGGTTTGGTTTTTACATATCCCCCTAATTTCTGTTTGCCTGGAAATGTCCTAATTTCAACATCATATTTGAATGAGAGTTTTGCAAGATATATTATTCTTGGCTGACAATTTTTTTCTTTCAAGGTTTTATATACGTCATCCCATTGCCTTCTTGCCTGCATGGTTTCTGCCAAATAATCAGAGTTTAACCTTATTGTTTCTCCTTTGTACGTGACTTTTTGTTTTTCTCATGCTGCTCTCAGGATTTTTTCTCTCTTTAGTTTTAGCGAGTGGTGATTTTCTTTTGGGGTCTATCCTATATGGGGTTCATTGAGCTTCTTGGATGGTCAGCTTTTCATCTTCCATGATATTAGGGAAGTTTTCTGTCAGCAATTCTTCAGTGATCCTCTCTGCGTTTTCCATTTTCTCTGCCTGTCCTGGAACTCCAATCACTTGCAAATTTTTGCTTTTGATTGTATCCCACATAATTCTCAGGGTTTCTTCATTTTTATTTGTTCTTTTTTCTGATTTTTCCTCAAAAAGAGTTGTATCCAAGTGTTTGTCTTCAATTTCACTGACCCTGTCTTCCATCATTTCAAACCTGCTCCTCAGCCCTTCTATGACACTGTCCATTTCTGAAATCTTGTTGTTTATCTTTTGAATTTCTAATTGTTTTATTTGTTTGATTTCTAGTTGTGAATTTATTTTGGAATTTTGTTCCTGTATTATTTTCCTAAATTCTTCCTTTTTTTTTTTGTCTGTATTTTCCATGAATTTTCTTGCCTTTTCCATGAATTAGTCTATTTTTTCCTCATTTTTATCTGCATTTTGCTTCAACTCTTGGATAGCTCTGAATGCTAGAGATTTGAATTCCCTGTCAGGTAGTTCCAGTGCCTTTTCTTCCACTGGAAACTCATCTGGTGCTTTATTTTGGACACCTACTAGAATCATCTTGTCCTTTTTTTTGTGTTTTGATATTTTCTGTTGTCTTCAGGACATTCAGTAGTTAATTTCTTTGTTTACCGATTATACATGTTTGTTCCATCCTGCTTTTTTGTTTTATTTGTGTACGTCTGAGCAGGCGGGCTGTGTATTCTTTGTTGTTTACTCATCTGTGGTCATGATACTTTTCACCTCCTTGTCCAATGGACAGGGCCAGTCACTCAGCTATGTAGCAGCAGGGCAGGTCCAGCTGAAGGGGAAGGGCTGGGATGGATTGTTTGTGGCACGTACTAGGGCTAACAGCATGGGCCATGAATCAGTGCTGGGCAGGTTCTGGTAGGCCGTGCCTGTGCTCTTTGCAGGTGTGATGTTAAGTGTGCAGTGCAGGTAGGCAGGAGGGGGGGGGATTGTGATGTGTAGAGCTAATACTGGTACGGGAAAGAGGAGAGAGAAGCAGGAACCACAATCAAACAAACAAATAAAAAAGAGTGCTAAGGCAGCTTGCTACTGGAGTGGAGAGATGAAAAACCAAGAAATGGAGAAAAACAAAAGGAAAAAGAGAAAAAAGAAAAAAAAACTAGATAAAAAGTTAGAAGAAAAAGAAAGAAAGAAAGAAAAGAAGAGACCCCAGGGGTCCCACCAGTGTGGCTGCAAAAAAATGGGAAATGGCTCCCAGGCCGTGTAATATAGCCTGGCTAGAGGGGGTATAGATGTCACACAGTGCCAGGTATTCAGGAGACAGGAAAAGAAGGTAAGTATAGAGAGATAAGAACTGAGAAGTGAAGAGAGACAGAAAGGAAAAAAGAGAAAAAAAATTAGAAATAAAAAAATGACCCTAAGGATCCCACCTATGTGGCTGTGCAGAATGAGAGACTGGCTCCTAAACACAGTTCAGCCCATCTAGAAGGGGCTCCCAAGCCATGAAAAGAAAAAGATAAACAGAATAAAGCACAACAAAACAAAGCAAAGGGGGAAAAAAGTATATATTACTGGTTATCAAGTGCTCTGTCTCCTGCTGAGAACTTTGTGAAGCTGCTTTCCTGTACTCCCTGTCCACTTATCTCTGATGTGGATGGGTCGAATCCAAGTGGCATGGATGCTGTACTTCCCAGCTGACTGAGCCACCTCTGCCAGTCAGGAAGCACAAAGGTAGAGCAGTGGGGAGAGGCTGGGAGTGGGAAAGTGTGTATCGCTGGTTACTGGGTGCTCTGTCTCCTGCTGGGAGTTCCGTGAAGCTGCTCTCCCATGCTCCCTGTCTGCCTATCTCTAGCAGGAGTCCAAGATGTTGAATCCGTGCTGCTTTAGCTGATAGGGGACCTCCACATATATCTCCCCTCATTCTCTGTCAGTTTTATTCCATTCGGTCCTTGGCTGAGTTGTTGTTCTCTTAATTTGATACTTCAGGTTCCAGGACTGATGTTTTTCTCTGTTTTGCTTAGTTTTTCAGGTCTTTGCTATGGAAGGACAGCGTGGTGCTTCTGCCTATGGCGCCATGTTGGCCAGAAGTCAAAACGTATGTGTTTTATTTACATATATTAAGATAAGTTTAAAGTTTATCTCATTTAATTCATTAAGGTAATAATTACATCAATAAATATTCCAAAATTGAACTAACTTTTCATTCCAGGATACGTTAAATCCTGTCATGATTCATTATGTTTTTTACACACTTTTGGTTTGGGATTGCAAAATTTCTGATAGAACTATCACATTTATATTTCTGAGTAAAGTTGACTAATACTTTTCCTTTTTACAACTGTCCTGCTCTATTTTGGTATCAAAATTATGTTAACCTAACAAAATGAATAAATATTTCATATTTTTCTATTTTCTGGAACATTTGCTATAAGACTGAAACTTTCTGTTTTTCTAAATGTTTGGTAGGATTTACATGTAAAATACTATGGCCCTGATGTCTTCCTTGTGGGAAGACTTTTAAATACTGATTTGGTTTCTTTTGTGCTGATAGAACTAGACAGATGATCTATTTTTCCTTGAGTCAGATATTGTATTTTATATTTTTTCTGGGTAAGTTTTATTTCATCACTCTTAAATATAATAGCACAAAGTTATTCAAAACAGTTTGTCTATTATATCTCTTCATCTTTAGTTCTGTCCCCTTCTGATTTCCAATACTATCTAATTATGCCATCTTTCTTTTATTCTTGGTTGATGTTGCCAGAAGTTTATCTATTACAATAGTATTTTGAACATCTACCTTTAACTTTGCTTATCTGCAATATTTGTCTTTTTATTTCTGTAAATTCCTCTTTTTATGATTTACATCCTCCTGTTCTTTTTCAGTTTATCCTGAAGTAAATATGGAAGCCTAGTAGATAAATTTTCAGCTTTTTTCATTTCTAATGTGAATGTTTAAGAATACAATTTTATACTCAGAAAACTACATTAGCTCTATTTCACACAAAATATATTGTGATTTCATTATCATTCAGTTATAACAATTTTCTAATTACCAGTATGACTTTTTCAGTGACCTCTCAGTTATTTTAAAAGTGTATTTTTAAATTTTTCAAATATATATAAATTTTAAATTATCTTTTATTATTGTTATTTAACTTAATTATATTGTGATAACAGACCACTATCTGTAGATGTCAATTCCTTTAACTTTTCTGAACACCATTTTATGTGCTTGTACCTGGTAAAAGTTAGTAAACATTCTGTGTGTTCACAGTAATATTTTTTGTCTGATGTCTTCTAAGGATGTCTATTATATCATGATTGTTAATTTGCAGTTCAAACATACTATAGTCTTATTAATTTTGTCTGCTTATTTAGCCAGTTCTGGAACTCACAGTATGCTAATTTTACCTTATAGTTCGTCAGTATTTGCATTCTGTATGTTAAAGTTATAAGATGCATACCAAACCCCTTGCTGTGGAGTCAGTTGCTACTCAAAGCAACCCTATAGGACAGACTAGAAGTGTCCCATAGGGTTTCCAAGGCTGTGAATCTTTATGGAAGCAGACTGCCACATCTTTCCCCTGTGGAACGGCTGGTGGGTTCCCATCGCTGACCTCCTGATTAGCAGCCAAGCACTTAACCGCTTGGCCACCAGGGCTGCTTATAAGAGTCCCCCATGTATATATATGGACCCTTATAAGAAGCCCTGGTGGCCAAATGAAATTTTATATTTTCCTGGTGAATTAATTCTTAAAAAATTATGAAACAACTCCATCTCTAATAATTTTTTTCTTAAAGCATGTTTTTTTCTTTTCTTGACACATAATCTGATATACCTCTGCTTTGATTAATATTTGTCTGGTATATATTTTTCTGTCTTATTTTCAGTGAAGAGCTCATAGAATTTATGTTTTCTTTTGTGAATTGCAACAGTTGGGATTTTTTAATTCAGTCTGACATTCTTTGTCTTTTAACTAGCAGATTAAGTCCTTTTATATTGATTGTGATTTCTGACATATTTGAGTTTACATTAATTGTCCTATTATTTTTTCATCCTTCCTGAAATTATCTATCTTTTTATTATATTCTGCCTCAAAGAGTAATTACGTGATATATTTTCTAAAAAAAAGTGAGTAAACAATAAGTTTTTCTTGGTCATAGAGTCAGCTTTCTTAAGTTTTATATGTGATTAATTTGGAGAAGTACACCATGGAAATGATATGTGGTAAAGGAAATAGTTATATGCCTCTGGAATTGTAAGCAATTCTATTTCCATATAATGAGTTATTATGATTTTATTTTTATAACCCATTGACCTTTAATTTTCAAAGAAAATTAATAAGTCTGAGCAATACTAAACAACAATCCTGAGATAGAGCTCCGGTTCTTCCTCCTTCTTACTTATCTTCTCCTCTTTACTTACCTCCTATCCATAGACTGGATTGCAACTCTCGACTCTGATCAGAATGCTGAATGGAACATGATGTATTTCCAGCATTTTATTTTATTTTAAAGGAAGTCTCCACATCAAGCATGCCACATCTGTCTGCATTCATTTTGGAGTCTGAGGGCAAATCCTGTCCCTGTGGACCGTTCTACGTCCCTGCGGACTGAGGGAATCAGCCCAAGGGCTGACAGAGTACTTCAGGTTCCAGGACTGATGGAACCTGACTTTTTTTTTATGCCTGACTGTTCCTAAGCACTAAATATAATGAAGCTAGCTTCCTCCATAAACATATCCTATGATAGAAATAAGAGAAGTTGAGCCCAAAGCTGGGGAGAAAACAGAAAAGGGTAAAAACAAAGATCATGTCCCAAGGCCACAGCAGTTCTGTACCAAGTTCAGCAAACATGATAGGTGTTACTCTCTCTCTATCCCCCTCCTCCTCTCTCCACTCCCTTCTCTCTCTCCGCTCTCCTCTCTCTTCTTTTCTCTTTTTCTTTCTTCCTCTCTCTCTATCTCATCCTCATTCTCTCTTACACACATTTACTTACGGATTGCTGCCCTAAGCTTTTCCATTGTCTTTGTTTAGTCAACATTTATTTAGCAACTACTATAAGCCTTTTTTTTTATAAGCCTGACTGGAAGCCCTGGTGGCTTAGTGGTTAAGAGCTACTGCAGCGACCCAAAAGGTCAGAAGTTCGAATCCACCAGGTGTTCCTTGGAAATTCTATGGGCGGTTCTACTCTGTCCTGTAGGGTCTCTATGAGTCAGAATTGACTTGACAGCAATGGGTTTGGGTTTTTTTTTTTTTTTAATGCCTGACTATTCCTAAGCACTAAATATAATGAAGTGAATTAGACAGAACTCCTTGTAATGAGGATCTCACTGACTAAAGAGGGAGATAAATGTAAACAAATGAATTTCATTGTGAAAAGTACAACTATGGAAGCACAGTCAAGTTGGTACAGAGAAGTGATTAATCGTGGGAAGTCACAGGTGACATTTGCACACTGTTGTGTCAGGTTAGTAGGTTTACAAGTGGGAGAGGGGGAGAAGCATGCCAGGCAGGGGGTAAATGCATACCATGGTCTGGAGTGTTGCCAGGCTGTGGTGTGTTCAAGGGCCTATGAGCATTTGGTGTTTCTGGACTGTGAGGTGCAAGGAAGGACAAGTCTGAGATGAGGTCTGAGTGAAGTGCAGAGGCAGGCTATGGAGACTATGAGTGCAGTGACCTAAAAGGTGTGGACCATTGCCTCTGTAGGCACTGAAGGCATTGTAAGCCCTGTAGGGCTATTGACTGACTTCTACTGGGTGAGAGTTATGACCAGGCTTGCATCATACAGAACCCCTCAAAACAGCTGCATGGAGAAGGGATCACAAGGACCCCTCAGGAGCGTAAAGGTCATCCAGGTAGCCACTGAATTCATTGTAGTGGGAGAAGATAAGGGCTGGAGCAGAAGGAATCTATAACAAGGAAAGAAAACAGATACAGGAGCTATTTGTGAGGTTAATCAATAAGACTTACTGGAGATTGAGGAAAGGTTAAGCCTGACCGCCAGACTTGTGAATTAGTAGGTTAAGGAGAGCATCCCTTACAGACGTAATCTAGACATGATCAGTTGTTATTGCCCATTATCCACCCCAAATAGAACTGACCCTCTATATGCTGTTCTCTGCCTTTCCCCAGGGCCTAGACTTGTGCACAGAGCCTAATAGATGTTTCTTGAATGAAACAATGATGATGCAAGAACTTTGTTGTTGTTGTTGTTTTTAGGTGCCGTCGAGTCGGTTCCAACTCATAGTGATGCTATGTACCAAAGAACAAAACACAGCTTGGTCCTGCACCATCTTTATAATCCTTGTTATTCTTGAGACCAATGTTGCAGCCACTGTGTCAATCCATCTCCTTGAGGGTCTTCCTCTTTTCTGCTGACCTTGTACTTTACCAAGCATGATGTCCTTTACGGGGACTGATCCCTCCTGACAACATGTCTAAAGCACATAAGACGCAGTCTCACGGCCTTGCTTCATCTCATGGCCTTGCTTCTAAGGAGCATTCTGGATAGATTTGTTCGTTCTTTCGGCAGTCCACAGTATATTCAATATTCTTCACCAACACCACAATTCAAAGGTGTCAATTCTTCTTCAGTCTTCCTTATTCATTGTCCAGCTTCCACATGTATGTGAGGCAATTAAAAATACCACGGCTTGAGTCAGGCGCACCTTAGTCTTCAAGGTGACATCTTTGCTTTTCAACACTTTAAAGAGGTCCTTTGCAGCAGATTTGCCCAGTGGAATGTGTCTTTTGATTTCTTGACTGCTGCTTCCATGCGTATTGATTGTGGATCCAAGTAAGATGAAATCCTTGACAACTTCAATCTTTTCTTCATTTATCATGATGTGACTTACTGGTTCAGTTGTGAGGATTTTTGTTTTCTTTATGTTGAGGTTCAATCCATACCGAAGGCTGTGGTCTTTTATCTTCATTAGTAACTGCTTCAAGTCCTTTTCATTTGAAGCAAGCAAGGTTGTGTCATCTGCATAACGCAGGTTATTAATGAGTCTTCCTCCAATCCTGATGCCCTGTTCTTCTTCCTATCGTCCAGATTCTCTGATTATTTGCTCAGCATACAGATTGAATAGGTATGGTGAAAGGATACAACCCTGACACACAACTTTCCTGACTTTAAACCAATCAGCATCCCCTTGTTCCGTTCGAACGACTGCCTCTTGATCTATGTACAGGTTCCTCATGAGCACAATTAAGTGTTCTGGAATTTCCATTCTTTGCAATGTTATCCATAATTAGTTATGATCCACACAGTCAAATGCCTTTGCATAGTCAACAAAACACAGGTAAACATCTTTCTGGTATTCTCTGCATTCAGCCAGGATCCATCCTGGACATTTGCAATGATATCCTGGTTCCACATCCTCTTATGAATCTGGCCTGAATTTCTGGCAGTTCCCTGTCAATATACTGCTGCAGCCACTTTTGAATGATCTTCAGCAAAATTTTACTTGCGTGCGATATTAATGATATTGTTCGACAATTTCCGCATTCTGTTGAATCTCCTTTCTTGGGAATAGGCATAAATATGTATCTCTTCTAGTCAGTCGGCCAGGAAGCTGTCTTCCAGATTTCTTGGCATAGACAACGGAGCACTTCCAGTGCTGCATCCATTTATTGAAATATCTCCATCAATTCGTGGAGTCTGGTTTTTTTCCAATGCCTTCAGTGCAGCTTGGACTTCTTCCTTCAGTACCATTGGCTCCTGATCATATGCTACCTCTTGAAATGGTTGAATGTCAACTAATTCTTTTTGGTATAATGACTCTGTGTATTCCTTCCATATTCTTTTAATGCTTCCTGCGTCTTTTAATATTTTCCCCCATAGAATCCTTCACTATTGCAACTCGAGGCTTGAATTTTTTTCTTCAGTTCCTTCAGCTTGAGAAACGCCAAGCGTGTTCTCCCCTTTTGGCTTTCTAGCTCTAGTTCTTTGCACATGTCACTATAATACTGTACTTTGTCCTCTTGAGCCACCCTTTGAAATCTTCTGTTCAGTTCTTTTACTTCATCATCTCTTCTTTTTACTTCAGCTGCTTGACATTCGAGAGCAAGTTTCAGAGTCTCCTCTGACAACCATTTTGGTCTTGTCTTTCTTTCCTGTCTTTTTAATGACCTCTTGCTTTCTTCATGTATGATGTCCTTTATGTCATTCTGCAACTCGTCTGGTTTTTGGTCATTAGTGTTCAAGGCATCAAATCTATTCTTGAGATGGTCTCTAAATTCAGGTGGGATTATACTCAACATCATATTTTGGCTCTCGTGGACTTGCTCTGATTTTCTTCGGTTTCAACTTGAACTTGTATATGAGCGATTGATGGCCTGTTCCACAGCCAGTCCCTGGCCTTGTTCTGACTGATGATATTGAGCTTTTCCATTGTCTCTTTCCACCAATGGGGTCAATTTGATTCCTGTGTATCCCATCTGGGGAGGTATAGTCGCCGTTTATTTTGGTGAAAAAAGGTATTTGCAATGAAGAAGTCGTTAGTCTTGCAAAATTCTATCATTCGATCTCTGGCATTGTTTCTATCATCAAGGCCATATTTTCCAACTACCGATCCTTCTTCTTTGTTTCCAACTTTCGAATTCCAATCACCAGTAATTATGAATGCATCCTGACTGCATGTTCGATCAATTTCAGACTTCAAAAGCTGATAAAAATTTTTAATTTCTTCTTCCTTGGCCTTAGTGGTTGGTGTGTATATTTGAATAATAGTTGTATTAACTGGTCTTCCTTGTACTTCACGATAGATCTTGAAATGTTCTTTTTGATGATGAATGCAACACCATTCCTCTTCAAGTTGTCATTCCTGGCATAGTAGACTATATGATTGTCTGATTCAAAATGGCCAATACCAGTCCATTTCAGCTCATTAATGCCCAGGATCTCAATGTTTGTGCGTTCCATTTCATTTTTGACAATTTCCAATTTTCCTAGATTCGTACTTCATACATCCCATGTTACAGTTATTAATGGATGTTCTCAGCTGTTTCTTCTCATTTTGAGTCGTGCCACATCAGCAAATGAAGGTCCTGAAAGCTTTACTCCATCCACGTCATTAAGGTCAACTCTACTTTGAGGCGGCAGCTCCACCCCAGTCATCTTTTGAGTGCCTTCCAACCTGTGGGGCTCCTCTGCCAGCACTCTATCAGACAATGTTCTGCTGCTATCCATAATGTTTTCACCGGCCAATTCTCTTCAGAAGTAGATCGCCAGGTCCTTCCTCCTAATCTGTCTTAGTCCGGAAGCTCAGCTGAAACCTGTCCTCCATAGGTGATCCTGTTGGTATCTGAATACTGGTGGCATAGCTTCCAGAATCACAGCAACACACAAGCCCCCACAGTATGACAAACTGACAGACACGTGAGAGATGCAAGCACTAAGGAAGGGATTCCGGATAAGATGGCATAGATGCATCTCTCACTTCTCCTCTCTCAAAGAAAGTAAAATTATAAAACATGAGTAATGTGCTCCCTCAAACAATGGACTATATGAGACCAAACAGGCAACTTTTACCCAAAAGTAGGTGTGAGAAGGCAAGGAGGGGAAAGGAAGCTAGATCAATGGAAACAGAACGGAAATACTGAGAATGCTGACACGTTGTAAAAATTGTAACCAATGGCATGGAACAATTTGCATACAAATTTTAAAAGGGGAACCTAATTTGCTGTGTGAACTATCACCTAAAACACAATAAAACATTATTTAAAAAAATAATAAGGCAATTGATCTGACACCTGCAGCTCCCAGCTGAACCAGCACCCATACACGCAAGCATCCAAGGTAGTGATGTCTTTCACCCTCAGGAGGACATGGCCCTCTGCAATGAAGTCCTTCATGAACTCAGTTTTCCCGTGATAGGCTCTCATCTGCATATATGCCTGGTCTTTCCCATCCCTGTAAATGTGGACCATGGTAGAGAACTGATTCCTAAAGAACCGTACCTCCATTGCATCAGCACTCATCTCAGGAGAGAGGAAGCAGGAGAACAGACAAGACATGCCAACATAGTCTCATAAGTCTACTTCATCCAAGTCTCCTGTGTCCACTTGATCCAAGAAGCTCATTCTTCACCAGTATCATTTTCCATCCCCTAGTCCAGTCTAATCCCTGTCTGAAGAGTTAGCTTTAGAAATGGTTCCTGTCTTGGGCTAACAGAAGGTCTGAGGACCATGGCCTCCGGGGTCCCTCTAGTCTCAGTCTGACCATTAAGTCTGGTCTTTTTATGAGAATTTGGGGTCTGCGCCCACTGCTCTTCTGCTCCCTCAGGGTTTCTCTGTTGAGTTCCCTGTCAGGGAAGTCATCGGTTGTGGCCAGGCACCATCTAGTTCTTCTGGTCTCAGGCTGATGTATTCTCTGGTTTATGTGGTCCTTTCTGTCTCTGAGGCTCATAATTTCCTTGTGTCTTTGGTGTTCTTCATTCTTCCTTGCGCCAGGTGGGCTGAGACCAATTGATGCATCTTAGATGGCCACTTGCTAGCGTTTAAGACCCCAGATGCCACTCTCCAAAGTGGGATGCAGAATGTTTTCTTAATAGATTATATCATGCCAATTGACTTAGATGTCCCTGAAACCATGAGGACCTGAAACCATGGTCCTCAAACCCCCGCTCCTGCTATGCTGCCCTTTGAAGCATTCAGTTTATTCAGGAAATTACTTTGTTTTTGGTTTAGTCCATTTGTGTTGACCTCTCCTGTATTGTGTATTGACTTTCCCTTCACCTAAAATAAAACTTATCTACTATCTATTAGTGAATACCGCTCTCCTTCCCTCTCTCCCTCCCCCCCTCGTAACCATCAAAGAATATTTTCTTCTCTGTTTAAACTCTTTCTCCAGTTCTTAAAATAATGGTTTTATACAATATTTGTCCTTTTGCAATTGAATAATTTCACTCAGCAAAATATCTTCCAGATTTCTCCATGTTATGAAATGTTTCATGGATTCAACATTGTTCTTTATCGATTCTTAGTATTCCATTCTGTGATTATACCATAGTTTATTTATCCATTCATCCATTGATGGGCACCTTGGTTGCTTCCAACTTTTTGCTATTATAAACAATGCTGCAATGAACATGGGTGTGCATATGTGTTAGTGTAAAGGCTCTTATTTCTCTAGGATATATTCCAAAGAGTAGGATTGCTGGATCGGATGGTAGTTCTATTTCTAGTTTTTTAAGGAAGCGCCAAATCGATTTCCAAAGTGTTTGTACCACTTTACATTCCCATCAGAAGTGTATAAGTGTTCCAGTCTCTCCACAAGCTCTCCAACTTTTATTATTGTGTGTTTTTTGGACTAATGCCAGCCTCGTTGGAGTGAGATGGAATCTCATTGTGGTTTTGATTTGCATTTCTCTAATGGCTAATGATCGTGAGCATTTCCTCATGTATCTGTTAGCAGTCTGAAAGAATGTCTTCTTTAATGAAGTGCCTGTTCATATACATTGATGATTTTTTAATTCAGTTATTTGTCTTTTTGTAGTTGAGTTTCAGCAGAATCACGTAGATTTTAGAGATCAGGCACTGATCAGAAATGTCATAGCTAAAAACTTTTTCCCAGTCTGTAGGTAATCTTTTTACTCTTTTCGTGAAGTCTTTTGGATGAGCACAGGTGTTTGATTTTTAGGAGCTCCCAGTTATCTGGTCTCTTAGGCATTTTTAGTAATGTTTTGTATTCTGTTTATGCCATGTATTAGGGCTCCTAACGTTGTCCCTATTTTTTCTTCCATGATCTTTATCATTTTAGACTTTATCTTTAGGTCTTTGATCCACTTTGAGTTAGTTTTTGTGCATGGTGTGAGGTATGGGTCTTCTTTCTTTCTTTTTTTTTTTTTTTGCAGATGAATATCCAGTTATGCCAGCACCATTTGTTAAGAGACTGTCCTTTCCCCAATTAACTGACTTTGGGCCTTTGTCAAATATCAGCTGCTCATATGTGGATGGATTGATGTCTGGATTCTCAATTCTCTTCCATTGGTCTATGTGTCTGTTGTTGTACCAGTACCAGGCTTTTTTGACTACTGTGGTGGTATAATCGGTTCTAAAATTGGGTAGAGTGAGGCCTCCCACTTTGTTCTTCTTTTTCAGTAATGCTTCACTTACCCGGGGCCTCTTTCCCTTCTTTATGAAGTTGGTGGTTTGTTTCTCCATCTCATTAAAAAATGTCATTGGAATTTGGATCGGAATTGCATTGTGCCTATAGATTGCTTTTGGTAGAATAAACATTTTTATAATATTAAGCCTTCCTATCCACGAGCAAGGTATGTTTTTCCACTTTTGTAGGTCTCTTTTGGGTTCTTGCAGTAGTGCCTTGTAGTTTTGTTTGTATGTCTTTTACAACTCTGGTAAGATTTATTTCTCAGTACTTCATCTTCTTGGGGGCTACTGTAAATGGTATTGATTTGGTGATTTCCTCTTCGATGTTTTTTTTGTTGGTGTAGAGGAATCCAACTGATTTTTGTATGTTTATCTTGTATCCTGGTACTCTGCTTAACTCTGCTATTGGTTTCAGTAGTTTTCTTGAGGATTCTTTAGGGTTTTCTGTGTATAAGATCATGTCATCTGCCAATAGGGAGAGTATTACTTCTTCCTTACCAATCTGGATGCACTTTATTTCTTTATCTAGCCTAATTGCTCTGGCTAGGACCTCCAGCACAATGTTGAATATGAGTGGTGATAAGGGGCATTCTTGTCTGGTTGCCGTTCTCAAAGGGAATGCTTTCAGAATCTCTCCATTTAGGATGATGTTGGCTGTTGGCTTTGTATAAATGCCGTTTATTATGTTGAGGAATTTTCCTTCTATTCCTATTTTGCTAAGAGTTTTTATCATGAATGGGTGTTGGACTTTGTCAAATGCCTTTTCTGTATCAATTGATAAAATCATGTGGTTCTTGACTTTTGTGTTATTTATATGATGGATTACATTGTTTTCTAAAGTTGAACCATCCCTGCATACCTGGTATAAATCCCACTGGTCATGGTGAATTATTTTTTTGATATGTTGTTGAATTCTATTGCCTAGAGTTTTGTTGAGGATTTTTGCATCTATATTCATGAGGGATATAGGTCTGTAATTTTCTTTTTTTGTGATGTCTTTAGCTGATTTTGGTATCAGGGATATGCTGGCTTCATAGAATGAGTTAGGGAGTATTCCATCCTTTTCTATGTTTTTAAATACCTTTAGTAGTAGTGGTGTTAACTCTTCTCTGAATTTTTGGTAGAACTCTTTAGTGAAACCGTCAGGGCCAGGGCTTTGTTTTTGTTTGGGAGTTTTTTGATGACCTTTTCAATCTCTTTTTTTGTTATGGGTCTATTTAGTTGTTCTACTTCTGTTTGTGTTAGTTTAGGTAGGTAGTGTGTTTCTAAGAATTCATCCATTTCTTCTAGTTTTCAAATTTGTTGGAGTACAATTTTTCATAGTAAATCTGATATGATTCTTTTAATTTCAATTGGATATGTTGTGATATCCCCCATCTCATTTCTTATTCAGGTTATTTGTTTCTTTTCCTGTTTTTCTTTAGTCAGTCTGGCCAATGGTTTATCAATTTTGTTAATTTTTTCAAAGAACCAGCTTTTGGTCTTAACTCTTTGAATTGTTTTTCTGTGCTCTAATTCATTTAAGTCTGTTCTGATTTTTATTATTTGTTTTCTTCTTGTGCCTCATGGTTTCTTTTGTTTCTCTCTTTCTATTTGTTCAAGTTGTAGGGGCAGTTCTTTGATTTTGGCCCTTTCTTCTTTTCAGATTTGAGCATTTATTGATATAAATTGGCCTCTGAGCACTGCTTTCACTGTGTCCCAAAGGTTATAATAGGAAGTGTTTTCATTCTCGTTAGATTCTATGAATTTCTTTGTTCCCTCCTTAATGTTTTCTATAATCCAGTCTTTTTTGAGCAGGGTATTGTTCAGTTTCCAAGTATTTGATTTCTTTTCTCTGGTTTTTCTGTTATTGATTTCTAGTTTTATGGCCTTATGGTCAGAGAATATGCTTTGTAATATTTCAATGTTTTGGATTCTACAAAAGCTTGCTTTATGACCTAATATGTGGTCTATTCTAGAGAAGGTTCCATGTGCAATAGAAAAGAAAGTATACTTTGCAGCTGTTGGGTGGAGTGTTCTGTATATGTCTACGAGGTCAAATTGGTTGATTGTGACATTTAGATTTTCCGTGTCTTTATTGAGCTTCTTACTGGATGTCCTGTCCTTCACTGAAAGTGGTGTGCTGAGTCTCCTACTATAGTTGTAGAGCTGTATATCTCACTTTTTAATGCTGTTAAAGTTTGTTTTATGTATCTCACAGCTCTGTCACTGAGTGCATAAATATTTAATATGGTTATATCTTCCTGGTAAATTGTCCCTTTAATCATTATATAGTGTCCTTCTTTATCCTTTGTGGTGGATTTAACTTTAAAGTATATTTTGTCAGAAATTAGTTTTACCACTCCTGCTCATTTTTGATTGTTCTTTGCTTGATATATTTTTTCCATCCTTTGAGTTTTAGTTTGTTCATGTCTCTAATTCTACGGTGTGTCTCTTATAGGCAGCATATAGCTGGATTATGTTTTTCTATCCAATCTGCAACTCTCTGTCTCTTTATTGGTGCATTTAGACCATTTACATTCAGTGTAATTATAGATATGTATAATTTTTTTTTATGAGTTTAGTGCTGTCATTTTGATATCTTTGTTTGTTGTTGACAATTTCATTTTCCACTTACTTTTTTATGCTGAGAAGTTTTTCTTTGTAAATCCTGTGTTCCTCTTTTTCATTGTAGTTGAATTTATTTTTGCTGAGTCCTCATGTTTATCTTGGTTTTTATTTTGAAGTGTGGGATTGTTAGTCCTCTTTGTGGTTACCTTAATATTTACCCCTATTTTTTTAAGTATAAACCTAACTTGTATCTCCCTATATCGCCTTGATTTCCTCTCCATATAGAAGATCTATGCCTCCTGTATTTAGTTCCTCTTTATTGATTATTGTCATCCTTTACATAATGACATCAATGATTCCCTGTTTTGAGCATTTTTTTTATTAATCTTATTTTATTTTTATGATTTCTTTATGTGAGTTGATATCAGGATGTTCTGTTCTGTGTCCTTGTGTTATATATCTGATATTATTGATTTTCTGACCAAAGAATTTCGTTTAGTGATTCTTATAGCTTTGGTTTGGTTTTTGCAAATTCTCTAAGCTTGTGTTTATCTGTAAATGACTTAATTTCACCTTCATATTTGAAAGAGAGTTTTGCTGCATATATGATTCTTGGCTGGCAATTTTTCTCTTTCAATGCTCTATATATGTCATTCCGTTGCCTTCTTGCCTGCATGGTTTCTGCTGTGTAGTCCAACCTTATTCTTATTGATTCTCCTTTGTAGGTGACTTTTTGTTTATCCCTGGCTGCTTTTAAAATTTTCTCTTTATCTTTGGTTTTGACAAGTTTGATGATAATATGTCTTGGTGATTTTCTTTTGGGATCTACCTTGTATGGGGTTCAATGGGCATCTTGGATAGATATCCTTTCATCCTTCACAATGTTGGAAGTTTCTGCCAACAGATCTTCAACAGTTCTGTCTGCGTTTTCTCTTATCCCTCCCTGTTCTGGAATTCCAGTCACACACAAGTTATTCTTCTTGATAGAGTGCCACATGATTCTTAGTGTTTCTGCATTTTTTTAATTCTTTTATCTGATTTTTCTTTAAATATATTGGTGCCAATTGCCTTATCCTCCATTTCCCCAATCCTGCATTCCAATTCCTCAGTTCTGCTCATTTGATTTCCTATTGAGTTGTCCAGTTCTGTAATTTTATTGTTAATCTGAATTTCTGAATGCTGTCTCTCTACAGATTCTTGCAGCTTATTAAATTTTTCATTATGTTCTTGAATAATCTTTTAATTTTTTCAACTTCTTTATCTGTGTGTTCCTTGGCATTTTCTGTGCATTGCCTTATTTCATTTCTGATGTCATCCCTGATATCTTGAAGTGTTCTGTATATTAGTCTTTTGTATTCTACGTCTGGCAATTCCAGGAATATATCGTCATCTGGGAGAGAGCTTGATTCTCTGTTTTGGGGGTTTTTGAAGCAATCATGTTCTGCTTCTCTGTGTGATTTGATACCGACTGCTGTCTCTGAACCATCTATAAGTTATTCCAATAATTATATTTGATATTTGCTCACTGAGTCTTATCTTCTTGTTTTGTTTCAATATACCCAAATGGGCTACTAGAGTGCGCTAACTTGATTGGTGGGGCCCTTGAACCACTTATGTCCTGTTACCAGATGGTTTGAGCTGTTACCAGGTATATGAGCTTATGAGTCCATTCACTATTCTTGAATAAAATCAGCGCAGGTGTCCTGATGGTCAGTCACCTAGTGTGTGGTGTAGGCTCTCTACTATCTTAGAGGAGTAGTGTTGATGGTTGTATGCTCCAGTTTCTGGAAGCAGCAGGGGGTAACACTCCGAGGAGTGCAGGGTGCTGACAGCCTTCCCCCAAGTGCCAGTGAGGAAGGAGCATCTCTGTTCTCTAGAGCTCTCTGGTTGGTGGGCTCTGCAGCTGTACCGTAGGCCCCCAATGCTTGTACCTGTAAAGACTGGTAGGCACCACTATCCTCAGACCTCTTTCATGGGTAGCTAGGTGGTGTGGATTTAGCCTCAGCCCTCAGTTCCCTGTTGTGGGTAGGTGAGGGCTCTGTTTATTAGGTAGAGTGGTATCAGACTTCCAAAACCTGCCTCTCCACCACTCAGCTGAAACAATTACAGTCAGACCTCTAACAGAATTGCCTTTGCATTATAATAGCCACCTGGTTCCATGTAGGGGTGAAAGCCAAAGACTGTGGATCTTTTATGCCTGGACTGGAGCTGCTTCTATTCTGATCTTCCAGTTTAGGGAAGTCAAGAAAGGATTTTTCCCCTGATTGTTAATTGCTGCTTTTCCCAGGCTAGGAGAATGGGTGAGAAAAAAGCAGGGCACTTCTATCTCTGGCCCAAGGAATTCAAATGTTAATGAAGGTGGCTGGGGGAGGGAGGGATTAGAGAGATAGGAGAGAGTAGCATGGTAAAATAGACAAAATCACTTACCTTGTGTGGAGAGGACTGTTTTATCTGAGATTCCAGAGGGGTGTGTAGCCTGTGTGTGCTGACTGGGTCCCCTCCGAGATTGCCACAGGGGATTAGGGCTGCAACCCATCCTTGCCTTTTCTCAGGGAGCCACCATTAACCCCACCACACTCATGCCAAAGCACACACCAAGGGATCAGGGCTGGAGTGTTGATCACGGGCTCTGCAACTAGTCGCTGCTTCTGTGCAGCCTCTCGCTCCCCTGTCACTCAGGTTGGTGTGTAGCCTGTGTGCACTGGCTGGGTCCCTGCCATGATTGCTCCAGGGGGTTAGGGCTGTGTCTCATGCTTGCCTTGTCTCAGGAAGCCACCATCAGCCCCACTGCATTTGCACCAAAGCACAGCACCAAGGGATCAGGGCTGGGGTGCTATGCACCAGGCTCCACAACTAGTTGCTGCTTCTGTGCGGTCTCTCACTTCCCTGTCACTCAGGTCGATTCCTTAGTTCTGTGTTTGATGGCCAGAGTTTGTAGATTGTCATGTATGTAATCGATTCACTTGTTTTTTCAGGTCTTTGTTCCAACAGGGTTCAGCGGAAGCTTCTGCCTAGTCAGCCATCTTGGCCCTGCCTCCCCATTTGTGTATTATTCATGTCCCCATTTTCCAGATGAGAAAAATATATCTCAGAGAGACAAAGTCATTCAGAGGCAAGAGAGGCACTATCCAAATGCACACCTTCTGACTAGTGAAGATTCTATATCCCCATTCTTCCCCTTTGTCCATCTGCTTCACTAAAAACTCAGGACAGCCCCTTTTCCATTTCTTCACTAAAAATCAGAGATGATCTCTTTTACAGTAACCCAGGTAATATGTTACCCAAAATACTGGCTCCAGTAATCTCCATTTCACTGCTTCACAAAACTCCAGCCCCCAAAACATCCCCAGAGGATCAGCTTAACCAATACAGACCTTATGATGTCCAAACCCACCTATTCCAATTATGAAAGGGTTTTCATTATGATTTTCTCTTATTGTTTAGTTTAGCTCTTCCCTAATGCTAATAAGCACAATACCCTTCAGGCCCCTTCAGAAATCTAAGGTCAATAGTCTTGTTTCCAGGCAAGGATGCCCTTTATCACTACTCCTATTTAACATTGTGCTGGAAGTGCTAGCTAAAGCAATAAGGCAATAAAAAGAAATAACCAAAAACAAAAAAAACAAACCCAGTGCCATGAAGTCAATTCCAACTCATAGCGACCCTATAGGACAGAGTAGAACTGCCCCATAGAGTTTCCAAGGAGCGCCTGGTGGATTCGAACTGCTGACCCTTTGGTTAGCCGCCATAGCACTTAACCACTATGCCACCAGGGTTTCCAAAAAGAAATAAAGGGCATCCAAATTGGTAATAAGGAATTTTAACTGCCCCAATTTGCAGATCATATGATACTATACATAGAGAGCCCAAAGACTCCACAAGAAAACTACTGGAATTAGTAGAAAGATTCAGTAAAGTAGCAGGATACAAGATAAACGTACAAAACCAAGTTGGATTTCTATACACCAATAAAGAGAATGAAGAAAAGGAAAACAATACCATTTATAATAGCCCTGAAAAAAATAAAGCACTTAGGAAATAATCTAACCAGGGATGTTAAAGACCTGTAAAAGAAAACTACAAAACACTACTGTGAGAAAGCAAAACAGATCTGCATAAATGGAAAAACATGCCATGCTCATGGATAGGTAGACTCAACATTGTGAAAATGACAATTCTACAAAAAGCGATTTACAAATACAATGCAATCGCAATCCAAATACCAACAACATTCTTTAAAGAGATGGAAAAATTTATCATTAAATTTATATGGAAAGGGAAGAATCCCTGGATAAATAAAGCACTATTGAAAACAGAGAATAAAGTAGGAGGACTTGCACTACCTGGCCTCAGAACCTACTATACAGCTAAGGTAGTCAAAATAAGCTGGTACTGGCACAATGACAGATACATTGACAGTGGAACAGAATTGAGAACCCAGAAGTAAATCCATCCATCTATGGTCACCAGATCTTTGACAAGGGCCCAAAGTCCATCAAATGGGAAAGGACAGTCTTTTTAAAAATTGGTGCTGGCAAAACCAGATGTCCATCAGCAAAAAAAGAAAAAAGAAACAAGAAACAAGACCTATACCTAATACCATATACAAAAACTAATTCAAAATGCAACAAAGACCTAAACATAAAGCCAAAAACTATGAAGTTCATAGAAGAAAAAATAAGATCAATGCTAGAGACGTTAAAACACTGTATTAACAAGATACAAACCACAACCAACAGCACAAAAACTCCAGAAGATAAGCTAGATAACTGGAATCTTCTAAAAATTAAACACTTATGCTCATCAAAAGACTTCAGCAAAACAATAAAAAAGAGAAACTACAGCCTGGGAAAAGATTTTTGTCTATTACAAATCAGACAAAGTTCTAATCTCTAAAATCTCAAGAAAATCCAACACCTGTACAACAAAAAGACAAATAATCCAATTAAAAGATGGGCAAAGGAAATGAACAGCACTTCACCAAAGAAGACATTCAAGCGGCCAACAGACACAGGAGGAAATGCTTGCGATCACTAGACGTTAGAGAAATGCAAATCAAAACCACAATGAGATACCATCTCACCCTGGCATTTCTGGCATGATTCAAAAAAACAGGAAATAATAAATGTTGAAGAGGCTGCAGGGAGATCGGAACTCTTATGCACTGCTGGTGGGAATGCAAAATGATACAACCATTTTGGAAAATGATATGGCACATCCTTAGAAACCTAGAAATAGAAATACCATATGATCCAGAAATCCCACTCCTAGGAATATATCCTAGAGAAATAAAAGTCATCACACAAATAGACATATGCACACCCGTGTTCATTGCAGTACTGTTCACAATAGCAAAAAGATGCAAACAACCTAGATGCCCATCAACAGATGAATGGATAAGCAAACTGTGGTATATACACACAATGGGGGATTATGCAATGATAAAGAATAATGACAAATCTGTGAAGCATCTCATAACATGGATGAATCTGGAGGGCATTATGCTGAGTGAAATAAATCAATCACAAAAATATCGTTTGAGGCCACTGCTGTAAAAATTCATGGAAAGTTTACACACAAAAAGAAACAATCTTTGATAGTGACGAGGGAGGGGAGGGATGCGAAAGGAAAAACACTAAATAGACAATAGATAAGTGGCAAATTTGGTAAAGGGTAAGACAGTACACAATACTGGGGAAGCCAGCACACTTGTACAAGACAAGGTCATGGAAGCTCCATAGATACATCCAAACTCCTTGAGGGACTGAATTGCTGGGCTGAGGGCTGTGGAGACCATGGTCTTGGGGAACAACAAGCTCAATTGGCATAACATAGTTTATAAAGAATATGTTCTACTTCGGTGAGAAGTGTCTGGGGTCTTAAAAGCCTGTGGGCGGCCATCTAGGATACTCCACTGGTCTCACCCCTTTGGAAGCAAGGAAGAACGGAGAAAATTAAACATACAAGGGAAAGATTAGTCCAAAGGACTAATGGACCACATCTACCACAGCCTCCTCCTGACTGAGTCCAGTACAACGAGATGGTACCCGGCTACCACCACTGACTGCTCTGACAGTGATCACAATAGAGGGCCCCAGACAGAGCTGGAGAAAATTGTAGAACAAAATTCTAAGTCAAAAAGAAAAACCAGACTTGCTGGCCTGACAGAGACTGGAGAAACCCTGAGAGTATGGCCCCCGGACACCCATTCAGCTCAGTAATGAAGTCACTCCTGAGGTTCACCCTTCAGCCAAAGATTGGACAGACCCATAAAACAAAACAAGAATAAAGGAGCACACCAGCTCTGAGGCAAGGACCAAAAGGCAGGAAGGGACAGGAAAGCTGGTAATAGGGAACCCAGGGTTGAGAAGGGAGAGTGTTAACATGTCATGGGGTTGTTAACCAATGTCATAAAACAATATGTGTACTAACTGTTTAATGAGAAACTAGTTTGTTCTATAAACCTTCATCTAAGGTACCACAAAAGAAACAAAAATCTTGTTTCCTCTAAAGATTCTGCGTTTTTGGATAAACATTCCTGCCTCATTCCTCATTAGGCAAGATTTCTATGGGAAAAAGCTGCCTAACTGCCAAGCAGGCTTCCGTCCTCTGAGAATAAGACAAGGCGATAAATGCTGGCTTGTAGAGCTGGTGCTGCTGCAAGGCTTCCTGCACATCACACCAAGGGAGGAAATGAAGGCATGATGGGACCTTCAAGTCTTCCCATGTTCCTCATATCTTAAAATAATGTCCATGTTTTCCACTTTTTTTTTTTTTTAATGCTTGTACTAGGGAACAGAGGACGCGTACCTTTTCAAGGCACAAGTGAGGGAGAAATGGTGTAATTTTCCTCTCAGTATTTTCCTCTGGGGGTGCTCTGGGAACCAACACAGATAGGTTCTTTCCTCATGGAGGGCCTGCACAGTGCCTGACACAGAGTAAGGGTTCCAGAAACAATGGTCACTTGTGTGAATGGTGAGCACTATTTTCTTTCCACATTTGCTCTTCTGTTCACATCTGATCCCTTCCATGATTTTTCCAATGTAAATCACACTTGCCATTTTGTAATCATTAGAGCGACCACAAACTATGGAAGCACACTTCCTTCAACTTTTATGCACACATTCCCTTTGATTGGGAATGTTTGTTGATTAATTCACACATACCTATTTATTGATATATGCATATATGTGTGTGGTGTGTGCATGTGCATTGGAGGTAAAGCGTGTCTTCTGTGGATTTTGCTAAATAGTAAATTTGTTTTTATTTTGGCACCAACTATTTCCTACTCTAAATACCTTTTGTAAATCTTTTTGAGATATTTTTCATTCATTTATCTTCAGGAGAAGGATTGTTAAATGAAACATAACTTTGTATCATTATCTCTCTGATCACTGCTGACCTGGTGTATCAACTATGATGCCCTGCGCACCCCCCTCTGCCTCTGAGTCTACCTTTCCTGAGAAGGGCACTTCCCTTGAATGCTGACAGCTCCACTCCAGGAGCTTGTTCTCTGACTCTCTGCTGGGGTCTTCTTCCCTCATTTTGGAACCTGCTCAGCTCAGGTGCAGGGAGGCCCAGTAGTGCTAAGATTTTAACAACTCTAGGGAAACATCTGTTGCCACTGCTTAGGGAAACATCTGTTGCCATTGAATTGATTCCGACTCAACAGCAATGGGTTTGGGATTTTTGTTTTTTTTGTTTGTTTGTTTTGGGGAACATCTGGAGCCCTGGTGGCACAGTGGTTAAGAGCTCCAGCTGCTAGCCAAAAAGGTCAGCAGTTTAAATCCACCATCCGCCCCTTGGAAACTCTATGGGGCAGTTCTACCATGAGTCAGAATTGACTTGATGGCAGTGGGTTCTTTGGTTTAGGGGAACATCTTAACCCGTAGGGACCAAGAATCAGTGGATGAACCCCCAGCCTCCTAGCTCTTTTTGGGATGATTCTGAGCCGTGGTCTACCTGGTTCCCCAGAAGGTCCCAGTGGGACTGAGCCCCAGTTGTCCACATCAGTAACCTCATTAGCACACCCTCTTTTGACTTTCCTCCAATCTTGGCCTCACTGTCCCCACAGCCTCACTTTTGTTTCCCAAAGTCACCTCCTAAACAAACCACCTGTCCTGGGATCTGCTCTGGAGGATCCAGTCTAAGTGAAGTGGGCTGCTGGTGGTACTGCACAGGGCTGTGTGGGGCTACAGAAACCAGGGAAGATTTCCAGAGTATCCCTGGTTCATCTGGCCAGCCCTTGCTGCTGTCATTTTCCTTGCCTATAGCAGCTCTTCCCACTCTTTACTTTTCCTTCTCCTAGGGAGCAGTAAGGGAAAAACTGTGAGTGGTTGAATACATCTCATGAACCAACATAGCTCCGTGCTTCATGCTTTACACACACAATCTCACATAATCTCACAACAGTCCTGTGAGGAATGTAATGTTATCTCCATGTCATGATGAGCAAACACACTTAGAGAAGTTATGAGCTGTGAAGCTAATAAACAGAGAAAGCGAAATTAAAAAACCAAACACTGCTGCCTCCCCTGGAAACAGAAAGCAGACAAAGAAGTTCATCAGAAAATGGAGAAGAATGAATTTAGATGAGAGGCTCTCCTATGGGATTTTGGGGATTTTATTGTAGAAACACGGAATATGTTTCAAAGTCCCTTATTTCTCTTTTCTTAGCTTTGTTTAGAAAAAGAGATGCAGTAGACAGATGGCAGATGGACCTGTGCAGATGGGAGGTAAATACAGTTGACTTGACATTTTACAGCTGGACTTGACTGTTCATAGACCTGTGTTAGACTCCCAGCCTCCAGCTTCCTCTGTGAATTTTATTCTATCACTCAACCTTTGTGTTGATGGTAACTGGAAGGAGAAAGAAGATTTCTGCCCATAATATGCCAGGTTGCAGCTTATTCCTCACTTAAAGATCACTCTCTCAGGTCTCATAGCACAGGCGTTTCTCACTTAGCACAACCACAGCTGGACACATTGTCATTTCACCAAACATCCTAATCATTGCCTCCTTCTGCCCAGGCATCCAAGTCAGAAATCTGGGTATTCTACTAAAGACCTCCACTGCTTAAGCCCCACAGCTGTCTGGAAAGAATGTTTAATTTACAGACCTTAACATCTTTGATGTGTCCCCTCCCCACTACTGCAGCCTCTCTTCAACACCTCTGCCGCGTTATTTCTGGACTACTAGTTTCCACAGTGCTGAGTCCTTCCTGCTGCTCCATGCCTCCCACAGCCCCTGGAATTGGGGGATGCCAGGCTGGAACTAGAAGAGGTAAAAGATGCAAACAACAAAGATGCCCCCACTCCTAATATGCTGCAATCACTGTAGCTAAGGTACTCAAATTGTCAATGAACAGGAAGATGATAGAGAACAATGCAGCCCAGAAGTCTTACCTGACACCAGTTTGAGGAGACTGAGAACTAACATGAGCACAAGGGGCATGGATGTGGGTCAATCTCTTGTATCAAATCATATGACAGGAAGGAGGGATGGTTGGATTAGTGAGAAAGTATCATGCCAGCTGTCCAAGGTGTAGGAGACATGAAGAGGCTCAGCAAGGGCTGATGGCAAACCACTGCTCTTCTTAAAGTCTCCACACCTTGCAGAGATTCTGGACTCTGCATCACTGGATCAGGTGATGATCAAGCATTTATTGGAAGGCCACAAGCACCTATGTCAGACCAAGCTCAGGCATGGCCTGAGGAAGCAATATAGAAAGGGGGAATGGGAAAGACTGGAAGGCGATCTGTGCTGGGACAATACTGTGCCCTGGGCAGGTGGCTCAGGACTGTCAGGTCCAGCCTGACAGGCAGAGCTGTGCACGATAGTGCAGTGTACATACAAACAGGCAGGGTTCCATGAGGGGTAATCGAGAGAAGGTGAAACTGACATTTCCTGGTACAGCTTGAGGTATTCTGCCACCCACCCTTGTCTTAAGCTCAGGGTCAAGACTGTGATTATGAAGCCAGATGGGAAATTACTGGCTAGAACAAGACAAGGCCTTAGTCGCCAAAGGCCTGAGATGCGGAGAAAGGTACGGGAGCAGTGGCTCAGTCATGGGGATAAGGCGAAGACCCATTCATTCAGTCATTCATTAAGTATACTATATCAGGGAAGCCACAATGAAAGATTATGAAATCTTTTCAACCACACGGAACCTCACAAAGAGTGGCCACTTACTAGATCAGAAAGCATGTTTCCACAGTGTTATGTATTGAATTGTGTCCCACAAAAGTGTGTGTTGATATCCTAACCTCTGTACCTGTAAATATGATTCTGTGTCATTTGTTATGTTAATGAGTTCAAACGGCAGGAGAGTGGCTCCTAAATCGAATCCTTCTGAATTTTGACTCACAGCAGAATAGACACAGAGACACAGAGGAAGACAGGTGGTGGAGACAGATGCATCTACAAGCTCAGGAAAGCCAAGGACTGCCAGCAGCTACTAGAAACTCAAATGTACAACGAAGGACTTCCCTCTATAGCTATCTTAGTTATCTAGTGTTGCTGTAACAGAACTACCACAAGTGGATGGCTTTAATAAGGAGAAATTTATTATTTCACAGTTTAGGAAGCTAGGAGTCCAAATCCAGGGTGCCAGCTCCAGGGGAAGGCTTTCTCTCTCTCTTGGCTCTGGGGGAAGGTATTTGTCATCAATGTTCCCTTGTGTCTAGGAGCTTCTTAGTGTAAGTACCCCAGGCCCAAAGGATGAATACTGCTTCATTCTTGGTGGTATTAGCTCCACCTCCTCTCTTTTATATCTCAAAAGAGATTGACTTAAGATACAACCTTATCCTATAGATTGTGCCTGCCTCATAAGCATAACTGCTTCTAATCCTGCCTCATTAACATCATAGAGGTTAGGATTTACAACACATAGGATAATCACATCAGATGACAAAATGGAGAACGATAACACAATACTGGGAATCATAGCCTAGCCAAGTTGACACACATTTTTAGGGGGCACAATTCAGTTCATAACAATAGCCAAGTTCTGAATTTGGACTTCTAGCATCTTGAAATAATAGAAAATAAATTTCTGCTCTTTAAAGTCACCCACTTCTGTCATTTGTGTTACAGCAGCACTAAGTACCTAAGACACACAGATAACAAAAACTACCAACACAAAGAACTGGAATGAAAGAACCATTCTGTAATCATAAAGCAATTAAGGAAAAAAGCAATTAAAAACAGAAAATTCATACACTTAGAAATTGTTAATAACACGTTTTTTTGAAAAATCATGAGTCCAAAAGAAAGTTGTAAAGTTAGAAAGTGTTTAGAATAGAATGAGAATGAACACTGTACATTTCAAAAGATATATAATGCATGTGAAGTAATTCTCAGACACAAATGCTTATCCTCAAATGCTTATTAGAAAAGAAAAAGGGTCTGAAAATTAGCTGAACAAAGGATCGGACTCAAAAGCCAGAAGGAAATGGTGCCCCACACTTAGATTACAGGTATGAGTGAAAGTCCCTGCCCTCTGGGAGTTTACAGACTAGAGGTGGAGACAAGAAGTGAACCAGCAACTTCGATTCAGAAAATGGAGTAAGTGCCCTGAGACGTAAGTGTGTGCTGGCTTCTGGAAGCATAGAAGGGACCACATTAACTAGGTTCTGGGAGGATTCCAGCAAGGGAAACACCTGAGCTGATCTGAGGCTACAAAGCTATAAGTAGGGAATGGATTTCCAAGCAGCGTGTCATTATAGGTAATGGTGTAAAGGAATGAAACAATAGTATATATTCAGAAAACAGCAAATAAATTCAAGGAACTTAGTAAAAACATTGTTTAAATAAAAGGGAAGATCAGGAGAGAAAACTGCCAAGGTAAGGGGGCACTCACAATAGGTCTTGTGTACTTATAAAAAGTATTTTAACAAATTTTAAGAAGAAGAGCTAATGTGATTGGCTTTGAGAAGAACCACTTTGCCAATAAAATGTTAGCAATACGGGTTTTATTGGAGAGAGATGAGCAGAGAGATCAGCCCCAAGAGTAACTCAAATGAGAAGTGATGCGGACTTCCTCTGATGCAGCGGCAGTAAAGTTGAAAAGGAGCAGAAGAACTTGAGAGCTATTAAGGCAGTAGCAACAATAAAACTTAGCAAGACTAATTGGATTATAAGGGAAAGGATGTAATCTTTGGATTTCTGATTTGGGTTGCAAAGTGGATGTTGGTGTGATTCAGCCGGGCAGCAGCTCATGTGGAGAAGCACATGGAGTAGTCTTAGAAAGGAAATGTAAGTTGTCCATAGAACATTTCCATAAGGTTGTCCAACCAGCAGTAGAGAGCACAAGAAAGAATGAAAGAGTGTACAAGAAAAAGAGTACACAGTGAGAAAAGAGGGCCCAGAACAAAGGTTTATAGAATCACATTAACTCAGGAAACAAGAAAGATGTTTCCCAAGGTGAAATAGAAGGTGTGCCAGAAATATAAAGGGAAGAGTAGAAATGAACACAGCTGTAAAAGCTAAAGGAACAGTGGATTTGAGCAATAATCCGTGACACGGGCAATGTCAAATCAAAAGCGGACGTTAAGAGACCATTATATTTAGTAACCTGAGGTCTGGGGTGCAATAGATGAAAAGGTACATAACCACAGATGGAGAGGTAAACAAGAAAAGAAGCAGAAATAGCAGAGGTAGAATATCTTCCCAGAAGAAAAGCAAAAATGAAAATTATGGGTCAATCTCATTCACAGATGTAGCTGTAAAAATCCTAAAGAAAATAGCAAACACTGTATGTTTGTTATACATAAAATAAAGATGAAGATACATTAACATATAATGACAACAATAAAAAACAATGTAAACCAAATTATTTTATATTTGCTGAAAAGCGTTTAATTAAATTTAACATACATTCATAAAAAATATCTTACTAAATTAGAAATAGAAGGGGAAAAAAAGCCAAACCTGTTGCCACTATGAGTCAATTCCAACTCATAGTGACCCTATAGGACAGAGTAGAACTGCCCCATAGGGTTTCCAAGGAGTGGCTGGTGGATTCAAACAGCCGACTTTTAGGTTAGCAGGCTGAAGCTTAACCACTGGGCAACAAGGGCCCCTCCCTAAAAGATGCCTAATAAAAGGTATCTACAACAAATATCTTAAAGAATAGCATGTATTAGTTGGGGTAGGCTAGGCCAGAATCATACAGTGGCTCTATATAGTGTCATTTGTTTTTTGCTCCAGAAACATTCCTGGGAAGATAATCAGATTGGCAGGAACAGGTCTTCTGGTTAAGGGACCCAGGCAGTCAGGGCCCTGCCTTCTATTACACTTGGCTTACAAGTCACCTTTGGGGTCCTCTCCATTGCAGACAGCTGGTAGGAGAAAGAATATGGAAGAGTATATGTGGAAGGGTTGTATGGGTCTAGCCTGGACATTGCACACATCACATCTCACTGGCGGAGCTCAGTCTCATGGGCACATCCAACTACAGGGAGGATGGGAAATACCATCCAGTTGCCTGCCAAAAGAAGAGAAAACGGCTTCTTTTAACCTAATGGAACATAGAATGATGCCTCCTTCCCTGCCCTGTGCAAGATGTCCATACCCTGATCCCCTGAACCTGTGCAGATGCTATTTTATAGAAAAAAAGGACTTTTGTAGATATGATTAATGTTATGGAATTTGAGATTGAGAGATTCCTGGATTATCTAGATGGGCCCAGTGTAATCATTGGAACCCTTAAAAGTGGGTTAGATGCAGCATTATTTACACAACCAAAAGGTGGAATCAACCTGAGTGTCCATCAACAGATGAGTGGATAAACAAAATGTGGTATACACATACAATGGAATTGTCAAGAGCAATGGCTGCTAACCAAAAGGTTGGCAGTTTGAATCCACCAGGTGCTCCTTGGAAACCCTACGGGGCAGTTCTACCCTGTCCTTTAGGGTCGCTATGAGTTGGAATCGACGCGACAGCAATGGGTTTGGTTTTTTGTTCTGTTTTGTTTTTATTCCAGAAATACCACAAGCGGGTGGCTTTAACAAACAGAAATTTATTTTCTCACAATTTAGAAGGCTAGAAGTCTGAATTCAGAGAGCTGACTCTAGGGGAAGGCTCTCTCTCTGTCCTCTCTGGTAGAAGGTCCTTGTCTCTTTTTAGCTTTTATCCCTAGGTTCTTTGGCTATCATGTGTTGTGTATCTTCCCCTCTGTTTGTGCTTGCTTGCTTAATCTGTTCTTTTATATCTAAAGAGATTGACTTAAGACACACCCCCAGGACCTCTAGGTGGATTCTGGGATTTAGAGATCTGGGGTCCAGGCAGCAAGCAGCCCAGGGACTCAGGGCTGGATGAAAGCACCAAGAAGCTTGCTGAGGCCAAGAATAAGGAGCAAGGGATTGTCTTGGCTGAGGACCAAGTGGTCCAGATGTTGAAGCAGTTGGACATGTTCAAGACCAACCTGGAGGAATTTGCCAGCAAACACAAGTAGGAAATCTAGAAGAATCCTGAGTTCCAGATGCAGTTCTAGGACATGTGTGCCACCATTGTGGTGAATCCTCTGGCCTGTAAGAAGTTACCTGTAGGTGTCCACTGTTCTTGGTTTCCTGAGAAGTAGATGCTTGCCTAATGGTCATCATCACCGTTTGGGCACCCTCTGTAGAAGTGCTTATAGGGAGATCCAGAGAATGTTGTCTTTAAGGGGCCACCATGAGTTGGAATCGACCCAAGGGCAGCTGGTTTATAGAATGAGGGCCAAGACCACTGTCTTCAGTGAGTGCCCAGCCTGGTAGGAAAGATGGGGAGGCTGGGGTGCAGACCTAACAGCCAGTGTGCATGATCTTCCCTCGAATTATCTATAGTGTATTTTTTTTCTATTAAAAATCATTTAGTCTTAAAAAAAGACACACCCTATACTAATACTTCCTCATTAACATAACAAAGAAAAAACATTCCCAAATGGGATTATAATCACAGGGTTTAGGATTTACAACACATATTTTGGGGGGACACAATTCAATCCTTTTATGGCTTTATGGTCAGAAAAGATGCTTTGTAATATTTCGATGTTTTGGATTCTTCTGTTAAGGCTTGCTTTGTGGCCTAATACGTGGCCTATTCTGGAGATTGTTCCATGTGCGTTGGAAAAGAAAGTATACTAGCCTGCTATTGGGTGGAACGTTCTGTGTATGTCTAAGAGATTAAGTTGGTTGACTGTGGCATTTAGATCTTCCTTGTCTTTATTGAGCTTCTTCCTGAATGTCCTGTCCTTCACTGAAAATGGTGTGTTGAAGTCTCCTACTGAAGTAAAGAAAATGCATTTTCTTTGGTGTTTTAATATTAGAGAGAATATATTTTCTCGTTTGTTTTAGTATAGCTGTATAATCTGTGACTAATCTCTAGTCTTTGGAAAATGGCGCAGGCTCTGTTCAAGATATAGCTGAGCAGCCTGTTCCACTCTTAAACATAACAAACACCCTAATACCTTACAACATGTTTTCTCCTATTCAAAATGGGTGATTGAAAGCTTGACACAACTAACGCCATAATGATGCTCTAAGTAATCTCTAAACATTTTTTTATTGCACAAGCTGCACCAGTGTCTTCCAAAGGGGTGCAGAGCTCTCTCAGGTCCTGTGGCCTTTTTTTGTTCTCTTGAGAAATGGCCTTCAGCCTGCAAAACAGCAGAAGGGCTGTCTGGCATTTTTAATCTGCAACTTTCTTTCTTGCTCCCTATCTCAGCCAGAGTGGGCTTGGCAGAACAGTTCCATTAGCCGGGAGATTCTTATGTGAGTTTTTTTTTTCGACCTGTTACAAACCTACTGATTAGAGTCAGAATGTCTGACATGCATGTCTTTAATAAACAGTTTCTTGTAGTTGTTTTGCGATGTGTAAGACCATCTGTGGACTACGTGCTCAAAAACATTAGGTAACCCTGACCTTTCCCACATAAAACCCTTCCGTTAGCCCTTTACGGTGGACAGAATTTGGGAGAAATTTAACCCCCTCTGTCTCTTGGATACTGGTGTTCAATAAAGCCCTCTTGCTGCTTACCTCTCCTGTCTCAGTATTGGCTTTGCGGCAGGTGGCTCGAATCCTCGATTGTGGTAATTCTACTATTACCGTGGAGCTGTTTATTTCTCTTTTCAATGCTGTTAGAGTTTATGTATTTTGGAGCCCTGTCATTGGGTCCATAAATATTTAATATGGTAATACCTGCTGGTATATTGTCACTTTAATCATTATACAGTCTCCTTCCTTATTCTTTGTGGCAGATTTAACTTCGAAGTCTGTTTTGTCAGAAATTAGTATTGCCACTTCTGCTCTTTTTTGATTGTTGTTTGCTTGATATGTTTTTTTCCATCCTTTGAGTTTTAGTTTGTGTCTTTGAGTCTAAGGCGTTATCTCTTGTAGGCAGCATATAGAAGGATCATGGGGTTTTTTTATCCATTCTGCCACCCTATGTCTCTTTACTGGTGCATTTAGTCCATTTACATTCAGTGTAATTATTGATGGATATGAGTTTAGTGCTGTCATTTGGATGTGTTTTATGTGTGTGTCTATGTGTCTGTGTGTGTTGTTGTTGACTGTTTCTTTGTTCCACCTAATTTTCTGTGCTGAGTCGTTTTTCTTTAAGGATTTTTCTTTTCATCTTTTTCATTGTTGTTGATTTTGTATTTGCTGAGTCTTTATGTTTTTCTTGTTTTTTATTTTGATTTGTAGGATTACTAGTTTACTTTGTGGTTACCTTAATATTTACCTCTATTTTTCTAAGTTTAAACCCATCTTTTTGTTTCTTGATATCTCATTGACTTCCTCTCCATATGAAAGAAACCTGGTGATTTGACAAATCATCGTGAAGTGCTGTAAAAGTTGTAACAAAAATGTAGCAAGAGTAGACTTTGCTGAAAAACAACTATTATGGGATGGTTAATAACCCCTTCATGACTACCTGCTTGACTTTTATTTTTCCTTACTTTTTTTTTTTAAGAAATTGAGGCATTTGTCTAGTAGTTTCCCAATCTGTATGTTGTTGATCAAATCTCTGTGATATATTCGACCTGTTCCTCTGTCACTGATTTCCTGAAAATTGGTAATTAGATCTAGAGACTTGATCAGATTAAGGGTTTTTTTTGTTTGATTTTTGTTTTTCCCCTAGATCAATTAATTAGGGGTGGCAATGATCCATCATTTCTCCGCTGATTATAAGAAAAAAAAAACTTTTATAAAGGTAACTTCTCATCAAGTATTTGTTTATAATTCAGGTACAGGATAAATGCTTAATTCTTTCGTTTTATCAGTTTTCAAAATAATGAATTGGCTCCCTAGCATTCTCCATAGATGGCCAATGAAATGCTTGGACTTTCGTGTACATGTGTGCCCTTATGAATTCATGGATTTAAACGTATTAGATGTATTTCTGTTACTGCAAAATGTGGGTTCGAGCCGCCTACCACAAAGCCAATGCTGAGACAGCAGGAGGTAAGCAGTAAGAGGGCTTTATTGAACACCGGTATTGAAGAGACAGAGGGGGTTAAATTTCTCCCAAATTCTGTCTAATCCTAAAGAGCTAGCGGGAGAGTTTTTAGGGGGAAGATCAGGGTTACCTAATGTTTTGAGCACGTAGTCCACAGGTGGTCTTATATATCACAAAACAGCTACAAAAAACTATTAAACTACAGATATGTCTGTCAGACATCTGGACTCTAATCAGTATGTTTGTAACAGGCTGAAAAAACTCACATGAGAATCTCTCAGCTAGTGGAACTGGTCTGCTAAGTCCACTCTGGCTGAGATAGGGACCAAGAAAGCAAGCCTGTTTTTAGAGATTACTTAAAGCATCATTATGGCGTTAGTGATGTCAAGTTCTCAATCACCCATTGTAAATAGGAGAAAACATGTTGTAAGGTATTATGGTATTTGTTAGGAGTGGAACAGGCTGCTCAGTCATATCTTGAACAGAAGCTGCGCCATTTTCTAAAGACTAAAGATTAATCACAGCTTATATAAACAAACAAGAAAACATATTCTCTCTAATACCAAAACACTGGAGAAAACCTATTTTCTCTACTTCATTTCCATCCATTGCAGTGGTAATTCTCACTGAGCTTCAAGTTGGCTCCCTATTCCTTTTTTGCTGCTCCCACTTGCCCTTTACATTGGAGTCCTTGCTACCTAGCATGACAAGGTTTGTCAGGCTCATTCCTTCTCCAGCCCTGGAATCAGCCATTTCTCCAGGATCTCTGATTTTGGGGTGGTGAAACGGATTTCCAGACAACCATGTGGACCCTCTTCCCTCAGTTTTTTATTGTCTCCCCTGCATCCAGGTGTTGGCTCTCTCGCTTTCAATTTGCCCACAGAATCTCGGAGCAGCCTGCTTAGTTCCTGACCCCTGCATCCTGCTAGGACCCTGGCCAGGCTTCCGGAGGCTAGGCCTCCCCACATCCCCACCTTCTGCTGGAGGTCTCCCTATGGTTTCTGATGCCCACAGCCGGTCGTGCTAGCCAGAACAGTGGGACCACTGGAGGCTCCTAGTGGCTGGGGCTTCAGTTCCCTCCCACTGCATCGTGGGGTGGAGGCTCTGCAGGGTCCGGAGGGCAAAGTCCCGGGCCCCTCATGGAAGCTGGGGGCCAGTCAACATCGATGGGGAAAGACACAGCGGGAGACTGGGGGACCCCAGGAGCCGATGACACCTTTGATGGTCAACAGCAAATATCACTCCAGAAGCCTCTTTCCTTTTAGAAAAGGTAATAAAAAAACCGTGGGAAATTGAGAAAGTCAAGAGATCCGGCTGGGTGAATTAAGTAGCCGCTGACTCAGTATTCTTGGAATATAAACCTAAGTGCAGACCACTATAGAACTTTTGTTCCTGGCACCCGAGAACTATTTGTGATTAACAAGCCAGGTGCTTAGACAAGATAAGGAGCTGCATTTCAATGCCCTGTGGGCTTGACCAGCTATAAACTACTGATAACCCTCCTGAGTTGTATTTCAAGGCCCCACCAGGCGCAGAGCCTGGGCAGTAAAGCTCAACGTGGCCTATGAATGACCTTCTACATGAGACAAACATGAGCAGGGAACCCTCGTCGGGACTCAAACCAAGGTCCAGAGGCATCACGCATGCACAACATCTCAGAATAAGTCATGTTGGACATTCTGGCAGCCTTTTTGATGGACTCCATCTTAGTTCCAGCAACCTCTGTGAGGAAATCCATCTTGAATTCTAACTGTGGGCATGCATTTGATTTTCATAAGCCCTCCCCTTCTCCTGGAAATGTCCCCCCATCTAATGAATAAAGATAATGCCTTTTTCCCACCTAAAAATTTTATAAACCCTAGGAGATCCTTTGTTCGGGGAGAGACTGGAGGCTAGCATAGGTGGAAGACCCTCTCCATCTCTCCCTCATGAGCCTTTACTTTCTGTCACTAATAAACCTTTGTCTGTGTGGAACCTCTGAGCCTCTCCTGGTCATTCTTGGTCAGTAGAAGGCAAAAACCTAGGCAGGGCTTAGTCCCAAGCTGGGAAGTCTTGCCCTGCAACAAAATAAAGTTGAAAGAGTGGGAAATTCTAATGAAAGAGGGCAACACCTGGCACTTACTTGCTTAGTTATTTGTTTTTACAAAGGCATTATTTACTCATTGAAAACCTTCTAACAAGATAGATCTGACGAAGGTAAGAGCGAAAGTCACCAGGCTGTTCCCTCCCAAAGCTCAACACTGTTGATTCTTCCAGGCCTTTTTCTATGAATGTACAAATGTATCTAACACATACATGTATATACATATGTATTAAAAAAAAAAGTTACCCTCGAGTAGATTACAATTCATAGCAACCTTATAGGACAGGGTAGAACTGCCCCACAGGGTTTCAAAGAAGGGGCTGGCAGATTTGGACTGTGGATCTTTTGGTTAGCAGCTATAATCCTTAACCACTGAGCCACCAGGGCTCCATTTCTGTATGTCAAAAACCAAACCCATTGCCCTGGAGTCCACTGGGATTCATAGCTACCCTATAGGACAGCATAGAACTGCCCCATAGGGTTTCCAAGGAATGCCTGGTGGATTTTGAACTGCTGACCTTTTGGTTAGCGGCAGTAGCACTTAACCAGTATACCACTGGGGTTTCCCATTTATGTACTGTCGAGTTTAAAAACACAAACACACTAAAAAGAGTATGAGTATGACACAGGTGCAGTTCTGTGACTTTTTTTCTCCCTCACTGTTTTACAGACATCCTTCATGTCAATGAAAATAGATCCCTCTTGTTCTTTTAATTGGTAACAAGATTTCATTGTATAGATGTACCAGAAATTATTTACCTATTTCTTTATTGGTCTTTTTCAGATATATGGAAAGAAGACTCTCATACGTATCTCTGGGTACATATGTATTTCTGCAGGATTTATTCCAGGAAGTGGAGTTACTGAGTCAAAGAATAGTATTTTTTTAATATTGATCAAAAAATTAAAATATTTATCAAAAAATAAATATTACCAAACTATCCTCTAAGTCATTTTGCTGAAGCTCATTCAAAAATGGCTGCATCAGTATATCGACAGGGAACTGCCAGAAATTCAGGACGGTTTCAGAAGAAGACATGGAATCAAGGATATCATCGCTGATGTCAGATAGATCCTGGCTGAAAGCAGAGAATACCAGAAGGATGTTTACCTGTGTTTTTTTGACTATGCAGAGGCATTTGACTGTGTGGATCATAACTAATTATGGATAACATTGCAAAGAATGGGAATTCCAGAGCACTTAATTGTGCTCATGAGGAACCTGTACATAGATCAAGAGGCAGTTGTTCAGACAGAAGAAGGGGATACTGATTGGTTTAAAGTCAGGAAAGGTGTGTGTCAGGGTTGTATTCTTTCACCATACCTATTCAATCTGTATCCTGAGCAAGTAATACAAGAAGCTGGACTATATGAAGAAGAACAGGGCATCAGGATTGGAGGAAGACTCATTAACAACCTGCGTCATGCAAATGACACAACCTTGCTTGCTGAAAGTAAAGAAGACTTGAAGCACTTACTAATAATGAAGATCGAAGACCACAGCCTTCAGTAGGGATGGCACCTCAACATAAAGAAAACAAAAATCCTCACAACCGGACCAATGAGCAAGATCACGATAAACAGAGAAAAGATTGAAGTTGTCAAGGATTTCATTTTACTTGAATCCACAATCCACAGCCATGGAAGCAGCAGTCGAGAAATCAAAAGACGCGTTGCATTGGGTAAATCTGCTGCAAAGGACCTCTTTAAAGTGTTGAAGAGCAAAGATGTCACCTTGAAGACTAAGGTGTGCCTGACCCAAGCCATGGTATTTTCAATCGCATCATATGCATGTGAAAGCTAGACAATGAATAAGGAAGACCGAAGAAAAATTGAAGCCTTTGAATTGTGGTGCTGGCGAAGAATATTGAATATACCATGGACTGCCAAAAGAACAGACAAATCTGTCTTAGAAGTACAACCAGAATGTTCCTTAGAAGCAAGGATGGCGAGACTGCATCTTCATTACGTTGGACATGTTGTCAGGCAGGGTCAGTCCCTGGAGAAGGACATCATGCTTGGCAGAGTACCAGGTCAGCGGAAAAGAGGAAGACCCTCAAATGAAGTCGATTGACACAGTGGCTGCAACAATGAGCTCAAGCATAACAACTGTAAGGATGGCTCAGGACCAGGCAGTGTTTCGTTCTGTTGTGCATAGGGTCACTATGAGTTGGGACAGACTCGACCACATCTAACAACAACAACATCCTCCAAGTCAACAATTCATCCTCCCTCCAATAGTCCCGTCCCCACTTTGTCACTATTGGTATCAATCTTTACCATTTGCTAATCTCTTTGGACAAAAATGGTATCTCATTTTAATTTTTATTTAATTATTCAAGATATGAACATATATCCATGTTAACTGGCCATTTGTAAATCTTTTTCTATGAAGTGTCTGTCCATATCTTTTGCATATTTTTCTATTGGGTTAATTTTTAGTTTATCCATTTGTAGGCAGTCTTTTTATATAATATTATGTGTTGCAAATATTCCTCTCAGTCTACTTTTTTGTATGATTTAATTTCGGTGTCATAATTTTCATCATTCAGAAAATGAAATTTTTATATAGATGCTGTCAAAAAATTTTTTCTTTTTAACAGAAATCGTTAATTTCAAGGGGTTTCTCTCCTTCTCTCCTTACCCACAGTAAAAGCCTGAATCAAAACTGCAAAACTACTGACTTGTTTCTTACCAGACATAGTCAATTTGCCTTTTCTGGCTGAAAACGAGTAGTCTGTAAGAGACCCATTAACTCGTAATTAATGAAGACGACGGTTTTCTTCCTTAATTATAATTCAAGAGATCTATGCAAAAGGCCAGATTTTCAGGAGATACTTTTTAAAATGCTAACTCAATAATCATTAACTGCTTTGTTACCGCGAAAACTTAAATTCATTAAGCAAAAAACGAATTTAAGCTTTTCTAAAATCTCCAATCCTCAGGACCATTCCTTTTTATGTAAATTGTTTATTAAGTCATGAAACAATCATATATTATCGTTTTGAGTTAATTCAAAGATTTATTTTTAACCATTTTAAGTAACTACCCTCCTTTGAGCCACTTGTTTTAGAAACAAAATCATCTCCCTGCATGCATATAGAATGACTACTCGGAATAAACCTTATGTTTTAATTTCTTTGTGTTTTGATTATTTTCAACACCACTCATATCTATAGCCTTTTGTTTCTGCGTGAAGACTCCAGGATCACAGAAAGTACTTGTCCTCATCCTACAAGAATTCCAATCCCAACGGCCAACAGCCGCCCCGCGTTGTCGGTTTAACTTTGAAATACCCCAACGGGAACAACGACAAAAAACACTCTCTCTGTTGGTCCGGGGTCAACAGGGCGGTGGACCAGTGAGAAAGGGACCGCCCCGCCTCCTGGAGCGGAAGCGGAACTACACTAGAGGACCTCGTGACCTTTGCGCCCTGTCCGCCCCTCTACATTGGTTCCGCGTCTGCAAAGCCCGGGGCCTTAACCTCGGTCATTGTAGGTCGTTAGTGGGGCGCAGGGCCGGGAAGGAAACGGTTGGATAAAGGGTAGGTCCCCTCCCTACCCTCGGCTTCCGCGGAAGAGAGGGTCATGGGCTGACCATCGAGTGAACCGGCGGTGACCTAATCCTCTTGCCCTCCTGCACCCCTGTACAACGGCCTCCTGGGGCGCTGGTTGCGGATCAGCAGCAAGAATCAGTTTAAGCCGAAGACCGGGCGGCCTCCAAGTGCTAGGAGTTCAACTCTGCCTTTCTTTGTTTGTCCACCAGGCGCTCCTTGGAAACCGTATGGGGCAGTTCTCCTCTGTCCTATAGGGTCGCTATGAGTCGGAATCGACTTGACGGCAGCGGGTGTTGTTTTGTTTTCTTTCCCTGTGTCTCCTGGAAAAGGGATGCGGGAAGTCGTACCCTCACCATGAGGTCCATGTGTCCTTTTCAGAGAGTCAGATTTCCACATGACAGGGTGGAACTTCGATTTTTTTTTTTTTTTTCCTCTCCCTGAAAAATTGGAGAATTGCTTAAATGGGGCCGACGTTGTAAAATATAGAAGAGATTCTTGAATTTCACATTCTTTGGCCTTTTCGTATCTCTAAAGAATGAAGATACCAATCAAAAGTGCTGAATAAATCCTTTTTATCTGCACAAGCTAACTCTTTTCATTTAGAATGCTAAAGAGGCCCCCACAACCAGCACAGCCTCAAGTTGTATTTATCCCCCCAGATCCTCTCTGTCCATTCTGCCAACACTATTTCTATGTCTTTAAGATTCCCACGGACATTTTTTTTTTTTTCACCCCAGTCCAAGCCTTTAATAGTGGTTGCTTAGTGGTTAACCCAAAAAACCCACTGCCATCGCTTAGTGGTTAAATTGCTGTGTGGCCTTGGGCTAGTGATATGCCCTCTCTGAGCCTTTGGATTTATCTGCTAACAGTTTGTACCTCACAGGATTGTCCTAGGGATTAAATGAGATGGTCCTTGAAGTGCTAAACCACATAACTTAGCACACAGTAAGTACTTGGCAGAGATTGATTGCTGTTAGTGGGTGTGTTGGTATGTAATTTTCCCTGTTTCTGGGTCCTGCCAGCTCTGCCAAGGGTCCCTGCCACAAGCCAGGGTCTAAATAGCAGAAACTCAATCTTTGTCTTGTCTGACTCACTTTATCCAGATTCACAGCTGACTGTTCAATACAAATGCTAATTTATTAATTTGCAGTGGGAAATCTTACGTATTGGTGACTGAAATATTAACATGGGCAGGCAGAATTATCACCAGAAGGTCACAGGGTTGGGAGAGGAGGAATAAGAGAAGGGTGAGCCTTTAAATAGGTCCCTAGGTGGCCCAAACAGTTTGTACTTGACCAAAGGTTGGCAGTTTGAACCCACCGAGCCATGCTAGGGAAGAAAGGCCTGGCAATCTACTGTAAAGATTACAGCCAAGAAAATCTCATGGAGCAGTTCTACTCTGTAACACATGGGATTGCCATGAGTCAGAATCAACCGGCAAGAAGTTAGGTTTTTTTTGGGGGGGGGGGCTTCCTTTAAGTGCATGTAAGGCCTCCCCCACAACCACATATAGCATAAAGTAAGCTTTGTCTATAAAATGTTTGAAAAGCAAACAAAAATATCAAAATCTGAAGCACCTCGAGGCAGCTACTCAGCATTTTGATGGATTTCACTCTAGCCTTTTTGCCTCAGTGTACGTAAATTTTTTCTGTCTTTTAAAGTAGTTAAATCATTTCCTGCATAGTCACTTTTTTTATCCTACCATTTCTTTCATTGTATTTTCCACGTTACTCCATTATGTCTGCTGCACCCTGTTTTCCACAGTCCAGTGTTTCTCAGAGGCTAACAGAATTCTTTGGAAAGGTGTAAAAAAGCTTGTGAAAAGTCTTGGGTTCCATGTAGAGTTATTGAAACAGTTTCTGGAAGGTGAGCCTCCTGGGGGTGACTGTTTTGTACACTAGAGCTGAGAACAAGAAGAGTGTTCACACCTAATCAACCAGGGTCAGTTAAGAATGCTTTTGGCTGCAAGTAACAGACTGACTATATTGCCTAAACAATAAAAACATTTCCATTTGTCATGTATCAAAAAAATGGAGATGAGCAGATCACAGTTGGTGCAGCAGACCAGTGACATCAGTGGAGACATGATTACCCATCTGCCTGCTATGGGGTTTATGATTAACTTTAGGCAACAAATTTGGTCTTTGCCCTTAGTTCCTGAGCAGTAACCTCTAAAACCTTGCAATTTCCCCAGTGATTGAAGTCTTTGATGAGGCCTCCAGACCACACCTTAGGGTTTATGCTAATGAGGTTCCTTTTCCCGTGGGAGCTGGTCAGGCTAAAAAGACTCACCACATATCAGCTGACCTCAGGGAGGAAGGGGACTGATGCCCAAGTAAAGGCCCTTGGCACAGAAGCTCCGTGGGCTTCCTGGTTGATGAAAGACATCAATGCACTTGGAAGGGTAGAACATCCCTTTCTGGGAAATGGGAACTCCATGTTAGAACCTTTCTAGACCACCTCCTATGACATCATTCTTTCCTGAGTCCTGTGAGTCATTCAAGCAGAACAGAATTGAGGGGTTGCTGGAGTATCCTGAAGTGATAGAGGGGATCCCTAAATTTGTAGCCAGTAGGTCAGAAGTAAGGGGGAACCCCAAGCTTGTAGTTGGCATCTGAGGTCTTGGGCAGACTTGCCATTCTGGAGGATATGCCCTTTTAATCTGTGACATCTGAACTAGCTTCAGGTGGTTAGAGTCAGAGGATTTGGAATTGAATTCCTTCAATTTAGTTAGTGTCAGAAAAGTGGAATAGATTGTATTGATTCTCACATTTGGTGTCAGAGAAGTGGGATTTGATGTCCAAGCATTGCGCAGCCCTCTTCAGTCCGTTGCCTTAGAATCTTCCCATGGTTCTTGGATACAAGAAGACCAGAGGAGCTCCAGGCATCATGTGGACCTTTAAAGAAGGAGAAGAGGGAAGAGGCAGTACCAGTCAGCTCTCTTCTGGTGCTGGTGGTTTTTATTAATTTAAGACAAAATCTTTCTCAAAACCCTTAGCAGACTTCCCCACTTATCTCAAGGGTGCAAATTCATCACCTGGCCTCCTTTGGCTGCAAGGGAGGCTGGAAAACTGAGTATCTGAAAAAGGATAATGAGAGTTGTCCTTGGCTGTCTTACACCAACCCTGATTGGTCGGGGCATATTGCTGCCCCTTATAATGCTGGGGTTCTTTTAGCCAAGAAGAAGCAGGATGGGAATGGCTACTGAGAAGGCCACTGACAGTCACCACAGTTCACAATATTGAAATCCCATTCCAGCTCTGCCTCAGACTGCACTCTTGGCATCTTTGGAATTTGGGATGCTTATAAGTTCAATCACATTTGTACAGGTAGTTTCCTGGGTTATCATAATGTATTAGTTTCCTAGAGAGGCCATAATAAAGTACCACAAAGTTGGTGGCTTTAAATAACAGAAAGGTATTATCTCACAGTTCTGGAGACTAGAAGTTGAAATTCAGGGTGGCAGCAAAGCCGTGCTCTCTGAAGGCTCTGGAGAAAGAGTCTCCCTTGCCTTTCTCAGCTTCTGGTAGCGCCAGGCATTCCTTGGCTTACAACTGCGGTGTAACTCCACCTTCTCTTGGTTGTTTTCCTTGTCTTTCTCTCTGTATTTCTTCTCCTCTTTTATAAGGACACCAGTCATACAGGATTATGACCCACCCTACTTCAGTATGACCTCATGTTAACTGATAAAATCTTCAGAGAACCTATTTCTAAACAAGGTCATGTTCACAGATATCAGGGTTGGGACTTCAACAAGCCTTTTTGGGGGACACAATTCAATCCATAACATATATCAAAAGCTTATTATCTTTATTATGCCTGAAGTAATACTTTAATTCCAAGATGGAAGCCTTCTTCATCCTATTTATATGTCTTTCAGGGTTGAAGAAAGGAACCCATGTATTGCCAAATTGAAACTTCAAGTAGAGGAGTGAGGTCCTGGGACTGATCCTCAGGCCTGATGGCTCTGTGACTCTGCCTAGATCTCAGGCAAATTACTCATCTTCAGAGCAGGTTCCCTCCTCTGCTGTAGTCAGAAGACTCCCCTTCCTCCACTGCTTCTGGCAAATGTCCTGGATATGCTCACGTAGCACTCCCCAACAGCCTGTCTTCTAATGGGTGCCCCACCATGTGATTTATCTTGGACTGCGCCAGGAGTAATGTCTATGGGATGCAGCGATATTGCTGTTTTCATAATTAGAATCTTTCAACAGATGGTGACTAGAGTTCCAGGAGCTGAGAGTTTTGGATTTCTAACAAAAGACAGAGTTAATCTGCAACTCCAACTATAGGGTCACTATGAATTGAAATTGACTTGATGGCACACAGAAAGAACCCAAACCAAAAACCAAACCCATTGCCACATAGCGACCCTATAGGACAGAGTAGAACCACCCCATAGGGTTTCCAAGGAGTGGCTGATGGATTCAAACTGCCGACCTTTTGGTTAGCAGCCTGAGTTCTTGACAACTTTGCCACCAGGGCTCCACATAGAACAACAAGCTGCAATGCTTTCTAGCACCCCTCCCTCAATAAAGATCTGTCACCAAGTCCCGTATGTTGAAATACCCCCCTTCCAAAACACACACACACACACACACACACACACACACACGTGTCCCTGGTTTGTCACATGATCACTGCCTTGTGTACGGCACGGCCTCTATCACTCTCATTGCTGCTGCCCTTAGATTGTGATGATGTCAACATTCTTTACTGAGGGCCAATACTATCTACCACCACCCCCATGCTGCCACTTTATTTATTGTTGCATTTAGTACAGTATATTGTAATCACTTACGTGTCTAAAGGTAAGACTACTGGACTATTTGTGGGCTGGCTGAAAGTTTTATGCTATTTTTTTGCAATTTTTTTAATTTTTTATTTTTATTGTACTTTAGGTGAAGGTTTACAGAACGAACTAGTTTCTCATTAAACAATTAGTACACATATTGTTTTATGACATTAGCTAACAACCTCACAACATATAACACTCTCCCTTCTCAACCTTAGGTTCCCTATTACCAGCTTTTCTGTCCCCTCCTGCCTTCTAGTCCTTGACCCTGGGCTGTTGTGCCTCTTTAGTCACATGAATGTTTTATGCTATTTGGACATGAGAATAGACAGATCAGTGTAACTAAATATGTGACCCATAACAGATCCTTTTCTGTATAATTAATATGATGAAATACCATATTTTAAATCAATGAGGAAGTTGAAAAATGAGTAAGTGATAATGGAGCAATCAGTTCTCTGGAGGGGAGAGAAATACGTATTCTAAAATAAATCTTAGGAAGATCGTGGTCCACAAATTCTCTTATAATCATCCCTTCAGGAAATGGTATTTAGTTCCCCTCTCCTTGAGTGTGGGCTAGAGTTAGTGATTCACTTCTAATGAAAAGCATATGGCAAAAGTGATGGTGTATAACTTCAGAGACTAGGGCGTAAAAAGCACTGTGACTCCTACAATGACCTGTCTCTTGGATCACTTGCTGCCATGCCATCAGGACCCTCAGAAAGCCCTGTTGAGAGGCCCACGTGGCAAGGAATTGAGTCCTCTTGCCAATAGCTGTGAGAGTGAGTCATTTTGGAAGTGAATCCTCCAACTTCAGGCAAGCCTTCAAATGACTGCAGCCCTGGTCGACATCTTGATCCCAGTTTCATGAAAGATCTGAGAGGCTGAATGAACAAACGGACAATGGCCAGATCATATATAAAAGTAGAACTCTGACCCACTCTCTGCAGCATCCAACCCAGGAAGTCAAACCACTATCTGCAGTTCCAGGAAGCCAAGAACGGTCCTTGTAACAATGGGCCTAAAATGGCCAGGACTTGATTAATAACTGACAGCTTCCTTAATTTTTATCCAGCTTCCAATTTAGGACTAACCGGAGGAAGCCAAATATGCTCCCCCCACCAATCACGTAGGATGCCCTGCTTCTAGTTAGCCCACTTCCAGCTTCCCCCTGCTGGAAGCCTCCAGTAAGGGCACACCTAACACCTTCACTTTTTTTTTACTATAAAGCTTTCCCACTTCCCTGCCTGCACTTGAGTCTCTGCCAAATGCAAGTGAAGGTGGCCGACTGTCTTGCTAAAGCAAGCTGTGAATAAATAGTCTTCAGATGCTTAAGATGCTTTTGAATTCCTGACCTGAAGAGATTGTGAAATAAATGTTGTTTTAAGTCACCAAATTTGAGAGGTAATTTGTTATATAGCAATAGATAAATAATACAAAGGTTAAAGGACAAAATATTTTTAAAAAATTAGAAGAAAACAGAAGCAGAACTTAGAAGGGAAAGGACCCTCTAAACTTTGAGGAAAGATTCCTGTGTCACCTGATTATTCTTAGGCTTCCCCAGGCATTGTGAAAAATGAGGCCACATTGATAACATACTTGGATGTTGCCAGCTGTGGCCCCAGAATTGAGAATTAAGGGCCCCTTGTCTCCCTGACTATGGCCAAGACCGTTAGTGTTCACGAAATATCCACATGCTCCTCTATTTTCCAGCCTTCTTTGCGGTTAGACAGGAGTTTGGTTCTGGCCAAAGAGATGTAGGTGTAAGTGACGTCAGGCACTCCCAGGCCTAGCCCTTAAAAATATCCCAGGGAAATGGTACAGCCACCGTGGAAAACAGTTGATGGCCCCTCATAAAGTTGGACATAGAACTACCATATGACCTGGCTAATGACGTGAACAGACACATGCATGCCAATGTTCATTACAACACTATTCACAATAGCCAAAAAGTGGAAACAACCTAAATGCCCATCGACAAATGAATGGATAAACAAAATATGGTAGATACGTACAACACTATATTACTTGGCCATAAAGTTAAATGAAGTCCATATACAAGCCACGTCATGAATGAAACTTGAAAGCATTATGCTGAGTGAAATTAGTTGTAAAAGAACAAATACTATATGATCTCACTTATATGAAATAAGCAAATATATTGAAACAAAAAAATTTTTTAGTGGTTACCAGAGGTGAGAGGTCGCTGGAGTCGGAATTAACTTGACCCCAAGGGTATAGGCATGGAAGGGAGGAGGGAAAAGGGGGTATTTTCTTGGGGGGAAGCGAGTTTACATTGATGGTGTTGGAATAATTTGGAAAGAAATAGAATTGTTGCACAACTTGAAGAGTAGTGTCACTGAATTATACATGTAGAAATTGTTAAATTGGTGTATGTTTTGTTGTGTATATTTTCACCACACACACACACACACACACACACACACATACAATCCCATGGGATCTTCCAGGCTTCTTTTTCCCTGTAGTGGCAACCCTGAAGGACACGTGTTCCAGATGTTACAGCTGCACGATGGAGAAAGGCAGCCTGACCTGAATCAAACTTTATGTGAGAACAAATTATCCTTCTTGTGCTAAGCCACAGGGATGGAGGGTTTATTTTTTACTACAGCCTAGTCTAACCTATCCTGACCAAACCATTGCCACTTCCTGGTTTGGCAAACCATTGCCACTTTCTAGTATCTCCAGGTCTTTGGAGTATTCCGTGTATTCTCTAGGGCCAGTCCAGGTTGTGTGTATGTCTGCCCTTCTGTCCTCCATCTTTGCTAGAGTGCTTTGTATAGATTATTTCCAGAGTTTTAGGGACCATGGTGCCCATCATGCAGGCCTAAATATGGACATAAGTCTCAGACCATTTTAAAGATGTCAAAGATCCCAGTTGCAAAACTACTTAGCAGTATGTACACCAATATTCATTGCAGTACTATTCACAATAGCTACAAAACAACCGAAATGTCCATCAACAGATGAATGGATAAACAAAATGTGGTACATACATGCAATGGAATACCACATAGCCGGAAAGAGAAATGAAGACCCGATACATGTTAGAACATGAATGAACCTTGAAGACATTACGTTAAGTGAAATAAGTCAATCAGAAAAAGACAAATACTGTATGAACTCACTTCTATAAAATGCCAAGAATAAGCAAATATATAGAAACCAAAGCTTATTGGTGGTTATCAGGGGCTGGAGGGAGGGGAACAAGGATAGCCTTTACTTGAGAAGCAATGAGCTTCTGCTTGTGGTGATGGGGAATTTGGCACAGATTATGGGTAAGAGTTGACGACCTACTAATGAAATTGATATCACTAAGCTGTTCATCAGAAAAATATTGAAATGATAAGTATGGTGTAATACATATTAAGAGAGAGAGCAGTCTCTGATGCTGCTCATATACAACCAAACATCTCGTGGAGTTTTTTATTTTTATTTTTTATTTGGAGGTTTAGCTTCATGATCTCATAGGATATCTCAGTCAATTGGTCTAATATTTTTTATCCGTGCTTCTGTTCTACCTCCTAGTTCGTTGCGTAGTGCATGGGGTCTTGAAAGTTTGCAAGTGGCCATTCCAGCTACAATAGGTCTCCATTCACCTGGGGTAGCGGAGGAAGAAGAAGAGGCAGGAAACGAAGGAGGAAGTGCTGCCACCATAAACATCTGCCTTCTGTGCCATGAGACTAGAAGAATTGGATGGCGCCCAGCTACCATAACTGAACGTTTTGATCTGATATTCTGTAGAAGAATTCTGATCAAGGAGGGGAGGGGAATGGAATAGAATTTCAAATTCTCAATGGAATCCACATTTTTTGGAGCCGTTGAGGCTGGATGAACACCCAAAACTATTGCCCTGAGATAACCTTTAAACCTTAAACCTCAAACCAAAACTTTTCCTGAAAGTCTACTTTGAACCAAACAACAGTTTAGCTTAATTAGTAAAGTATGTCTGCCTTGAGCATTTGTGCTCTCTCGAAGATTTATCTATGTGGGATCAAATTGACAATAGAATCTCAAAAGTTTAAATGAGAAAGCTTGGGGAGGGGGCAGTGATTTTCACCATTAATGGTGGTGGAATAATTTGGGGAAGGATAGTGAGAACAGTTACACAAGTTGAAGAATGTAAGCAATGCCACTGAATTATATGTGTAGAATCTGTGGAAATGGTGTATCTTGCACTGTGCATATTTTCACAAAAAAAAAATTTTTTAATTGCTTAGTTTTGTGCTCTTGGGAAATTTGCTTACCCTCTCTGTTTCCCTATCTGTAGAATGGAGATATATATAGTACCATCATCATAGGGTTGTTGAGAGGACTCAGTATATCAATATATGTAAAACACTTAGAGCAGCACCTAGCACAAAATAAACATTATAATAGTACTCTCTACTGTTTATTATCATTTTACATGCTAGTTTCAGCCAGGACTTCTGGAAAAAAGACAAATCTCCTTTTGTGCAGGCCTCAGAAATGAGGATAGTAGAAGGGCTACTTATTCTTTCCAGACCTTTTTTCAGGAACTGTGAGTTCTCCCTTCGAGTCACTGATAATCAAGGTTTCTCCAGGTCCATTAAAGTCTTCCTTCCTTCAACAGGGCCACACACACAGTTGTTACACATCCATTTAAAGCTTCCATGTTTGAAAAGAAATTTTTGATACTAAAGGGCAAACAGTTAAAGAGAATAGTAACATTTATGACAAACTCAGAAAATAAATTTCTTTAATACAAAACATGTTCCTACAATGAACAAAAACTCCACAAAGGGTGTGAAGAAGATACTTGGTCTAGGGACAAGACAAGCAGTCCTTAGAGATCACCAAGTTGGTTAACACATGTGACAGAAGGGTAAGCAAATTGAGCAAACGGATACTATTTTTTGCATGCAAATTTAGGAAGAAAAATATTTCTGTAAAAATCCAATCTTCGGGAGGCAAGGGTGTAAATAAAGGCTTTCATGCAGAGTTGGAGGCATGATACATTCTTTCAATCTTTATTGGGAGTAGTTTGGCAATCTGATTCAATTAAAGTTTTATTATGTTTAAATTTAATTTTTAATAATAAAAAACAATTACAAAGTGGGCAAAAGATCTGAACAGACCTCACCAAAGAAGATATACAGATGACAAACACAAAAATGTTCAGCATCATATGTCATTTTAAAAAACCCATTGCTGTCAAGTTGATCCAACTCATAATGACCCTATAGGACAGAGTAGAACTGCCCCATAGGGTTTCTAGGGAGCAGCTGGTGGATTCGAACTGCTGAGATTTTGGTTAGCAGCCTGAGCTCCTAACCGCTGTGCCACCAGGGCCCCACATGTCATTAGGGAATTAAAATTTAGAACAGTAGTAAGAGACCACTTCACACCTATTGGAACAGCTAAAATCCAAAACAGTGACAATACAAAATGCTAGTGAGGATGTGGAGCAGCAGGAATTCTCACTCATTGCCGGTGGGAATGCAAAATGTACAGCAACTTTGAAAGACAGTGGGAGTTTCTTATAAAGCTAAACTTAGGCTTGCCATATACAGGACAATGGATTTCTGTTTTCATATGTCCTTTCTGGCCATAATCTTGTAACTTCCACAAAATGATTGGGTAGAGCTATGCAAATAAGGTGTAAAACTCTTGCTAGTAATGGCTGGAATATGCAAATAAAGTGCTTGTGGCCCACCAAGGGAATTGGTCAGTTTTGACATCCTGCTAGGCTTAAAAAGAACCAATCCCAGAGGTTGGGGGTAGGTGGGAAAACTCACTAACATCAGGAAGAAGAGCCAGGAGCAGAGCATGCAACTGGACCCAGGATTCCTGAGCATGTAAAATGATAATAAACAGTAGAGAGTACTATTATAATGTTTATTTTGTGCTAGGCGCTGCTCTAAGTGTTTTACATATATTGATATACTGAGTCCTCTCAACAACCCTATGATGATGGTACTATATATATCTCCATTCTACAGATAGGGAAACAGAGAAGCTCCTAGACTTAGACTTAGGAGGCAGAGAGCTGTAACACTGGAGAGCTGTTAACACTGGAGGCAGTAGCTGCAGGAGACCAGCAGAGGGCTGCTCTGGGTTCACCAGCCCATGGAGCAAGAGGGCTAAGTATCTTTGGGCAGGAGGCTTTCTGGGGTACCTCTGGGCACTTATCACTAGAGCTAAAGAGTTGTAACGCTTTCTGAAGCAGAGCAGTGGCCAGGCTCAAGCAGGGCCCAGCAGCAGAGGTCCGTTGGCAGGCAAGTCCATAAAGAATCTGTCCTGATCAAAGAACTATATCCTGAGTTGCTCCTGTTACTTCCAAGTTGATCCTGATCCTGAATTGTAACCTGTTACTTCCCTAATAAACCCCAAAATTGTAGTATAGCCTGTGAGTTCTGTGTAGCCATTGCATGGAGTTATCGAACCTAGCAGAAAAGTAGAGAGGAGAGTGCCATAGGAGGGATAGCTGGTGTTAGAATTGGTAAAAAAAGGTTGGGGAGTGGAGGTACCTCTGACCTTCACTTCATAGGAATCCGCTTTGGGCTGATGTTGTTGGTGATTCTTGTCTCTGTCCCTTGAAGCTAGACAAAGCTTCCGACTCTGGCATTTTACACCCTTATGATCCAGCAATCATGCTCCTAGGTGTTTACCCAGATTAATTTAAAACATATGTTCCCATAAAAACCTGCACATGAATGTTTATAGCAGCATTATTCATAATTATTAAAATTGGAAGGAACTAAGATGTCCTTCAGTAGGTGAATAAACATCCTGGTAAATCCACACAATGGATGCTGGGTGCACACGTGTGCTGCAGTATAATCACTTCCACCATCTCCACAGTCATTAATGGACAAAAAAAAAAAAACCAAACCCATTGCCAACGAGTTGATTCCAACTCATAGCGACCCTACAGGAGAGAATAGAACTGCCCCATAGGGTTTCCAAGGAGCGGCTCATGAATTTGAATTGCCCACCTTTTGGTTAGCAGCCCATACCTTAACCACTGCGCCACCAGCATTTCCTTAATGGACATAGTAAACCAAAACAAACAAACAAACAAACCCACTGCTATCAAGTCGATTCCAACTCATAGCGACCCTATAGAACAGAGTAGACTGCCCTATAGAGTTTTCAAGGAGCGCCTGGTGGATTCTAACTGCTGACCTCCTGGCTAGCAGCCGTAGCACTTTACTACACCACCAGGGTTTCCAGTGGACATGGTAGCTGCTAATAAACACCGAGTATGTTGGTGAGGTGGTTGCCCTCTTGAGAGACTGGAGGCACTTATCGCCATTCTGTCTTAGTGGGGTAAAGAATTCACCCACCCTGAACAGATGACAATAAGTAATGGCCATTGCCCACAAGGGGGCTTTCCCGTTTATTACCCCTTACCCCTACTCTCTGTACATGCTGTTTGTCACATGATCATTGTGGCTTGCTAGAATATTAACCCCGGGAGAGAAGGGCTTCTGGGTTCCTCAGCCATGGTGTGAAGCGAGGCATTTGTGGATGTGATCATAACATTCCAACCTGGGACAGGAGCCTAACTTTGGCGAACCTTGGCTAATGATGATGTTTGCTGTTCTACTTATCCCTGTCCTGTTTATTCTGTGGGTAATGGATGCCTGCTGATCACGTCATTAGTGTAGTGTCTGCTCTGTGCTCCACTCCAAACGGTCCTTCAACTTAAGAACTTGTAAACTCAGTACATGGTAATGAAGTATTATTCAGCTGTAAAAAGAAATGACCTATTAAACTACAGAAAGACATAAACCACAAAAAAAAAAAATTGCCGTTGATTCCAACTCGTAGTGACCCTATAGAACAGATTAGAAATGCCCCATATGGTTTCCAAGAAGCCGCTTGTGAATTTGAGCTGCCAACTTTTGGTTAGCCGCAGAGCTCTTAACCACTACACCACCAGGGCTCTACAAAAAGACATGGAGGACCCTTAAATGCATATGCTGAGGGAGAAATCAGTCTGAAAAAGCTACATACTGTACAATTCCAACTATACCACTCTGAAAAGGCAAAACTATAGAGACAATAAAAAGATCAGTGTTTGCCAGGGATTCAGGGGGCAGGGCGAGAGATGAATAGGTAGAGTACAGGGCATTTTTGAGGGCGGTGAAACTATTCTGCATGATACTGTAATGGTGCAGACATGACATTACGCATTTGCCAAAAACCATAGAACTGCATAACACAAAAGTGAACCCTAATGTAAACTATGGACTTTAGTTAAGAATAATTTATCAATACTGGTTTAACAGCTGTAACAAATACACCACAGGAATGTTGTTGTTGTGTGCCCTGGAGTCAAGTCTGACTCATAGTGACCCTATAGGACAGAGTAGAACTGCCCTATAGAGTTTCTAAGGCTGTAATCTTTAGGGAAGCGGATTGCCACATCTTTCTCCCTCGGAGTGACTGGTGGGTTCGAACTACCCACCTTTCAGTTAGCAGCCAAGCGCCCAACCACTCTGCCAAGATGTTAATAATAGGAAAAACAGTGTGCAGGGGGCAAGAGATACACGGGAATTCTCTGTACTTTCCACACAATTTTTTTTGAAACCTAAAACTTCTCTAAAAAATGTTAAAAAAAAAAAAAAGGATATGCACTAAAAACTCTCCTTCCACCTCTGTCCTCCAACAATTCAGGCACCTCCCTACAGGCAGCAAACGCTAATGGTTCCTGGTGCTAACTTTCAGGGACATTTTCATGCCCATACACAAATATATGGGACACAAATATATACGTGTTCTTTTTAACCCTTTCTTGCACAAATTACTACATATTATTACTACTGCTTGGTACCTTGATTTCTTTACTTAGTGTGTATCCTAGAGATTTTCCCATACTGATTTATAAAGAGCTCCCCTTTTTTTATGTCTACATAGCATTCCATGGCATGGATGTACAGTAATTTATTTAACCACTTCCCTCCTTTGGACTTTTTGGGTTTTCTCCAATCTTTCACTTTTTAAAAAAAGTGCTTCAGTGAATAATCTTTTCATATGCCATTTCACGAGTGTGTGCCTACACCAGCACGGTGAATTTCTGGAGCGGAATTACTGTTTCAAACGGTATATTGCCAAGTGCCCTTCCCTAGAGGTTGTACCAGTCTATAGCCTCACCAGCTAAGGCAGGAGAATGCTTTCCTCCCAAGTCTCCCCCACCACCGTTGTGTTATCAGACTTTTGGACTTTTGCCAATCTGGTATCAGGGAGAAAAACGCTGTGTAGTTTGGATTTGCATTTTTATTGAGTCATCTGTATGTACTTTCCTGTGAACCCATTATTCTATTGGGTTATTGGTCTTATATCACAGGATCTCTGTGTATCAGGAAAATCTGCCTTTTGTGATGTAAGATACAAATCCTTCTCCTCTGTTATGGTTTTTTTTTTTTTTTACGGTGGTTTTGTCACACAGAAATATTCCTGTGGATTTGAATTTTTTACTCTTTTATGATTTTTGGATTTTGTATTACAGCTAAAAAAAAGCAACAACAAACCTCCCCATTTCAATATGATGAAAAAAAATTTTTTTTTTCCAAAAGTTTTGTGGAGATAGTAGCAGCCACAGTGATGGTGGTGGGGTGTCTTTGTTACATCCTGGTATAAGGCCTGAGATTTGAATCCAACTTCTATTTTTCCCTAATGCCTCCCAGCTGTCCCTACACTGTATTTTTCCCCAGATTTTAAGTGCTACCTTTATCTGATACTAAATATCCATGACTATTTAGGTTTCTTTTTAAATTTTTGTTTATGTCCTAGGATTACACTGGCTTAACTATTAACATGCTTTAATAGTGCTCCCCATCACTCATACATATATTTTTTCAGGCATTTCCTGGCTAGAAACAAACTAGCAAGAGCCTGCTCATTTTTTCTTTTGCATTTTAGAATCAATTGTATGTTTTAGAAGACGATTCTGTTGCTGTTTTTACTGGCATCACTGCAGTTATAAATTTAGGGAGAAATGACATTGTTTTGATGCTAGTCTTTCCATCGTGGGAATGGTGTATCCAAGAACCTTTACATTAAGTTTAGGTTGTCTTTTGTATCATCAGTAGCGTTGTAAATTCTGTGTTTTGTCTTTTGTTTCTACTGTAAATGTGGTCCTTCCTTCCATTATTCTAATTATTTGTCATTTGTATAAAGGAAACTATTGGTTTCTATATGTTAATACCGAGTCCACACGCCTTACTGAGTTCTCTTATTGTTTATTCTCGTTCCCCCCTCCCCCCCCACCCCAGTTTCTGGGCTTTCTAGGAATAAAATCCTATTATCTGCAAATAGGATAATTATGTCTTCTGCTTTCCAATGTTTATGTTCCAATTTTTTTTTTTTTCTCTTATCCAGCTGCAATGGTAAATAATGGCAGCGCTGGGTAACATGTTTGTCTGGTTCTTTACTCTGTTGGCTTCCAATGTTTCCCATTAAGCTTGTCAGCACTTTTAATTCCACATTGTTCTTATTTTAAGAATCCTAAAAGTGTTTTGTCTGTTGATTCACTAATTCCTCTTCTTGTAAACTGTTCCAAGGAAATAATCTTAAATACAGAAAAAGCTTTGTGTACACTACAATTTATTACAGCACTGATTTATAAAAAAGACTTAATTGGAAAGACCCTCAATGATTAACAAAAGACTACTTAAGGAGATTAGGGTTCATTGGAATATAACAGAGTAACAACATGGAAATGCTAATGTATAAAAAAAAAATTAATGTATATTATTTGCAAAAAAAAGCTATATAAAAATTGCAGATAGAGTGTGACTATAATCACCTGAAAACATTCACAAGTTGATGAATAGAAAAGGAAGAAAGTTTACTAGGATGTTAACGGTGGTTATCACTAGAAAACAGGATTTCACGTGAGGACTTGTTTCTAATTTTCTTCCAAATTTTACAAAATGACCTGAGGTCAAAAATAAAAAACTCAGAACACCATTAACAGATTGCTACGCAGGTGTAATAAGACAATTTGCAATAGGGCAACACATCACTTACCTGATTTGGCAGGCAATTATTGCTGAGTAAATGAGTGCTGTGGTTAATTAGGATGTTCAAAACGCATATATACAATTTTATCAGGAACTTCGAACAGAATGTCTGACTGGTTAACATTTATGTTAAAAGCTGTATATGTTTAAATATTATTAAAGTTTAAATAAAAGCTTTGCTAAGCAATTACAAGATAATCACAAGATCAGTACGTCATGGTTACAAGAACCCTCACTTTTGAAAACAATATATTCATTAGTTTTGAAAACAAGATGTGTTTATTAATTTTGATTGTTTTCTGAAGGAATTAGTTTCAAATGAAAGTTAATGAATAATGATACTGGCCTTTCTGGTTTTAGTGAACCTGGTCACCTAGAAACAATCATGTGAAACAAAACAAACTACTTCTAAAGGTTATAGTTTAAAACACAGCTAAAAGGTTATTCATTCATTACAGCGCATAGATTTCTACCAACACGTAAGGAGTGACCTTTAGCGCTGTGGGTAAGAGAACTCTCCTGATAATGAAAACTTCTAATTTTTTACACTGATATTATGCCATAATGTGAGGGGACTTTTATTGTAAAACGAATGTGTGGCCAAATTCAACAGCTAAAAGTGGAGTTGGAATTAAGCCACTTGGGACATGGCTCAACATCATTTTACGCCTGAACTACTTCACAACATCATTTTATGCCTGAACTACTTCAAGGAGAATCAGATAAGCCCAGAAGCAAGAACAAACTCTTGACAATACCATCACTGCACATATTGGTATTCTAAAGCGGAGTTGCCCAGCAGAAAAGTAATGCAAGTCAGGCGCGTGATTTTTAATTTTCTAACAGCCCCATTAAAATTAAAAAGAAACAAGTTTAATGATATAGTTTATTTAAATCAATATAGCCAAAATATTATCAATTCAGCATATAATCAACATAAAACATTAATAAGATAGTTTGTATCACTTTTTTCCTCCACTAAATCTTAGAAATCCAGTGCGCATTTTACAGTTACAATTCATCTAGCCGTATTTCCTGTGCTTAATAAAAACAAAAACCAAACCCATTGCCATCGAGTCGATTCCAACTCATAGCGACACTATATGTGAACAGAAAAAAACGTGAACTTCTAATTTTGTTACATAGAAGTATGCTAGAGTGGGCTATGAGTCGGAATCGACTCGACGGCACTGGGTTAGAGCGAACAATAAAACCTAAAAGCAAAGAAAATATTTTATATCAGAATAAAATTCAGTGAGAGACGTAAAATGAAGTATTTTAGATAGCACAAAAATCCTGTGAAGGAGATAAAATTAAAAACGTAAGTTCAAGGGGAAAACTAAAAAAAAAAAAAAAAAAACCTTAAAAAATTTCGAACTCTTAAAAGTGGATAACCAAAAAAAAAACAAACCCGTTGCCCTGAAGTCAATTCCGACTCATAGGTACTCTACAGGACAGAGTATAACTGCCCCCATAGGGTTTCCAAGGAGCGGCTGGTGGATTCGAACTGCCCACCTTTTGGTTGGCAGCCGAACGCTTAACCACGTTGTGGATTCAGATTCCATTGGATATACTTGAAATAATGGTGGAAAATTTTGTTTTTACATGTCAATATTAACGATATGCCAAAAATTACCTTCTTTACAATTATTTAAACTTAAGATGAATAATATTTAGGTGTTAATGTAAACAGTGCAAGAGTAGCTTTGCAAAGTTATTTTAAACCTGGGGTTAGAGAGTCAAAATCGCAGACGGGAGGCTGGAACGGGGCCGGGGGATACTGTCAAGCTGGTCTTCACTCTGACCTCGCCGTGAGCGGGCTCAGCCTAGAGGCTAGGGGCCGCTCCCGACTAAGTGCTCCGTTAACCCTCTGGGTCCCGCGTTCTTCCTTTACCCCGACCGGGTCTGAGGTTCCCCGCACGATCGCGAAGGAGCTGAAACTCTACCCCCACCCAGCTGCCGCGCCGGCTACCAACAGGGACTCCCTCGAGAAAGTGGATAGGGGTCCTCCAGACACTGCGCTTTCTTTCGCTTCCCCTCAGATCCTCCCGGCACATAGGTCTGTCGTTAGGTATTTATGTATTCTACCGATCCATTTATTTACCTTATTGTCTGTCCCCCCTGCACCCCTCCCCGAAATGCAGCGTCCCCAAACAGGAAGCTTCGTATGTAATTCTTATGCTGCCTCCCGAAAGCGCGCACGAATCGAACACTGAATAAGTAGTAGTTGAAGTAAAGACCAGCCCTCCCTGTTGGCGTCATCGGAGCGCGCCACAGCTCACGTGCCTGAACGAGTTGGACGCCTGGGAATACAGTAGAGTCAGACCTCCAAAGTCCCAGAGAAGACTCGGAAGTGGACCGGAGCCGAGGCGGGTTCTTCCGGCCGGGCCGTCAGTGCTTTTGTCCCGCCGGCGGCCGGGCACCCGCGGCGCCGCCACAACCAGTACGTGAGTCCGCGGACGCCCGCGCTGCCGTTCCGGTCCCTTGCGTGCCACGCCTTTCCCCTCTTGGCCAAGTCCAGACTGTCCCTTTGACCTCGGGCGGGATCTGGGAGGGGGCGCGCCCCCTCCACAGATATCTCAGGAGGTGCGTTCAGGGGGAGGAGAGGGAAGGGAAGACCTCGAGCTGGCCGAGGTGTGTAGGATGCACTCCTGTAGCCTACTGGGCTCTCTGTGGCCACCAACTCCGGCCGGCCGAGCGGACTAGGGTCGGGTTGGGACTGCCCGATGTCCGGAGAAGGATTGGGGCTCTGCTCCCGTGTTCCTCAGCTGTTCTCAGCTCTCTGGGGCCTGAGGGAAACCCTGAAAACTAGCGCTTTAAAATAATCCCCTTTTCACGCCCCCGCCGCAGTTGAGTTTGGCCCTGGGTTTTGAGAATGAATACGAGCGCCAGAGGGACCTCTCCATCACACCTTTAGGGGTGTAAGGGTGATCCGATTCGCTCCCCTCCCCCCCCCTTTTTTTTGTTTTTGGATGGGGAGTGTTGAGCGATTCCTGCTGCAAGTATTGATCGAGCCCTCGGGAGACATTTCCCGGAGGTCGCCTGTGTATGGTCAAGGGTGCATCCAGAGGAGGCAGCCTGCTGTGAGCCCTGCAGGGTGAGAAGGTAGGGAGAGGAAGTCTAGGAGACTCCAGGACCCAGGGCAGCCTTCGGGAACTGGGAGTGCCAGAGCTGTGTGTGCTGCTCCGAGACGTTTGGACTTGGTGACCACCAATAGTGTTTTCTTTTTGAAACGATGAGGCTTTTTGTTTGTTTAATGCATTTTTTAAAATATGCAATACATTCTTATAGTTTCGGTATTAAAAACATAAACGATATCAGTGAAAAAGCTCCTTTCCGTTTCGATTATCCATCTTCCTAGGGCCTGCCCCTTGTAACCACTTTTGTTTGTTTTAGTCATTGTATCCTTCTATGGTTTCTGTATGCAAATACTAGTAAATAGGAACGTAGTTAATTTCCTTTCTGTCTCTTGTTTCTTTAACTTAATATACTCTTGAGATCTTTACGTATAAGAACACAGAAAGCTTCTTTTTATTATTATTTTTAATACACTGTGGTATTGGATTGGCCTTGTTTGGATGTTTTGGAAGTTCTGCATATGCCATAGTTTGTTTGATGTATTTGGGGACATTTGGGTTTTTTCCAGTTTTTTGTAACTTCAAACAGTTAGGTACTCAGTGACATTTTACAAGGTTGTAGCTGGGCAAGTCCTAAAGAAAGGACTCAATCATAAAATAATTTTTGTTTTACATTAACTCAGTCAGTTATTGGTAGATTGTTAAATATACCAAATCAGTATTACCATAACTCACTGGAGAGTGTTTAAACAAATAAAACTAAGTAGCTTTTCTCTCCTGAGACTTTTGTTTGTAATGGTTAGTCTTACACTAGCCTAATAGACTAATTTTATCAATGACTCTTCAAACCAGTTCCCCCCACTCCCTTTTAGCTTCAGAAAATTTCTCAGCTGCTTTTTGGGAAACTCTTCTTTGCTTACCTTGTGTCACAGGGTAACTAGAAATCTCTTCTCTGCTACCAAACCAAAACCGTTGCCTTCGAGTTGATTCTGACTCATAGCGACCCTATGAGACAGTGTAGAACTGCTCCACGGAGTTTCCAAGGATCGGCTGGTAGATTTGGCCTGTGGACCTTTTGGTTAGCGGATGAGCTCTTAATCGCTGAGCCACAAAGCTCCCCCCCCACCTCTAGAACTTAATGCTGCCCCCCATCCATTCTCCCACTGCAACCAGTATGAGTGTTTTTTTTTTTTTAATTATGAAAATTTTAAATACACAGGGAAGGATACTAGTACAATTATTTGCCATATACCCATCACCCAGATAGAACAATTATCAGTATTCTGCTACATCAGCTTCACGTTTGTGACATAGCCACAATACCATTAACACACCATCCTCAATTAACTCTTATTCCTTGGTATTCTAACACAAGTTGACAAACTGCTTGGTCTAAGGTCTGTTTTTGTAGGGCCTGCAAGCTAAGAATGGTTTTTACATTTTTAAAGGAATATTAAGTCTCCACTCCCACCCACCCCCACAGCCCAGAAAAAGAAAAATAAGCAGCAGAGTCTTATGTGGCCCACAAAGCCTGAAATATTTGCTATCTGACCTTTTACAGAAAAAGTTTGCTAATCCTTGGCATACAGATGAAGTTAAAGAAAAAATTCAAGATGAAACCAGAGGGCCAGGAACATCCAAGGGGCTGCTGGCTGGGGAGTAAGCATCTGGCCTTGAAGAAGCTAGCGCTAAGCACCTAATGCAGCGTGGCCTGAGTGGAAGAAATCTGTTTCAGTAGATGAGGTGCGAGGGAGATGAGATTGAAGACCACTGTTTGAATACACAACTGTGAAGGGGAGGTAGGATGGTGAAAGCAGTACCTGGAGGTGTAGTTGAGGGAATTTTAAATTTACCTTTTGATATTTTGGAAGCTTTTTATTTAGAAATAATTTCAAATATAAAGAAAATTTCAAGAATAGAAAGAAAAGAAACTACTCAGATTCACCTATAAACCAAAAAAAAAAAAAAAAGCTATTGCTATCAAGTCAAGTCCAAGTCATAGTGACCCTATGGGACACAGTAGAAATGCCCCTTAGGGTTTCCAAGGCTGTGATCTTTATGGAAGCAGACTACCACATCTTTTTCCTGTGGAGTGACTGGTATGTTTGAACCACAAACCTTTTGGTCAGCAACCGAGGACCTTAACTACGTCACCAGGGCTCCATAGATTCACCTATAGCTAACATTTTACTTCGTCTGTGCTCTCTTTGGAAACCCTGGTGGTGTAGTGGCTCAGTGCTACGACTGCTAACCAAAGGGTCTGCAGTTCAAATCCACCAGGTGCTCCTTGAAAACTCTATGGGGTAGTCCTACTCTGGCCTATAGGACTGCTATGAATCGGAATCGACTCGATGGCACTGGGTTTCGTTTGGTTTGGTGCTCTCTTTTATTCATTTTCCTCTAAACCACTTGAGGGTAGCTTACATACATAATGTCTTTTTACCCCTAAATACTTCAGGGAGAATTTCCTAAGTATATCAGTATTCTCTTACATAAGTACAGTAGAGTTGTCGACTTTAGTAAATTTAAGGTTGATAATACTTTTGTCTCATTTACCATCCATATTCCAATTTTGTCGTTTGACAGGTGGCCAGTTTTCTCTCTAGGACAGATCCTGTGGAGATTAGATACTGAATTTAGTGGTCAAGTCTCCTTAATCTTTAATCTGGAACATTTCCACAGCCTTTCCTTGTCTTTTATGAGAATAATACTTTCGAAGAATACAGTTCATCTTCTACCACCACCACCCCTTTTTAGTAGAATGTTCTTCATTTTGGATTTACTCGTGTTTCCTGTGATTCAGTTCAGGTTATGCATTCTCATAGATGATACGTGTTCCTCAGATGTCACTTCTGGAAGCACATGACGACCATCTGCCCACATTGGTGATGTTAATTTAGAACACCTGAAATATTAGAACATGGTCTAATTTCTTCACTGTGTTTACTTTTTTTTCCCCTTGTGACTATTAAGCATTTGATAGAAGAACATTTTAAGTCTTTATCAAAATTTCTCCCTAGATTTAGAATCTATTGTTGATTCTTCCCTATCTAGTCTTTACTCTGATAGCTAAAAATGCCTATTTTCCACCTCTACCAGTCCCTCTACCTTTATCAGCTGTAAGCTGCTGTAAGCGAGAGGTCTCCTTTTTTCCCCTGTTTGTTTAGTGTTCACAGGGACTCATGGAATCTTATTTTTTGAATGGTTTATAATTCATAACTTTAATTATCATGGTGCCTAAATCAGGGATTCAGGCTGGCTTTTGTGTTCTTGGGACATGCTTCTTTCTTTTTTTTTTTTTTGAGCATCTCCTTACTTGCTAACATAAGATATCCCAGCTCATTTTGTATATACCCTGCCCCAACCCTGGAATAAGCCATTTCTCTGGTTCCTTTTAGCAGGATATGGTAAATGGTAGTATAGCCAGACCAAGAACAGGATGCTTGATGTGCTTATTAACAGAGCTAGGAAATACGTGCATGTAAATTTGTACACATATAAACCAAAACCCAAACCTATTGCTCTGAATCGATTCTGACTCATAGCGACCCTCTTGAACAGAGTAGAACTGCTCCATGGAGTTTCCAAGGCTATAATCTTTATGGATGCAGACTGCCACATCTTTCTCCCGTGGAGCAGCTGGTGGGTTTTAACTGCCGACCTTTTGGTCAGTGACCAAGCACTTAACTGCTGTGCCACCAGGCCTCTTTGTACGCATACATATAAAAATATATATATATACATCCATATACATGTTCACTCGTGCATACACACGTAATACATATTTTAGAAATCATGAGAATACACACCGTTCCTTCCAATTCATATCCACAGAGTTTTTCTTGCTTTCTGTTCCATAATTTCTTTGTCTCTTCCTCCTGGAGAATCCTTGCTCTCAATAGTAGCCCCGTGATACATCTAAAATTACTTAAGAATTCCTTTGTCCATACCACTACAGAAAACAAACCTGCTAAAAAGAGTACAGGATTTGATTGCCATTCTTCCACCCCATCCCACCCCACCCCACCCCACCCCATCCCATCCCATCTACCAGCCTTCCCAAGACTGAGCATGTGTAGTATATAATCAAATACTATGTTCCTAAATTACTTGGATTGTTTCTTTATTCCTCTCCCCCCAAGTGATTATGCTATTGGTGTGAAACAAAAATGGGTTCATTTGTTTCTGTTTGCTTTCTGTTTTTGGTGTTTTGCTCAACCCTTTCCCTGTTTCATTGATTTATTTTTTGAATATGCAGAACATTGTCATGCTTTCATAGTTAAAAACTAAACAAAAAGCTATACTCAAAGTGTCTTCTCCCTTCTGCCTCCCTCCCCACCCCTCGTAGATAGCGAACTTTGCTGTTTTCTGGTTTATCCTTACTGTAAAGAGAAGCAAATGTATGAATGTTTTCTAATTTTTTTTCTTTCATACACAAAGTGTAGTATATGTGCTCTTTTTCAATTTGTTTTTTTAACTTTGCAATATATCCTGGAAATTGCTTCATAACAATTCAGAGATCTTCCTCATTCTTTTTTGGTACTCCATTGTGTATAGGTGCCAATAGTTTATTCGACCAGTCTTACATGCTTGGATGTATAGGTAGCCTTTAAAAGATTTTGAAATTAGAAATAATGCTATAATGAATAACTTTGTACATAATGTACTTTTGTATTGTTGGAAGTGTATCTTCAGTAAAAATTCTTAGAAGTGGGATTTCTGCATACATGGTTTTGTTAGATATTGGCAAATTCCCCTCGATAGGAGTTATACTAATTCACATTCCCAACAATGTATGGGAGTTCCTCTATGTCCACAGCCTCACCAACAGTGTGTTACTTAACTTTTGAATATTTGCCAGTCTGACAGAGGAGAAATGGTATTTTAGTGTAGTTACTAATTTACATTTCTCTTATAAGTGAAATTGAGTATCTTTTCCCGTATTAAAGGATCATTTCAGTATTTCTTTTTATTAATTGTTCATATCTTTTGCTCCTTCTGTTTTTCTTAAGTTTTTCAAAAATATTTGTTATAGATATCCCTTCATATATGGCTTATGTTAAAAATATTTTCTTCCACTTTGTGATTAGGCTCTCAATTTTGCCTGTTGTGTTTTTTGCCATGCAAGTTTCTTTTTATATAGTCAAGTTTATCAATTTTATTGCATCTGTGTCATAGTTAGAAGGCTTTTCCCTATACCTAGGTTATGTAGGCATTCATCCATGTTTTCTTCTGGTCCTTGTATAGCTTCACTTGTTTATATTTAGATCTGTGCTGTATTTGGAGTTTATTCCCTATGTATGGTATAAGGCATGGATGTAATTTGCCTTTTCCCAAATAGCATTATAATTGTTTGAACACTATTAAAAAGACCATCTTTGCTCTAGTAGTTTGAGATGCCATCTTTATCATATACTTGATTTATATATGCAGTTGAGTCTATTTCTGGACTTTCTGGTCTATTCTATAGTCTATCTATTCATACATCAGTACCATGTTATTTTTACTTTTATTGTGCTTCAAGTGAAAGTTTCAAATCAAGTCAGTCTCTCATACAAAAATTTATATACACCTTGCTATATACTCCTGAAACCCTGGTGGCGTAGTGGTTAAGTGCTACGGCTGGTAACCAAGAGGTCAGCAGTTTGAATCTGCCAGGCACTCCTTGGAAACTCTGTGGGGGCAGTTCTTCTCTGTCCTATAGGGTTGCTGTGAGTCGGAATCGACTCGATGGCACTGGGTTTTTTTCTTTTTCTTTTTGGTTTATATACTCCTAGTTGCTCTCCCCCTAATGAGACAGCACACTCCTTCTCTCCTCTCTCTGTTTTCGTGTCCATTCAGCCCCCCTCTGCCTTCTCATTTCCCCTCCAGACAGGAGCTGCCCACATAGTCTCATGTGTCCACTTGATCCAAGAAGCTCACTGCTCACCAGCATCATTTTCTATCCTATAGTCCAGTCCAATCCCTGTCTGAAGAGTTGGCTTTGGGAATGGTTCCTGTCTTGGGCTAACAGAAGGTCTGGGGACCATGACCTTCTAGTCTCAGTCAGACCATTAAGTCTGGTCTTTTTATGAGAATTTGAGGTCTGCATCCCACTGCTCTTCTGCTCCATCAGGGATTCTCTGTTGTGTTCCCTGATTGGTTGTAGCTGGGCACCATCTGGTTCTTCTGGTCTCAGGCTGGTGTAGTCCCTGATTAATGTAGCCCTTTTTGTCTGTTGGGCTTATAATTACTTTGTGTCTTTGGTGTTCTCCATTCTCCTTTGCTGCAGGTGGGGTGAGACCAATTGATGCATCTTAGATGGCCGCTTGCTAACATTTAAGACCCCGAACAGCAGTCACCAAAGTGGAATGCAGAATGTTTTCTAGATAGATTTTATTATGCTAATTGACTTAGATGTCATCAGAAACCATGGTCCCCAAACCCTCGTCCCTGCTACTGTGGCCTTTGAAGCATTTGGTTTATTCAGGAAACTTATTTGCTTTTAGTTTGGTCCAGTTGTAGCACCACGTTATTTTAATTGCAGGGGCTTTGTAGTATACTTTAATATCTGGTATGGCTAGTCTCCCCTCAGAGCTCTCTTTTTTCCCCCTAGCAAGTGTGTGTGTGCGTGTGTGTGTGTATGCACGCACTTGTGTTTTGGAGATTTGGTATTATGACTATAGGAACTCGATCATCTTTCTGTCCTGTGGACTGAGAGCCAGTAGAGGTTGAGGGGCCAAGGCCGAAATGGATGGAACAGGGCCCCCGATGTGGTGTGGGAGCAGGATTCAGAGCACAGATAAAAGGTGTGGTGCTGTTGATGATTTTGGAATTCTACTGCCTACCCAGTAGCCCTCACATTTGAACTGACATGGACTGCCCTGTTCAAAGTAATAATGAAAGGGGGGTAGGTAAACTAGGATGTGCCATGATTCCTTGTTGACCTCTGATGATGCATAATTAATGCATAATTTTGTGATACTCTCAGCCAAACTACCTTTGTTTTAATGTCTGCTGAGTGATGCTTTATTTCATTTTCCTGATGATATCCTGTGTGCCTAGCCTTCTTAGCCGTTTTGTAAATTTTAATTCAGAGTAATCATTTCCATAAGCATAAGTTGGATCGTTGAGTGTGATTCTTTTTATATGTTTACTCAAAAGTGTGTATCTTATTTTTCTTATATTGCCCTTGCTTCTTCCTCACATATCCACATACAGAATTTCTAAGTAGCATTGACAGGATTCCAGATTCCTGACAACAGAATCTGATACCCATTTAGGAGAGGGCGATCCAGATTTTAACTGAGTCTCATCGTAGGTATCTAGTCATCTAAGATTGGGGGATAACTGGCTTGGAACTGTTTCTTTTGTTCTTTCTCTGTTAGTAGATGCTGATGGAGTACCAGGTATGTATAGTGTTCTTTCAAGGTGTGATGTATGAACAGAGAGTCCCTGCCTGGGCCCTAAAATCTGCTTTGTGAAAGACCTTACCTTCCATGACTCCTGTGCTTTATGCCCAGGTTCCAACCTGATCCAATATAATTGTTCTTAACAATTATAATACTATAATGAATACTAAAATAAATAATATTTATATAGTACTATAGTGACAGGCATTGTTCTAAATGCTTTGTTACCTCATTTAATATTCGTAACAATCCTGTTGTCCTTATTTTACAGCTGAGGAAACTGTGGCACAAAAAGGTTGAGTAACTTTATCAAGGCCACACAGTTAGGTATTTGAACCTAGGCAGTATTACTTCTTTTGCTAGATGGTTTGTATTTTTTATTTCAATCTTTGATATGCCGTGGCTGCAGTTAGCCTGTTCATAAGTAGGAATGAAAGCCTCTTTCCCAGGTAGGGCAAACTGTTCTTCTATATAGAGTTCCTCTCTGATGATAAGTGGGGACTGCCCACTTTGAAGGTCAGTGTTTTTCTTGGAGGTAAAGTTCAGGAGGCCAGACCAACTCCAGGTAGTTGCAGCTTGCTTTCTTTCCCTGCTCTGATCTTGCCATCCTCGTGATTTCATAACTATTTCCCTGACATCACCACCCAGGTAGTAAATTTTTCCTCTTCTTTAGTTTTATCTGTCTCCTGCTGATTATGTCTTCCTAACTTTTACATTGTTGTTGTTAGGTACCATTGAGTCGGTTCTGACTCACAGTGACCCTGTTGGACAGAGTAGAACTGCCCCGTAGAGTTTCCAAGGAGCAGCTGGTGGATTTGAACTGTTGACCTTTTGGCTAGGAGTCAGGCTATGCCACCAGGGCTCCGAACTTTTATATAACCTATTAATTTTTTTTTGTTCTCCTATTCAGAGATTTCTTATACCTTCTGTTTGTTTTTCCGTAACTGAATGGCATTGTTTAAAAAAAAAAAAAGATGTTACACATTAGTTCCGTGTATGATTTTAACCCATTTTCAACCAGCCCTTCATGTTAAGCTGTTATGCAAGAATAGAAAAGCTCTTTGCTCCATTGAAAATTCTGGGCTCTAACATTTTAACGTCATCTCTACTGAGGCAGAAATTTTGGCATGTCCACTGCTGTATTCCTAGTGCATAAAATGGTGCCTATTACACAGCTTGCACTCAATAAATATTTGTCAAGTAAATGAGTGAATTTTGATGTAACTCTTTCAATTTCTTCTAAACAAAGTGAACAGGTATAATTTTCGTTTTCTTGGTTTAGTGTCACATTTGAAGACGAGGAGCACTGAGCCTGAGGAATCAACTGAAAAGTGTGAAAATTTTGGAAATGCAGACTCTAAGTGGCCAAAAATGGAAGGTCTTCACAAAGATTATATGCAGGAATCTAAAGTTGGTGAAGCTTATGATTGGGATAGCAAGGTAGAGAATCAACTGGAAAAGACTGAGGGAAAAAGAATGAAGGAAGAGAAAAGTGGCATCAGGGAAAAGATTGGTAAAGCTAAGAACATGGCAAATATAAAGACAGAACAGGAAAATGAGGCATCTGAGAATAGCTTACGTTTGAGTTCAAAACAAGTTACACGTAAAACTGTCTCTGTAGAACAGGAAAACAGTGAACAAGGGAAATGTGTGGAGAACATTAATGGAAACTCTCAACCCAGTCTACAGCAGAAAACCAGTACTGTTAAGAAATCACACAAATGTGATGAATGTGGGAAATCCTTCAAATACAATTCCCGCCTTGTTCAACATAAAATTATGCACACTGGAGAAAAACGCTATGAGTGTGATGACTGTGGAGGGACTTTCCGGAGCAGCTCAAGCCTTCGAGTCCACAAACGGATCCATACTGGGGAGAAGCCGTACAAGTGTGAGGAATGTGGGAAAGCCTACATGTCCTACTCCAGCCTTATAAACCACAAAAGCACCCATTCTGGAGAGAAGAACTGTAAGTGTGATGAGTGTGGAAAATCCTTCAATTATAGCTCTGTTTTGGACCAACATAAAAGAATCCACACTGGGGAGAAGCCCTACGAATGTGGTGAGTGTGGGAAGGCCTTCAGGAACAGCTCGGGTCTCAGAGTCCACAAAAGGATCCATACAGGGGAGAAGCCCTACGAATGCGACATCTGTGGAAAAACCTTTAGTAATAGTTCTGGCCTTAGAGTCCACAAAAGAATCCACACGGGTGAGAAGCCCTATGAATGTGATGAGTGTGGGAAGGCTTTCATTACTTGCAGAACACTTCTAAACCATAAAAGCATCCACTTTGGAGATAAACCCTATAAATGTGATGAGTGTGAGAAGTCTTTTAATTATAGTTCTCTTCTTATTCAACATAAAGTCATCCACACTGGAGAGAAACCTTATGAATGTGATGAGTGTGGGAAGGCCTTCAGGAACAGCTCAGGCCTTATAGTACATAAACGGATCCACACAGGAGAAAAACCTTATAAGTGTGATGTGTGTGGCAAAGCCTTCAGCTATAGCTCAGGCCTTGCAGTCCATAAAAGCATTCACCCTGGGAAAAAAGCCCACGAATGTAAGGAGTGTGGAAAATCCTTCAGTTATAACTCACTTCTTCTTCAGCATAAAACCATTCACACTGGAGAGAGACCTTACGTATGTGATGTGTGTGGGAAAACCTTCAGAAACAATTCAGGCCTCAAAGTCCACAGAAGGATCCATACTGGGGAAAAACCTTATAAATGTGATTTGTGTGGGAAAGCCTATATCTCACGCTCTAGCCTTAAAAATCACAAAGGAATCCATCTTGGGGAGAAGCCCTATAAATGTAGCTATTGTGAGAAATCCTTCAACTATAGCTCTGCCCTTGAGCAACATAAAAGGATTCATACTAGAGAGAAACCCTTTGGGTGTGATGAGTGTGGAAAAGCCTTCAGAAATAATTCAGGCCTTAAAGTACATAAACGAATCCATACTGGGGAGAGACCTTACAAATGTGAAGAATGTGGGAAAGCCTACATCTCGCTCTCAAGCCTTATAAATCATAAAAGTGTACATCCTGGGGAGAAGCCCTACAAGTGTGATGAGTGTGAGAAAGCCTTCATCACATACCGAACCCTAATAAACCACAAAAAAATTCATCTTGGGGAAAAGCCCTTCAAATGTGATGTGTGTGAGAAATCTTTTAATTACACCTCACTCCTTTCTCAGCACAAAAGGGTCCACACTAGAGAGAAACCCTTTGAATGTGACAGGTGTGAGAAGGTCTTCAGAAACAACTCAAGCCTTAAAGTACATAAAAGAATCCATACTGGGGAGAAGCCCTATGAATGTGATGTGTGTGGAAAAGCCTACATATCACACTCAAGCCTTATTAACCATAAAAGTACCCACCCTGGCAAGACACCCTTTACGTGTGATGAATGTGGAAAAGCTTTTTTCTCAAGTAGAACTCTTATAAGTCATAAAAGAGTCCATCTTGGGGAGAAACCCTTTAAATGTGTCGAGTGTGGGAAATCTTTCAGTTACAGTTCACTCCTTTCTCAACACAAGAGGATCCACACGGGGGAGAAGCCCTATGTATGTGACTGGTGTGGGAAGGCCTTCAGGAACAGCTCAGGCCTCACAGTGCATAAAAGGATTCATACAGGTGAGAAACCCTATGAATGTGATGAGTGTGAGAAGGCATATATCTCACACTCAAGTCTTATCAACCACAAAAGCATCCACCGTGGGGAGCAGCCCTATAATTGTGAGTGTGGGAAATCCTTCAATTATAGGTCAGTCCTTGACCAACACAAAAGGATCCATACTGGAAAGAAGCCATATAGATGTAATGAGTGTGGGAAGGCTTTTAATATCAGATCAAATCTTACCAAGCATAAAAGAACCCATAGTGTGACATATGTGGGAAGTCATAGTAACACATCACAGAAGAGAACCCTCGAGGGAGGGAATGTTCTGGATGGGACCAGGATGAGACTATCTCTGTAGAAGGTAGAGCGTACCAAGTCAAAGAGCTCAAAGGAAAGAAAAACCTTGTGAATGTAAGAATGTCTGAGATCCTTATTCATGGCTTATAATTTACACAGTGTAAATGAAATTATTCTAGATGATCATGAGTAATCTTTCCAATGTGATTCTAAGTCATGTCAACAAGAAAGGCTTTCAATGTTAAGGTAGTTGAGCCCTTATAGAATATAAAATAGTTTATGTTGGGATTACAACCTCTCAAGGTGATGGAATGTGAAAAGAATCTTCAAAATAAGCATAGACATTTCTGGACATAAAAGAAAACACATGGATGATGAAAGGACTTCAGTTAGGAATCACATAATTACCATCAGAAAGTTCATATTTGGGTAAATTTTGTGAATAGAGATATAGGCAATTTGGGTATAGCTTTGAATCTCAATTATATATCGATCAGTGGAAAAGCCCAAGAAGGGCTTCCAAAAGGTAAATTCAGGGAGAGACTGGCTTCAGGGGATATATTTGATAGTAGTGATCATGAAGTATGAACTTGGTATAATTGAATGAGTTGGGGAGGATAATGACAACTTGTGAAACAAAATCGGGATTTCAGTGGCAGAAAAATAAAAGGTGTAAACTACTATAAATTTGTCAGGAGATAGGAGAGTTACACTTAAAAAATGCAAGTTGACTGTAAAGTGCTCTTGTAGTAAAAAATGCGACGCCGCCGAGTCGATTCTGACTCATAGTGACCCTATAGGACAGAGTAGAACTGCCCCATAGGGTTTCCAAGGCTGTAATCTTTATGGAAGCAGACTGCCACATCTTTCTCCTGCAGAGCGGCTTGTGGGTTCAAACTGCTGACCTTTCAGTTAGCAGCCAAGCATTAAACCACTATGCTACCAGGGCTCCTAATGTTGTAATACACTAGTTGAATTAGTGAAACTTTTTAGAAATTTCAAATGGATCCCCTCAAGAGACGATGAATGTCTAACGAAGGTGAAAAGTTTAATTTAAAGGTGGTATTCACACTTTATGCTATAATAAAAAGTTCTACCCTGGACTGGATTTCAGCACATTCAATAAATATGGAACACATCCTCAACATGATTTCACACCTTACACAACAGAAAGAATTAATTCAGGGATTTTGTAAATAGGAATGCGGGAAGGGAGGGCATTTCACTGCAGGAGCTAAAAGGCTAAGTAGCTACCAGTAATTGAGGAAATTCATGCATTATAATTAATCCTGTTAAGTGTTTGTTTTGGAATGTGTTTTTGTAAGGATTTCATGCACTCGTATGTATTTTGTCTGTTGTAAAATAATTATGAATACTTTGTTCAGGGCTTACTGTGCCCTGAAGGCTACATAGTTATGGTGAGGTAAGGTGGAAGTCCAATAAAGAAATTCCTCAAAGGTAAACAGGCTATGACTTACTTGAGATGGAGCAGTATCCAGATCAGGGAGGGGAGCCAGGGTATCATCCCACAGGGCTAGCATAGGATTCATGAGAAGTTAGGTGGTACTCCACCAGGAGTTGAGTGGCCCACGTAAGCCTTGTGATTCTCATACTTGGACTAGATTATAACTTGTGGGAAGGGATAGGCTGTATGAGTGATCAGTCACCACACAGAAACTGTTTCTGATAGAACAGAAGTTAACATGAAACATTTGTTAACTAGTTATAAAGGTGCTAACTAGGTAACTCAAAGAGTAGAAGGGGACTCTTCTGAGAGTTAAGTAACCTGTCCAAGAGTACTCAGAGTGGAGCCAGTTCATTGGAGAATGAATTCTAAGTAAATTCTTTCTGGCTCCAAAATGCACACTCTTTACGGTAAGTTTGATAGATGGAGAGAGGGGGAAAGAGAACGTGTGAAGATAGGAAAAGAAGGAAAGAACATTTCTGTGACTCCACTTAGGAGTGTTGTGACCACACTTGCTCTCTGTTCTTCTCTGCATTGATTCCCAGTGGTCCGCAGGGCCCAGATTGATCTTCCCTTTTGCTGAAGATGAGACCAGCTCTGAATTCAACCATCAGGTTACCTGAAGTTTCCATGTACTCCACGTGAGCCAGGGCAATGGGTGTGCCGGTGGCTTGAGGTCCACCCTGCACACGTGTACTTGAGCTCCATCTGGACCTAAAACACGACCTACTTTTGGGGAAAACAAGTTAAATAACAAAGGAAAGAATGGCCACCATCCAGATGGGGATTCAGAGTGCTTCTTTGTTCTGCGCCCAGGGACATTCTCTGCCTTTTGCCACCACTGACTCAGGATGAGGAACCCCTGAGGACCTACACCTTCTGGTGCACAGGAAATGGACTGAAGGGCCTCTTGCTGGGCCTTGAGTGCTACTGAGGGGCAGATACATGCCGCTTGGGTTGATCCAGGACATGGATGGGTCTCTGGTTCTGAAGCCACCCCAGGCAAACATCATGGCATGGATCCAGTGAGCTGATGTGGCTGCATCCCCTCAGGTCCTCTTCAGGACTCAAGCTGGTTTAGCCTCCCCCCAGTCCCCACCTTTTAGAATAATGATATATGAAATAAAGTTGGTAACATGTAGGTAAATCAAACACTGTATAAAAAAATTAATAGTGTCTAGTTTGTAGGGCTAAAGACACTTGAAATATTAGACGATAGTAGATAACTTGGAAGCTGCATAAAAATGGCCTAAAGTGCTTGCATTATGTGGGAGGAGGGTCAGGTATTGGTTAAATCTAGATTTTATTAAATATGTATAGTAAAATGTCACAGGCAGTCACTAGAAGGATAGAACCAAAATATAAATTTATTTTAAAACTGAGCTTTATAAAGGCCAAAATGGAAAAAAAAAAAAAATCTAGGAAAGAGGTAACATACGTAGAAACGGCGGGACAAGACTTTTTGGCAAAGATAGGCTAGGTTGTTTGAGTCAGTTTCCCATCAAAAACAATGAAAAGGATTCCATAGATAGATAGCCCTCCTAAGAGCACATTGAAACTGAAAAGACAGCGGGTAATCTCAGGACAGCTTTAGAATGGGGTCCTGTGATCAGAGAGAAGAACACCACATTTGGGTGCCAGTTCACAAGCTACAGTGGATGACAGGGACAGAAGATCAGGGCCTGGCCGCCCAGGGAAGTGATTTTTAAAGGAGACCTTTCCAATGTTAAACAGGGTCCCCAAAGTGCTACACTCTTAGTATAAAATAAAGCAGATCTAAACCCACCCCTCCCCTGACCTCAGGGGGCAGTGGAGACAGCTGCTTTGTTACTGAGTAGAGCACTGGAAGAAAATATCCTGGCAGCCCTTAACACAACCTGAGACCTGGCAGAAAAAAAATAAAACTTGGAAGAAGCCTTTAATCTAGGTAGCCCCCATAAATATTTTTTTCAGGGACAATGACCAGCAAGCAGTCAAAGGTAACCAGGCACATAAAGGGAAAAAAGGCACCACGAATGAAAACCAGCAGAAAAGAACAGACCGACATAGACTTAACATAGTGTATGAAGTACATTTGTGAAAGCAGTTCTTAAAATGTTTAAAGACTTTTTTTTTAATTGAAAACATAGGGAGCAGAAAATTATTAGAAGTAAAATTACACATTTAAAAAAGAGCCAATCGGAACTTCAAGGCTTCAATGAGAGGTTTAACATTTGATCTCAGAAGTGGACAGAATGGAGCAAAGGGAATGGGGCTGTGAATTTTCCAGAACTGATGGAAAATATGGTTTGCACATTTAAAAGCGCAAAGAACATAAAGCACGTGTCTTGGTCATCTAGTGCTGCCATAACAGAAATACCACAAATGGATCGCTTTAACAGAGAAATTAATTTTGCACAGCCTAGTAAGTTACAAGTCCAAATTCAGGGCGTCGGCTCCCCAAGGGAAGGCTTTCTGTCTGGAAGGTCTTTGTCCTCAATCTTCCCCTGGTCGAGGAGCTTCTCAGGTACAGGGACCCTGTGTTCAAAGGACGTGTTCTGCTCCTGGTGTTGCTGTCTTGGTGGTATGAGGTCCCCAACTCTCTGCTTCCTTTTCCTTTTATCTCTTGAGAGAGAGAAGGTGGTGCAGGCCACACCCCAGGGAAACTCCCTTTACCTAGGATCAGAGAGGGGACCTGAGTAAGGGTGGTGTCACAATCCCACCCTAATCCTCTCAACATAAAATTACAGTCACAAAAAGGAGGACAAACACATAATACTGGGAATCATGGCCTAACAAAGTTGACACAAATTTTGGTGAGGACACAATTCAATCCATGACAGCAGGATAATTTTTTTTTTTTAATTACACCTTCAGTACACATATTGTAACTGCAGAAAGGAAAAAACAAATGTTAAAAACAGGTTAAAAACAAATTACCTTAGAAAGAAATGTTAGACTTCTCAATAGCAACAATGAAAATCAAAAAACGAATGAATCATCTACCCGGATATAGAACTGTCAACCTAGAATTTTTTATACCCAATGGAAGTATCTTTCAAGAATGAGGACAAACACACTTTAAAATAAAAACAAAATTCATCCCTGCAGATCCTCACTAAGAAATTCTAAATAACACACCTAATACAGAAGGAAAGTGATTCGGAGTTGCAAAAAGAAATGATGAGCAAAGAGAGTGGGAAATATGTGCAAATATAAACGAACATTTTATATGAAACAATAAAAATCCAGAGTGGTTAAAATAAGACAGACTTAAAATGCCAGACAACATAAGAAGGCATAAATAGATTTGAGGTATTCTACAGTGTACATTTTTCAGTAGACGGTAAAGGTTTTGATGAATTTTATGCATATCATAAATCTAGGGTAATCAAAATAGTGTGTAATTTCAGTACTAGTAGAGGAAAAAATATTTTTAAAATCAACAAAAAGGCAAAAAAAACTGGTGAGACAAAACAAAGATGGTAGATTTTAAGTCAAAAATAATATTTACATTCAGTGTAATTTTCTTAAATGACAAGGATTGTCAGATAGGACGAAAGTACAAAAAAAACCAAACCAGCTGGTATTAAGTACATTCCTACTCTGGCCCTATATGTTTCAGAGTAGAGTTGCGCTCCATAGGGTTTTCAATGGCTGATTTTTGGGGGAGTAGGTCATGAGGCCTTACTTTCAAGATGCCTCAGGGTAGACTTGAACTGCCAACCTTTCAGCTCTTAACTGCTTGTGCCACCCACGAACTATTACAAAAGTACAAAATCCCACTCTATGCTGCTTTACAAGAGACAGACAAAATTTGGAAGTAAAAGAATGGAAAGACACTATATGAATTAAATAGTAATAAAAACTAGTGCAATAAAAACTATTAATATTAGACAAAATAGTTTAAAACAAACCACTCGTAGAGATAAAGGGGGTCATTGCTTTAAGACAAAATGTTCAGAGAAAGAAAACACTGGGAAGATACAACAGTTACTATCTAATAATATGGTTCAAAAGGTTGGCAAAAATTTACAAAACAGGAGAGATACACAAATCCATAATCCCAATGGAAGTCTTTCGACACCTCTCAGTAATTAATAGCATAAGCAGACTAAAAAATAGTAAAGATGTATAATTGAACAATATAATTAACAAGATATATACACATGAAACATTTTGAAAAATATTACATACTGGACCATAAAGCAAGTCTTGACAAAATTGAAAGGACTGAAATCATACACAGTATGTTCTCTGACCATGCAACTAAGCTAGAAATTAAGAATTTAAAACATACTTAGCACCTCCCATTATGTTCAGAAATTTACAAATACAATTCTAAATAAATCAGAGTTCAAAGAACTGAATGATAATGAAAATAATATCAAAACCAGTGGGATGTAGCTTAAGCAGTTTAAAAAACCATTGCCATCAAGCCGATTCCAACTGAGCAACCCTATAGGATAGAGTAGAACTGCCACATAGGGTTTCCAAGGCTGTAATCTTTACAGAAGCAGATTGCCATGGCTTTCTCCCAAGGAATGGCTGGTGGGTTTGAACTGCCAACCTTTAGGTTAGCAGTTGAGCTCGTAACCACTGCGCCACCAGGGTTCCACTTAAGCAGCACTTAGAAATGCATAGCCTAAAAAAGGTATTTTAGAAAGTCAGAAAACCTGGTAATTAGTCACCCACGCACCATCTCAAAAAGTTAAAACAATCACAAATTCCTAAAGTAAGGAAGTAATATAGTGCAGAAATGAATAGAAAAACACAATACAGAGGATCAAAAAAGCCAAACATGTGTTTGTTCGTTTTGTAAAAAGACTAATAAAATTGACAATCCTCTGGTAAGCTTGATCAAGAAAGCAGAAATAGCCAAAGACAGGAATAAAAAGGGGACCATAGAGAACTATTCTCTGAACATACACTGACCCCCCGACCTTTCTCCTTGATAACTGAGAGAGTAACTCCCTCTAAATTCCTTGAGTCAACAATTCCTAAAACAGAATGTAATAGACTAAAATGAGCCAAATAATTAACTCATTTCCGTTAGATTGCAGTATCTACCTGACCAAAGCCCACCAAAATTTTAGTGGGTACTCTGCTGCTTTTGTCTCTTTCCCATTATAAAACTGTCATTCCTCGTGTTTGAAGAGACCTCCTTCTAAGAAAATTCCCTGTTGCAACAGTTTGGGCCTCAGAGAATTTCTAAGTTTGACGTTACAAACGCTAGCCATTAAAACAATAACATGACATAATTTTAGGCCAATAAGAAATTTTAGATTAACTGAGGAAATTCCTAGAAAAATAAAACTCACGAAACTTATTAAAGGTCTTGTATCTTATAGATGTGGAGTATGGGAAAGACTACAGAGTGAATTCAGTTCCTATTCAACTCAAAGGAGGTGCAAGAGGAGAATAAGAAGGGAGGGGAAAAGAAAGCATGAAGGAAAACCTTAATAAGCAATGGGCCATCCACCCCATTTTGTTTCTGTTGGTCTCTCATCCAAAAAGGTCGTCTTCTCCCTTGCACAAAACAATGAGATACCAAACCCATTGCTGTTGAGTTAATTCTGACTCATAGGACAGAGTAGAACTGCCAGTAGCTGGTGGATTCAAGCTACCAGCCTTTTGGTTAGCAGCCACGCTCTTAACCACTTCACCACCAGGGTTCAGATACAGAAGTTATTTACCAATAGTTAAATGGTCTTGAGGCCATTTGAATTTAGATGTCATTCCAAAAGAAGTTATTTTTCAGACCCTGTCCTCTGGTGGTAGGTATTTTTAAAATTACTAATTTCTAGCTTAAAAAAACTTTAATGAGCACAAACCATGGAGGTCCTAGGTTCCAGCTTATTTTCCAGGAGGCCTTTTTTCCTCTAAAAACAAAGATTAATTCAAGGATGTTACACCTGAAATGCTATCAGTTAATAGCAATATCTTGACTAACATTTTTCTTCCTGTGATCTTATCACGTTCCTCCCCAACCCAAAAAACAAAACAAAATGTATTTTAGCCATTTTTCCAGAAAGAGTTAAATCATTTCCCAGCTCCATGCTTACCTCCTCCCGCATCCAGAACCCTGAAAGTTGTCTAATTTGTTTTGTCTGGAAATTTACTGACTGGCATCTGGTGGGGCTTTGAGGGGCATCCTCAGGGCCTTCCCTGTTCCCCTGGCTCTTTAACTCCCTCTGAAGTTGACTTTCCATTGCTATTGCCAGTATATTTAGGAGAAGCCAGGGATACGCCTCCTGTTAACACTAGCGCTTGACTCGGATTACTCTCCACTGTGCCTAACCAGTTCGGGTAGGGGACAGTGGACAAACACTATGGCCACAACTTCTTCACAGAACATGGCCTTGATGACTCAATAGTCCTATGTCATGTGCTGTGGGTCCTCCACGTGGGGATCCTCAGCTCACCTCTCTTGGCTTCCTGACACCCTTTTAGCCAATCTCACAACTGCAGTATTTAAGTGGGCTAGGCATTGGTGGAAAGAGACTGAAAACATATGCCCATTGTAAGGTTAGGTTAATTAACCAGGGATTCAGAATTTTATGAGATGCAAGATGGTGGCTGGAGCAGGGAGGGAGCAGTTTCAGCACATCACAGTGAAGCTCTTCTTGGTGGCCAGGGTCCTTAAGCGGGTATGACCCTGCCATATCTGGAACATTCATTACTTGTCAGGGCACAGTATTTTAAATCAGGGCTTACGTATCTGTTCTGAAAGAACTTAAACCAATGATCTGTGCATTTATATTTTAAGGAGTTTTTACTAATAAGCTCTCATGGTTCCTGCAGCAGACTCTGCATCACCATGTGAAGGGAAGTCAAGGCAGCACTTCGGTGCTGCTCTTAACCTGTGTTCTATGGTATGCCTCCACGTGGGCACTTTCGCTTCCAAACATATTGCAGTGAGGTGAATTACTTAATATGGCCCTTCTCGCCATGTATTGTCTTATAACTCCCACAAAATTATTGGATGGGACTGTGCAAATAAGGTGTGTGGGGACTGAATAGTCTGCTAATGCAAATAAGGTGCATGGAACCCTTGTAGGGGATTGCTTCATTTGTGGTCTTGCTGGTGGGTGGGGGCAGCCTTGAAACTGATAAGGAGCTTCCTGTATAACCAGCTTCCCTGACATAGGTTTTAGAGGGAGACATGGGGAGAAAGAAGCAGCTGTAACACTGAAGATAGCAAGAGATGGGGTGCAGCAGCAGCAGCAGCAGCAAGAGCTACAGCAGCCCCAGATGGCTGTGGTGGGGCTTGCCCCCCGCCACCCCTGAGGGAGGAGCTGTAACACTTGAGCCTGAGAAGACCCTGAGTAGGGCCTGTGAGCAGAAGGCTCCTAGCTGGCCCCTGTGGCAGAGGGCAAGAAGCTGTTCTGATCCAATAACTGTATCCTGAGTTGTTCCTGTTACTTCCAAGTTGAATCTGATCCTGAGACGTACCCTGTTACTTCCCTAATAAGCCACTTAACCACTTAAGTCAGGGTCCGTGAATTGAGTGAGATGTTGCAGCACATTACCAAAACCAAAGACTGGAGGGAGAGTACTGAGGGGAGGGGCAGGAGCTGGTATTAGAGATGATGGAGTGGTACAGCAGTTTGGAGAAGCTGGACGTTTGGGACATCTTTAACCTCCGCCTCAGAGGAGCCAGTTTTGTTCTCATTCTTACAAAAGAAATTATTCATTTACATATTCTTTTAATTTTCAACAAAAGGAATCTTAATGTATATAACATTAATAAATTGCCATGTATATAGTTGTTCACCTTTCTTCAAAAGTACGTATATATCTTTTTTTGTATTCTTTCTAAGGGCTCCCTAATATCTCATTTATAGTTTTTCCATAATTTATATAATCAACCTCCAAATGATAAACATCTCTGTTTGCAGTTTTTTGGTGGTATAAACAGTACTACAATAAAATACATCTTCCCAGCCTTATACAACTTTCAACTTTATCTGTAGGATAAGTTTCTTTTTCTTTCTTTTTTGGCTTTAAAGAATAGAAATTAGTTTTCTCACAGTTTAGGAGGCTAGAAGTCCAAATTCAGGGCACTGCTATGGGGGAAGGCTCTCTATCCGCTCTGGGGGAATATCCTTGTCTCAGCTTCTGTAGCCCTGGCTCTCCTCAGTTCCTTGAGAATTTTCGTGTGGCAGTGGCACCTTCTTCCACCCTCCAACCCCGTTTGTGCTTACTTCTGTGTCTAATCTGTTCTTTTTTTATAACTCAGAAGTGATCATTCTACACTAATATGGCCTTATTAACATAACGGAGAAAACCCTATTCCCAAATGGTATTACATTCATGGGTATAGCGGTTAGGATTCTAATACATATTTTGGGGGACACAATTCAATCCATAACACCTGTGTATCTAAACAAACTCTTGGGTTCCAGAGGAGTATTTTACAGTACCTAAGTCTCCTGGGGGAAACCCTGGTGGTGTAGTGGTTAAGTGCCATAGCCGCTAACCAAAATGTTGAGAGTTTGAATCTACCAGGCGTTCCTTGGAAACCCCATGGGGCAGTTCTACTCTGTCCTATAGGGTCGCTATGAGTGAGAATTGACTCAATGGCACTTGGTTTTTCTTTTCTTTTTTTTTTTTTTTTAAGTCTCCTGGACAATAACCTACAAACGGAGGCAGAGGTGGGCAATGAGTCTAGTATAAAGCAATATAGTGAAGGTTGGAAATGTAGGATAAATTTCTAAAGATGGAATTGACTGGGCTCTGACACCTCTACCTGCTGTGTGGACCCCTCTCCTTACCTTGCGTGGACTGTAAAAACCAGACTGTGCCCCCCACCACCACATGGACCCCTCGTTTGTCTCCACCTCACCCTACTCGGGCTCCAACACCCAGCTCTGGTGCACTGTGCTCCCTCCCCACCTGGAGCAGAAGCCAGCCCATCTTGCTTGACCCCATGTAATAAGGCCTGAATTGTCTTGGGAGAAAAAGAATTTGTTTCCATCTCTTAGCAGAACTCAAAATTTTCTTTATACAGGTCTGGTTAAGTTTATTCTAGTTTCAATAATGTTTGAGGGAATGAATGTCTTCAACAATTTTATATCAAGTTCATTAGCAAATTTATTAATGCCTGTTCTGGAGGAAAGCTCAGGAGTATGACCTTATTCTTAGTGAAGGTCAAAGCTTACATGGCTCAGTGTTCATATAATTGAATCTTTAATGCAAAACAACCCCTCTCCTCCAAACAGAAGGGAGTAGATTAACAAACATAGTGAAGATGATGTCACATGTAATGAATAAGCCATTGTATGGAAAAGCTGAAAGAAAACATGATGGGGAGAACCGCAGGGAGAGTCTGCTATTGGGTGAACTACCCTGTGAGGAGGACCTCATGGTCCACTCTGGCATGAAAACAGTGTTCAAACTTGTTTCTGGAGATTCTCATTAGACAGCTTGGGAATGTTATGCAAATGTCGATAGTTATAGATTAGTTTTTATACCAACTTGAATGAAGTTTGTTGCTATAGGAAATCAACTAAATGTTGTGTCAGTCCTTACTGTCTCTGGAAAGAGTAACCCACATGGCTGAAACCCACTCCTGTTTTTGCCATCTGGCCTCAATGTCTCTGGAATTGGCAACACTGAACTGAGTTTTTCCAAGGCAGCATGGCCCTTACCTCAGTTTACATTTCCATGAAAAGAGTTAAGCTTAGTCATATAGGCTACTGGGCTTAATTGCTACTTCAGGTTTGGGGATTGGGAAAACAGGTCTTCCTCAGGTGAGGGCTTTGTGGATTGGTCTCCAACAGCCAAACAACCTTGATTTTTCTTCTTCTAGAGTTTCAAATGCAGTGTCACACTGCACTTGAAATTTGAGCGAGAATATCAATTTGGTTATAAAACTGTCGCTGATAAATTATTTGTTTCTATAAATAAATATATATAATATAAAACCAATTTGTTCATTGGTTTCTACATATAAGGAAGTACATAGGAATCAATAATTTATCTTTTGACCCCCTCCTCAAGTGCAGCGGAAACCCTGGTGGAGTAGTGGTTAAGTGCTAGGGCTGCTAACCCAGAAGAGGTCGGCAGTTCGAATCTGCCAGCCGCCCCTTGTAAAGTCTATCAGGCAGTTCTACTCTGTCCTATAGGGTCGCTATGAGTGGGAATTGACTCCACAGCAGTGGGCTTGGTTTTGGTTTGGTCATGTGCAGCTTCCTTCAGGTGGTCCAAGAAGCCCCCCCACCCCCACCCCAATTCTGCCATCTGGTTTGCAATCCAGCCAGAGCAGCAGGTGACAAACTTTGCTCAGGTCATATACTGTTACCAATTGCCAGTATGACACAAAGGGTCCTTGTCTTTTCCCAAGTAAGAATACACACAAAAGAAACTTTACCTTCAGCAAGCTTTATTTTGCTTGAGTCAAGCAAGAGGAGTCAGGGGGGATCTAAGCCTCTCCAAACAACTGACTCGAAAAGGGAAGCAAGGCTAGGGCTTATATGGGTTCAGTGGAGACTACAGAGTAATGAATATTTAGTGGACTTCAAGGGGCGGGTACTTCTCAGAATAGCAGTGCATGTTAATTAGGTTGCAATGCATGTTAATTAGGTTGCCGGCAGGCATGCATCCATCTGGAATCCAAGATGGAACCTGCTGATATTCAAGATGGAGTCTTCTCTACAGCCCTTGGCATCGCTTATGAGATACAGTGCAAGCACACTGATCTTTGGCACTACAGCACCATCTACGGAGGGCTACAGAAGATTAAATAGTGGTCACACTTTGTTCTTCTGCACATGCTGAACCTGTAAAGGGGGAAGGGACTAGAAAAACACTAAGAAATAGATAGTAATTCACAGGTTGTTTCAGCCTCATCTCATGTGACAGGGTGTGGTTCTTGTTTACCCAACTTCTACATGGTAATCTTTTAACAGCTCTTTTGTTCCGCCATCACAGTTAACCCTATCTGTCTCAATACCACTGGCCAGACTTGGCTTCAGAAAAGCCTGTGAAATGTCATAGGCAACTGTTAGACCCACCAAACAATATTCTTGTCAGCAAACTCATTAAAAAACTCACTGCCGTTGAGTCGATTCCAACTCATAGCGACCCCATAGGTCAGAGAACAGCCCCATAGGGTTTCCAAGGAACACTTTGTGGTTTGAACTGCTGACCTTTTGGTTTGAAGCCAAGCTCTTAACCACTATGCCTCCAGGGTTTTCCTTGTGTCAGGAGGGTAGGCCAAATATGGACACAGCTAACCCCTAACCCCACCCTAAACAGCACCTCAGAGAAGTTGAGTCAGGGTGAGGGGACGCTTTGGTGGCACTGATGGAGAGTGAAGATCTAGCTCATCCATTGTGAAGACATTTCATGGAGGCTTTCTGGTGGCTGCACTTGAAGCAAAACAGGCTTTTTAACCGTGGGATTCTTAGGCTTTTTCTCCTGACAATAAGAACTGTTCCGGAGTAAGTGTGGAAGAGGGGTAGAGAGGGAAGACGAGTGTGTGAGATGGGACTGAGCTCTTGACAGAACCACCTTCCCCTTACCAGATCTCTCCTTTTTGACTCAAAGCAACCTTGGTCAGAGGGTTCAGTTACAGCTCCCGGGTGTAACAAATGCTTTTGGCTAAGTTATTCACTGATTTGAGCTTCTCTTTCTGTCTTGGTAAACTGATTGTAAAAAGGGTGTGTCTGACTTCTCTAACTTCACAGGGGGAAAGAAGAATGAAGATCAACAGCCCAGGGCTGCTTTCCATGAGGTGGGGGTCAGACATGCCTCCACTCTCTACCAACCATCCCTCTCACAGCACCACTACTCTGCTCGATAATTCATTGCAATGGCCACACAGAGCTCACAGACAATACTCACAAATACGGGGTTTATTAGGGAAGTAGCAAGTTACAATTCAGGTTCAGGAAAGCTCAGGATACAGCTCTCCCCTCAGGACAGCCTCTTCCAGTTGTGCTCACAGCCATGCCTCTCCCTGGCCCTCAGGCTCTGTCCAAAGGCACTTGGCTTTCTCTCTCTTTGGGCAGGGAAGCCCACCACGCCATCTCCTGCTGCTGTGCCTCTGCTGCTACTTCTTACTGCCTTCCATGTTACAGCTCTCTCTCTCTCAGGGTTCCAGAAGCTTCTCAGTGCAGGGATCCTGTAACAGCTTCTGGCTGTTTTTCCTTGGTGGTGGTGGGATGCTCGCTTTCCCGCCTCTGGGGTGGCTCATTTCAAGCCCAGTGAGTTGGCAAAACTGACCAATCCCTTTCAGCGGCCACAATTACCCTATCACACAGTCCAACTCGATCAGTTGGGTGGGAGTTACAAGACCATGGCTAGAAAGACCACACAAAAGCAATCCATCTCTCTGCACTGATCTTCCATAAAATGGTCCTCAAACTTTTTTTTCAAAGATAGAAACTTACTTTTCAGGCAAAAATTTAAATACAATCTCTAAATACAAAATAGATGCAAGTGGAGCTTCTTGGATGGATTCTGAGAATGGGAGACTGGAGTGTTGCCACCCAGGTCTTACAGGCTCTCCTGAGGGATGTGAAGCAGATATAGCAGAGATTATTAACCAGTCCTTGGCAACCAGTCTCCTCTTCTTCCATTTAGTAATTGGACTTCTCCCGCTGGCTTTCTGGTACAGCACATGCCCTCCCAGCTGGAGATTACAATTTCTAGCTGTCCTTCAAGCTTCCAGCCAATGGGATAAGAGCAGAAGTGAAGGGGTGACTTTCACATGCCATCCTTAAAATGAAACCTCCTAGCCCTCTGTTTCCTCATCTCCGTTCAACTGTCCAGGAAAGGTGACAACTGGAGCAGCTCCTTGGACCCAAAGGTGGTTGTCATATATTGATGATGGCAGAGCCAACCTGCCAGCTGTAGTGCTCTGGACCACCCATCTGCCCACTTCTGGACTGTTGCCTAAAAGAGAAACAGAGGCCTGCCTTGTTAAACCAGTATGTTTGTAGTCTTTTTGTACAGCTAGAACACCAGTGTTCAAAGGTGCACAGTTTGAAAACCTCCACTCTACATTACCTATTCCAAGCCTTCGCCAGTGCTCATTTTATAGAGGACCGTTTTTCTTACGACACATGCTCCCATATGGTTTTGGCCCCCTTTTGGACCTTCTCCCTCTCCCATACCAATACAGAAATCTGCAGCTTTGTTGGATCAGAGGATCTGAAAAGTCAGTTGATTCAAATTAATCATAAATGTAGACACTGATGGAGGAACTCAAAGTAAATTAGTAAAAAATCTGATTTCTGTTCCCTTTTCTCCTTGTATTATTTCCTGCTAACCTTCATCTTTTCTTTATTCTTACCACTCTTCCTCATTCCTATTCCCTGTTAGTTTTTCTCTTATATGCCTAAACAAATTGCTTCAAATATGTGACATTCCATGAGTCATCCATGATGGCTCATGGAAAAGTAGGAAGGCAAAGCATTGAGGACATTGCCATCTACAGACATGTCAAACCATGTGAGAGCCATAAACTGAGGCAGGGATCTTTCTGTTGGGATATTGCTAAACCTCAGAGGGAAAATGAAAAACATTGTGAACCACTTGTAAATAAAAAGCAGCTATGGAAACCCTGATGGCGTAGTGGTTAAGTGCTACAGCTGCTAACCAAAAGGTCGGCAGTTCGAATCTACCACGTGCTCCTTGGAAACTCTCTGGGGCAGTTCTACTCTGTCCTATAGGGTCACTATGAGTCGGAATTGACTCGACGGCAGTGGGTGTGGTTTGGTATAAAAAACAGAATGTAAAGTGTTCAACAAACCTTATTTTAAAATTGAAAACTGAGTAATTGCCACCATTTACAAATCAGGCACAGGTCTCGGTGTTTCACATATATAATCTCTAATCTTTACAAAATTGCTCAAGTTAAATAAACACTGGAGTTCAGAGGAGTAAAAGAATTTTCCAAAACCACTCAGAAGACAGAGCTGGGTTTTGAATCCAGTTTTGACTGCCCCTCTCCCCCATATCACTCTGCTCCACTTAGACAGGAAATATAAAATTTTAAAACCGGTATTGGAAGGAGAGAGAGAATTATAAAATGGAAGGAAGAAAAGAATGCTCTCAGAGGTGAATGGTAGTAGACTGCAATCCAAAAGAACCAGAGAGAAGGTGAAGTTAATTCATTGCTATGTGCTGCTCTGAACTGCTTTCCTCCAACTTTTGGGAGCTTCTCTGAATGGCACAGCCACACACATATTCATGGGGCAGCAGAGCCTATAAAAAGACACTGAGGCCAGAGCACTGTCCTCCCAGTTTCTAATTTTACTTGTGGCAGAGTTCCTCTTCTTGGGTTTGTAGGCAGACTTTTCTTAGTCTCCTCTGCAGTTAGGGGGGCTAATGTGACTGAGTTCTGGCCAATGAAATGTGGGTGGAAGTGACGTAAGTCACTTCTTGGCTTGGCTTTAAAAACACCTTCGTTAATCCTTCAGCTCTCTTTTCCACTGTCCCAGCAACCTGGGAGGTTCACATTCAAAATGAGTTGGCTAGAAGATGGTGAAGGGTCACCAGCCCCATATTAGACTTTGAATGAGCAAGAAATAAACCTTTAAGCACATTAAGTCACTAACATTTGGGGTGTTATTTGTTATCTCCACACTATCCTGACTAATACAGCATCTCCTGGTCTCTGTATTGATGAGAAGAGGCTAGACAGCTATATAATAAAGAGAACGAACAGCCCAGTGGCTTAGAAACAGGGTGACCAGCTCATCTGTTTAACAAGTTGTCCCATTATGATCATTTTCCCAAGTGTCTTGGTGTGGATGATAAATTACATGGGTACCCTACTTAAAGAACAAAGAATTTTCTTTATCTCTCTCACTTAACTATCCAAGGTGAGTATTCCTACCTGGCATCTATGTACTGAATTTTTTTTTCAAAATTGCTCTGCCATGTTGTAGGGCACTAGTTGTCACCTGCATGTTTGAAGCTGGGATATTCTCATGCTGGGGTTATCATCAGTGATTTTTAAAAATTTAATTCTTCTGATTCCCATTCCAGACTGTAAGCACAGACACCAAGGGCCCAAGTTTTCTTTTTTTTAGCCTTTTAGTTTGAGATAATGTAGATTCAGATGCAGTTGTAAGAATACAGAGATCCTCTGTACCATTAGTTTCCCTCAATATCATGAAAAACTATAGTACAACATCACAAGTAGGATACTGACATTGATACAATACAATAGATTTCCCCAGTTATACTTGTACGTGTCTCTATGTCACCGAACTGTACATGTGGAAACTGTTGAATTGGTGAATGTTTTGCTGCATACGTTCTCAACAACAACAAAAAGCAACACTTTTTGCAGGAATACTTCATAGTCATCCCATGAAGAGCCTCATTCATTGCACTGTTGCACTACCAGTGATGCTAAGTATGATGTCTTGATTAAGGTGACTGCTCTATCTCCGTGGAAAAGCGTCTTTGCCAGGAAACAGAATAAGGCAAATATTACCTGCTAATGCTTTATGGGGGATGCAAGCAAGCCTATGGAAGGAAGGGGTGTGGGAACATCGAAGTAGAAAAGATGGTTTGTTGCTGAGTTGTCCGAAGCTGCATAAGCAGCACAGCTCCCTGCTTGGTCATGTGGGACGTCTATGGAGGTGCTATGTAGCAGCACTACATCTTGGAGGAGTTCTTCTATGGGATCCCAGAGGATTTGATCAGGCTTTCCTTAAAGTTTTCTTTATTGGTCCAAATACGTTACTGTTTTAGTTATCTAGTACTGCTACAACAGAAATATCACAAGTGGGTAGCTTTAACAAACAGAAATTTATATTCTCACAGTTTAGGAGGCTAGAAATCTGAATTCAGGGCACCGGCTTTAGAGAAAGCCTTACTCTTTCTTTCGGCTCTGGGGGAACATCCTTGTCTCTTCAGGTTCTATTCTCTGCCTCCCTGGTGATCTTCATGCCCTGTGGCATGTATCTTTCCCCATCTCTGCTTGAATCTCTATGCCTAATCTGCTCTTTTTATATTTCACAGAGTAGAACTGCACCATAGGATTTGTAAGAGCAACTGGTAGATATGAACTGCTGACCTTTTGGTTAGTAGCCGAGTTCTTAACCACTGTGTCACCAGGGTTCCCAACTACAGGTATACCAAAAAACCAAAACCACTGCCGTCGAGTCGATTCTGACTCATAGGGACCCTATAGGACAGAGTAGAACTGCCCCATAGAGTTTCCAAGGAGCGCCTGGCGGATCTGAACCTCTTAGGGGTGAGGATTTACAACATGTATTTTTGGGGGACACAATTCAATCCATAAGAGCTACCAACTAGATCTTTCAGATTTTATATAATAACACAGTATGGTATTCACTATGTGCCAGACACCATTCCTGACACTCCTCCAATCTTCACAAGAATATCATGAAGTGGCCATTATTACCTTTCCACTTTGCAGGCAGGGAAGCCTAGGCACAGAGAGGTTAAGAATCTGCCCAAGGGCACACAGCTTTGCCTTAGAGCTGGCACTTGAACCCAGGGCTGTGGGGTCTAGAGTGTGTTCTTAACCCATTCTGTCAGGTCTCTCTGCATAAGCTTAACTTCACGCTTTCTCATTTTCCTTACTCTTCTAACCGGACTTCTTTTTTAATGGAACAATATATCATTTTCTTGGAAAGCCCATTCTTCTATTTTCCATTACCCTACAAACTTGGCCCTCTTAGTTCAAACTTGTGTACAATTTGCAACCAAGTTTCTAATATTTTCTTGGCTGCATCTCTTCTCTGGGGATTTGGTTTATTGGAATCTATAAATTTCACTCAGACTTTAGCCCAAAGTCCTGATTTATTCACTATATCACACTTTTTTCATTTTTCAAATACTTAGCAGGTTAAATCTTGTATATTTTATAACTGTCTTCTCTATTCCTCTTTCTTAATTTTGATTCCACAGCCTCCCTGGGAGGATTTCCACACAGGGTTTCACTAAAACTTCGGTTTCTTCTGTGGCTGCTCATTTTTACTCCAGCCTGGCAGTTGCTCACACTTCCACTCAAGCCACTTCAAGGTACTGCTGTGGGTGATGTGGAACTAAGGAATACGAGAATGAGTGCGTTTAGGAACAGCTGTACCACAATGAATTCCAACACAAGGCAAAGAAAAATCACTGCTGACAGTATACTGAGGTTTCAAGGAGGGAGTGCTGTTCGAGCTGATTGCTGAGTAAAAGACTGTGAGGACTCTGCTTCATTTCAGGTTTTTTTCTTGGAATATTCTCCTCACTTTGGGTTGCAGCTGAGCAGATCTGACCAATTCCATGTTACAACCGATTCTCTACAGAAATTCCAATTGATTTTTGCCTATTCAAGAAGGCACGACAGAACGCAAGCAAGTAAGCTTGATATTACCATAGACGTGCTCTCCAGCGGGTCCGCTCATTCAGAAGGGTGAATCATCTGAAAAGGTCAGCCCTTTAACAGTTCCTAGGAATGCACCAGTGATGTGACACAACACAGATGCGACTGCTGCACAGCAGTGAGGCAATGGGGAGAGGGCAGGCATAGTAGTGGATTATTAACTCCCAGAAGCTGGTGGCCTTTCCTATTCAAAACAAAAAAACTTGCCTTGAACAGTTTCCAGATAATACCTAAAAAAGTGTTTGCTGTGGGTGTTGGACTGCCTTTAACGTACATTCCTCCATTATTCTGAGGAAGCCTATTGTTGGTTCTGAGTAGGGGTCACATGTGGACCCAAGGTCTGGTAGAAAAGGGTGAATCACACACCTTGCAAAAGATCACAGAATGGTATTTTGAAAGATGTTTCCATTTTTTTTATGATTAAGGAAGATTGTTACTGATGATTATTTAAAACGTTTCCAACAATCAGAAATGGTTGGTTTAAAATTCATTTAAAAAAAGATAAAGCAATTATGATAAAGTTATCATTATGGTTTGGGGCTAACAGCTGTTAAGTGTTTCCTCCAAAGTACTTTTTAACTGTTTTCACACAAGCGATGCTTTAGAGAAGCAGAGACATTAAAGGATTTGGCTGGAGTATGTGTTGAGCTAGTCACTGGAATCCAGACTAGAATCCAACCATCCCAACACCCAGCTTAGATTATAAGGAGCATTAACTATTTCTATTTGAGTTTGGTTCTACTCAAAGAGCAGGATTAATGACTCCCCAAACAAGGAGCTCCTCTCTCCTTCTTGGTCCCTTCAAAACCTTACTGTGACCCACCTGTTCCCAAGACACGTTCCTGATTAATTTTACATCCCTCTAATATGTCTTTGGAAACCCTGGTGGCGTAGTGGTTAAGAGCTACAGCAGCTAACCAAAAGGTCTGCAGTCTGAATCCACCAGGCACTCCTTGTACAATCTGTGGGGCAGTTCTGCTCTGACCTAGAGGGTCACTCTGAGTTGGAATCGACTCCACGGCACCAGGTTTGGTTTTTGGTTAAGGCTTCTTTACATCAGCACTCCTGAATTGTCTTCAGTTTTTTCCTTGTAAGTTTCTTTTTTATTTCTTGAGAATGAGTCTCCTCTCTCCTTTCAGACCTGAAATACCATGAAAGCAAGGCACTCTTCTATTTCTCATTATGCTGCCTTGGCCCCTGCCCTCCCCCCTCCTGCTTCCTTCTCTCCCTCACACCCAAGCAGAGGCCCAGTACAGGAAAAACTCAGCTTCCTGGCATCAGGATTCAAAGTTTCAAACACTCACTGTGTAAACAGACAGCCCCTCTGATGGAGCTGGTCTAAGGAAATTAAATTCTAAACTGGGTGAACGCTCTTGGTTTAAATGCAAATTTACAGACTTAAAAAAACACAGAGTGACTGATGAACGTCAAAGCTTGTAATACTGTTAAAGAAAAGTACTTAAAAACAGACTGGCTTTCTCCATGACATGATCACTCTCTGGAAACCCTGGTGGTGTAGTGCTACGGCTGCTAGCCAAAAGGTTGGCAGTTCGAATCCGCCAGATCCTCCTTGGAAGCTCTACGGGGCAGTTCTACTCTATCCTATAGAGTCGCTGTAAGTCGGAATTGACTTGACGGCAGTGGGTTTTTTTTTTTTGTTTTGATCACATTCTAAGAGCCCTGAAAAAGGGAAAGGCCAGGTAAGAAAGGGTAGCAACTTCCTAAGGGAGGGGATGCTCAGGGCTTTCTCTGTCCTCAAAGGAGAAGCTGTTTAAAGTGTTCCTCCCCTGAAAGCTCAACACATGTGAACACCCTGGCACTTTCCAATTTCCATGTGTTAACTCCTAAACGTCACAGACATTTATATAGCTCTTTCCAGTTTTAAAAGGGTTCCCATACTCATCATTTCATTTAATCCTCATGAATGCCTTGCCAGGGATGCGGACAGATTTCATTATTCTCACTTTATGAAGGTGAAACTGACTCTCCCAAGTCCACTGAAATCAGAGGAGCCAGGCTCTAAGCCCACAGGTAAGTATTCATTGAATTGAACAAGTATAGCAACGTATGAATATTTTAAGGTAAACAGGATCTCTGCCCTTAATAAGCTCATAATCTAGTTAGGGAGGAAATGTCCAAAATAAAAATAGTTAATATGATAACAAAAAAGGAATAAATATAGCAAGACCAGATAGATATAAGGCAGTAAGTGTATCCTTCATTGTGAAATAAGGCAAAAAAGTGCATTCCAAGTCCCTGCTTTTACTTGGACTCCTTAAGGCATCTATAAAAAGTCTTCAGCTTTACATCTTAGCTATGGTGTTGTCTGGCCATGTCACATTCTCTTCTGTCCAATATCTGCAGTTCAACCCAGGACAAAAAACAAAATGAAAACCCTTAAAAAACTACCACATTCCTTAAAAATGGGGAAGGCGGTGGGGAAAACTTGATTACCTTCAGCGTACCATAAAAGTGTACCCTCACTTCCTAGAACGGCTGAAGGGAGTGGATTTGAGAAAATGGTGCGATGACTAATGAATTGCACATGCAGAAAGACTTAAAGGAGGGGGAAGTTCTCAGGAAAGAATACTAACCAGGCCAAAGGAAAGTGGGTGAGAAGACACAGAAGAAATCAGAACATGCCACAGTAAGGACCATCCCCCCAGTACAAAGAAGAAGCAGGGTCTTATATGAGTACTTATAATGGTAGCAGACAGAAAATTTTAAATTGGGATTTCCCAAAATCTAGGGTAGTACTAAGCCCACATCTACTGTCTCCAAAAGCAAGAAATAATGCTCAAATTGCTCCTTCTTCATCTAGGGGATTCTGTAGCTTCTTACGTGGAGATGGTGGTCCTGTCTCCTTATTCACTCCAATCTGGGTATTACTGTAGCTAAAACAGATGCACAATGGAAAACAACTCAAATCTTCATCAATTGATAAATGAATAAACAAAATATATGTATACACATAACAGGATAACATTCAGCTTTAAAAGGAATTAGATGCCAACACATGCTACACCTTGAATAAATCTTGAAAACATTAAGCTAAGTGAAAGAAGCCAGACACAAAAGGCTATGTACTACAGAAGCCATTTAAATAAAAAAATCCAGAGTAGGTAAATCCATGGAGACAGCTGATTACTGACTGCCATGGGCTAGGGGAGGCGGTAATAATGAAAGCCTGTTCATTGCTATGGAGTTTCTTTTTGGGGTGAGGAAAAAATTCTAGAATCAGTGGTGAGGGTTACAGAGAGTTGCACAACTCATGAATACACTAAAAAACCACTGAACTGTATACTTTAAAAGAGTGAATTTTATGGTATGTGAATTATATCTACAGGTCTTTTGACAACACGCATCGAAAGACTTCAACACTGAGTGCACCTTTTGATAACATCAGTTCCAGGGCTTTATGATAAGGAGGTAGTTAAGGATGTGCACAGTATTTAGCTACAAGCGTTTTAACAAAAGTGAAAAACTGGAAACAATCCAAATGTACAAATGATAATTATAGTACATTTGTAAAGCTGGATACCATGAAGTTATTAAAAGTGCTATAACCTGTTGCCGTCAAGTCCAACTCATGGCTACCCTATAGGACAGAGAACTGCCCCATGGTTTCCAAGGAGTGCCTGGGGGATTCGAACCACCAACCTTTTGGTTAGCGGCTGTAGCTCTTAACCACTACACCACTAGAGCTTCCCAAAAGTAGTACAGAAGTATATTTTTTGACAAGGAAAAATGTACGTAATGTATCAAGCAATAAAAGCTTGCTGTAACATGATTCCAAATATGCATATATATGAACAAAGCCAATCTGGAAGGCTTGATTATTTCTGGATGCTAGGTTTATAGGTGGTTTTTATTTTTTCATTCTGCTCATTTACAGATTATTTTTCCATAACGAATATATATTTCCTTTGTAATACTTTTAAAAACTGATAATGATGTGAAGGTGAAAAGGGGACAGGAAAGGGCATCAGTAAATTCTAACATGGAAGACTCGTTAACAGGCTGTAATATGCAGATGACACAACCTTGCTTGCTGAAAGTAAAGAGGACTTGAAACACTTACTGATAAAATCAAAGACTACAGCCTTCAGTATGGATTATACCTTAACATAAAGAAAACAAAAGTTCTCACAGCTGGACCAATAAGCAACATTATAATAAATGGAGAAAATATGGAAGTTGTCAAGGATTTCTTTTTACTTGGATCCACGTCCTTGGAAACGGCAGTCAAGAAATCAGACGATGTATTATATTGGGCAAATCTGCCGAAAAAGATCTCTTTTAAGAGTTAAAAAGCAAAGATGTCCCCTTGAGGACTAAGATGCACCTGATGCAAGCCATGGTATTTTTAACTGTCTCATATGCATGCAAAAGCTGGGCAAGAAACAAGGAAGACAGAAGAAGAATTGATGCCCTTGAGTTATGGTGTTGGCAAAGAATATCGAATACAACATGGACTGCCAGAAGAATGAATAAACTTGTCTTGGAAGAAGTACAGCCAGAATGCTCCTTAGAATTAAGGGTGGCAAGACTTCATCTCATGTACTTTGGACATGTTATCAGGAGGGACCAGTCTCTGGAGAAGGACATCATGCTTGGTAAAGTAGAGGGTCAACGAAAAAGACGACTCTTGACAAGATGGATTGACACGGTGGCTGCCAACAATGGACTCAAGCATAACAACAATTGTGAGGATGGCTCAGGACTGCTGTGTTCTGTTCTGTTGTCGCTATGAGTTGGAACTGATTCAATGATACCTCATAACAAAATTCTAAAATGACTGAAATTAAACTGTAACTGACCATTAACAAATAAAGAAATAATGAAATATTTACTCGGAATTAACTAGATTAGTTTTTCTACCATCAGGGAGAGGAGGCCTAGAACAGAAATTGACTTGAGTTCTAGAAAATAAAGTTACAATTCAGGGACACTTGTCTTTGAACCAAGAAATCTGTACCTGTTACATGTATATATATGTGAGTGTACAGGAAATATTTGCAAGGGAATCCATTAAATTTAAAACAGTGGTTTTCTTCTGCAGGGTGGTACTGGAGGGAGAAGGGAGATAATGAACTTTTTCTTTATACAACTTTGTATTATTTGACTTGTTACCACAAGTATACAGTATCTATGTACATCTATGTACAAAGATGATGGCTATAATTATGCAAAACTTAAAAACACGGACAGTGTCTATGGTATGAAGGTAAAAAATCTTCTGGTGTGAAGGCGTGAAGGTGAAAAGTATATATATATGCTTACATACATACATGCGATAGAGGCCTGGCTAGGTATACTCTCAAATGAAAATAGTTTTTCACGTTTATTTACTCATTCCTTTATTCTACAAATGTTTGCTGAGCACCTACTACGGACCAGGCAATAGTCCTAGGTACCTGGGATACAGCAGGGAATCAAACAGCCAAATATGTCTCCTCTCACACAACTTCATTCTAGCAGGGAGAGACAGATAGTAAATAGTAAACATAATAAATACGTTAGGAGCTAATAAGTGAGTACTATGGAAAAAAATGGAACAGGGTTAAGGGAGACTAGTATTGCTGTGGGTGAGGGGCAAGTTTAAATAGCTTAGTCACAGAAAGCCTTACTGAGGCAGTGACATTTGAGAAAAGATTTGAAGGAGATGAGGGAGTGAGTCATGCAAATATCTGGGAGAAGAGCCTTCCAAGCACAGGGAACAGCAAGTGCAAAGGCCCTAAGGTGTGTTCGAGTAACAGCAATGAGGGCAGTGTGGCTATAGAAGAGTAAGCAAAGGGGAGAGCAAGTCAAAGAGGTAATAAGGGGGCCAGTTGATGTTAGGCTCTTTGGGCTATTGTAAGGACTCTGGCTTTTATTCCAAGTGAACTGGGGAGCCACTATGGGGTTTTGAGCAGAGAAATGACAGGATTCCTCTGGCTGCCGTGTGGAGACTAGGCTATTAGGAGGGGCTGAAGAAAGGGTAGAAATGCCGGGCTGTCTAGGTGAGAGATGAAGGTGGTAGTGGAGATGCTGAGGCATTGGACCCTAAATACAGTTTGAAAGTGTAACTGACATGATTTCCAGACAGGTTGGATAGAGAACATGCTGAAGATAGGAGTCAAGGATGGCTCCTGGGTTTTTGGCCTGAGCAAATGAGGTGGAGAAGCCATTAATTTGGATGGGGAAGACAGCTGGGCAGAACATGTTTGGGGGTGGGGAGAGATCAGGAGTTTATTTGTGGACTGGTTTTATTTGAGTACAGTAGCAATAAAAAAAAAAAATTTTTTTTAAATATGATAACATCTTTCCAGTGGGGGAGGGGGGATCTTTGCAAGACTCCTACCCAGCAAAGTTCTGGAGAATTGAAACTTTGCAACTTTGTCACAGCTAGTCATCTGGAGAAATCAAATGGATAGATGATATGCAAGAGGACTCCTGGGTTCTGGTTTTCAAGAAAGGGGGTGGGGGTGGGGGAACAAGGCCTGCAAATCTGTCCACAGTTCTGGCAAAATTCTAGAACATGTCATTAAAGAGATGGCATATAAACTCCAAAAATTAGTAGTGGCTGCATCCAAGTGCAGAAGTCAAGAGCAAGTCAGACCAATAGGAAGGATTTAGAAAAAAGAACCAGCACAGGCAGGGTCAAGATGGCTAAGTAGACAGACACTTCCTGTGGTCCCTCTTACAACAAAGACCCAAAAAACCAAGTGATTCAATTACATATGACACTTTAAGAGCCCTGAATATCAAAGACAAAGTTGAGGAGGTAGACTGAGCAGCAGAAAGAGGGAGAGACAGTTCAGAAGCAGCGAGGATCTGCCAGACCTGACCTGGCTGGCACCCTGCTGGCCGGATTGGCTGGCCTGCGAGGGCTGAGGTAAGCAGTAGAACTCAGGACACGTTTTCTACACCAGAAAAAACTGAGCGGTGGAGAGTCTGCTTAAGCCTCTGGACCCAGGGAGAAGCGGTGCTAAACCTGCAAAAATTAAGTGCAAGCATCTAACCTACCGTGCAGGATCAAAAAAAGGCCCTTCCCCCACTGGGAAGTACCTCGCTACCATTTACCCATCCCCTCCCTGCTCTGCTCTGCTCTGCTCTGGCCCTGGCTTGGCTTCAGCAATTGCCACACCACCACTGCACCCCAACCCATTCTCCTGGCTTTGGAGAGGGAACAAGTTGACATACAAATTACAAACAGGAAAAAATAATTTGCCAGGTCCCCTAAACTGGGACCTCAGAGCAGACACAGCCCCTTTGTCGCCCCTGCCTAGACCTGTGTGGGCCCACCTCAACAGCATAAGCCATCATAGCATAGTACAACAGGATAGACACCTGAAGCCTATTTTCAACTGCAACAGCTAAGGGGGAGTGGCAAATTTGTGACGTTGGGCACTCCCCTACCCATCCAGCAGGGTAGTCACTTACCCACATCAGGGGCCCAATGACTGGTGGCTCCACATATTCCACCTAGCCACCCGCGACAGGGGTCTGAGAATAAGTGCTGCCTCCCAGTCCTTACAGCCAACAGCACTGGGTGCCCAAAGTCTGGCTGCAAAATCCATCCATCTACACGCTCTATGGAACGGGGACATGCCTTCCACCCAGGCACTCAGGGGCAGCTGTCTGCCCCCTACCTTGCTCAGCACATAACCCCCTACTGCAGCCAGATACCTATGTCTGCTCCAATCACCCCTACATACCCCTGCCCATCTAGAACTGTAGGTAAGACACTATACCACATACTCAGTGACAGACAACCTGGACACATGAGCTGAATCCACAAAAGAAAAGTAAATGAACCCTGGGCTCACATACCTAGTAGCAGCTCTAACTAGCTGGTGACAGGCTATGAGAGCTTCAAAGATGCCAATAATCAAAGTAGCTCACACAACCAGCCTATTTGGGCATATCAAAACAAAACAAAACAAAAGAAGCTAGGACACAGTAAGCAAACATTAAATAAATAAGTATAATAATTTATTGATGATTTGGAAACAATGGTCAATATCAAATCACATAAAGAGGCCAACCATGATGGCTTCAGCAAGCAACCAAAACAAAGAACCAGGAAACCTCATGGAGGAAGAGATGATCTTGGAATTACCAGAGGTAGAATTCAAAAGATTAATCTACAGAGCTCTTCAAGAGATCAGGAAGGCAATCAGGCAAAACACAGACCAGGCCAAGGAACACACAGACAAAGCAACATAGGAATTTAACAAGGTTATACAACAGCATAATGACAAATTTAACAGGCTGCAAGAATCCATAGAGACAGCAATCAAAAATTCAAAAGATTAACAACAAAATTTCAGAATTAGACAACTCAAAACAAAGTCATAGGAGCAGAATTGAGGCAACGGAAGTCAGAATTAGTGAGGTTGAAGATAAAGTACTTGACACCAATTTATTTGAGGAAGAACGAGATAAAAAAAAATTTTTTTTAATGAAGAATTATGTGGCACTCTATCAAGAAGAATAACCTTTAAGTGACTGGACGACCAGAACAGAGGGGATAACAGAAAATACAGAGAGAATTATTGAAGATTTGTTGGCAGAACTTCCCTGATATCGTGAAAGATAAGACGATATCTACCCAAGAAGCTCATCAAACCCCAGACAGGGTAGATCCCAAAAGAAAGTCACCAAGACATACTATAATCAAACTTGCCAAAACCAAATATAAAGAGAGAATTTTAAGAGTGGCTAGGGAGAAACAAAAAGTCATCTACAAAGGAGGGTCAATAAGATTAAGCTCTGATTACTCAGCAGAAACCATGGCAGGCAAGAAGGCAATGGGATCACGTATATAAAACCTTGAAGGAAAAAAACCGCCAACCAAGAATTATACATACAGCAAAATTGCCTCTCAAATTTGACGGGGAAATTAGGGCATTTCCAGATAAACAGAAGTTAAGAGAATCTGCAAAAACCAAACCAAAATTACAAGCAATACCAAAGGGAATCCTCCGGTTAGATAATCAATAACATCAGGTAACAACCCAAGACTAGAAAATAGGACAGAACAACTAACTATCAACCCAGAGAGATAAGTCACAAAGATAAGTTAAAGCTAAAACACTGAAAATAGGGAAACAGACATCAATATGTGAAAGATAACATTTAAAACAAAAAAGAAGTACTGAAAGATGTAGTCACAGAACTTTCATATGGAAAAGAAGTCAAGGCAACATCAAGAAAGGAAAGACTGGTTTAAACTTAGAAAAATAGAGGTAAATATTAAGGTGACCACAAAGGAAACTAACAATCCTACACATCAAAACAAAGAAGAAGGAAAACATAAAGACTCAGAAAATACAAAACCAACAATAAAAAAAAATAAATACAACTCAACACAGAAAATTAAGTGGAAGAAACTGTCAACAACCAACAAAAAAAATCAAAATGACAACATTAAACTCATACTTATCAATAATTATGCTGAATGTAAATAGAAGAAATACACCAATAAAAAGACAGAGAGTGGCAGAACAGATAAAGAAAACACAATCCATCTATATGCTGCCCACAGGAAACACGCATTAGACTCAAAGACAAAAACTAAAACTCAAAGGATGGAAAAAATATATCAAGCGAACAACAATCAAAAGACAGCAGGAGTGGCAGCGTTAATCTCTGACAAGAGAGACTTTAAAGCAAAATCTACCACAAAGAATAAGGAAGAACACTATACAACAATTAAAGAGTCAATACACAAGGAGAACATAACCATAATAGATATTTATGCAGACAATGACACGGCTCCAAAATACATAAAACTCTTAACAGCAGTGAAAAGAGAAATAGACAGCTCCACAATACCAGTAAGAGACTTCAACATACCACTTTCGGTGAAGGACAGAACATCCAGAAAGAAGCTCAATAAAGACATGGAAGATCTAAATGCCACAATCAACCAACTGGGTCTCCTAGACATATACAGAACCACCCAACAGCAGCCAAGTATATTTTCTTTTCTAATGCACATGGAACATTCTTCAGAACAGACCACATATTAGGCCACAAGGCAAGCCTTACACAGAATCCAAAACACTGAAATATTACAAAGCATCTCTTCTGACCATAAAGCCATAAAAGTAGAAATCAGTAACACAAAAAGGAAGGAAAAAAAAAATTAAATGCATGGAAACTGAGTAACACCTTGCTCAAAAACTACTGGGTTATAGAAGAAATCAAGGATGGAATAAAGAAATTCACAGAATCACATGAGAATGAAAACATATCCTACCAGAACTTTTGGGACACAGAAAAAGCAGTGCTCAGAGGTCATTTTACAGCAGTAAATGCACAGATACAAAAAGAAGAAAGGGCCAAAATCAAAACATTAACAACTCAAACAAATAGAAAGAGGACAGCAAAAGAAGCTCATGGGTACCAGAAGAAAGGAAATAATAAAAATTAGAGATGAAATAGAGAATAGAAAAAAAATTGAAAGCGTTAACAAGACCAAGTACTGGTTCTTTGAAAAGATCAAAAAACCAATAAACCACTGACCAAACTACAAAAGAAAAAACAGGAGAGGAAGCAAATAATTTGAATAAGAAATAAGACTGCAGATACCATAACAGATCCAACTGAAATTAAAAGAATCATAACAGAATACTCTGAAAAACTGTACTCCAACAAATTTGAAAACCTAGAGGAAATGGACAAATTTCTAGAAACACACTACCTACCTAAACTAGCACAAACAGAGGTAGAACAACTCAATAAACCTATAACAAAAGAAGAGATTGAAGACGTAATTAAAAAACTCTCAACAACAATAAAAAAGCCCCGGTCCTGACGGCTTCCCTGGAGAATTCTACCAAACTTTCAGGGAGGTGTTAACATCACTAGTACTTAAAGCTATTTCAGAGCATAGAAAAGGATGGAATACTCCCAAACTCATTCTATTAAGCCAGCATAACCCTGATACTAAAACCAGGTAAAGACACCACAAAAAAAATTACAGACCAATATCCTTTATGAACTTAGATGCAAAAACCCTCAACAAAATTCTAGCCAACAGAATTCAACAACATATCAAAAAAATAATTCACCATGACCAAGTGGGATTCATACCAGGTATTCAGGGATGATTTAACGTTAGAAAAACAGTCAATACAATCCATCACATAAATAAAACAAACGACAAGAACCACAAGATCTTATCAATTAATGCAGAAAGGCATTCAACAAAGGTCAACGCCCATTCATGATGAAAACTCTCAGCAAAAGAGGAACAGAAGGAAAACTCCTCAACATAATAAAAGGCATTTATACAAAGCCAAGAGCCAACATCATCCTAAATGGAGAGAGCCTAAAAGCATTCCCCTTGAGAATGGGAACCAGACAAAGATGACATTTATCACCACTCTTATTCAACATTGTGCTGGAGGTCCTAGCCAGAGCAATAAAACAAGAAAAAGAAATAAAGGGCATCCAAATTGGCAAGGAAGAAGTAAAAGTACCCCTATTTGCAGATGACATGATCTTATACACAGGAAATCCCAAAGAATCCACAATTAGTGGAACTAATAGTAGATTTCAGGAAACTATCAGGTTACAAGATAAACACAGACAAAGCAGTTAAATTCCTCTACACCAGTAAGAGAACATTGAAGAAGAAATCACCAAATCAATACCATTTACAATGGCCCCCCCAAAAATAAAATACTCAGGAATAAATCTAACCAGAGACCTAAAAGACCTGTACAAAGAAAATTAGACAACACTACTGCAAGAAACCAAAGACCTATATAAGTGGAAAAACAAAACTTCCACATGGATAGGAAGACTCAACATTGTGAAAATGGCTATTCCACTCCAAGCAATCTACAGATACAATGCAATCCCCAACCAAATTCCAATGACATTTTTTAACGAGATGGAGAAACAAATCACCAACTTCATAGGGAAAGGGAAGAGGCCCTGGATAACTAAAGCATTACTGAAGAAGAACAAAGTGGGATGCCTCACGCTACCTGATTTTAGAACCTATTATAGCACCACAGTAGTGAAAGCAGCCTGGTATTGGTAAAACAACAGATACAAAGACCAACTGAACAAAATTGTGAATCCAGATGTAAATTCATCCACCTATGAGCAACTGATACTTGACAAAGGGCCAAAGTCTGTTAAACGGGGAAAAAAGTCTCCTTAACAAATGGTGCTAACATAACTGGATATCCATCTTCAAAAAAAAGAAGACCCATATTTCACACCATGCACAAAAACTAACTCAAAATGGATCAAAGACTGAAATATAAAATCTAAAAGATCATGGAATAAAAAATAGGCACAATGCTAAGAGCCCTAATACATGACATAAACAGAATACAAAACATAACTAACAATGCACAAACACCAGAAGAGAAACTAGATAATTGGGAGCTCCTAAAAACTGAATACTTATGCTCATCAAAGACTTTACCAAAAGAGTAAAAAGACTGGGAAAAAATTTTTGGCTATGACATACCTGGTAAATGTCTAATCTCTAAAATTTACAAGATAATGCAGAACTTCAACAATAAAAACACTAATAATCCAATGAAAAAATGGACAAAGGATATGAACAGGCACTTCACCAAAGAAGACTTTCAGGCAGTTAACAGATACATGATGAAATGCTCAGGATCATTAACCATTAGAGAAATGCACATCAAAACTACAATGAGATACCATCTCACAACCCCAACAAGGCTAATATTAATTCAAAAAACACAAAATAATAAATGTTGGAGAGGTTGCAGAGAGACTGGAACACTTATACACTGCTGGTGGGAATGTAAAATGGTACAACCACTTTGGAAATTGATTTGGCACTTCCTTAAAAACCTAGAAATAGAAATACCACATGATCCAGCAATCCCACTCCTTGGAATATATTCTAGAGAAATAAGAGCCTTTGCACGAACAGATATATGCATACCCATGTTCACTGCAGCACTGTTCGCAATAGCAAAAAGATGGAAACAACCTAGTTGCCCATCAACAGGCAAATGGATAAACAAATTATGGTAGATACACACAATGGAATACTGTGCAATGATAAACAACAATGATGAATCCACGAAACATCTCACGACATGGATGAATCACGAAGGCGTTATGCTGCGTAAAATTTTTGTAGTTGTTAGGCACTGTCGAGTCAATTCCAAGCCATAGCGACCCTATGTACTATAGAATAAAACAGTGCCTGGTCCTGCACCATGCTCACAATCACTGTTATGCTTGAGCCCACTGTTGCAGCCATTGTGTCAATCCATCCTGTTGAGGGTCTTCCTCTCCCTTGCTGACCCTCTACTTTACCAAGCATGACATCCTTCTCCAGAGACTGATCCTTCCTGACAACATGTCCAAAGTATGTAAGACACAGTCTTGCCATCCTTGCTTCTGAGAAGCATTTTGGTTGTACTTTCAAGATGGATTTGTTCGTCCTTTTGGCAGTCCATAGTATATACTCTTCACCAACACCACAATTCAAAGGTGTCAATTCTTCTATGCTTTTCCTTATTCATTGTCCAGCTTTCACATGCATATGATGCAACTGAAAATACCATGGCTTGGGTCAGGCACAGCTTAGTCTTCAAGGTGACAGCTTTGCTTTTGAACACTTTAAAGAGGTCTTTTGCAGCAAATTTGCCCAATGCAATGCATGTTTTGATTTCTTGACTGCTGCTTCCATGGGTGTTGATTGTGGATCTAAGAAAAATGAAATCCTTGACAACTTCAATCTTTTCCCCATTTATCATGATGTTGCTTATTGGTCCAGTTGTGAGGATTTTTGTTTTATGTTGAGCTGTAATCCATACTGAAGGTTATGCTCTCTGATCTTCATTAATAAGTGCTTCAAGTCTTCTTCACTTTCAGCAAGGAAGGTTGTGTCATCTGCGTAATGCAGGTTGTTATTAGTGAAATTAGTCAGTCAGGAAATGACAAATATAGTAGAAGACCACTATCATAAGAACTCAAGAAAAGGTTTAAATAGAGAAGAAAACATTCATACGAGGGTGGAGAGGTGGGGAGAGAGGAATTCACTAACTAAATTAAACCAAAAACCAAACCTGTTGCCGTCAAGTAGATTCTGACTCATAGTGACCCTACAGAACAGAGAACTGCCCCATAGGGTTTCCAAGGAGTGCCTGGTGGATTTGAACTGTCGACCTTTTGGATGGTAGCCACAGCACTTAACCACTACGTTACCAGGGTTTCCAAAACAGTAGACAAGAATTATCTTACATGAAGGGAAGGACAACAGACAATACAGGGGAAGTTAGCACAACTGGACTAATCGAAAAGCTAAGAAGTTTCCTGAACACAACTGAACACTTTGAGGGACAGAGTAGCAGGGGCGGGGGTCTGTGGACCATGGTTTCAGGGGATATCTAGGTCAACTGGCATAAGAAAGTTTAATGAGAAAATATTCGGCATCCCACATTGGCGAGTGGGGTCTTAAAAGCCTGTGAGCGGTCATTTGAGATGCATCGATTGGTCCCAACCTAACTGGAGCAAAGGAGAATGAAGAACACCAAAGACACAAGGAAAATATTACCCCAAGAGACAAAAGGGCCACATAAACCAGAGACTCCATCAGCCTGCAATCAGAAGAACTAGATGATGCCTGGCTACCACCAATGATCTCCCTGACAGGAAACACTCCTGATGGAGCAGGAGAAAAGTGTGGTGCAGAGCTCAAATTCTAGTAAAAAGTCCTGACTTAATGGTCTAACTGAGACTAGAAGAACCCCTGAAGACATGGCCCCCAGACTCTCTGTTAACCCAGAACTGAAACCATTCCCGAAGCCTACTCTTCAGAAATTATACTGGGCTATAAAATATTATACTCCTGCTAAGTGTGTGCTTCTTAGTTCAAGTAGATATATGAGACTAAATTATCAGCTCCTGTCCTGAGGTGGCATTAGAAGGCAGAAAGGGATAGCAGCCGGTTGAACGAACACAGGAAACCCAGGGTGGAAACGGGGAGTGTGCTGTCAAATTATATGGATTGCAACTAGGGTCACATAACAATATGTGTATACATTTTTGTATGAGAAATTGAGCTGTAAATTTTCACCTAAAACACAATAAATAAAAACAAACAAAAAAAAAGAGTAGTTTTCGAATTTGTAAGTTCAATGAGGAGTGGAAAGGTTTCTTTCTGAGGAAACAAGTCTCAGGTGTCCAGCCATAGTGGTAGTATTGTGCAGTGTTACACAAGTGGACTCCAGTGTCCCACGCTGGAGCAGGGTTGGAAGGTTCATATTCTGCCTCTATCACTCCCTAGTCCTCTAACCTTGGGCAAATAAGCCCTGCTGGAGAACTGGTTAAGAGCTTGGCTGCTAACCAAAGGTTGCCGATTTGAACTTACCAGCCGTTCTGGGGGAGAAAGACGTGGCCTTCTGTTTCCGGCAGATTACAGCCCTGCAAACCCTATGGTGCAGTTCTACCCTGTCCTACAGGATCGCTATGAGTTGGAATTCATTTGATGGCAATGGGTTTGGTTTTGGTGTTTTGGAACCTCCAGCAAACCTCTCTATGGGTCTTAGGGGAGGTAACGAGGGTCCTGACCTTGCAGGACTGTGGGTACTAAGGTAACACTTGTAAAGTGCTTAGTACAGTGCGCGATGTACACCGAAGGGCTGTCCTAGGTGGAAGAGACACCCTCACCCTTTTCTTCCTCTTTATAGACCTGAGGTAGATCCTGTCTCATCCAGAGAGGTAGCGAGAAAACGTAAGCGATGAACAAAATAAAATTTCTTTTGGTATTGCTGCACAGAACTCTTAGCACAGGTCCCGGTGCTTTTTGAATTGTCTGTCGCCACGAGGACAGGAAACCGGAAAGAGAAGTTGTCCCAGCCTTTTCTAGAACCTGGGTCGTTCGTCGTTGCTAGGCGACCTTAGAACAGAGGTAAAAAGGCCAGGCCTCTTCCGTAGGCTCCGCCCACATCCGCGCTGGCCATACAGTCCGCTCCGCTCATGCGTCAACCCTTGCGATAGGCTAATGCCCCGCAACGCATGCGCCCTTTTTTTCGCGCGGCGAGACCCTCTCACTCTCCGCCATACTCTGCCCGCCCCCTCCTGGGCGCCTGCTACTCTGCCCTCACAGCTTCGTTTTCACCCAGACCCGGCCCTGCCCACACGGCATCTTGAGTCCCGTGAATAGTGACTGTAGAACAACCTCATGTCCTGCAGACACACCTTCCGTTTTCTCGTGGTGGCGGTGGTGACGGGCGGGGGTGTTGGGTAGAAGAATAAGGCGGGATAAGGAGAGGTGGCGGTTGCCCCGGGCTCACTTCCGGACGACGGGCGGAAGTGGCTGCGTTGGACGGTGGAAGGAAAAGGGGAGAGAGAGGGGAGGGACGGGCCGCTGGGGGTCGAGGGGGTGGGGCCTGGGCCAGTGGCGGGGACCCGGCCTGGGGCCCGGAATCTAACCTGGGGCGGGCCGCGGCTCCTAGCCGAGAGGTAGCGGGCGGGATCCAGGTAACGACCCAGCATGGATAGGGCGAGGGTCGTCCGCACGGCAGAGGGGTACGAGTGAAAATCTAGGGAGGGTCGCGGTGTCACCCCTTTCCCCAGTGAACACGGAGCACTGGGTTCCGAGGAGGAGAGTGGGAGGAGTTAAATTCTTGCGGGGGGTGGGGGTTGTGTATGTGCACACCACGCCCCTACAGGAAGGAAGAGGGTGTGTGTGTGTATGTATGTATGTATGTTAAAATAAGTGGAGAGAGGCGACAGGGGTGGGCTCCCGGACAGAGAAATTGGAACACTGTACAGCTACTGCAGGCAGGACCCGGGCCTCAAACATTCCAGGAGAGTGCTTTCAGGAGTGGCCCCTAGAAGGAGTTTGACAGAGTTTGGGAATTAAATCCCTGGCACAGTTTTTGGAAGCAGAGGGGGAGGTGAGGGCTGAAGGAATGGGAGCTAGGAATGAACGTGGAAGGTGCCAGTATCTTGCTACGGAATGGATTTATTTAGTTCAGTTGGAGAGAGCTGGACGATTAAAACACTGCAGATCCTAAGAAGCTTGGAAGATGTAGGGTGATTAGTGTGTGGGTCTACGCACACCGTTAGTGCTTTTGGTTACTTTTCTGTAGTGGAATATATATGATCCTTCTTTATCCTGAGCCATATATTTGTGTGTGTGTGTGTGTGTGTGTGTGTGTATATATGTATCGATACGACTATTTTGGGGTGCAATATGTGGGTGAAACAGGAACTTTATTACCTTGTGGAGTGGTTAGGGAAGGATTTTGTTTTTGTTTTTTAATGCTAGGGCATAGTAAACCAAAAACCAAACCCATTGCCATCGAGTCGATTCCGACCCATGTAGTGATCGTAAAGGACAGAGTAGAACTGGGCACCATAAGGTTTCCAAGGAGTGCCTGGTGGATTCGAACTGCCGACCTTTTGGTTAGCAGCATAGCTCTTAACCCCTATGCCACCAGGGTTTCCAAGGGCATGGTAAAGGAGTCAAATTTAGATAGGGAGGGGGACCTAGAAAGTCTTAGGAATGTATTTGGGTATATACTAGAATGGAGAATGCCATAATGTTTAAATGTTCCACAGGTTAACGCAGAAATCAGCCTCCTGGGCCATGCCAGTTCTCAGGCCTGTTTCTTTTCATGATCCTGAGCAGAAGACAACCGGGCCAGTCCCAACAGTGGATGACTTACCCTCCCTGAGCAAGAGATGGGATAGTACCTGGGATCTGTCCATCACCGGACTTTGGGCTTAATTTGCCGGCTGAATGAAGGGATGTAACAGACCCCTGGGAGGGACACTAAAGTGTACATTGGGGGGGGAGGGGCCTGGACATACCCCTTCCCCCCCAAACTCCTCCCCTTCATGGTCCACTCAGCCGTGGACTTTGGACCAGGATAAAAGGAGAAAAACTGCACTTCCTTTTGTGGATCTGATTCGGGATTCTCAGCTTTGGAAATGGAGTGCTGGATGGGGGTTTGATGATCTCCAGGGGAGCAACTGAGGGAAGAGAGGTAAGGTTCTTGTCTCATTTTCCACTTGGTGTCTTGATGTTCCTGTGCAGGAAGTGTTGCGTGGGTCACAGTTGTGGGACGCTCATTCAACTCAGGGCACCTCCTGATGATGACCATTACCCAGATAAGATAAGCACACAGGAAGCTTCACCTCTGCATCACTCTCTCTGGGTACAGATCTGTTCTAGCCTCTCCTTACCCAGTCAGAGAGGTACCTTGTAAAGAGAACATGAAAAGAATTACAGCTTTTGAAGGGAAGTTGGTTTAGATTACCTTTAAGAGCCTTTGCAACACTGAGATAATAGGATTCCAAGTCACTTCGGGCTAAGAATCTGGAATGGATTACCCGTGCAGAGGCAGGCTGCTGTATTTTGGGGAGCTAACAGAATAGGACTGCTATGTGGGGAGGGTAGGAGATGATCTAGATAACCTCCAAAGTTGTCTCTCCTCCTTCCACTATAAGGGAGTTTAAGCTATGAAACCTGGAAAGAAAGGAGGAACAGAACACAGCTTTGGGAGTCATAGGATATGTGTTCTAGCTCTGACTTTCTTAGTTGCTTTGCAGCTCTAGATACGTTGATTAACCTCTGCTGTGGTCACTTCATCTGAAGTGGGATAACTCACTTTCCCAGGCTGCTTACAAGTTGTTGAAAGGAACAACCTGATGAGGAATTTTGAAAAGTGCCAAGGGCCACAAAACAGTGACATTGATGCTATGTCTCTGTTTGATTGTTACATAGAGAAAAGTTCTGAATTTAGAATTCTGTTCTTTTATTGAACTAGTGTGTTTGTAAAAGCCTTAGATGTCCTTAACTAAAAGCCTGCCTGAATTTCCTGTTGCTGCTATAACAATACCTAGGGTTGTCAAATGGTAGAAAGAGGTGAACTGGTCCTAAGGAGAACTTAAACAAGGGATTCAGCAGATACTGCGTTGGCTTCAGTACTGTTTATGGCTCTCTAGTGATCTTGGTTGGGGTAGCTGTTTAAAGAGGAGTGAAGGGAAGTTTAAGTTATAAGGATCAGAGTCTGGTTAGGAGATGCAGCTTCATTTCTTGGAGTGATCACTGGGCCTTTCCTTCCTGTGTCATGTCCTGCTCTCACCTGCACTTTGTTGTTGTAAGGTGCTGCTGAGTCGATTCTGATTCGTAGTGACCTTGTGTGACAGAGTAGAACTGCTCCGTAGGGTTTTTTTGGGTGTAATCTGTACGGAAACAGAGCTGTACTTTAAGATGATGGTTTTTTCAGACTGACATCTTTTTTCGTTGTTGTGTGCCGTCTAGTCCGTTCCAACTCACAGCTACTCTATAGAACAGAGTAGAACTGCCCCATAGGGTTTCCTAGGCTGTAATCTTCTGGGAGCAGGCCGTCAGGTCTTTTCACAGCTCTTAGCCCTTTATATTTTCACAGGCTGTGTTCCTCATGTAAAGCAGACCTGTTCATAGTTATCTTCTCACCTCTTGCTTACTCCTTCCTTGAATTTCACATTACCTGTGTCAGAATGCCTGTTTTTCTCAGTGACAACAAACATAGCAGAAAGGAGAGTTGGAACATAGTATTGGGAGTTTAGAGATGCAGAGGGGTATGGTGGCTTTGGCGAGGGGCAGGAGGCTTGACTTCTAGCATCTCTCCACCTCTTACCATCAGACTAACACCTAAGCTTCATGTTCACTGGAGTTGACAACAAGGACTAAGGTCGTCTGCAAGCCAAAAGTCCTGTATTTATAACTTAATCCACCTCCCCTCTCCTGGCCTTTCTTCCTTGCTACAGGGGTCTTTGACTCCCCTCAGTGGCCTGAAGACTGGTCAGGCAGGCATGGGTGGAATCACTGGTCTTGAACTTCTCTGTCTCTGGTGCTAATGGCGTGGGGAGCCCCTATGAGGCCAGGCTGCTACTTTAGAGGGTCCGATTTTCAGGGCGGGGATGTCACCATCTCCAGCTTTGCCCAGCCATTTCCTGGTGCCAGTCTTTGCTTAGAATGAGGGTTGTATAGTTCCAGGTTGCCTCCTCAGCCATCGCTGGGATCCTACACTGTGTTAGAAGGCTTTCCTCATTCTGCGTAGCTTGGAATATACTGTCCTGCGAGTGCCTGTAAGTACTTCGAAGTGCTGGAAGTACCAAGGAGTCCTGTTGTAGTTGGATAGTGCTTATATTATGTAAAGCGTCCAGTCTGTTGTGCCAGTTTTCCCTCACTGTGTTGTTGTGAGGAAGACAGTGCAGATATTATTTCCCCAGTTTGGTATATGACGGAAAGCTACAGGAGGGGCTTGCCTAAGAGTGTGGAGTGGCAGATGCTGTAATCGCCTGCCCAGTGCTGTGCTGCTTCTGCAGCATCTGAGCTGACAAGGGGGATCTGGATTCTGCTGCAAACCCCCAGGCAGAGGAACTCATTGCCATGTTAGAAAGCCTCTCTGGTAAGACGTTTCTTCCTTATCGTGAGCCAGAATTCATCTCCCTGTAACTTCCACCAAAAGCCTTAGTTGAATCCTCTGCTTGACTCTTCCACGAGACTCAACTCTCAGGATAGCTATTGGCCCTTCTCAGAGGCTTAAGGACACCAGGGCGCTTCCCTCTGGACCCTGGCCAGACAGGGCAGTCACTGGATGTCAAGCCATTTAGGACCAGTGATAGATTTAACCAAAAGTTCTATGAGTGTTTCAACTGAATTTATTTATTTATACACTTCTTTGCTATGAGTTGGAGCCGTGGTGGTGCTGTGGTTGAGAGCTGTGGCTACTAACCAAAATGTCAGCATTTTGAATCTGCCAGCCGCTCCTTGGAAACCCTGTGGGGCAGTTCTGCTCTGTCCTACAGGGTCTTTATGATTTGGAACTGACTCAGTGACAACGGGTTTGGTTTTTTTTTTCTTCCAGGAGGAATTGTAGATTACTAACCAAGTTACATTTTACAGACATTGCTCAGTGATTATTGTGTTAATCTCTTCTCTTTTCTTTGACCTTGATGAGCTGAGTTTTTGAGTCTGTACAGAGTGTAAGGGACCTTGGGGGGAAGGGAGGGGGAAAACAGAACACTGATGTAAAACTTTGCTTTTTTTTTCTATTGTTGATTTCAAGACAACATCTTAAAGCATGAGTCTTTTCCAAATTGTAAAAATATTCATGGTATCTTGGGCATGGTTTATGGAAGAGAAATTTTCTGGAACAATTTTCACTTCCTTCTTTTTAGTTCTCTTTTGAGTGGTAGTAGGGGTGGGCAGGATAGAGTGTTGCTCCTTCTAATTCTGTCTTATCCTGTGACCTGATTCTCCCATTTCTTCCAGTTTCACATAATCTAATCCCAGTCTCATCCCCAGAATCCAGGCATCTCATACCATGTTTCTGCTTTTCTTCCCCTATCATCCTTTCCACTGAAACCTCCTTTACCAGAACCCTGGAGTTATTTTTCCAGGTCAGTCTAGCACTCATTACCCTGACTTCTTGCCTCTCATACCAGATACTTTCTCTTGCTTCTACCTAAGAATTTAGCCCATATTCATTCTCTAAACTGGCCCTTTCTTCTTGGGACAGTCTTCTTGGAAGTCAGGGAATTTCTACTCTTAGATCTTCCTGTTAGTCTTGGAACTTAGAGTCCTCTAAAATTAACAAAGAACTGTAGAGATGGGATGTGAGTTATGATGCACAAATAGTTCCTTGTTCTGTTTGCCATTGAACTGCCTTAAATGGAGAAGGATAATTGTTAGAGGTGGGAATCTCATCTCCTCATGGGGTGGTTGGACTCACCCACCTTTCAGCACCCCACTATGCCCTTCCTCCTGGAGGGTGATTTTAGCTCTAGATACCTTGGGTCTACAAACCATTGTTTCCTAACTGTTTACACTTTTAGGAAATGTTACCATTTTCCCTCTTGCCTTGACACTGAGTGTAAGGATGCAAGGCCCCCAAGCTCCTGAACTCCCTTCATAAAGAAAGCATAGAGAGAGGGCAGAGGTGCAGAGACACTGGCTGCTGGCTGGCACATGTGTGTGGGCTCCAGTCTCTCATCACAGTCCATGCAATCAGCTAAGCTGGAGACTTCATGTAAAAATGATGTGGGGTGGGGTCAGCATCTCCTCTCTCCACCGTCTTTACCAACTGAGACACCAGCTGTCCCTCCCACAGCACTCTACTAGGTTCGATAATTCATTGCAATGGCCACAAAAAACTCACAGTCAATACTCACAAGTATGGGTTTATTAGGGAAGTAACAGTTACAATTCAGGTTCAAGAACATTCACGATATGGTTCTTCCATCAGGACAGCCTCTTCCCAGCCGTCCTCACAGGCCCTTTCCCCAGCCTTGGCCTGTGTTCCAAAGCACTTAGTCTTCTCTCTCTGTGGACCAGGAAGCCTACCATGCTGTCTCCTGCTTCTGGGTCTCTGCTCCTGGCTCTTGATGTCTTCAGTGTTAAAGCTCTCCCTCTTTGTCTTCTGGGTCCAGGAGCTTCTCAGTGCAGGCGATCAAAGGTCCATAAGCAAAGTCCAGTCCAAAGCAAGCCAACAAATTTCAGCAATCTGCATCAGCTCACGGTGTCAAACAACTTTCTCTTCATTAGGCTGGGTTCTCGTCAGCTCATCCCTAGCCATCCAAGCTAGGTCACAATGGGTAGCAGTAGTCTTAGGTTCGAGAGCGCATACGTACCTCCTGGCACTTCAGACAACTCCTTCACACTCTCTCATCCCTAGCCACCTTGTGCTAGATAAAGCTTGTTCCACCTGTAAATTTACTTCCGACCAGCCAGCCCTTCCTCACTCCCTCGTCCCTAGCCCCCGTGAGCTAGGTCAGAGGGTGCCAGTGGAACATGTCCCAACTCAATCGGTCTCTTCATTGCTGTACTTCCCCCACTTCCACTCATTGAGTGGACCCAGGTGGTCACCACAAGTGACCAGACCAAGCTGTCTACTTGCAGGCTCCTTTAACTCTCAGTCCTGAAAGGAGGCCTTCTAATGGGTACTGACTTTTCCTGTATCAATGCATCCAGCAGCAGACTGTTTGCTCAAAATTGAAAAAGCAAAATAGTCACTTTTTTTGTGTGTGCATATGTCCTTCCTGCAATGCAAATCTGGGTGGGGCTCAGGTTTTTGACCCAAGCCCCCACACTATACATAGAGCTACTGCATTCAAACAGCCTGTGTTTCCCTCGGGCAAATCCTAGTTCCCCTTTTAGCATATCCAATCAAGTATTAGCTAACATGCTTTCTGTAATCTATTCATTTCTACCATACATTTAGGTCTGCTTTACGACACTATGTAGGAGAAACATCCAATATCCATAGTACGTTCAGTTAAACACATAATCTTAAACGCATAACCCTTCTTAAAACATTCCAGTTGCATCTTCTCCACCCCTTGACTACCTTTTCATTCATACAGATGTCCTCTAGCCTCTGGCTGGGTGGAACCAGTAGGCCCTGGCCCCCTATCAATCATCCTGCTTATTTGGCCTGGCTTTGGCCACAGGCCTCTCCAGATGCAACATAAGGTTCCTTTCCGCCATTACAGGTAACAACAACTAAAGTAACCATTTAAGAATCAAAATTTTGACTTCCCAAGCCCATGTTTATTCATTCTCTTACAAAGTTCCATGCTTCTGTGAGTCTGGAGGCACAGCAAAGAATCCCGCTCCTTACACCAACTGTAATAATGACGTGGGGTCGTTGTGTCACCTCCTAACTTTACAAGGGGGAAGGAGAATCGCGAACAACAGCCTGAGGCTAATTTGTATGAGGTGAAGGTCAGACATGCCTTCTTCCTCTACCATCTTTACCACTTAACACCAGCTGTCCCTCCCACGGCACTTTCTACTGGGTTTGATAATTCATTGCAGTGGCCACACAAAACTCACAGTCAGTACTCACGATTATGGGTTTATTAGGGAAGTAACAGTTACAGTTCAGGCTCAGGAACATTCAGGATACAGTTCTTCCATCAAGACAGCCTCTTCCCAGCTGTGCTCACAGGCACACCTCTTCTTGGCCCTTAGCCTCTGCCCAAGGCACTCAGCTTTCTCTCTCCGTGGGCTGGGAATCCCACCACGCCGTCTCCTGTTGCTGGTCTCTGCTACCAGGTCTCGCTCTCTTCAGTGTTACATCTCTCTCTCTCTGTCTCCTGCATCCAGGAGCTTCTCAGCGCAGGGATTCTGGGTCCAAATGATGAGCACTCTGCTCCAGGCTCTTCTTCCTTGGTGGTGGGGTTGCTCATTTCAAGCGCAGCTGGATGGCAAAATCAACCAGTCCCTTCGATGGGCTATAAATACCCTGTCTGCACAGTCCTGCTCAGTCACCTGGGTGGGAGTTACAAGACCATGGCTAGACAGGTCACACAAAAGCGTTCCATCACACTGTAGTTGGAAACACACACATACACACGTGTGCATACACACGTGTGTGCACACACAGTCCAGCTCCACTGATGTGTCAGCCCAGACTTCTCTTTTACTCTACTCCTCCAGTGCTGGGCTCCAGTGATGTCTCTTCAAAGACTTCCCTTTTGTCCCACTGTGCACCTGTTGTGCTGGACACACAGCACCATCTCAGAGGGCACTTGTGCTGAGGCATCCATGAGGGGAGGGAATGAGCACCAGCTTTGGAGTTAGGGATGCCTGGATTTAAAACCTGGCAATGCCCCGCACTAGGTCTTGAGGCCCTCAGCAAGGTGTCAGACCCCACATCTATTGAATGGGGATGATAAAGCACTCTGCAGAGCTGCTGGGAACCTTAAAGGAGAGACTGTAGGAGAGGGTCTGGCATGTAGAGGCCTTACTCCCCAGCCATTCTGTTTTAGCGCCTCACTTTCATGCAGTTTCCTTTACAGCATGCCCCACGTTTTGTTTCTCTAGAACCCAGCACAGTTTCTGGTTTCATGCAGAAACAAGTGAGTGAGCAGAGTCAGTAACTACACAATGCAGAGTTCTGGGCTGCTCTGGTGCTCTGGAACATGGGGTGGGATGTGGATGGAGGAGAGTGTGTACTGATCACATGACAAGGCTGGCCCTAGACTCAGTCTTCCTCAAGAAAGTCACTTGCACAGAGCAGACAATAGTTTCTCAGCTCCCCACCCTCACTTCTTAGGTCAGATAGTGAGAGAGGTGGGTGGTGGGTGATGGAGAGCTGAGGCTTCTGCATAGAGTCAGGTAGGAGGGCTGGTGACACAGAGATGAGTAGGCTGAGTGGAGATTAGCAGGCACCTCTGTGAGTCCCAGAATGGCTTACCTTCTGGCATCTGGCCTGCACTGAGTGGCCTGCTGCAGAAGCCAGGGCTTGGGCCTCAGACCTGGGTGCCTAGGAAAACCCTTTCTGGTGCTGCCTCCCAGCACTCTCCCCACCCACAGTCAGGGCCTTCAGCCCCTGGTCTTATGTGTCTTTCTACTCCCCTTTCAGACTTTGCTCATGGTTCAGGTCACAAACGTTTTATCTGTTGCAGAGATTTTCGTCCCTTGATCTGCCTGGGTCCTGAATCTGACCTCCCTCTCCTCCTCCAGCCAGACCTCCTACTTCAGGTATCTTAACTCTCTTGGCATCTAAAATACCTAACATCGAGTATTAACGGATGCTTCACTCTCCTCCCACCCCCTCCCACAGGGCTACCAGAAAAACCTGTGCCTGATTCCTTCCCTGCTTGGGTATGGTTGTTCTACCTTGGGGGCAGGCCTGTCTCCTCTCTCTGCACTTTTACTCAGACCTAACAGCTCTCATTCCCCAACCCTAGAAGAAAAAAAAAAATTAAAAGAAAAAAGAAACAACAGCTGGCCTTTGTCTGGTTTGGCAGCAGGTGTTTCCTCCCTGGTTTCCCTTTTGGCACCCGGGTTCCTGTTCTCACATCCCTGTGCCATGTGCCCCACTTTGCCCTCAACTACCCAGCCTCCTGCTGGCGGCCTGGGGTGGGGTGGCTGGTCCCCAGAGCCTTGGCCTTGGCTGTGGTGAATGCCTAACCCAGGCTGCCCGGCTAGTAGGTAGGCGCCCCTGGCCACCCCATTAGGCTCTGGGCACCTGGGCTGGGGAGGGGAGACACCGGGAGAGGTCTGGACTGGAGGTGTTCAGGGTGTAAGTCGAGGGAGGGTAAGGACACTTAGAGTTGCCACTGGAGCAGGGATGGGACCAAAGGTAATAGCGGCCTCCATAGGAGCCTCCCGAACTTGGGGCCTCCGGGAAACTTGGGTCGTTTAGGAGGCAGGTGGTTGAGAAGAGTCGGGGAGAGAAGAGGCCGGGAACGTGCCTAGCGTGGCGTGGCCGGGAGCGGACGCCGGAGCCTGAAGCCGGGGGCCTTAAAGGGCAGGCAGGGCGCAGAGAGGCCGACCCCGCCCCTCGGCCCGCCCTCGCCCCTCCCCGGGGAAGGGCCACGTTGCCCGCCCGACAGTCCGGCCCCGCCGCCGCGCAGGAAGGGCCGGCCAGCCGGAAGGCGCCGGCATCGCACGAGCGCCTGGAGTCCGCTGGGCACCGGGCAACTTCCCCCGCGCCCCTGCGGGCGGGCAAAGTTCGGGACCAGGGAAGTTGGGAGGATATGGTGAGTAGACTCCGGGAGCGCCCGAGTTGGACAGTTCAGGGACTTGTCCTCTGGAGGGAGGCCCCGCGAACGCGGAGAGGGTGCTACGAACTCCTTGAGTTTGGGGTTGCGAAGCTGCCACTTTCCGAGCCCCTCGTGTCCCTAGAAAACCCTGGTGCCGGTGAGCCCTAGCAAGAGGGGTTTGGCCCGGGCCGTCCGGCGCCCTGGCTGCGCGTCATCTCCCCTTGGGGAAGTCGGAACTCGCGTTTTGCTTTTGGAATCTCGGCCGCCAGCTGTTGGAAGGAGGGCGGGCTTCGCGGGGTGGGGAGGCAGTTGTGAAACTCGGCCGCAGGGCATATGTGGGTGTGGGCCAGGGGAGGTGATGGGATCGCTGGGGAGGGTTTGGGGAGCTGGGATTCCCCCAAGTTCCTTTTCTCTACAGCTGTAAGGAGAAATTAACTATGGGGGAAATTGGCTAAACGTTGAAATATGCAAATTGACAAGAAAACTTTTCGTACCTGTTTGCTAACATGTGTGGAATTGGGAGCTCTTGAGACATCCTGAGACGTGCAGGCTCCCATCTTAGAAACTGTCAAGCGTATGGACCCTGACCCCTATCTCCACGGAGAACTGAAACAGGGTGAGGCAACACCTTGGTTAACCCTTGCCTCAGTGATGTGTTCACAGTCTTTGCTTTAGAACATCTGACTGGGCTTTATTTTCTGTCGTTTGTAATATTTTCAGACCATATATCCTTTGGTCATTATGGGTCAGAATCGACTCTACAGCAACGGGTTTGGTTTGGTTTTTTGGATCTTTTGCTCTTAGTTGCTCATTTTCCAGGATATGCCTACCATCTTGAATCATTGCTTTGGGATCCTTCCCGTTGCAGGAGCCCACAGCGCTCGCCTGGATCGCTGTTTTTCTGTCTTATTATTTTTCTGTAGGTTAGAAAGCATTGCAAGATGTCTGACCTCAGTGGGGCATATGTGACAGGTTATACTCATTTCCTGTCTGGGGTGTTGGGGAAATTGTCACTATCCTCCTCATCATTGGAAACTGAAGTACCTTGGAGATTAGGAACCCTGGTGGTGCAGTGGTTAAGAGCTCTGCTGCTAACTGACAGTGGTGGAACCCACCAGCTGTGGAGAAAAGACCTGGTGATCTGTTCCCATAAAAATTTCCTACTAGGAAATCTGTGAGGCAGTTCTACTCTATAGGGTTGCAATGAATTGGGATCGACTACACAACAGCAACAACAACAACCTTGTAGATGATCCAAATCAGCCCTATTACAAAATAGGGAATTGAGGCACAAGTGGGTCAAGTACCTTGCCTAAGGTCGCTTGGCTTGCTAGTGCTACGTCGCCTGAATCCCCGGTCTTCATTCTTTTTGCTGCATCAGCACTATACTTTCTCTTAGCCTTTTCTTTTCCAGGGTGAATAACCTGCATTCCTTTTCTGCTAGCTCTTATTCTCTAAGCCCTTGAATTATTTAGTGTACCCCCTGACTCCGTTTCAGTTCTTCCATCCTTCTGAAATTATGGAGCCTGGTGCATGATACAGGAGCCTGTCTACCAGAGGTCTAATAAATGAGTGAATAAGAAAGTAATTCATTTAAGTCTCCATTATCTGACATATTCTGTACTTTCCGGATTTTTTTTTGGTGGTGCTTTTTAACATACTAAGCAAGATGTGGGTAGAAGGGAAAGTCTATCAACATTCCTACCACTTAATTTTAAAGCTAAATATGGCTTCTCCATTATTCTTGCCAATTGGAAATTGACTATCTGGTGTTCACTTGATATTTAAGAATCATTTTTGCCAGAGACAGGGCACTGGCTGGAAAATACCATGGAATCAGAGTATTAGAAAGGGACCTCACAGCTCCTAGGCAGTCCTTCAAATGAAGAAACCGAGACCCGTAGAGATTGGTGGGACCTGCCCAAAGACCCCTGAGTTTGGCTGAAGTTTTTATGTACTGAAAAGGCTTACTCCTTATCTCCCACTACAATGCAGACATCTTTGTACTTAGTGATACGGAGCAGCCGTGTCACTTTCCTAAGTGAATTGTGGAATTGCTAGCAATTCAAAGCCAGTTTTGGTCTGTCTTGCAGGCAAATCTCATAAATAACAGCGCATCAATCAGGGAGGGACTCAAGGCAGGATTAAGGACTGTTCTATTTTAGAAAAGGAAGGTGTGGCAGGTTGTATTTTTCCCCAAATGGTGACATCCATAAGTAATCCCTCCCACATGTTCTTAGAATTTGACTTTGTCCTCCTCCTGTCTAGTGGTGGGCTTTAGAAAGTGGTCAGGGACTCATGATTCCCCCATGAATGAGTAAGGCAGAAGTGATCCAAAGCTGGATCATAAAAAAAATAACAGCTTCACTTGGCTTGCTCTCTTTCTTAGGACAGGAACCTTTGGAACCTAGCTTACATGTTAAGAAGAAGCCCAGACCACATGGAGAGGCCACATGTAGGTGTTCAAGATATCACCTCCTGATAGTGTCAGCCAACAGCCAATATCAACATGTGAGAGAATGAGCCTTTATGTGCTCCCAGGCCTGCGGTGTGGTCTGCGAGTTCTGTGTGGCCATTGCAATGAATTATCAAACACAGCAGAGAAAGAGAGAGTGCTGCGGGAGGGAGGGCTGGTGTCAGAATTGGTAAAAAGATTAGAGTGTGAAGGTATGTCTGACTTCTACCTCAGCTTTGGGCTGCTGTTGATGTTGATTCTCCCTCCTCCTGCTGAAGGTCTGATGCCACCATTTTTGCACAAGGTCATGTATATTCTGTTTTACTCATTTATTGTTTCGTGACAAATCACCCCAAAACTTAGCAGCTTTAAACAACATGATCGTTTTATTAATACTACTTAATAATAGCTTAGGTAATTCTTGCTTGTGGTCTTTTGCGTGGCTGTAGTTGGTTGGTGACCGGGATGGGATCATCTGGAAGTCTTCCTAACTGGGACCTTAGGTAGAATAGTCAGCTGCAGTACCTATAGGTGTCCTGTCCATGTGGCCCAGGCTCCCTTTTAACAGGAATGGCACCCATCTGGGAATTGGAGGGTATCTCAGATTTTTTCAAATAATGGGGTTTGGAGGAGTGTGGAAGATTGGTGGGACATGCCTTTTTCTTGTTGGATGTCTGTCCTGGTCCTTTCCCAGAGCCTGTCATAGAGCCTGTACATGATACTTGACATTGAGTGAACAGGCAGTTCAGGATAAATGGATTGTCCTGGGTTCCCTCTTAATGATGTGCCCAACTGGGGTCGTATTGATGGATGAGGCTATTCGTAGCTGTGGGCTGTGTTACTATATTTGACCTTTTTTTAAGTTTTTTATTTCGAAATAATTTCAAACTTTAACAGAAAAGTTGCAAGAGTAAAAACGGTATAAAGACACCTAAATTCCTTTTATTCAGATTCATCTATTGTTAACATTTGGTTCCATTTACTCTCTATATGTATATCCATGATATTTTTCTCCTGAACCAATTGAGAATAAGTTGCATCTGTCATGGCCCTCTACCCCTAATATTTCCTAAATACTTCGGTGTGTATTACTTTGGGTTGGATATTACTTAAGAGTTCTTGTAAAGAACCACAGTAGTTATCAGCTAACACCAATGCAGTACTTTAATCTGTTTATATTCCAATTTTATCATTTGACCCAAAAGTGTCTTTTTCTTTTGATAGCTTTATTGAGGTATAATTGACATAGGGTAAATGGTATGTGTTTAAAATGTGCATTTGGTAAGTTATGACATAGGTATGCACTTGTGAAACCATCGGTAAACATATCCATCAGTCAGACACATGCATCGCCACCAAAAGTTTGCTACTGCCTAGATGAAACCTCCTCCTCCTCTCTGCCCCCACACCCCCATCCCTAGGCAACCACTGGTCTGCTTTTTGTCACCGTAGATTAGTTTGCATTTTCTAGAGTTTTATATAAATGGGATCATACTCTATGTGCTTTCTGGTCTGGCTTTTTTCATTCCACATAATTATTTTGAGATTCATCCATGTGTTAAGTGTATTATAGTTTATTTGTTTTTATTGTTGAATAGTATTCCATTTGTAAAAATGATATGAGGGCAGTGTCTGACCTCCTCTAACTTCACAAGGAGGAAGGAGAATCAAGATCAACAGCCTAAGGCTGATTCCTATGAGGAGGGGATCAGGCCTGCTTCCTCTCTCTGCCATTTTTACCAAATCTGACATCAATTGTCTCTCCCACAGTATTCTTTGCTGGGTTTGATAATTCAGTGCAGTGGTCACACAGAACTCACAGACAATACTCAGTTACGGGGTTTATTAGGGAAGTAACAGGTTACAATTCAGGTTCAGAAGCACCCAGGATACAGTTCCTCCATCAGGACAGCCTCTTTGCAGCTGTGCTCACAGGCACACGCCTCTTCTTGGCCCTTGGCCTCTGCCCAAAGGCACTCACCTTTCTCTCTGGGCCAGGAAGCCCACCACACTGTCTCCTGCTGCTGGGTCTCTGCTGCCCAGTCTTTCCTGCCACTGCTTCTCACCGTCTTCAGGGTTACAGCTTGTTTTCTATCTCCTGGGTCCAGGAGCTTCTCAGCGCAGGGATCCCAGGTCCAGAAGACACGCTGGCCCTTCTTTCTTGATAGCGGTGGTATCTTCCCTTTCCCACCTCTGGGGTGGTTCATTTCAAACTCGACGGGTTGGCAAAACTGAGCAGTCGCTTTGGTGGGCCACAATCACGCTATCACACAATCCCACCAAATCACTTGGGTGGGAGTTACAAACCATGGCTAGAAAGGGTACTCAAAAGTGAGCCAGCACACTGCACCATTCTATGGGTAAACCACAGTTTAATTATTCATTGACCTGTTGATGGACCTTTAAGGTTGTTTCCAGTTTTTGATGATTATGAATAAAGTTGCTACAAACATTCCCATAAAGGTCTTTATATGGACACATTTTTATTTCTCTTGGGTATATACTTAGGAATGGGCTCGCTGGGTCATGTAGTAACTCTGTGTGTAGCATTTTGACAATCTGCCAAACTGTTATAAAGACATTAGGTACTTCACGTCATACACAAAAATAAACAATATGAATCAGACCCAAATGCAAAACTAAAACTATAGAGCTTATAGGAGAAAACAGGGAAAAAAATCTTTGTGATCTTGAGTTAGGCAAAGATTTTTTAGATACAGTACCGAAAGCATGATCCATAAAAGAAAAAAAAAAGAACCTGATAGTTGAATATCGTCAAAATTAAGAACTTCTGCTCTTTAATAGACACTGTTAAGAGAGTGGAAGGACAGGTTTTTGAATTTTGCCAGTCTGATGAGTGAGAAATGGTATCTTCCTATAATTTTAATTTGTGTTTCTTATTATGAGTGAAGTTGAACAGCCCTTCCTATGTCTTCAGGGCCATTTTTTGTGAGTTGCTTTCATGTGAGTTACTGTTCTTTTGCCGGTTTTCGTATAGAATTTTTGACCTTTTTCTCCCTCGGTTTTAAAATGCTCCTTTTCTGTTAGGATATAAGCTCTTTATTTGTGATGCATGTTGCAAATATTCTCTCCCAGATTGTCATTTGTCTTAGTTTATGGTATTTTTAGCCATACAAAAGTGTTTCATTTTTAAGGAGTGAAATTTATCAATCTTTTATTGCATCTGGATTTTGAGTTGTAGTTAGAAAACCTTTCTCTACACCCAGATAACAGAGGAATGTATTCATGTTTTCTTCTAGCACTTGTAATTGTTGGGTTTTTGATATTTACATCTCAGATCTATGTAGAGTTAATCTTGTGTACTAAACTTGTTGCCATCAAGTCAATTCTGACTCATAGCAGCCCTATAGGACACAGTGAAACTGCCCTTAGGGTTTCCAAGGAGCAGCTGGTGGATTCAAACTGCCAACCCGTTTTGGGGGGGTTGGGGGGTGGCGGGGGAATAATTAGTTTCATGAAAAGAGCTGCCGACCTTTTGGTTAGCAGCCGAGCTCATTACATTACCACTGCGCTGCCAGAGCCCCATTTCCTTGTATACATATCTTGTTTTATCTTTTTTGACGTGGTTTTCTAGTGTCAGTATGAGTCGGAATCGACTCCATGGCACACGACAACAACAATGTTTTGTAACACTATTAGTAAGACCATATCTGCCCCAATAATTTTCAATACCATTTTTATCATTACTAGATTTCTATGTGTAGTTGGATCTGTTTCTGGACTTTTACCTTTATTCCATTGGATTGTCTATTTCTGTACATCGGAGGCTGATTGGTGGCAGCTAACAGTAACAATCACCACCACACAGTTTTCTCTTTTTTAAAAAAATTTTATTTATCGTCCTTTAGGTGAAAGTTTTATAAATCAAGTCAGTCTCTCTAATACAAAAACTTACACACACCTTGTTGTGTACTCCTAGCTGCCCTCCCCTAATGAGACAGCACCTTCCTCCTCTCCACCCTGTATTCCCTGTGTCCATTCAGCCAGCTCCTGTCCTCCTCTGCCTTCTCACACCACATGGTTTTTTTTTTAATTATAGAGACTGTGTAGTATGCAGTGCTTTAATATCTGGTACTACTCTCCCTTCATAACTCATTGTCATTATATTCCTAGATATTCTTGCATGTTTAGTTTTTCATATGTACTTTAATGTCAATTTGTCCAGCTCCTTAAAAAAAGTATTTTTACTGGGATTGCATCTGACATCTTGACAATGTTGAGATGTCCTAACTGAGAACAAGGGATGATCAAGTCTTTTGCAACTTTCAGGAATTACAGTTTTCTTCGTAAAAGATTTGAACATTTCTTGTTAAGTTTATTACTAAGTGTTTTATCATTTTTATGGCCACTGTAAATGGGGTTTTCTTATCCATTGTTTCTTCTAATGGGTTTTTGTTTGTAGATATGGAGGCTAATGATTTTGCATGTTAATCTTTGTATCCTGATACCTTGGTCAGTTCTTTGTATGGGTTGGTTTTACAATTGATTCTCTAGAATTTTCGAGGCATATTCTCACAGCATCAGCAAATAGAGGTAGTTTTGCTTCCTTTCCACTTCTGCCTGTAATTATTTTGTCTAGTCTAATTGCATTGGCTAATACTTCCAGTAGAATGTTAAATAGTAGTGGAGACAATAGGCATCTTGGCTTTGTTCCTGACATTAGTGGGAATGCCTTCAGTGCATCCTTATTAAGTAAAATGCTGGCTTTAGCACTGAGGTGTGGTATTTAATTTTTTAAACCTGTAGTCTTAGGGCAGTTTGATTTGAGGAATGGGAGACAGATGTTCTCACTCCATTGTCCCCCCCATCCCCCCGCCCCCTGAAATCTTTCAGATAGGGAAGGGAGAGCGGGAGTTCCTACTTCCTCCATCAACACCACTCTCTACCTCCCTCTCAAACATATATTGCTTTTCTGAGGCACATTAACTCACTTTGGAGTGGTGGAGCATGTTGTCCCCATCTCATGTCTGTTCTCGCATGCAGATTGATCCCCTGGATGAGGGGAAGGGCAGCTCTTTTCTAGGAGAGCTGGAGCCGGCCTCCTAGTCTCCCTCCTCCCTCATTGTTTATCAGTTCCTGCCCTACACATTCTTCTGCCCCCTGGGGGTATGGAATCAGATGGCTTTGTGGTGATGGTTCTCTCTGTCCTCTCCTTAGGTGCATGGCTGCATCCTGATCCTGAAGCCCAGAGGAAGCTTCCCTAGAAAGGTGGGCAAGTGAGCCAGGCGTACAGAGGGCAGCTCAGAGCCCTACCCTTGTCCCTGCCCTCCCCCGTGGGGGCCAGGATGCTGAAGAAGCAGTCTGCAGGGATTGTGCTGTGGGGCGCTATTCTCTTTGTGGCCTGGAACGCCCTGCTTCTCCTTTTCTTCTGGACACGTCCAGCACCTGGCAGGCCCCCTGCAGACAGTGCTCTTGATGATGACCCCGCCAGCCTCACCCGTGAGGTGATCCGCCTGGCCCAGGATGCTGAGGTGGAGTTGGAACGTCAGCGGGGGCTGTTGCAGCAGATCAGGGAGCACCATGCTCAGTGGAGGCAGCGGTTGCGAGTGCCCACTGTGGCCCCTCCCGCTCCACCACATGTGCCTGTGACCCCGCCACCAGCGGTGATCCCCATCCTGGTCATCGCCTGTGACCGCAGTACTGTCCGGCGCTGCCTGGACAAGCTGCTGCATTATCGCCCCTCGGCTGAGCATTTCCCCATCATAGTCAGCCAGGACTGTGGGCATGAGGAGACAGCCCAGGTCATAGCCTCCTATGGCAGCACCATCACACACATCCGGCAACCTGACCTGAGCAGCATTGCCGTGCCTCCTGACCACCGCAAATTCCAGGGCTACTATAAGATCGCGAGGCACTACCGCTGGGCGTTGGGCCAGATCTTCCACAGGTTCAAGTTCTCAGCAGCTGTAGTGGTCGAGGATGACCTGGAGGTGGCGCCAGATTTCTTTGAGTACTTCCAGGCCACCTACCCCCTCCTGAGGGCTGACCCCTCTCTCTGGTGTGTGTCTGCCTGGAATGACAATGGCAAGGAACAGATGGTAGACTCAAGCAAGCCCGAGCTGCTCTACCGCACAGACTTTTTCCCTGGCCTGGGCTGGCTGCTCTTGGCCGAGCTCTGGGCTGAGTTGGAGCCCAAGTGGCCCAAGGCCTTCTGGGATGACTGGATGCGCAGGCCAGAGCAGCGACAGGGGCGGGCTTGTGTGCGGCCCGAAATCTCGAGAACGATGACCTTTGGCCGCAAAGGTGTCAGCCATGGGCAGTTCTTTGACCAGCACCTCAAGTTCATCAAGCTGAACCAGCACTTTGTGCACTTCACCCAACTGGACCTGTCCTACCTGCAGCAGGAGACCTACGACCGCAATTTCCTTGCACGTGTCTACGGTGCTCCCCAACTACAGGTGGAAAACGTGAGGACCAATGAGAGGAAGGAGCTAGGGGAGGTGCGAGTGCAGTACACGGGCAGGGACAGCTTCAAGGCCTTTGCCAAGGCCCTGGGTGTCATGGATGACCTCAAGTCAGGTGTCCCCAGGGCCGGCTACCGGGGCATTGTCAGCTTCCTGTTCCGGGGCCGCCGTGTCCACCTGGCACCTCCGCAGACATGGGACGGCTATGATCCTAGCTGGAATTAGTCCGCCTGTCTGTCCCTCCTGGGCTCTTCCCTTGCCATATCATAGGTGGAGACAGGATCGCCATCCCCGGGCCATGGCATCCTGTGTGTATGTCTCCTTCTTGGGACTTTTTATTTTCTTTTTAGTGTGGTATTCGAGTGTGAGATGATAGGGCGAGGGTTGTTCTCTCATTCTCAAGAGGGGTCAGATCAGGGGACTCTTTCTGGGATATGTTGGGAGGTATTAGGCAAGAAACCACTGTGTGGTAGAGGGAGACTTGGGCTTGCGAGGGCCAGAAACGCCCACGTCCAGAGTTTTCTCCTAGGGCATCTGCAGAGAGGTTGGCAACTTTAGCTCTCTTGATCAAGCCTCCTCTGCTGTGATCTGGCTCTTCTATGAGCCCTCCCCCTGTACCTTCCCCATCTTCCCCCACTGTGGGGGAGCTGGGTTATGTGAGAAAGGGGCGTATTTGTGGCCAAAATGAGACTAACCAAAGGGGTTTCACCGTCGCGGGTTGGGGTGGAGTTGGTAGCTGTGAGGGTTTACCACCACCTCCTCTTGTTTCTTATCTTCCTCTTGGGTGCTTTTCCCATCTTTTCTTATCCCTGTGACCTCTTTTCATTTCTTTCCTGGCAGCCCAGCAATTGGTGATTTCTGAGATGAAAAGCTGAAGGGAAAAAGAAAGATTTCTCTTTAGCGCCTTACCAGCTGTGGGGGGTAAAGGTGGTGGAAGGAAGACCTCAGCTGTGGCTGGGTCAACTCCCTCCCTCATCTTTGCTCAGAGACAAACTCTAGTCTCCTACTCTCCCCCTCTCCCCTAAACACTGATGCCTTCGCTATTACTTTAGGAGGGTTTGATGCTGGTTTGTTGAAAGAATTAGCTCTTCACGTACCTTCTTCCCCTGCGATTTGGTGCACAAGCTCCTCCCTGAGGGCTGTGGCTTCTGATGCCTTCTTTTCCTCAGTGCGAGGTAGAATAGTTGAGACCAGGACCACTCCGGCCCTGTGCCAGCCCCCGCCGCAACCCCTCTCTCCCATGTATTCACATATCCTGACAGGTTAGGATGCAGATGGTAGGTTGGAGAGGAATTTGTGAGCTTTTGTTTCTTGCCTGACCTCAATTTCGTGGAAGGAAGCTGAAGCTACAGAATTATTTTCAAAAATAAAGGCTCAATTGTCTGAAAAACATTTGTGTGTGTGTACATGTCTTGGAAAAGAGGAGGTGTAAAAGGTGAAGGGTAGGGGAGGAAAGGAAGGGAAAATGAGGTCAGTAAGCTCAAGGAAAGGGCTGGAAAGGTGAGAGGAAGTAGACAAGTTGAAGGAAGGAAAGCAGAATGAATGGAAGAGGAGAGTGAGAAGGGAGAAAACTATGGGTCAGCTGGGGAGGGATCTGGGTGTGAAAGAAAGGCCATGCTTGAAGGTGGAAAGCACCTGAATAGCTAGTTTTCCCTAAAGGTGGGCTTATGGGATCCTCAGCAGGATAGTCAGTGAGCCCACTTCCTGGGAGCTGAGCAGGTCTGGCCTGTGAGAACTCAGAATTTAAACCTGGTCAGTCCTCATGGGGCATGTATCCTTGCAGGGCACCCTCTGCTGGCTCAGGCAGTGTTTATTGGAACCCATGAGCTCCCTTGAAGATAACCCTGGTGAAATGCCTTTTATTAACGTCATCGAGAACACACATACGTAGCAAGCAAACGTTTTCTGAAACTACCCCTGTTATGTGCAGTGCATTCTGATAGTTTCCACTCTCCAATTTATTTTTTTAAAAATGCTGCTTGAATTCATTAGTGGGTTTGAAAAACCTTGGGCTACGTGACATTGTTTACAGAAAACTCCACAGCGTCAGGAAGAGGGTGGTTGGGGAAGCCTCGCTTTTGCCGAGGCTCAAGAATGCAGGTTATGATAGGGGAACGCCTTTCAGACATTTTTGTGGAGTTACTTTTGCCCTCGCTTGTTGCTTGTGGAAACCTTGGTGGTGTAGTAGTTAAGAGCTCAGCTGCTAACCAAAAGGTCAGCAGTTCAAATCCACCACGTGTTCTTTGAAAACCCTATGGGGCAGTTCTACTCCGTCCTGTAGGGTCACTGTGAGTCAGAATTGATGGCAACAGTTTTGGGTTTTTTTTTTTTTTTTTTTTGGTTTTGTTGCTGGAAGTTGGATTATTTACTCTTATTTTTTGGGGTGGGGAGATGATCGTTATCCTTGATTTGCAGATAAGGGAACAGGCCCAGAGAGGAGCCTGAGGCATAATGCCTGACAGTTGAGGCAGGAGCACGGGGCTTGCCAGATTCCATGCTTTTAACTGTTCATTTAACAATTTCTTACCAAGTGCCCCACGTTCTGAGTGTTCTACATTTAATACCAACTCATTTAATGCTCAGAGTAATCCTGGGAGGTAAGTGCCATTATTGTTTCTGTTTTACAAGTGAGGAAACAAGGGTTTATTTGCCCAAAGTCACAGAACTGCTTGGGTGGAGCCGGGATTTGATTCCAGGCTCTTTGATTCTTCAATCAAATCACAATGTTAATCACAATGTGATGTTGTTACTATTCCAGTCTAGCCTTTACTCCCCTTCTCCAAGGTCCCCCACTCCCAGCCTCACTTAGGCTTCTGGGCTCCCCTTCCTCAGTCCCCAGGGTGTTGGATGGTGCTGCACAGTGAGGCCAAGCGCGGTGGAGGGACGCTGCTGCGGGACTGGTGGTTTGGACCTGGAGCAGCCTCCCAGGAGAGTTTGTACAGGAGGAGGCCTGTGGGGCTTGGGCACCTGCTGGGGACCAGGAGGACAGTCTTAGAAGATAGAGGCCTAGTTGCTCAGATTTCTCCTGAAGCAAGAAGCACTTTCAAGGGTTTCTTGGTGTCTTGTTTCTCTTCTGATGTGTGTTCCCAGAGACGCCACATTCAGCACGTCGAGGCAGCCTCAGGTGTGGTTCCTGTGTATGTGGCTGCAGCCTCTAAGGAACCAGGAAGCTCCTATGTATAAGAAAGCAAGCAGAAATAAAATATCAAGCTTGAAAGCATTAAAGACTGCAGAATTCTGCCAACCTTGAGTTTGAAGATTTAAAGATAATTCCAAAGAGATCAACCAGGTCATCACCACTTCTGTGTAAGTTGGGCCCTAACTGAATGGCTGTCCACTGGCACAGCCCTGCCAGGCTGTAATTCCATCTGTTACTGTGGTGCTTGGGGGTCTCAGAGGCCCCACAAGGAACCCAGTACTCTTGTGGGTGCAGCAGTGGCTTTGGGGCCAGCCCACTACTCTGCCTCACTGCTTCTGCTGCTGCAGTTTCTGCTTTTGCCTCTAGAGATGATAGATGCTCCTGTCCTTTCCATTTTCCTGCTTGCTTATGTCTGAGGAATTTAGGACAGCTATTTATGCCTTTGAGTTGGATTCCACTTGGCAATGGGTTTGGTTTTTTTTGTTATTTCTGCCTTCCCTCAGGGAGTCTCTTGGCCTTTGCCCTCCTGTCTTATCTAGGTCACTGGTGGGATCTCATTTGTGGAGTGAGTCACTCCCAGTAATGTGTTGGGTGGAAGCCTTCAGAACTCTGCCAGTTTGCCTGAGGCAAAGGTGGGCCGGCCCTAAGGGAAGGCTGGGAAGGTGGCATGTCGTGTGGCCTTTGAGTGTTAGATACAACACTCCTTTTAAAATAAAAGGTATCCTTTACTCCTTTTTTTCCCCCTCATTACAAAAACAATGCATGTTCATTTTAGAAAATTAGAATACAGAAATTGTAATCATAAAAACATTCATATTTCCATCCCCCAGTCTCTGTTGATAACTTGGTGTATATCCTTTCAGGCTTTAGATACATGTGTGTGTGTTGTTTCGTGCCGTGGAGTTGGTTTCAACTCATAGTGACCTTGTGTACAACAGTGTTGGCAGGTGTAAACCCCAGGTTTTGCTTGTCTTAGCCAATAAACGAGACCAAGGTGAGAGAGTGGAAAGGCGCCTTTATTTCATTGCACAAGGAAAGGAAACAGTCGGGGCTGCTGGCGCCAAGATTGCTCAGTGAGGGTGAGGGAGGTGGTTACTTTTAAGGGGTTTACAAGAAGGAAGTTCATACAAGTTACATCAGCAACATTCTTTATCATACTACGCAGACACAATGGGGCTTACATATAACTTCATGTGTCATGTGTTCAGAAAATGGCAGTTAAACTCCACCCAGAGGTGGAAAAGTTACTATCTGTGCAGTCTAAAAGATTACCCTGAATATCAACATCATACCTAAACTGGTTTCTGCCAGTTTCCTCTAGTTTTGGGTAGAAGTTAAAGAGAAGGGAACCAGGATTCTAATGTAAAACTATGGGGTATGCCAAGAAAGCTGTTTGAGGCAGTGGAATTTTCTGCAGGCTGGGGACCTCTGTCTTAACAGAAGGAAACACTGCTGGATCCAGCAGTGTTCTCACAATCGTATGCTTGTTGCAGCCGCTGTATCAATCCATCTCGTTGAGGGTCTTCCTCTTTTTTGCTGATCCTTTACTAAACATGATGTCCATCTCTAGGGACAGATTCCTCCTTATAACATGTCCAAAGTACATGAGGGAAGTCTTGCCATCCTTGCTTCTAAGGAGCATTATGGCTGTACTTCTTCCAAGACAGATTTGTTCATTTTTCTGGCAGTCTATGGTATACTCAGTGTTCTTCGCCAACACCATAATTCAGAGGTGTCAATTCTTCCATCTTCCTTATTCATTGTCCAGCTTTCACATGCATATGAGGCAATTGAAAATATCATGGCTTTAGTCAGGCGTACCTTGGTCCTCAAAGTGACATCTTTGCTGTTTAAAACTTTAAAGAGGTCTTTTGCACCAGATCTGCCTGATGCAAAACATCGTTTTTGATTTCTTGACTGCTGCTTCTATGGGCATTGGTTGTGGGTCTGAGTAAAATCAAATCCTTGACAACTTCAGTATTTTCTCCATTTATCATGATGTTGCTTACCGGTCCAGCTGTGAGGATTGTTTTCTTTATGTTGAGGTGCAATCCATACTGAAGTCTGTAGTCTTTGATCTTCATCAGTAAGTGCTTCAAGGTTGTGTCCTTTGCATATTGCAGGTTGTTAATTAGTCTTCATCCAATCCTGATGCTGCATTGTTCATATAGTCCAGCTTCCGGGATTATTTACTCAGCACACAGATTGAATAAGTATGATGAAAGGATACAACCCTGACTCACACTTTTCCTGATTTTAAACCATACAGTATACCCTTCTTCTATTCAAATGATTGCCTCTTTGTCCATATACAGGTTCCTCATGGGCACAATTAAGTGTTCTGAAATTCCCATTCTTTGCAATGTTGTCCATAATTTGTTGTGATTACACAGTTGAATGCCTTTGCATAGTCAATAAAATCTGGTAAACATCTTTCTGATATTCTCTGCTTTCAGCCAGGTTCCATCTGACACCAGTAATGATATCCCCCGTTCCACGTCCTCTTCTGAATCTGGCTTGAATTTCTGGAAGTTTGCTATTGATGTACTGCTGCAACCACTTTTGAATGATCTTCAGTAAAATTTTACTTGCATGTAAAATTAATGATATTCTTCGTTAATTTCCACCTTCGGTTGGATCGCCTTTCTTTGGAATGGGCAAAAATATGGATCTTTTCCAGTCGGTCGACCAAGAAGCTGTCTTCTAAATTTCTTGGCATAGGCAAGTGAGCACTTCCAGTGCTGTCTGTTTGTCGAAACATCTCAGTTATTCTGTCAGTTCCTGAAGCCTTGTTTTTTGCCATTCCCTTCAGTGCAGCTTGGACTTCTTCCTTCAATACCATTAGTTCTTGATCATATGCTATTTCCTGAAATGATCGAATGTCAATCAATTCTTTTTGGTACAGTGACTCTGTGTATTCCTTTCATCTTCTTTTGATGCTTTCTGTGTTATGCAATACTTCAGTATCACAACTCAAGGCTTGATTTTTCCTTTAGTTCTTTCAGCTTGAGAAATGCTCGGTGTGTTCTTTGCTTTTGGTTTTCTAACTCCAGGTCTTTGCAGATGTCGTTATAATACTTTACTTTGTCTTCTTGATCTGTACTTTGAAATCTTTTGTTCAGCTCTTTTACTTCATCATGTCTTCTGTTCACATTAACCACTCTATGTCCAAGAACAAGTTTCAGAGTCTTTTCTGACATCCATTTCGGTCTTTTCTTTCTTTTTAATGACGTTTGCTTCCTTTATATATGATGTCCTTGATGTCATCCTACAACTTGTCTGGTCATCAGTCATTAGTGTTCAGTATGTCAAATCTATTCTTGAGATGGTCTCCAGATTCAGGTGGGATACACTCAAGGCCATATTTTAGCTCTCGTGAACTTGCTCTAATTTTCTTTAGTTTCAACTAGAACTTACATACGAGCAATTGATGGTCCGTTCCACAGTAGGCTCCTGGCCTTGTTCTGACTGATGATATTGAGCTTCTCTATCGTTTCTTTTGACAGATGTAGTCAATATGATTCCATCTGGCGAGGTTCATAGATATGGCCGCCATTTATGTTGTTGAAAAAAGGTATTTCCATTGAATAAGTTGTTTGTCTTGCAAAATTCTATCATGTGATCTCTGGCATCATTTCTATCACCAAGGCCACATTTTCCAACTGCTGATCCTTCTTCTTTGTTTACAACTTTCACATTCCAATCACCAGCAATTATCAATGCATCTTGATTGCATGTTTGATCAATTTCTGACTGCAGAAGTTGGTAAAAACCTGTAATTTCTTCATCTTTGGCCTTAGTGGCTGGTGAGTAAATTTGAATAATAGTTGTATTAACTGGTCTTTCTTGTTGGTGGATACATATTATCCTATCACTGGCAGTGTTGTACTTGAGGATAGACCTTGAAATGTTCTCTATGAAGATGAATGCGACACCACTCCTCTTCAATTTGCCATTCCTAGCTTAGTAGACCATATGATTGTCTGATGCATACTGGCTAAACCAGATCATTTCAGCTTACTAATGCCTAGGATATCAATCTTTATGTGTTCTGTTTCATTTTTGATGACTTCCAATTTTTCTAGATTGATACTTTGTACATTCCACATTCCGATTATTAATGGATGTTTGCAGCTGTTTCTACTCATTTTGTGTCATGCCATATCAGCAAATCAAGGTCCTAGAAGCTTTACTCCATTGACATGATTAAGACCAACTCTAATTTGAGGAGGCAGCTCTTCCCCAGTCATCTTTTGAGTGCCTTCCAACCTGAGGGGCTCATCTTCCAGCACTATATCAGACAATGTTCTGCTGCTATTCATAAGGTTTTCACTACTTTTTCAGAAGTAGACTGCCAAGTCTTTCTTCCTAGTCTGGCTTAGTGTGGAGGCTCCATTGAAACCTTTCCACCATGGGTGACCCTGCATCTAGCATCTCAGGAATATGCAATCCACCACAGTACGATATATATCTTAGTTTGGGTTCTCTAGAATAGCAAAACCAATGAAGCCCGTACAGATATATAGAGAGAAATTTACTTCAAGGAAATGGCTCACATAATTCTGAGGAAATAGCTCACACAACTGTAGGTGCTGGCAAGTCTGAAATCCATGAGGTAGACAACAGGCTGAAGACCTCTGCTAGCTCATATGGTTGCAGGGGCTGACCAACCTAAAATCCGCAGGTCAGGTGGCAGCTAGAGACCTCTGCTGGCTCACAGGGTCGTGGGGGTTGGCACATCCAAAATCTGCAGGTCAGGAGGCAGACCAGAGACTTCTGCAGGTTTATGTCCCAAGAACCAGGGGTCAGGTGATGAGGAGAGTGCAGAATCAAAAAAAAGAGCTAACTTTTCCAGAACATCTATTTATATACTGGAGGCAGGCCACATCCCCAAGGGAACTCTCCTTCCAACTGATTGGCTACTAACATCAAATCACAAAATGGAAGGTGATTACATAGTGTTTACCAAACAACTGCGAATCAGCCTAGCTAAGTTGACACATAACATTAACTATCACAATATATATGACATTTATCAATAATACTCAAAGCTATACATTTACTTAACTTTACGTAAGTTAGACGTTTGTGTACACCATATATTTTGTTTTATAACCTGCTTGGTGGCACAATGTTTAAGAGCTGGGCTGCAAATTGAAAAGTTGGAAGTTTGAATCCACCAGCTGCTCCTTGGAAACCCTATGGAGCAGTTTTACTCTGTCCTATAGGGTCGCTGTGAGTTGGAACTGACTTGATGGCAATGAGTTCTTTTCAGTTAGTGGGAAATTGTCTCATGTCAGCAGCCCTGGTGGCACAGTGGTTAAAGCGATTGGCTGCTAACTGAAAGCTCAGCAGTATGAACCCATCAGCCCGTCTGTGGTAGAAAGATGTGGCAGTCTGCTTCTGTAAAGATTTATAACCTTGGAAACCCTATGGGGCAGTTCTACTCTGTTCTATAGAGTTGGTAGGAGTTGGAATCGACTTGATGACAGTGAGTTTTGGTTTTTGTCTCATGTCAAATACTCACCTTCAACATAATTTTAATCATTTACCCTCTGTCTTAAATGTCTTTAACAAGCATGCTGGGTTTCAGGCTTCCTGATGGGATCTCTGTAGACATCAGTGGTTTGATACCAGAAGAGCACTTGAACCTTGATCCAACTCCACGTTAATCTGTTCTCCCACCCATCCACCATCTAGCCAGGGCAAGTCACAGGAAGCTTATACTTAGAGCACAGGTCAGGTTACGGGCTGGCACCATGTCTGCTGCCCTGGAGTGTGGAGACCAGGCCTGAGGTGGCCGAGGTCGTATGGTATGCAGGACTTGGGCAGGACCTGGCTATGAGCCACTGCCTGCATAACAGACTCTGGGCCAATTACTTGTCCTGCCAGACCCTCTCCTTGTGAAGTGAGGGCAATAGTACTTTCCTTCGGAGATAGCTGTGTGAGAGCAATGTGAACACTTCAAATCCTGTAGAAATCTCTTTGCACTGCTTTCCTTTCCTGGGTTTCACTTTGGATCCCACCACACCTGTACTCCCCTCCTCCTATCATGCTGGAGGGAACTAAACGTGTTGTCATCGGTATTGCATAGAACAAGACTCAGCAGTACTGAGGCTGTTACACTAACCCCTACTCACTATCTCCCTTAGCTTACTTAAAACCTGGCTCTTTATACTAGAATGATAAGACAGTGTATCAGAATCAGATGCATCTGCACAATAGCAGAAAACCCAAAGTATAGTGCCTTACAAGAATGAAAGGTAGGTGGTATGGTGGCTCTGGACTGGCATAATGGATCCCGGGATCATCAGGGACCCAAGTGCCTGCTGATTTCCTGTTTCACATCTTTAGCATGAGGCTTCTATCCTGGTGTCCCTTCATGGCTGCAGAAGCTCCAGCCATCATGTTCATGTTTGAGACAGGAAGAAAGAATGGGCAAAAAAGGTAGACACCAGCTGTCTGTCCTTTCCTAAAAACCCACAGACTGCCTGGTTACAACTCACTGGCCAGAACTTGATCACACAGACAAACCTATCTGCAAGACAGGCTGGATAAAGTAATTTTTTAGCTGAATCAAATTAGAGTCTTCTTACTAAGGAAGAAGGATGGTTGTGTGAGTAACCACAGGAATTTCTGCCACACAGTAGACCTGGAAAACCGGACCTGTGACAGTGGCAAGGAGGATTTGGAGAGAGCAGGATGATGGGGAGGTTTTGGGGAGCACATTAGGGATACTGACTTGGAGAGGGGCAGAATTAAGCCCCGTGGGCCCCTAGACCCAGGGGGTTGTGTGAAACATGTGTTCAGGGGGATAGGTTTTTTCCGGGGTCATGCATGACAACCCTAGAAATCCATAAAGACCACAAACAGCCCTAGAAATGCTGATTGACAAGGACAGAGTAATTTTTTCTGTCTTAAATATCTTCAGAATATATATCCCATATGTTCCCTGGCCCCCTGACCTGCAGGTAGGTCCCATTTGTTATGATGAGTAAACATATAAAATTTCCAGGAAAAATTCCAGTCATGGGACTGGCACCCTTTGATTAATCACTATGCAGCATTATTATTCTTACTACTCTTTCTGAGGAAAGGAGAAGGGATTTACATTCTTGTGGCCATTGCCTCAAGCCAGGTACCCAAGGATCTGTGTGTCCCTTTCTAGGAGATGCACTGTACACCTACATTAAAAGCAGGAGATCTTTATCTGATAGCGCATCAGTTTGGGCAGTTGTAGCAGAGAGACCCAACATGCTTGTGGCTTCAACAAGATGGTTTATTTCTCACTCAAAAATCCAGGTAGGTGGTTCAGGCTGGCACTGCAGGTCCATGCCCACAAGGGACTCAGTCTTCTATTTTGTTGCTCTGCCATCTTCCAACACATGGATCCCAGGTCATGGTCCAAGATGCTGCTCTAGCTACAGGCACCAGGAAGAAGGAAAGGAGAAGGGGAGGGCAAACTCCTTTCTTTGAGGAGTGAAATTAAGAATTTGTGTCTATCACCTTCCCTCATCTTCCACTGTCGCAGGGGAAGCTGAGAAATGTAGTCTCAGCTTGACAGCCAAACTTCTCTTACTGCATATGAAGGGACAAGTGGATATTGAGGCCAGTCTTCTCTGGATATGGGTGATACGGCATATTCTGTCAAAAACCTCTCCTTGGAAATAATGTTTGCTTACTTTTCATAATTTCTATTTAGAAAAATGGAAAAACCCCTCGGGATCCCAAATGAGGCAGGTGAGTGATGATGGGGCTTCACCAAGAGCCCTCAGTTTCCTCCCCGAGGGAAGCAGTAAGAGAGCACGCCACTGTGGGGACAGCTGCCTAGGCCCTACGTGAAGCCACACAGAGGAGGTGACGCTGTATGACTTCTAAGGCTAGGATATAAAAGGTGATACCGTTCCTGCCTCATTTGTGAAACACTCATGCTTGGACCCTTCGGCTGCCACGGCTTCCATGTAAGAAATCCGACTACCCCAAGACCACCTTGCTGGAGACAGAATGTATAACAGCTGACAGCTAACGTCATCTGCCAGCTTTTGATACCCAGTCCCGTGGAGCCGTAGATGTCTACAGCCCTTGCCAACATCTGCTTGGGACTGTATGAAAGACCCAAACAACAGCTGCCCAGCAGGGCCCTTTGTAAATCTCTAACCCACAAATTGTGGTTTTTAAGCTGCTGAAGTTTAGGGTAATTTGTTAAGCAACCATAGTAACTGGCACACATGGATACTATGTTTTGTCACTGAAATGTTATAAGATTTTATATCACCAGAAGGGAATATTTGAACAAAAATATTTTGAGGATAAGAATTTTTAAACACTTATTCGTCAATACCCAGGGATGACGATATTATTATCTAGGAGACTGGTTCTATTATTTAGGTAGAAATGGCCCTTGAATTAAAGGATGTGAATATGTTTTTTTCTCCCAAAACTTTTTTCAATTTTATATTGAAAGTATCCCCTAAGTTTTTACTATGAAAAATTTCAAGCCCATAGAGGCATTGCAAGACTAGTACCATGAAGACCTGTTTTCCTTCCACTGAGATGATTCGAAAATTCATCTTTTAGCCTATGATAGACTGTATAATTTTTGGTACCATTTGACAGAAAGTTGCAGAATGAATATCTTAATTTTTAAATAACCTTTTTTTTCTAACATGTGTGCAATGTGTTGATAATGGGAAATGTAGGCAAAAAGGAAAAAATTCATCCACAGCTCCACTGCCCAGGTAAAACGGTGTTTGATTCTTGGCTTGCTGAGCAAGTTTCCCATCTGCTTTTGGTCTTCATTAGGCAGGGGTGCCCTCTACTGACGGCTAAGTGAATTGTCAGGTACTGGGATTTTCATTTACATAGTCTCTTGTGGATTTTCAATGGGTCTCGTGGATTTTGGTTGAATTGCTCCCTTACTTATGGTTGAATCAAGAAAGGTGAGTTTCTGAAACTTCAGAACAGAGACCCGTGTTCTCATACCTGGGGATTTTGACAAAGTCTTCGGTGAACACTCACCTGAAACAAGTCTGGGTTACCTTTCCTTGCTGTATTATTACTCTTTTGAATTGGGGTCCACACCAATAGACACTAGCTCCATTCCCTGGCAGTTCTCCACCCCAGTTGGATGGCACACACATATGGCTCCAACACATCTATTCCACAACTGAACTAACGTCCCCTAATTTTCCTAGATTTGTTTGTTTCCTTTGGTTCTTCTTTCTGGTCCCTTTTCTCTAATCACATCTTGGCTTGTTTACTCTTCCTGCCTTCTAGGGTCTTTGGTGTTAATTCATTTCACTAATGTTCTTTTTTCAATCTACCAACTTATACCTCATTGCAAATTAGCATATTCAAGTATCCACATTTACATAATAAAGCCTCTACTATTTATAAAAAGAATACAATTTCTTTCTCTTACAAAATTAGGGATAATGAGAAAGACCCCAGTCCTATCTCTAGGAAGTTATGTTTTCTGAGGACACAGGGAAGAAAGTCACAATCTCCCAGCAAGCAGTATTCTGACTGCTCCTTTAGGAGTTCCAAGTAGCGATCCCATTGAGCTTATGTCGAATTAGCTTGGTCTCTGACTCCATTCTGTAAAACAGGAGTGGAAATGATTTTGCACTTAAGATAAATGAATAAAGAAATTGTAGTTTTAAAAATGTAAGTTTTACTGTCATACTCCTTCTGTTAGGAAAAAGAAAGAAGAAATAGCCTGACTTTGTGGTGAGCTGGAGTGAAGGAAGGAGTAAGATGCTCGAAGATTTCAAGAAGTGGAAGCATCGATCTAGAGTGGGCTGAAGTCCAACAAAGAGATAGGACTGGGGTTGCTCTCAGTTTTTGGCCATCTGCCTTGACTCATTGCCTCATTTTGCCTTCTTAGACAGCTCCTTCTCAAGGTGCTCCAGCACCACATGCTATGGAATGCTAAAACAGTCTCCAAGCCTCTTCTCATTCAGCATATCCAGAAAACCATGACATGACATCTAGAGGAGACACGTCTCTTAAGTGCTCCCACTTAAGTTACCTTATCCCTGGTCTCGCCTCCCCCACCCCCACTAGCAGGTGGGGAGCCTTTTAAAATACCTGACTTCTGCCACAGCCCCACAATGTCAGGTCCAGTTGCTCTGCCCCAGTCCATGCGGAATTCTTTGGGCTCCCAACATGTGGAAATAAATGAGTTCCATCTAGGCAAGCTTCAGATCCCTGTTCTTGTTTTATAAAACACACCTCTCCCATTCTACTCTGAAGTTTGGCAGAGTGGTATAGAGAAGGAGTTCTTTATAATATGATTCCTACCAATGAATTGGAGCCCTGGTGGCTGCTAACCAAAAGGTAGGCACTTCAAATTCACCAGCTGCTCCTTGGAAACAGTTCCACTCTGTCCGATAGTGTTGCTATGAGTCGCAACTGACTCTATGACAATGGGGTAACAATGAGTGAGTGGTCATGTCTAATTTGGGATTGTACCAATTCAACGATTATGGTTTTCACTGAGCATCTCCAGGGTGTCTAGCCCTGCACTGAATGCTGAGGATTCATCAGTGAGGCCCTGTCACTACTGTCATGGAGCTCACAGTTGGTAGAGCTGGGGTGATGGGTTAAAAAGTACAAATGAAAACTCTAGAAGTTAAAATATAATTGTAGAAATAAAAAATGAAATGGATACATAAACCAGACAAAAACCAAACAAAACCTGTTGCCATCGAGTCAATTCTGACTAACAGCAACTCTATAGAACAGAAGAGAACTGCCCCACAGGGTTTCCAAGGTACACGTATTTTCTATCTTGGGGTAGAGAAGGACTTCCCTCCTTACATGTACTAATTATAAAATGAAAGATCGTTAAATTTGACCTCATTAAAGTTAACTTTGTTTAAATATACTGTTAAGAAAGTGAAGATTGAAGTCACAAACTGGGAAACAATCATTGTAATATATATAATTGACAAAGAACTAAAACAAAGGATAAAGACTTCCTATAGACCAATAAGAAAAACTCAAACAGCTGAACGCAAAAAGGGCAAAACACAACAAACATTTAAGGAAATAGGAAAAAGTTTTTAGCCTGTAAATATATGAACTGACCCACTGACTCCATATTAATCAGGGAAATGAAAATGAAGACAATTTTTTTACAGGCATTTAATTTGTAAACATTAAGAGATTTGAAATAACCAAACATTATAGAAAAGTAGATCCATTGTTGAGATTCAGAGGAGTGTGAATTGGTGCAACTACTTGGAAAACCATTTGACATTATCTTGGATGGTTGAACATTTACGTACTTCAACTCCTAAGAATGAACAGCAGGAGACATGTACAAGGATATGCTTGTTCAATACTGTTCATTGTAGCAAAAAAGAAAAAAACTGGAAACAATATAAATGCCCATTGGCAGAAGCGTATAATATCAATTATGGTATAGTCACACCATGGAATGTTACAGACCAATGAAAAGGAGTGAAGCACAATTACAGATAGCAACCTTGATGAATTTTGGTAACAATGATGAGTGAAAAAAACAAGTTCAAGAAAAATATATACATATAAGGACTATTTTTAGTACAAGCAAAATAAAGCAATGTTGGTTAGGCACAATGGTCTATCCATCTCCCTATCTATTTGTGATGCAAAGGAATTAAAAGCACAAATGAAGAATAGTATTTACCCCTGTTGAGGGGGGCATAGGGACCGGACGCGGGATGTAATAAAAACCAAAACCAAACCCAGTGCCGTCAAGTCGATTACGACTCATAGCGAGCCTATAGAACAGAGTAGAACTGCCCCATAGCGTTTCCAAGGAGCACCTGGCAGATTTGAACTGCCGAACCTTTGGTTAGCAGCCACAGCACTTAGCCACTATGCCACCAGGGTTTCCAAGAGGGATGTAATAGATAGATATAAACGATTAGAAATGTTTTAGTTCTTGTGTTAGTTGCGGGGGGGGGGGGGGCGGTGGTTAGAGTGTTCATAATATTATAAAGAGATAAACGAATCCACACATAAATAAAACAAAAGACTCTGTTTGCTTTGGGGGGAAATCCTTGTCTCTTTCAGCTTCTGTTCCTCTTGGCATTCCTTGGGGCTCTCCCCGTGGCATCTCTCTTTCCCCATTCCTGCTTGTTTGCTCTATGCCTAATCTGCTTTTCTTTTTTTTTTTAATATCTCTAAGGAGATTGGTTTAAGATACACCCAACACTGATATGGTCCTATTTCCAACTGGAATTATGTAAGATTTACAACACATATTTTGTTTCAATCCATGACAAGTGTCATCTCATTGCAATTAATTAGCATATCTCTGATTAGTGATAACGCTTATAGTCTTTTTTATTATGGTATATATATATCCACATTAAAACATTTGCCATTTCAACATTTTTTACATGTACAATTCAGTGACATTATGTTCATCATGTTGCATAACCATCACCACTATTCATTTCCAAATTTTTTCATCACCCTTAACAGGCACTCAGTGCCCCCTAAGCAATGACTCCCTCTTTCTCTCCTCCCCTCCCTCCTGGTTACCACTAACAAACTTTCGTCTCTATACATTTGCCTGTTCTAGATATTTCATATAAGTGGGATCATACGATATTTGTTCTTTTGTGACTTATTTAACTTAGCATAATATTTTTAAGATTAATCGATGTTGCAGATGTATCAGGACTTCATTTCCCTTTATGGCAGAGTAATACTCCATTGTATATATGTACCACATTTTGTTTATTCATTCATCTGTTGATGGACATTTAGGTTGTTTCCATCTTTTGGCTGTTGTGAATAGAGCTGCAAGGAACATTGGTATACAGTAAATATCACTTCACCCCACTAAAGCAACAGGTGTTACCAAAGATGTGAAGAAATTGGAACCCTCATCCATTGCTGATGGGGCTGTAAAATGGTACAACCACTATGGAAAAAAGTTTGGAAATTCCTCAAAAAGTTAAAGATAGAATTACCATGCAATCTAGGAACACCACTCTTAGGTATATGTCCCAAAGAATTGAAAGCAGGAACACAAACAGATACATGTACACCAATGTTAATAACCTTTTCACATGCTTATTGACCATATGTGTATCCTCTTTTGTAAAGTGTATGTTCGTCTTTTGCCCATTAAAAATAAATTGTATATTAGACCTCACTTCAGTGACACTAGATTTAGAGGACAATGGGCTATTATCTTTAGAAGGCTGGAAGAAATAACTATGATTCTTAAATTTTGGGGGACACAATTCAATCCATAACATTCCACTCTTTGCTTCACAAAATTCATGTCCTTTGTACATGCAAAAACGCATTCACCCTATCACATCATCCCGAAAATCTTATCCCATTCCAGCATCAACTCTAAGTCCAAAATCTCACCTTTTGCATCCTAGACCAGGGGAAGACTGATGGCAAGGACCTTCCCCCAGAGCCGACAGAGAGAGAAAGGCTTCCCCTGAAGCTGGCACCCTGAATTTGGACTTCTAGCCTCCTAAACTGTAAGAGAATAAATTTCTCTTTGTTAAAGCCATCCACTTGTGGTATTTTGTTATAACAGTAGTAAATAACTGAGACACATAGCATGAGTTGGAAATAATTTTCAGTGTTTCAGCCACTGAGATTGTGGGGTTGTTTGTTAGGTTGCTTATTATTGTACCATAACCTAGTTTTATCATGACTAGTAACATGGAAAACCATGATGGTAACTGCAATATATTCAGACCAAATAACAAAGAAATTACTGTGTATCAAAATTTGTGGAATGCAGCCAAAGCAGTAGAAATACTTATAGACTTAAAAGTATTAAAATTAATGATTTGAGTATTTTTAAACCCAAAAGCTCAATAAAGAAAAGCAATACTAGATAAAAGAAAATGGAAGAAAGAAAATGTTTGAAATGTTGTTGTTAGATGCAATTGAATCAGTTCTGACTCATGGCAACACTTTGTACCACAGAATGAAACACTGCCCAGTCCTACACCATCCTCACAATTGTTATGACTGAGCCCCTTATTGCAGCCACTGTGTCAATCCGTTTTGTTGAATGTCTTCCGTTTTTTCGCTGACCCTCTATTTTACCAAGCGTGATACCCTTCTCAAGTGAATGATCACTCTTGATAACAGCTCCAAAGTATGTGAGATATAGTCTCGCCATCCTTACTTTTAAGGAGCATTCTGGTTGTACTTCTTCCAAGACAGATTTGTTCGTTCTTTTGGCAGTCCATAGTATGTTCAATATTCTTTACCAACACCACAATTCAAAGGTGTCAATTATTCCTCGGTCTTCCTTATTCATTGTCCATCTTTCGCATGCATATGTGATTGAAAACACCATGGCTTGAGTCATGCACACCTTAGTCTTCAAGGTGACATCTTTGCTTTTCAACACTTTAAAGAGGTCCTTAGCCACAGATTTGCCCAGTGCAATGCGTCATTTGATTTCTCAACTGCTGCTTCCTTGGGTGTTGATTGTGGATCCAAATAAAGTGAAATCCTTGACAATTTCAATGTTTTCTTCATTTATCATGTTGTTGCTTATTGGTCCAGTTGTGAGGATTTTTGTTTTCTTTATGTTGAGGTGTAATCCATACTGAAGGCTGTGGTCTTTGGTTTTCATCAGTAAGTGCTTCAGATCCTTTTCACTTTCAGCAAGAAAGGTTGTGTCATCTGCATAATACAGGTTTTTAACGAGTATTTCTCCAATCCAGCTTCTTGGATTATTTGCTCAGCATACAGATTGAATAGGTATGGTAAAAGGATACAACCCTGACACACATCTTTACCAACTTTAAACCACACAGTGTCCCTTTGTCCTGTCCCAACAACTGCCTCTTGATCTATGTATAGGTTCCTCATGAGAACAATTAAGTGTTCTGGAATTCCCATTCTTCATAATGTTATCCATAATTTGTTACAATCCACACACAGTTGAATGCCTTAGCATAGTTAATAAAACACAGGTAAACATCTTTCTGGTATTCTCTGCTTTCAGCCAGGATCCTTCTGACATCAGCAATGATACTCCTGGTTCCATGTCCTCTTCTGAACCTGGCTAAACAAAATCAACTTTATCCCTGCAATTACAGCAGTTGCGGACCCAGCCTCATAATAATTTCTACACACAGAACAGGTCCACCCGACATATGGCTGAGACTGAGCCTAGTAACTTGCCCCTTGTTTGTTACTACTGTAAGAAATCTAGAAATTTTAAAGGGGCATGTTTAAAACTAAAAAATAAACTGGGCAACCTAACAGCAGATGTAGCCCAGAAGCAGACAGAATGAAGGGGCTCCAGGGACAAATCAGTGGTTTTTAGTATGGTAACACTGAACTCTCAGGGAAAAACTACTAATCAAATAAGACTCATGTAAATTTTTAGTTGACATAGGTATTACCTTATCTGCAACAAACCCCACAAATTTACAATAACCCTTTCGTGGAGTAATAAAACCTCAAGAGTCATGGGGGTTACTGATCGAGAACACATTTTAACCCATTCCCAGCCTGTTTCTGTCTCCTTATGTCCTATAGAGGACATGCACCCATTTTTGATTAGCTTAGATATTCCAGCAAATTTACTAGGAAGAGATCTGTTATTCAATGGAACTGCCAAATAAAATTTTCAGAAACAGGAGAAATGCTATTAGATTTACCTGAAACCAATCAACAGATAGACCCTGCAATAGAAAATACTTTAAGTGAAGAATGCTATTGCTATGTACAAGCACTTAGCTTACCACCACAAGCAGGTCATTCTATTGTATCCAATTCTATGGAATGTCTTTCTTCTATATCTGAAAGATTATGGGCCACTATTTTACTAATGTTGGTTGGGTCCTGTCAGCTGAACCAAACTGACACTCCTAAACCCTTACCTAAAATTTCTCAGTATGCTTTAAAATGAGAAGCTAAGGATTTGTTCCTATAATTCAAGGCTTTTTGGCTAAAGGCCTAATAATCCCTTGTACTGGGCTTTGCAACACTCCAGTTTTCCCTGTTAAGAAACCCAACAATCGGGGCTGGAGATTTATACAAGTCTTGCATGCTATTAATCCTATAATAATTCTAAGATTCCTTATAGTTCCTAACCCTCACCTGCTGCTCTCTAATGTCCCCCCTGAAGTGACTCACTTTTACAGTGGTTGATCTTTGCAGTGCATTTTTTAGCATTCCAATCCATCCAGATAGTCAATATTTGTTTGCCTTCACTTGAGGGGACCAGCAATTTACCTGTACTGTCAAGCCCCGAGGTTTTACCAAGTCCCTCACCTATTTTTCTCAGATTTTACATGCAGATATACAGACCCTAAAGTTCACTTGGGTTACAGTATGTGGATAATTTACTGGCCTGCTCTAACTCTCAACAGGCATGTCTTTTTTTTTTTTTTTTTTTAATTGTTATTGTGCTTTAAGTGAAAGTTTACAAATCAGGTCAGTCTCTCATACAAAAATTTACATACACTTTGCCATACACTCCTAATTGCTCTCGCTCCAATGAGACAGCACAGTTCTTCCCCCCACTCTCTCTCCTCCTGTCCATTCAGGTAGCTTCTGGCACCCTCTGCCCTCTCATCCCCCCTCCAGACAGGAGATGTCAACATAGTCTCATGTGTCCACTTGACCCAAGAAGCTCGTTCTTCACAAGTATCATTTTCCATCCCCTATTCCAGTCCAATCCCTGTCTGAAGACTTGGCTTTGGAAATGGTTCCTGTCTTGGGCTAACAGAAGGTCTGGGGACCATGGCCTCCAGGGTCCCTCCAGTCTCAGTCTGACCATTAAGTCTGGTCTTTTTATGAGAATTTGGGGTCTGCATCCCACTGCTCTCCTGCTCCCTCAGGGTTTCTCTTTCGAGTTCCCTGTCAGGGCAGTTATTTGTTGTGGTCGGGCACCATCTATTTCTTCTGGTCTCAGGCTGTTGTAGTCTCTGGTTTATGTGGTCCTTTCTGTCTCTTGGGCTCATAATTACTTTGGGTCTTTGGTGTTCTTCATTCTTCCTTGTACCAGGTGGGTTGAGACCAATTGATGCATCTTAGATGGCCACTTGCTGGCATTTAAGACCTCAGATGCCACTCTCCAAAGTGGGATGCAGAACGTTTTCTTAATAGATTTTATTATTCCAACTGACTTAGATGTCCCCTGAAACCATGATTCAACAAGCATGTCTTTCCGATAGCATCCTGTTGTTACAACATCTGGCCCGAGGAGGTCACAAAGCCTCCAGAGAAAAGTTATAGTTAGCCCAACCATTTATTAAGTACTCGCAGTATATTATTTCAGCAAAAGGGGACACTATAGACCACAAAAGAAAAGAGACCGTCTTAGTTTGTCCTGTCACTACTGCCAAGAAACAGTTAAGAGGGACCTCTAGGACTTTGCAGCTATTGAAGAACTTGAGTACCTAATTTTTCTTTGATGGGTCAACCTCTTTACCATTATGTAAGAGTTAAAGAGCCTGACCCATTCCAGCTATTCGAGGATGGTCAAAAGGCCATCACTCAATTAAAAGAAGCATTAATTAATACTCCTGCTCTAGGATTTCCTAATTATAATTTAGACTTTTCACTTTTTGTCCACAAGATTTCTAGGAATGCTCCAGGAGTCTTTGCTCAAGAACACAGAGGACAACTGAGACCCATTGGTTATTATAGCATCCATTGCAAGGGGGCTTCCCCCCTTGCCTTAGAGCAGTCACTGCAACTGCTAGACTAGTTGAGACCACAGCAGATATTGTTTTAGGAAGTTTTATTGATGTTTATGTCCTTCATGAGGTGTCAGCCATTTTAAATTCAACACTTACTCAACACCTGTTGGCTAGCAGGCTGGCTTCTTATGAGGTTCTCCCTTTGGCCGCTTCTAATATTCAGTTACATACTATAACCTCTTTGAATCCAGTTATAATGTTACCTTTACCTAATAATGATGAGCACCTACCCCTTGGTTGCTTAAATGTTACTGAACAGCTTTTGTGTCCTAGACCAGATTTACAAGAAACCTTGTTATTGAATCCTGATTTAGTTCTATTTGTTGATGGGTCATATTTAAAGCCTGAACCTACTAGCTGTCATTACCAGGTAGGAATACTTCAACTGAGATCCTTTAAAGGATCACCCTTCCTGAAGTCACTTCAACTCAGCACCCAAGAAGGCTTGCAAACTGGCTTCTGAACTGTTCGTAAATTTCTTTTACAGACTCCAGGTATGTTTTTGGAGTTACTCATGATTTTGGCATGTTATGGAAACAAAGGAGGCTCCTAACTCTTTCTGGGACCCAAATTAAAAATGGGCCCTTAGTAGCAGACATCCCAGGAGCCCTTTTGCTCCCTTCTGAGACTGCTGTAATTAAAATCCAGGCCCACCAACCCAGAGGAGCTCCATGAACACTGGAAATTAAAAAGAAAACAACTTAGCTGACAGAGCAGCTAAACAAGCCGTATCCCAATCATTCTTTAAAGACTCTGCCCTCATTCATGACTGTGATAATTCCACTCATGATCATGATGAAAAGGAGGGCATAGACAATAATAATAAAACAGTTAGTATGCCTGTAAATATCATATCTGTAAAATGTCTCCCACCAAAATTTGACCCGAAAGAAATTTCAGAATTACTTTTTAAACACCAACAGTTAGACCCCGCAGAGGAGATTAGAGAATGGGAATGGTCAGCTGTCATCAAGATCCAGCCACTGGATTGTGGATCTAGCCTAATAAAAAATGCATCTTGCCAGAATGCTTACATGTTCCTATGATTAGAAATTACTGGCATGATAATATAGGAATAACAACAGATGAACTAATCAGGACTTTAGAAGCCTATTAGTGGGAAGATTTTTTGTCTCTGTAGAGTTTTAAAAACCACATCCCTCCCTCCTTATTTCAATCCTATCAATGCTCCTCACAAGCTTTTAACATTTATGCATGGTCCTTTACATTGGGGGACTGTTCCAGATGATGACCAATCTTTTAACATGCTTATAGAGAATCCTTCTAGGCATGGAAGAATTGCCTTAAGTGATTTATTTGAACATCAAAAATAAGGTCCACATGATGATGTTGAAAAATGGAAGAAACATGGTTGCTCCCAACACCCCATCTCTGGAATGTGGATGGGATCAAATGAGAGCTTAGTTCTACCTAAATCCCTGCAAGCCCCTGTACTGGAGGCATTGCACAAGAATACCCATTTGGGAAGAGATAACGTGACATAGATTTTAAAGAATTACTGGTGGGGGCATTTTTATGAAGCTGCTGAACAAATGGCTTCCCAAGGTTTGATTTGCTCTCAATTTAATTCAGGTAAACCTTATAAAGCTCTGTCTGGGGGATTTCCTTTGCTGTCAGGACCAAGGCTTGAATGCAGATTGATTTTATCCAACTTCCCCCCTCAAGTGGTTACAAGTTTGTATTAGTACTGATTTGTAGATTTTCTCACTGGGTGGAAGCTTTCTCCAGTTGTTGAACTACTGCTGTGTTTGTTGATAAAAAAACTTCTTGAGAACATTATCCCCACGTGGGGAGACCCAAGAGTCCTTTGTAGTGACCGAGGCATCCATTTTATCGGACAAATAATTAAGGAAATTTGTAAAATCTTCCCCATTTTTCAAAGACCTTATTTTCCATATCACCCCCAATCCTCTGGTCCAGCTGAAAGAACTAATTGTATAATAACTCAACTAGCCAAACTTTCCAGTCTTTACAATTGACTTGGATTAAGGTGCTGCCTCTGGTCCTTTTAAATTTAAGACCTACTCCATTTGTACCTCACAAATTGACTTCTCATGAAATTATCACCGGACAGCCAATGGCCCTTCTCTACTGGATGACATGCCCTGGTTCATATTTAGTTCAATCTGGTTTGTTACAATATTGCAAATATCTGATCCAATATTCTAAAGAATACATGAGTTAAGGAAACTTTTGATAATCAAAAGCAAGAAATATCTAAATTACCTAATGTACAACCTGGAGATCATGTTTCCTGGAAAAGACACCAATTAAAAGATTCTCTCAAACCTCAGTGGAAAAGACCTCATTTGGTCCTTCTCACTAATCCTTGTGCCACTAGATTATAGGGAGTTAAGGCTTGGATTCATGTATCCCAACTGAAGAAAGCCCTGATTCTTGAATGGACTGTTGAGCCTCCTCATGAAGGGTTGAAATTAAAATTCAAACATCACCAGGAATAGAAGCAGATGATGGCTGGATAGACTGTTTTCCCAAGATCTTCAGACCCGACCTGAAATTGCTTATGCAGCCTGCAGTAAAAGTTGGACGGGTTGACTTTTCTTTTAAAACCTTGATATTATTAGCCGTTATGCATGATTGTGGAATTATATCCTGGTAGTTTTTGGTGATTATATTATGCCAATTGGTATCTATGAAATAAGTTGTATAAATGAGAGCTTTAACTAGTTTTTTATTAGCCACTGGGATCAAAGTTTTAGTTGTGGGTATTTTGATGGTTTTAATGATCTTACTTGTAGTGCTGCCTTCTGACCATTATAGTCATTTTTACTTAATTTGAAAGTATAACTTGCCATTGAAATAGCCTTTTGCATTATAAAGTTGAACTTTTAGGATAAAAAAATTTAGCTGTAGAGGCACTATGAATTTGTTTTCTGATTATCCTAATTCTTTTGATTGTCTTTGGGCTCCAACCGTGGGGTATTATTCCTTGTTTTAATATTTTGTTCTTCCCCTGTGTATCAGTTTCACTGGGCCATGATTCCCGGTATTGTGTGATTTTCTTATGTGTTGTAAATCCTGCCTCTATGAAGTTAATGAGAGAGGATGGGTGGCAGTTTTGTTAGTGAGGCAGGACTCAATCTAGAAGATTGGATTGTGTCTTGAGGCAATCTCTTAAGGTATAAAAGAGAAGTGAGCAGAGAGACAGGGGGACCTCATACCACCAAGAAAACAGTGCTGGGAGCAGAGCACATCCTTTAAACCCAGGGTCCCTGTGCAGAGAGGCTCCTAGTCTGGGGGAAGATTGATGAGAAAGCCGAGAGAGAGAAAGCCTTCCCCTGGAGCTGACATCTTGAATTTGGACTTTAAGCATGCTGTGAGAAAATAAACTTCTCTTCGTTAAAGCCATCCACTTGTGTTATTTCTGTCATAGCAGCACTAGATAACTAAGACATTCTGGAAACAAAACCTCTTTTTTAACACCAATTTTAGAGGATAGTTTATTTTGTCATCACTATTATAGGGTTGCTATGAGTTGGAATCGACTCAACGGCACTGGGTTTGGTTTTGCTTTTTTTATTATTTGTATGTTGGTAGCCTTTTTTTATTTCTTTTGGGTTGTATTTCTCCAATATGAAGCCCTTCTTAAACTTCCTGCCCATACTGCTGTCTATCACAGCTCCTATTAATTCTTGGCATGAGGATGCCTTTGTTAAACTTGCTCAGGTAGTTGCACGATCCACAAATCTGGACTGAATGACTGAATGCTGGATCTGTCATCCTTTACCCAAACTTGTATGTGAGAAATCAGATCCATCAGCTACTCCCGTAATGAATTATAGCTTTGTTCCCTCTGCTATCATCAATTTTAACATTATCTCTAGGAGAGCCATATGTGTGAAACTGTGGCATCCTCCAGAGGTAATGACTCAACCCCAAGTCCCACGTTTCAATCTGACTTGAATTAGTTACAGAGTGTCCCAAAATACCCTTGATCTCCTCTTCAGATTGTTAAAATGAGCCCTTAATTTCATGTAATGCCCATCCCAGGTATTGGAACATGGTTTTTTCAGGAAATTTAATGGCATGTCTACAAGGAAAAAGGTCTTTTCATATCCAAATGTGGAACTGGCTAAAGTTAGGATGACTGTCTATTGGTAACAACTCCTTGATAGAGAATTGGCTTGAACAGATGACTCAAAACATCCCTCTCCCAGGTATAGACATCAGAACTGGCATACAATGTGCCCCATGTAGATATGTATTTTTATGTGGAGGATCAAGATACCCCACCTTTGATCACTCAAATCCAAAAGAGTCCTATACCTGGGCTTTATCCTGTTTGGATGGTTGGAATATGACAGGTCAATGTATCTTAGCCATACGGGGATCCCTTTACACATCCATTCTTACAATGAGAGTTTACATTGGACTGGCCACTTGAAACTATTGCAAAGGAGGAGAGACAAATGGTCAAGAGATGATCAAGGGAGAGATGGAGGGAACCCCTTAAAGGAGTTCCCTGGCTTAGGTTACAGTTTTTTGAGGATATTCTTCCCTTAGTATGGAGTAAGAGATTTAGAACATGCCATCTGTAATATCTCCAGAACCAAGGAAGGAAAAGGAGATGCTATTAATTAGCGATACCTTTGATCTGTTTTGCACAGAGATTTTAAAGACTTGCCAGTGCTGTGACGGCTCAAGAGAAATCATTGAACTCACTTGCAAAAGTAGTTTTGGATTATCAAACTGTCCTAGATTACCTGTTAGCCCAGCGGGGGTGGGGGTGGTGGTCTGTGCTATAGCTAACACCTCTTGCTTCACCTAGATTAACACCTCAGGAGAGGTGGAACAAGATATTAAATTTTCCAGAAGGCTACTTGGCTTCATCTACTGCCACCCTCAGACTTCTCTTTTTAAGTTATTTTCAGCTGACTACCCTCAGGCATTAGATTATGGATTAAGTCTATATTGGCAATTGGATTAACAACACTCATTGTCATTGTAATAATCACAGGAACTGTTAAACGTATGAAACTTTTGACAAATGCTATTACCTAAAAGACCCATTTAATGCCTAGGAAAAAAATAATGTACATTGACAGTACTTATATTTCAGATGGACTTGAGCCCACTCCTTGAATAAACCATCAGATATCAGGTTATTCCTTTAATATGGCCTTCCTTGCACTAAGCCTCAATAATAAAACCACAGAAGCAAGAGGCTAAAGCTATGGCATGGTGAAGATGTCAAATAATGTCCAGCTACCTTTTCACAATGTTCTGTTGCCATTTATAGTTTGATTTCATTTTTCTTGAATCCACAGTTCATGCCCCTGGAAGCAACAACCAGGAGGTCAAACAATGTGTTGCATTTGGACAAATCTGCTGCAAAAGACCTTTTTGAAATGTTAAAAATTTGGGAATGTTACATGGAGGACTAGGGTATACTTAACCTGGGCTATAATATTTTCAGTCGCCTCGTATGCATGTAACCTTTGGACAGTGAATAAGAAAGAACAAAGAAGAATTGACACCTTTGTATCAGGGTGTTGGTGAAGAGCATTGAATGTGCCATGAACTGCCAAAAGAATGGACAAATCTGTCTTGAAAGAAGTACCAGGCAGGGGTTCATTCTGTAGTGTGTGGAGTCACTAATGAGTCAGAGTCCACTTGATGGCACCAACAATAATAACAAATTTTTCACATGAATAGTATCCATGGTCTTAAAGGCGTGTAAATAAGCAAACATCCAGAATAAATATATGCTCAAAGTCCATGCTGAAGAAATCATTCTTTCAGAATAGTGGGTAGTGAACTGATCAAGGAATTTCTCTCAAAATCCTTGATCAAAAAGAGGAAATTGTGTAAGAGAATTAAAGAAAAAAATTAAGGTACCTGAAAAGATCTCAAATGGCCAGTTTGAGGACTGGGTGCAATTCCTTGTTTGTTGATTCCATTTTCACTTTGGCAGCAGCCATCTTCTGCACTGTTTCTAAGAGAGGAATGTCAGGTAACAATGACATAACTACACTGTGACGCCTCCCTGTCACATACCTGTGTAATTGTCACACTGTAACCAATCGAAGAAAGAGATGAATACCCTTTTAAGCCAATTGCCTTACAAAACTTGCCACAGGAATCCCTGCCTTATAAGTTCCTGCCACAGGAAGTCCTGCCTTAAAATAATCTACTACAAATCAAGTGATGTCTTTCAGTGATCTAAGTTTGTAAATACCAGCCAAGTAACATGTTTTATATCCATTGTTCCCCTCCTGTAAAATGTTACTGCTGAGTTGCCATGTTGGATTACTGGATTCCACTGCATGAAGTTCAGTCTATTCCCAGCTTCATCTGTCCCTTTTCTTTCAATAAATCTCTAAATTTTACATTAATCAGAGTATGGATGGTTACTCCAGGAACCACCAATCTAAATTGAACTAACAAACCAATTTTATCAAACTTTTAAGAAGCAGATAATCTCTATTCTCTTCCAATCATTTCAGGGAATAGCACAAGATGGAAAGTTTTCAATCCGCTTTATGAAGCCTTTAAAAGCTCTATGCAAAACAAATCAAAGATATCACTAGCAAAAATCAATCTTATTTTGAATATAGAGGCAAAATCCTAAATAAAATATTAACAAATTGAATTCAGATGAATATAAACAAGATTACAAATCATAATTAAGGTGGATTTATCACAAGAATATAATGCTATTTCAACATTAATAACTCTATAACTGTACTATACTATATTAACAGACTAAATGATAAACATATGATTATCTCAATTGGTATAGAAAAGTTATTTGTCAAAATTCAACATTTATTTGTGACGAAAAATCTTAGCAAGCTAAGAACAGAAGAAAAACTCTTAGTAAAATTGTTTTTAAAAGTTTATATTTACCATTATATTGGTGAGATGACTGCATCTTTTTTTTTTTTTTTGCATATTGTAATCGTGGTAAAGATGCTCACTCCTCCCCTTCTATTCAACATTGTACTGGGGGTCCTAAATATGTAATCAATAATGAAAAGAATAAGGGATATTTGAATTGGAAAGAAGCAAATTAAACTGCCCTAACTTGCAGATCATTTGATCTTTACATGGACTATCCAGGAGAATTGACAAAGCACTGGAACAAATAAGAGACTCTAGCAGGGTTTTTTGATTTAAAAATCAACAGATAAAAATCAGTAGCATTCTTAAGCATCAACAATAGCCATGTAGAAAATGTTGTAGAAAAAAGGGAAAAAATTACAAATTATTGCTGAAGAATATAAAAAAGTACCTGAATAATTGGAAAGTTCTACCACATTTATGGACTGGAATGTTCTATATTGTAAAAAATTACCTATTTTCCCAGGCTAATTCTAATTTTCCCCCAATGTAATTCTAATAAAATCCCAGTAGAGTCTATTGGTAGAACTTTGATAGATCCTAACACTCACATGGAAGAACAAAAAGCCAAGGGTAGAGAAGAGAATTTTGAAAAAGTTCAAAGTGTGGAGACTTGGGTTACAAATTACTCATGTATTATAAATCTATGATAATTAAGACAATGTGGTATTAATATAGAGATAGAACAATAGAATTAAAGACAGACTCAGAAACAGATCCATACACATATTGAAATTTGATATATGACAAAAATGGTATTACCATTCATTGAGGAAAACCTGGACCCTCCAATAAATGTTGCTGGGATAAGAGATTATCTAAAAGGAAAATAATAATAATCTTCTCTGTTATACCATAAACGAAGTGGATTCAAGGCCTAATTGTGAAAAACCAAGATACTAAAAACTTTCAGAAGAGCATATTAGAGAATATTTTTATGGCCTTTGCTTGGAGATTAATTTTTTAGACAAGGCACAAAGCTGAGCCCATAAATGAAAGCATCGGTACTAAACACAAACATGCATGTTCACATACATGTGCACTCACGCACACACACATCTCGTAAATAATGTGGAATAAAGTGAAGAAAATCAAGCTAGAGATTAGAGGATATTTGCAATGTACACAAACAACAGATTAGTATGCAGAATATAAAATATATTCCACAAATTAAAGCGTAAATACCCTAATAAAAAATGAGAAAATATGACTAGATAATTCCAGAAGAAAACCAAATGGACATTAAACCACATGAAAAGATGCCTCACCTCACTCATAATCAATGAAATTAAAATTAAAATGACAATGAGATGCAATTTCATACCCATCAGATTATCAAATATTTAAAGGTTTTTATAACGATAGGAATAAGGCAAATGAGTAAAGAACAATTCATCAATATTTTTTAATGTTGAAGATCCTCATCCCCTGTGACTCAAGAATTCTACTTTGTGATAAACCATCTCCTGCACACACACATAAGAAGTAAGTATAATTATGTTTGCTGCATATTTTTTTTTACATTGTCTGAAGTGGGAAAATAATTGAAAGGTACAGTAATTTGTTCTTCAAAAAAAAAAAAAGACTTAACAGTGGTATTTTTATACCATGGAATTCTATATAGCAATTAAAATGAATGAACTCTTCAAATTTCTCCATCAGTGGAAAACCATTTCCAGAGGCCGGTGATAGCCACCTTCATTTATTGTTTATTTTTTCATATTCATCCTTACTGCTCTATCTATTTAGTACAGTGTGTGGGAAATATTTTCACAGTTGGAAACAAAGGAATTTCATTTTTATTTTACCTTTACCTACCTATTAATTTTTTGACCATGGACAATTTATTAAATTATTCTGAATCTCAGATTTTAATCTGTGCAATGGGGAAGTGATACGGTGTCTCAAAAGGTTGTTATAAGGACAAAATAGTAAAACATAAATGTATTTATAAAGCAGCAACTTGCATAAAGTCCATTTTTGTTATATTAAACCAGTATAGCACCATGTTTAAAATATTATATAAGAACAAGACTGTTGGTGAAAATAATATTTTAATCTATAATAATGGTCAGTCCTGGAGAGTGTGAGGTTATTTCTCTTGCATAACATTTCATTTACTTGAAATCCATGATTGGCTTCTCCAGTAGATTGCTTTGCTTTTTGGGTTGAATCCTCCATGATCTCTTAGCTTATGTTAAAGAGCCCTGGCTCTCCAACTCCCTAATTATGTATGTGTATTTTTTTTTCTGTAATTCTGTCCAGTAGAGCAGGTAATCTACTTTTAACTTTTTACTCTACAAATATTTATTAAACACCTACTGTATGGGGATAAAATATTGAATAAGACATTAAAAGCCTACTGGAGAAGACAGTCAGGAACAAGTCTCAGAAGGATGTGCTAACTGCAATAATGGAGTCAGATCAAATGCCATGGGAGCCATGGGGCAGGAGCAGTTCACAGTCAAGGAGACATTGTAAAAGAGGTGATATTTGATCCTTTCTCCTAAAAGTATGGATAGAACCAGGACCCTTAAGCTATCTGCCTTCCACAATACTAATGGAGGACTTCCATTTGAATAAACTGCATTGTGTCCTCAGGGACAATCTCAGGGAAGACGAAGAGATGGGAAGCTGTCTTGGGGCTTCAAGCCTAACTATGGGAACCTGGTTCTGTCCTTGGGAGGTTTCCTGTTCTCTGCTTCATCTGAGTGCTGTGTGTGCTGGTGCTATGCTCAGATGGCCAGTCATTGCCTGTGGGTTCTTAACAAGCTATTCCCACTCTGAGGCACAAGGATGATCTGGAGATGCTGCCTTCTCAGTGGCTTGTCAGATGACTGACCCAGCCCCTCAGCCTGGGAGTAAGAATGGTGAGGCACAGACAGACTATTCCTTTCTAAGTCAGGCACCCTCCTGAAGGGGCTACCAGTCTGTTCTGGGCCATTTGGTCCTGCAGACACCTTCAAAGCCCTTGGCCATCCAGGATCTCAGCTACTACCACTGGTGGTTTACCTGTTTACACTCATAACTGCACTTTATTGCCTCTCAAGGCTGTTCTCTCATAAGGTGAGCTAGCTCTTTCACTGTCTTACTTTTTACTGGGCCCTACTGTGGGCTGTCTGAGGCTTAATTTATTTTGATCAATTGCTCCATCTTTCTCAGGCCAGTCAATTTTAATAATATTTATGAATTATAACTATCTCAAATCCTAGTTACGATGACAAATATTATATTCTTTTTATTTATTAAACATCCTAAACCAAATATGCTCAGTATATAAATTTATGCATAGTCTGTGTGACACTTGCTTTGGCTAATCCTAGGTAAGATAATTATAAGCAATATTTTTTTGAAATTCTCAATTTATGGACATTCTTCCTTTCTCTTCTTACCTCTCAAAGCTTGATAATCACTAAAATTTTAAGAAATCTCTTTGTAACTACAAATAGATAAACTGTAGTTATTTGGGAGGCCAATAGTCCATGGGTTGAATGGACGCTGGGTAAAAGGGAGGGAAGCCAACTTATTGGTTTGATATATCCACCCGATATGGGGCAGTTGTCCTATAGGGTCGCTATGAGTCGGAATCGACTCAACGGCACTGGGTTTACTGGGTATCCACCCGATAACTTTCCAAACCCATCTCTCTGCCCCCTCCAGGACTACCCCCCTCTCATCTCCACCCTGTTGTGTGCCGTAAGAGGCTGACCTGTATGGACTGTTCTAATGGTCCCCTTGTTCTCTGGCTTCCAGTTGGTTTCAGTCAATGGGAGGACCAGGAAGTGACTGAAGGTTGGGATGACAAAGAGGCGAAAGCAATCTCTAGATTCCTCCTTGTGGAGTCACTGCAGACTTGCTGTGTCCCTTCACCCAAAGCCTCAGTTCCTGTCAGGTATCCTCCTACAGCTCTCTTTAGGTTCTGGTAACTGCTTCCTCCCCTTTTCCCTTCTGACCCCCCACTATTGATAGTCCCAGGGAAAGACATCATTCCTTGGTAGTTTTCCTCATCCTGCCCATAACTCGTAAATAGTCTCTTCATTAAACTCTCCTAAATTGCCCCATTCTAGTGTGCATTCAGGAGCCCTGGTGGCACAGTGGTTAAGAACTCGGCTGTTAACCAAAAGGTTGGCGATTTGAATCCACCAGCTGGTCTTTGGAAACCCTATAGGGCAGTTCTAGTCTGTCCTATAGGGTTGCTATGAGTTGAAATCGACTCTAGGGCAATGGGTTAGTGTGTATTTATACTGGGACCCTGACTGGTACACCCTCCCTACCAGAGGAATAGAAACACTCCATGTGGATATGATACAGTCTATTTTGGTATTGTGTTTCCTTGCTTTGTACCTTCTCGAACCAACCTTATTGGTAAATTCTTCTGGAAGTGTGTGGCACCAAAAGAATTGCACCAATATTCCAGTTTTCCCACTTCACAGCTTTACAACTATTCCCTCTTTAAAAAAAAAAAAAAAAAAACTTTTTTTTTTTTTTTAATGTCACAGACTGATAGGTTTCACCAGTACCTGTGCTTCCCTCTTGTGGCACAGTCAGACCAATTTCCCAGGCTCTGACAATTGCATGTGACCACATGACTGAGTCTGGGCTGAAGGAATGTGGGCAGAAGTGATGTAAGCCACTTCCGGACCTGGTTTATCAATCCCCGTAGGAGTGGTCCTTGCTCTTCTTTCCATCCATCAGCAGATTAAAGATGACCTACAGATGAGTAGAGCCACAAGAAGGAAGGAGACTAGGTCATGAGTGAGAGAACAGAAGAAAACCTCCAACTGGCCTACATTGGACTGAAATCAGAGTGAAAAAGTTTTATTAGGTTAAGAGTCTGAGATTTGTGGTGTTTTCTGTTACTGTAGCTTGCTTCATTTATAGTAACACCTTCCCTTTTTCACATAGAACTCTTATCCAGGTTCGTTAGTTTCCTGTTTCTTTGGCATTGGCGATTCCACTGAGATTTCCTTTTTATGTATTCTTTTAGATCACATTTGTAGCCTTAGCCAATACAACTGGTGTGTTGGGATGCCGTGTGAGTAACAGCTACAGTGAGTGCTCCCCTCAGTTGTGTTGCTGCATTAAGGAATCACCTCCACCCTCCAAACTTCTCTGAGCTCCCCTGCACTTGTCAGTGGAGGGAAAAAGAGATGATAGTGACCCAGACCTAGTGGTTTCTTTGTTGTTAGGGAAAGGGGACTCCAATGGAGAGACTCTGACTAGTTGACTTGGATCTCTTGTGTCGTGTTAGACATCCACACTGGGTGACTGAGACACACTCTAGGTGAAGGAAGATATGTCAAGGGTCCCCTCACTTCTTGGAGTCTATTATTGTTTGATTTTGCTTATCCTCTCCAGAGGGGCATCACAGTGATTAGAGTGATTAGAAGACTTCAGTCAGAGCCTTGGCTTTTCTCCTACTTTTTGGAAGTTTTGGATAAATCATCAAATTATTTGAAATTTTGTTTCATCATGAACATACTTATATGAGTTCTACCTATTTATGGTATTTGCAGCTGAGGCAGGGGGACAACATTCCAAGATGTCCGTTATGAAAGAACTTCAAAGTAAGTGACTCTTGAATCCACTCATCCATCCCAAGCTTATAAAGGATTGGAAAGTAGAGATGTAGAGAAAATTTGTAAATAGAAGTATTTTTTAGAGGTATGTGTTGAGAATCTCATCTTTCCAAAGGGGAAGAGAAGGGCATCAATGGAACCACTTTAAGAACTTGAATCAGCTCGTACAGTCTGAAGATAAGAGGGATTGGAAGAACAAAGGGGAGTTGCTTCTACCTTGTGATAGGTTTGAACTCCAAGGGTTCATCCAGGCAAAGTGTGTGGGTATTTCCCAGGCACCGAATAATGACCATATTTGAGAGAGTAGGAGTAGGGATTTTCTTAGGGTCTGTCCTAGAAGGGTGAAAACAGGCTTCTGTAGAGGAGAATCTGGATTGCCAGATTTCTAAGGACTGAGGAGGGAGGACACTGTAATAGAGGAATTTTCTGTGTCAAAGGAAGTGTGGGTGCAGATCAGGAGTGGTGGAGCAATCGCTAAGGCACTCTTGAGTGCACCCCATGAGAAAAAGAGTCAGGTTTAATCATATACCAGTTCCTGTCAGTAGAGGACTTTCCTACTTCCCTTACCTTCTGCTTCTAACCCTCCTCCCATCCTGAAGGGGTCAAAGGCAACAACAGGGACAACAGGGAGGGAAGGCTAAAAGATGAAGTGACAACGAAGAGAAAGAAGCCTCCACTCCCTTTTCAAGAGGCAGGCCGCCAGCTTGCAAAAGGGCCAATCTGAGGGAAGAGGGAAAAAGATTTGCTTTTGAATGAAGGCCCTGGGGTGCAGTGGTTTAAGTGTTTGGCTGCTATCCAAAATGTAGGTCAGCTTCTCTGAGGGAGAAAGATGTGGCAATCTACTTCCATAAAGATTTACAGCCTTGAATCCCAATCAGGTAGTTCTGTACAGTCCTATGAGGTCACTATGAGTTGGAATCAACTCGACAGCAGTAGGTTTGGTTTTTTGGTTTGAGTGAAGCGACAAGCACTGACTATTATATGGGACTGGAAAGTTTAAATTACTCAGCTGAAACTATTCGGGGCCTTTAAGTGACCACAGAGCTTTCTGTTGTCTAAAAATGATGGGAAAAAGTCATGAAGTCTGTTTAAGTTTCATCCCAGGCAAGGGAAAGGACTACTTTCATTGATAGAGTTTAGATGGATAGTGACACAGAAATAAAATTGATTAATGGTTATAATCTACAAGTTCCAGTTGATCAATGTTCTCATTAGCAGTGCATTTTCAATACAGAAAAAGATGAAAATCCATATTTTCATGTGAATTCTACTGATTTTTAAATATTGGCCAAAAAAAAAAAAAAAAAAAAACTCGCCCTCTTAGGTGTTATACCTCTCCACCTCTCTCTATCTCTCTCTGTCCGTCTCCTGGTTCCAGTAACTTCTCAGCACAGGGATCCTGAGTGCAAAGGACACACTTCACTCCTGGCTTTTTTTCCTTTGGGTGGTGAGATTCTCTCCTCCTGCCTCTGGGATGGCTCATTTTAAGCCTAGCAGGATGGCAAAACTGACCAATCCTTTTGTTAGGGTTCCATAGAACTTATTTGCATGGGCCAACCCTCACACAGGTGCTATGATCTTTATTAGCAAGCTATCCAATCCCCTCGATGGGCCACAATTAACTTATTAGTATAGTCCCACCCAATCACTTGAGTGGGGGTTAGAAAACCATGGTGAGAAAGGCCATACAAAAGCAATCCATCCCACCGCACTCAATAAATAATTTTTGAATGAATTAATAAATGAGCAAATCATCTTTTTAAATTCTTTGTGGGTTAAAACAGGGTATAAAGAAATAAGAAATATTAATACATTAAATATTGTGATAGAGACAGAAATATGAAACATCAAACTTGTCATCAAGGACATTAAGTAGTTTTATCAACGATACACATAAATGAGAATATATGAGCAATATATGAGGAGTTCAGAGAAGGAAGATACTTGAAGTGTGTAGCAAACTAGGTAGGCTTCAAGTGAAACATGGGATCTGATCTGATTGTTAATGGTTGGAGTAGGGGAAGTGGGAGGAATTCCAGGATGCGGAGTAGCATGAGATAAGTGAAAAGATGTACTCTGATTACACCACATAAATCATTTTGATTGGGACAGATGCTTTGAGCGAGGGGAATAGTGAGAACTGAGGACTGCATGGCAGGTTTTGGTGCCCATCAGTTGATTATAATTGCCACATTGGGACCTGAGGTCCCCAAGGCCTCACCTAGTAAACAGTTCTCCCTCCACTGCTCTGAAGGAGGCATTGGCTATGACCCAGGGGAAGAACCTGAGCTCAGTCCTGGGTCAAGAGGTAGTTTGATAATACACTAGCTCTGCCCTGGTCAGAATTGGCTAGGGTAATTGCACAGAGGTGCAGTGGGAAAGACTTTCCCACCTCCTGGGTTATGGGTCTCATCAGTTTCCCTGCTGAGGGAGGAAACCATATGCACTCATGAGTTCTTCATGACAGGAGTTCTGATGAGAGCCCCCACCCTACAGATGACATCAGGACCAAAGAAGAACATGTCTTCCTTGGGCATCTCTAGCTGCAACCAGTCTCAAATTGCCTTTGAAGCCGGTAGGATTAAGAGAGGTAAGTGTGGTAATTTTGTTTCCTAGAACTTTGGGGTGAAGGCAGACTGGGTGGGCTCCTTTGACTTCACAGTCACAAACCAGAAAACTAGAAATATTCCATTAGACAATTAGCTCTGGGTTCCATTGTGTAAGGTCCAGGGTTTGAGGACATACCCATTGCCACTGAGTCATTTCTGACCCATAGTGACCCTATAGGACAGAGTAGAACTGCCCCATATGGTTTCCAAGGAGATCCTGGTGGATTCAAACTGCTGACCTTTTGGTCAGCAGCTGTAGCTCTTAACCACTATGCCACCATATTTTCCATTTGAGAACATAGAGATGTTAAATTCATGTAGGAATATATTTCATCACCGATAGTCTTTCTCCGCCACCCACCCACCCATCCACCCACCAACTACACACAGCAGGTCAATAAGTATTCTCATCTGCATCTCTTACTCTCCAACTGCATAAACATGGGGTAATTATTGAACAATTACAGGACTTTCTTTACTGAAAGTGTGAGAGTTGGCTTAAAGAAATTTTGAAGGCCCCTTCCCAAACTCAAATCCTAGGTGTCAATGGCTCTAATATGCAAAGTAAACTGTATACATCAGATCGAGGAGACGAATAGAGGCATAATCAGAGTTATTGAAGATAAATCAAAAAAGACATCTTGGAGTATATAACAGCAGTGAATCCATCCTATTTGGAGAGTATTCTGTGTGAGGAGTCATAGTTTATATATATATTTGGCTATCATTTTTTCTTTTTTTTTAATTGAACTTTAGATGAAGGTTAACAGAACAAACTAGTTTCTCATCAAGCAGTTAGTACACACATTCTTGTATGACATTGGTTAACAACCCCACCACATGTCAACACTCTCCCTTCTCAACCCTGGGTTCCCTATTACCACCTTTCCTCTTCCCTCCTGCCTTCCAGTCCCTGCCCCAGGGCTGGTGCTCCCGTTTGGTCTTGTTTTGTCCATGGGCCTGTTCAATACTTGGCTGAAGGGTGAGCCTCAGGAGTGACCACATTACTGAGCTGAAAGGGTGTCTGGGGGCCATACTCTCAGGGTTTCTCCAGTCTCCGTCAGGCCAGCAAGTCTGGTCTTTGGTTTTGAGTTCGAATTTTGTTCTACATTTTTCTCCAGCTCTGTCTGGGACCCTTTATTGTGATCCCTGTCAGAACAGTCAGTGATGGTAGCTGCACACCATCTAATTGTACTGGATTCAGTCTGGTGGAGGCCGTGGTAGATGTGGTCCATTAGTCCTTTGGAGTAATCTTTCTCTCGTGTGTTTAGTTTTCTTCATTATTGCTTGCTCCTGAAGGGGTGAGACCAGTGGAGTATCCTAGATGGCTGCTCACAGGCTTTTAAGACCCCAGATGCTACTTACCAAAGTAGAATGTAGAACATTTTCTTTATAAACTCTGATAAGCCGGTTGAGCTAGATGTTTTGTAAGACCATGGTCCCCACAGCCCCCAGCCCAGCAATTCAGTCCCTCAGGGAGTTCGAATGAGTCTATGGAGCTACCGTGGCCTTGCCTTGTACAGGTCATGCTGGCTTCCCCAGTATTGTGTACTCTCTTACTCTTCACCAAAGTTACCGCTTATCTTTTGTCTATTAAGTGTTTTTCCATTCCCACCCTCCCCTCCCTCGTAACCATCAAATACTGTTTCTTTTTGCATGTAAACCTTTTCAGGAGTTTTTACAGTACTGGTCTCATGAAATATTTGTCCTTCTGTGATTGAATTACTTCACTCAGCATAATGTGCTCCAGATGCATCCATGTTATGAGATGCTTCACAGATCCATTGTTGTTCTTTATCATTGTTTATTGCTGTCATTTTGTAGTGCTTCTTTTTTTTGTGGAGCTAAAGTTTTCTTCGTTCCTCTTACTCTCCCGTGCAGAGTTTTTTTTGTTTGTGGGTTTCTTTTTCATTTTTGTAGATTTTGTTTTTATTGAGACTTTGTTTTTCTTCTTTATTTTAATGAGTAGGTTTGTTAACTTTCTTTGTGGTTACCTTGAAATTTACCCGTATCTTTCTAAGTTTGAACCAGTCTATTATTACTTAGTATCACCTTGCCTTCCTCTCCATTAGAAAGTTCTACACCTACACTGTTTATTCCTTCTTTTATTGTTCTGACATTGTTGTCATTTACAGATTAACTTCTCTGGTTCCCTGTTACAATTGTTTTGGTTTTGGATAGTCCCTGAGAGTTCATTTCCTATGTTGGTATCTGGCTGGTACAATCTTGCATCCTGGATTCAGGCTGTGGTTTGATGTTGTTTGTTCTCAGACCGAAGGACTCCCTTTAATAATTCTTGTAGGTTTGGTTTGGTTTTTACATATTCCCTTAATTTCTGTTTATCTAGAAATGTCCTAATTTCACCATCACATTTGAACAAATTTTTGCAGGATATATTATTCTTCATTGGCAATTTTTTCCTTTCAAGGTTTTATATGTGTCATCCCATTGCCTTCTTGCCTGCATGGTTTCTGCTGAATAATCAGAGCTTAGTCTTATTGTTTCTCCTCTGTATGTAACTTTTTGTTTTTCTCAAGCTGTTCACAGGATTTTTTTTCTTTGTCTTTGGTTTTGATGAGTGTGATTGTGAAAATGCTTTGGTGTTTTTCCTTTGGGGTCTATCCTATTTGGGGTTTATTGAGGTTTTTGGATGGTCAGCTTTTCATCATCCAGGATATGAGGGAAGTTTTCTGTCAGCACTTCTTCAATGATCCTCTCTGTGTTTTCCATTTTCTTTCCCTGTTCTGGAACTCTGATCTTTTGCAAATTCTTGTTTTTGATGGTATCCCACATAATTCTCAGGGTTTCTTCATTTTTCTTCATTGTTTTTTCTGATTTTTCCTCAAAAAGAGTTGTATCTAAAATTTGTCTTCAATTTCACTGATTCTGTCTTCCATTGTTTCAAACCTTCTCCTCAGCCCTTCTATGACACTGTTCATTTCTGAAATCTTGTTGTTGATCTTTTGGATTTCTAGTTGTTTTTGTATGATTGCTAGTTGTGAATTTATTTTGACATTTTGTTCCTGTGTTACTTTCTTGAATTGTTCCATTTTTTGTTTGTATTTTCCATGAATTTCTCTGCCTTTTCCAAAAATTTGTCTATTTTTTCCCTCATTTTGTCCGCTTTTTGCTTCAACTCTTGGGTAGCTCTGAATATTAGAGATTCGAATTCTCCGTCAGGTAGTTCCAGTGCCTTTCCTTCTACTGGAAAGTCATCGGTGTTTTATTTTTCGTCCCTACTGGACCTATCCTGTCCTGTTTTTTTCATATGTTTTGACATTGTCTGCTGTCTTCAGGATATTCAGTAGTTATCTTCTTTGATTTTCTTTTTTTTAAAGTGCAACTATTTTATTTTTTTAATAATTTTTATTGTGCTTTAAGTGAAAGTTTACAAATCAAGTCAGTCTCTCACACAAAAACCCATGTACACCTTGCTACACACTGCCAATTACTCTCCCCCCAATGAGACAGCTTGCCCTCTCCCTCCACTCTCTCTTTTCGTGCCCTTTTCACCAGCTTCTAACCCCCTCCACCCTCTCATCTCCCCTCCAGGCAGGAGATGCCAACATAGTCTCAAGTGTTCACCTGACCCAAGAAGCTCACTCCTCACCAGCATCCCTATCCAACCCATTGTCCAGTCCAATCCACGTCTGAAGAGTTGGTTTCGGGAATGGTTCCTGTCCTGGGTCAACAGAAGGTCTGGGAGCCATGACCACCAGGGTTCTTCTAGTCTCAGCCAGACCATTAAGTCTGGTCTTATGAGAATTTGGGGTCTGCATCCCACTGCTCTCCTGGTCCCTCAGGGGTTCTCTGTTGTGTTCCCTGTCAGGGCAGTCATTGGTTGTAGCCTGGCACCATCTAGTTCTTCTGGTCTCAGGATGACGTAGTTTGTGGTTCATGTGGCCCTTTCTGTCTCTTGGGCTCGTAATTGCCTTGTGTCCTTGGTGTTCTTCATTCTCCTTTGATCCAGTGGGTTGAGACCAATTGATGCATCTTAGATGGCTGCTTGCTAGTGTTTAAGACCCCAGATGCCACTCTTCAAAGTGGAATGCAGAATGTTTTCTTAATAGATTTTATTACGCCAATTGACTTAGATATCCCCTGAAACCGTGGCCCCCAGACCCCCACCCCTGCTATGCTGGCCTTTGAAGCATTCAGTTTATTCAGGAAACTTCTTTGCTTTTGGTTTAGTCCAATTGTGCTGACCTTCCCTCTATTGTGTGCTGCCTTTCCCTTCACCTGAAGTAGTTCTTATCTACTATCTAATTAGTGAATGTCCCTCTCCCACCCTCCCTCCCCCCCCCGTAACCACAAAAGAATGTTTTCTTCTCAGTTTAAACTATTTCTCAAGTTCTTATAATAGTGGTCTTATACAATATTTGTCCTTTTGCGACTAATTTCACTCAGCATAATGCCTTCCAGGTTCCTCCATGTTACGAAATGTTTCACAGATTCCTCACTGTTCTTTGTTGATGCATAGTATTCAGTTCTGTGAATATACCATAATTTATTTATCCATTCATCTGTTGATGGGCACCTTGGTTTATTCCATCTTTTTGCTATTGTAAACAGTGCTGCAATAAACATGGGTGTGCATATGTCTGTTTGTGCAAAGGCTCTTATTTCTCTAGGATATATTCCAAGGAGTGGGGTTGCTGGATTGTACGGTAGTTCTATTTCTAACTTTTTAAAGAAGCTCCTAATCGACTTCCAAAATGGTTGTACCATTTTACATTCCCACCAGCAGTGTAGAAGTGTTCCAATCTCTCCACAGCCTCTCCAACATCTATTATTTTTGTTTTTTGGATTAATGCCAGCCTTGTTGGAGTAAGATGAAATCTCATTGTAGTTTTGATCTGCATTTCTCTAATGGATAATGATCGTGAACATTTCCTCCTGTATCTGTTAGCTACCTGAATGTCTTCTTTAGTGAAGTGTCTGTTCATATCTTCTGCCCATTTTTTAATTGGGTTATTTGTCTTTTTGTAGTTGAGTTTTTGCAGAATCATGTAGATTTTAGAGATTAGGTGCTGATCAGAAATGTCATAGCTAAAAACTTTTTCCCAGTCTGTAGGTAGTCTTTTTACTCTTTTGGTGAAGTCTTTGGATGAGCATAGGTGTTTGATTTTTAGGAGCTCCCAGTTATCTAGTTTTTCTTCTGCGTTCTTAATATTTTGTATGTTGTTTATGCCATGTATTAGGGCTCCTAACGTTGTCCCTATTTTTCTTCCATGATCTTTATCGTTTTAGATCTTCTATTTAGGTCATTGGTCCATTTTGAGGTTGTTTTTGTGCATGGAGTGAGATATGGATCTTGTTCCATTTTTTTGCAGATGGATATCCAGTTATGCCAGCACCATTTGTTAAAAAGACTGTCTTTTCCCCATTTAACTGTTTTGGGGCCTTTGTCAAATATCAGCAGCTCATATGTGGATGAATTTATGTCTGGATTCTCAATTCTGTTCCATTGGGCTATGTATCTGTTGTTGTACCAGTACCAGGCTGTTTTGACTACTGTGGTGGTATAATAAGTTCTAAAATCAGGTAAGGTAAAGCCTCCCACTTTCTTCTTCTTTTTCAGTAATGCCTTATTTATCCGGGGCCTCTTTCCCTTCCATATGAAGTCAGTGATTTGTTTCTCCATCTCATTAAAGAATGTTGTTGGCATTTGGATCAGAATTGCATTAAATGTATAGATCGCTTTCGGTAGAATAGACATCTTTATACCGCTGTCTTCCTATCCATGAGCAAGGTATGTTTCTCCACTTATGGAAGTCTCTTTTGGTTTCTTGCAGAAGTGTCTTGTAGTTTTCTTTGTATAATTCTTTTATATCTCTGGTAAGATTTATTCCTAAGTATTTTATCTTCTTGGGGGCTTCTGTAAATGGCATCGATTTGGTGATTTCCTCTTCAATGTTCTTTTTGTTGGTGTAGAGGAATCCAACTGATTTTGATATGTTTATCTTGTATCCCGATACTCTGCTGAACTCTTCTATTAGTTTCAGTAGTTTTCTTGAGGATTCCTTCTGGTTTTCTGTGTATAAGATCATATCATCTGCAAATAGAGATACTTTTACTTTTTCCTTGCCAATCTGGATGCCCTTTATTTCTTTATCTAGCCTAATTGCTCTGCCTAGGACTTCCAACACAGTGTTGAATAAGAGCGATGATAAAGAGGATCCTTGTCTGCTTCCCGATCTCAATGGGAATGCTTTCAGGCTCTCTCCATTTAGGGTGATGTTGGCTGTTGGCTTTGTATAAATGCCCTTTATTATGTTGAGAAATTTTCCTTCTATTCCTGTTTTGCTGAGATATTTTATTACGAATACGTGTTGAACTTTGTCAAATGCCTTTTCTGCATCAATTGGTAAAATCATGTGATTCTTGTCTTTTGTTTTATTTATGTGGTGGATTACATTAATTGTTCTTCTAATGTTGAACCATCATACCTGGTATGAATCCCACTTGGTCATGCTGGATTATTTTTTTGATATGTTGTTGAATTGTATTGGCTAGAATTTTGAGGATTTTTGCATCTACGTTCATGAGGGATATAGGTCTACAATTTTCTTTTCTTGTGGTGTCTTTACCTGGTTTTGGTATCAGGGAGGTGGTGGCTTCATAGAATGAGTTTGGTAGTGTTCCATCCTTTTCTATGCTCTGAAATACCTTTAGTAGTAGTGGTGTTAACTCTTCTCTCAAAGTTTGGTAGAACTCGGCAGTGAAGCCGTCCAGACTAGGCTTTTTGTTGTTGTTGTTGGGAGTTTTTTGATTAGCTTTTCAATCTCTTCTTTTGTTATGGGTCTATTTAGTTGTTCTACCTCTATTTGTGTTAGTTTAGGTAGGTAGTGTGTTTCTAGGAATTCATCCATTTCTTCTAGCTTTTCAAATTTGTTAGAGTAGGAGGCGGGGCCAAGATGGCGGACTAGGTGTATGCTACCACGGATCCCTCTTGCAACAAAGACTCGGAAAAACAAGTGAATCAATCACATACATAACAATCTACGAACCCTGAACAACAAACACAGATTTAGAGACAGAGAACGAACAAATACGAAGAGGCAGCGATTGTTTTCAGAGCCTGGAGCCAGCGTACCAGTCAGGTGACCTTCGGCGCCCGATTTGGGGCAAGGCCCAGGGGGGCAGACGGCACAAACAAGGGGCCTAGCCCTAGCCCCCGAACTCATTCCGGGAGGGGGCCCAGCCAGTTCGCGCGAGCGGCGTGGTGGCGCAGCCAGTGGGAAAAGTCCCCAGGAGGCAGTGACTGGTCTTGGAGTGGGGAGAGCAGCGTCCCAGCCAGGGAGCCGACCCACCAGGATTTTGGCGGGTGCGAGTGCGGGGAGCAGCTCCACCCCCCTGAACTGACCCTGGGGGGGGGACCCATCCGGTTCGTGTGGGTGGCGTGGCGACACAGCCGGTGGGAGAAGGCCCCGGGAGACAGTGACGGGCCTTGGAGCAGGGAGAGTGGCGTCCCAGCCGGGACGCGCGGTCGCGGCCTAGGCGCGGGGAGCTGCTCCCCTCGCCTGAGCTGACCCCGGGGGGGGAGCCCAGTCAGTTCACGGGGGCGGCCCGGCAACGCGGTAGGTGGGACGGGGGTCCCCGGGAGGCACCGACTGATTTTGGAGTCGGGAGTGCACCGCCCCAGGCTGGCAGCTGAGGATCTCACCGTGACTCCAGTGGGCCAGACCCCCCGGGGGCAATCTCCATACAGACAGCACACATAGGCAATGCGCCCCGCGGAAATCTCAGATATAATAGTCATTCCAAGCAAGACAAGCAACTCTGGCTATATTCTGAGGTGCTACTCTCATATCTCTCTGATCCGTCCCCCACCCTCCCCAGGCGGCTTCATTAACATCTGAATAGCCTGAGCCAGAGGGAGAACTCTGATAGGGATCTGACTGCATTTTTTTTTTAGCAGATTTTCTGGAAAAACTAGTTTCCCAGTGATGGCTCGGAGACAGCAGTCCATATCAAACCACATAAAGAAGCAGACCATGACAGCTTCTCCAACCCCCCAAACAAAAGAATCAAAATCTTTCCCAAATGAAGATACAATCCTGGAATTATCAGATACAGAATATAAGAAACTAATTTACAGAATGCTTAAAGACATCACAAACGAAATAAGGCAAACTGCAGAAAAAGCCAAGGAACACACTGATAAAACTGTTGAAGAACTCAAAAAGATTATTCAAGAACACAGTGGAAAAATTAATAAGTTGCAAGAATCCATAGAGAGACAGCATGTAGAAATCCAAAAGATTAAAAATAAAATTACAGAATTAGACAATGCAATAGGAAGTCAGAGAAGCAGACATGAGCAGTTAGAATGCAGACTGGGACATCTGGAGGACCAGGGAATCGACACCAACATAGCTGAAAAAAAATCAGATAAAGGAATTAAAAAAAATGAAGAAACCCTAAGAATCATGTGGGACTCTATCAAGAAGGATAACTTGCAGGTGATTGGAGTCCCAGAACAGGGAGGGGGGACAGAAAACACAGAGAAAATAGTTGAAGAACTCCTGACAGAAAACTTCCCTGACATCATGAAAGATGAAAGGATATCTATCCAAGATGCTCATCAAGACATATTATCATCAAACTCGCCAAAACCAAAGATAAAGAGAAAATTTTAAAAGCAGCCAGGGAGAAAAGAAAGGTTTCCTTCAAGGGAGAATCAATAAGAATAAGTTCAGACTACTCAGCAGAAACCATGCAGGCAAGAAGGGAATGGGACGACATATACAGAGCACTGAAGGAGAAAAACTGCCAGCCAAGGATCATATATCCAGCAAAACTCTCTCTGAAATATGAAGGCGAAATTAAGATATTTACAGATAAACACAAGTTTAGAGAATTTGCAAAAACCAAACCAAAGCTACAAGAAATACTAAAGGATATTGTTTGGTCAGAAAACCAATAATATCAGATACCAGGACAATACAAGGTCACAAAACAGAATGTCCTGATATCAACTCAAATACGGAAATCACAAAAACAAACAAATTAAGATCAATTAAAAAAAATAAATAAAATAACAATACACATAACAGGGAATCATGGAAGTCAATAGGTAAAAGATCACAATAATCAAAAAGAGGGACTAAATACAGGAGGCACTGAACTGCCAGATGGAGAGTGATACAAGGCGATATAGAACAATACAAGTTAGGTTTTTACTTAGAAAAATAGGGGTATATAATAAGGTAACCACAAAAAGGTATAACAACACCATAACTCAAGAAAAACGTAACGACTCAACTAACATAAAGTCAAGCACTATGAAAATGAGGATCTCACAATTTACTAAGAAAAACGTCTCAGCACAAAAAAGTATGTGGAAAAATGAAATTGCCAACAACACACATGAAAAGGCATCGAAATGACAACACTAAAAACTTATTTATCTATAATTACGCTGAATGTAAATGGACTAAATGCACCAATAAAGAGACAGAGAGTCACAGACTGGATAAAGAAACACAATCCATCTATATGCTGCCTACAAGAGACACATATTAGACTTAGAGACACAAACAAACTAAAACTCAAAGGATGGGTAAAAATATATCAAGCAAACAGTAAGCAAAAAAGAAGAGGAGTAGCAATATTAATTTCTGACAAAATAGACTTTAGACTTAAATCCACCACAAAGGATAAAGAAGGACACTATATAATGATAAAAGGGACAATTGATCAGGAAGACATAACCATATTAAATATTTATGCACCCAATGACAGGGCTGCAAGATACATAAATGAAATTTTAACAGAATTGAAAAGTGAGATAGACACCTCCACAATTATAGTAGGAGACTTCAACACACCACTTTTGGAGAAGGACAGGACATCCAGTAAGAAGCTCAATAGAGACACAGAAGACCTACTTACAACAATCAACCAACTTGACCTCATTGACTTATACAGAACTCTCCACCCAACTGCTGCAAAATATACTTTTTTTTCTAGCGCACATGGAACATTCTCTAGAATAGACCACATATTAGGTCATAAAACAAACCTTTGCAGAGTCCAAAACATCGAAATATTACAAAGCATCTTCTCAGACCACAAGGCAATAAAACTAGAAATCAATAACAGAAAAACTAGGGAAAAGAAATCAAATACTTGGAAAATGAACAATACCCTCCTGAAAAAAGACTGGGTTATAGAAGACATCAAGGAGGGAATAAGGAAATTCATAGAATGCAACGAGAATGAAAATACTTCCTATCAAAACCTCTGGGACACAGCAAAAGCAGTGCTCAGAGGCCAATTTATATCAATAAATGCACACATACAAAAAGAAGAAAGAGCCAAAATCACAGAACTATCCCTACAACTTGAACAAATAGAAAATGAGCAACAAAAGAACCCATCAGGCACCAGAAGAAAACAAATAATAAAAATTAGAGCTGAACTAAATGAATTAGAGAACAGAAAAACAATTGAAAGAATTAACAAAGCCAAAAGCTGGTTCTTTGAAAAAATTAACAAAATTGATAAACCATTGGCTGGACTGACTAAAGAAATACAGGAAAGGAAACAAATAACCCGAATAAGAAACGAGAAGGACCACATCACAACAGAACCAAATGAAATTAAAAGAATCATTTCAGATTACTACGAAAAATTGTACTCTAACAAATTTGCAAACCTAGAAGAAATGGATGAATTCCTAGAAAAACACTACCTACCTAAACTAACACATTCAGAAGTAGAACAACTAAATAGACCCATAACAAAAAAAGAGATTGAAACGGTAATCAAAAAACTTCCAACAAAAAAAAGCCCTGGCCCGGACGGCTTCACTGCAGAGTTCTACCAAACTTTCAGAGAAGACTTAACACCACTACTACTGAAGGTATTTCAAAGCATAGAAAAGGACGGAATACTACCCAACTCATTCTATGAAGCCACCATCTCCCTGATACCAAAACCAGGTAAAGACATTACAAAAAAAGAAAATTACAGACCTATATCCCTCATGAACATAGATGCAAAAATCCTCAACAAAATTCTAGCCAATAGAATCCAACAACACATCAAAAAAATAATTCACCATGATCAAGTGGGATTTATACCAGGTATGCAGGCTGGTTTAATATCAGAAAAACCATTAATGTAATCCATCACATAAATAAAACAAAAGACAAAAACCACATGATCTTATCAATTGATGCAGAAAAGGCATTTGACAAAGTTCAACACCAATTTATGATAAAAACTCTTACCAAAATAGGAATTGAAGGAAAATTCCTCAACATAATAAAGGGCATCTATGCAAAGCCAACAGCCAACATCACTCTAAATGGAGAGAACCTGAAAGCATTTCCCTTGAGAACGGGAACCAGACAAGGATGCCCTTTATCACCGCTCTTATTCAACATCGTACTTGAAGTCCTAGCCAGGGCAACTAGGCTAGACAAAGAAATAAAGGGTATCCGGATTGGCAAGGAGGAAGTAAAGTTAACACTATTTGCAGATGACATGATTATATACACAGAAAACCCTAAGGAATCCTCCAGAAAACTACTGAAACTAATAGAAGAGTTTGGCAGAGTCTCAGGTTATAAAATAAACATACAAAAATCACTTGGATTCCTCTACATCAACAAAAAGAACACCGAAGAGGAAATAACCAAATCAATACCATTCACAGTAGCCCCCAAGAAGATAAAATACTTAGGAATAAATCTTACCAAGGATGTAAAAGACCTATACAAAGAAAACTACAAAGCTCTACTACAAGAAATTCAAAAGGACATACTTAAGTGGAAAAACATACCTTGCTCATGGATAGGAAGACTTAACATAGTAAAAATGTCTATTCTACCAAAAGCCATCTATACACATAACGCACTTCCGATCCAAATTCCAATGTCATATTTTAAGGGGCTAGAGAAACAAATCACCAATTTCATATGGAAGGGAAAGAAGCCCCGGATAAGCAAGGCATTACTGAAAAAGAAGAAGAGAGTGGGAGGCCTCACTCTATCTGATTTCAGAACCTATTATACAGCCACAGTAGTCAAAACAGCCTGGTACTGGTACAACAACAGACACATAGACCAATGGAACAGAATTGAGAACCCAGATATAAATCCATCCACATATGAGCAGCTGATATTTGACAAAGGACCAGTGTCAGTAAATTGGGGAAATGATAGTCTTTTTAACAAATGGTGCTGGCATAACTGGATATCCATTTGCAAAAGAATGAAACAGGACCCATAGCTCACACCATGCACAAAAACTAACTCCAAGTGGATCAAAGACCTAAACATAAAGACTAAAACGATAAAGATCATGGAAGAAAAAATAGGGACAACCCTAGAAGCCCTAATACAAGGCATAAACAGAATACAAAACATTACCAAAAATGATGAAGAGAAACCCGATAACTGGGAGCTCCTAAAAATCACACATGTATGCTCATCTAAAGACTTCACCAAAAGAGTAAAAAGACCACCTACAGACTGGGAAAGAATTTTCAGCTATGACATCTCAGACCAGCGCCTGATCTCTAAAATCTACATGATTCTGTCAAAACTCAACCACAAAAAGACAAACAACCCAAACAAGAAGTGGGCAAAGGATATGAACACACATTTCACTAAAGAAGATATTCAGGCAGCCAACAGATACATGAGAAAATGCTCTCGATCATTAGCCATTAGCCTTTAGAGAAATGCAGATTAAAACTATGATGAGATTCCATCTCACACCAACAAGGCTGGCATTAATCCAAAAAACACAAAATAATAAATGTTGGAGAGGCTGCGGAGATATTGGAACTCTTATTCACTGCTGGTGGGAATGTAAAAAGGTACAACCACTTTGGAAATCTATCTGGCGTTATCTTAAACAGTTAGAAATAGAACTACCATACAACCCAGAAATCCCACTCCTCGCAATATACCCGAGAGATACAAGAGCCTTCACACAAACAGATATATGCACACCCATGTTTATTGCAGCTCTGTTTACAATAGCAAAAAGCTGGAAGCAACCAAGGTGTCCATCAACGGATGAATGGGTAAATAAATCGTGGTATATTTACACAATGGAATACTACGCATCGATAAAGAACAGTGACGAATCTCTGAAACATTTCATAACATGGAGGAACCTGGAAGGCATTATGCTGAGCGAAATTAGTCAGAGGCAAAAGGACAAATATTGTATAAGACCACTATTATAAGATCTTGAGAAATAGTATAAACTGAGAAGAACACATACTTTTGTGGTTACGAAGGGGGGAGGAAGGCAGGAAGGGAGAGGGTTTTTTATTGATTAATCAGTAGATAAGAACTGCTTTGGGTGAAGGGAAAGACAACACTCAATACATGGAAGGTCAGCTCAATTGGACTGGACCAAAAGCAAAGAAGTTTCCAGGATAAAATGAATGCTTCAAAGGTCAGTGGAGCAGGGGCGGGGGTCTAGGGAAAATGGTTTGAGGGGACTTCTATGTCAATTGGCAAAATAATTCTATTATGAAAACATTCTGCATCCCACTTTGAAATGTGGCGTCTGGGGTCTTAAAGGCTAACAAGTGGCCATCTAAGATGCATCAATTGGTCTCAACCCACCTGGAGCAATGGAAAATGAAGAACACCAAGGTCACACGACAACTAGGAGCCCAAGAGACAGAAAGGGCCACATGAACCAGAGACCTACATCACCCTGAGACCAGAAGAACTAGCTGGTGCCCGGCCACAATCGATGACTGCCCTGACAGGGAGCAGAACAGAGAACTCCTGAGGGAGCAGGAGATCAGTGGGATGCAGACCCCAAATTCTCATAAAAAGGCCATACTTAATGGTCTGACTGAGACTAGAGGAATCCCGGCGGCCATGGTCCCCAGACTTTCTGTCGGCACAGGACAGGGACCATCGCCGAAGACAACTCATCAGACATGAAAGGGACTGGTCAGCGGAGGGGGAGAGAGATGCTGATGAAGAGCGAGCTAATTATATCAGGTGGACACTTTAGAGTGTGTGGGCAGCTCTTGTCTGGAGGGGGGATGGGAGGATAGAGAGAGAGGGAAGCTGGCAAAATTGTCACGAAAGGAGAGACTGAAAGGGCTGACTCAATAGGGGAAGAGCAGGTGGGAGTACGGAGTAAGATGTATGTAAACTTATATGGGACAGACTGATTGGATTTGTAAACGTTCACTTGAAGCTTAATAAAAGTTAATAAAAAAAAAACAGCATGAAAAAAAATTTGTTAGAGTACAATTTTTCTTAGTAATCTGGTATGATTCTTTTAATTTCAGTTGGGTCTGTTGTAATATCGCCCATCTCATTTCTTATTTGGGTTATTTGCTTCCTCTCCTGTTTTTCTTTTGTCAGTTTGGCCAGTGGTTTATCAATTTTGTTGATTTTTTTTAAAAACCAGTTTTGGTCTTGTTAATTCTTTCAATTGTTTTTCTGTTTTCTATTTCATTTAGTTCAGCTCTCATTTTTATTATTTGTTTTCTTCTGGTGCCTGTGGCTTTGTTTTGTTGCTCTCTTTCTATTTGTTCAAGTTGCAGGGATTATTCTTTGATTTTGGCCCTTTTTTCTTTTTGGATGTGTGCACTTATTGATATAAACTGGCCTCTGAGCACCGCTTCTGCTGTGTCCCAAAGGTTCTGAGAGGAAGTGTTTTCATTCTTATTGGATTCTCTGAATTTCTTTATTCCATCCTTAATGTCTTCTATAATCCAGTCTTTTTTGAGCAGGGTATTGTTCAGTTTCCAAGTGTTTGATTTCTTTTCCCTGCTTTTCCTGTTATTGATTTCCACTTTTATGGCCTTATGGTCAGAGAAGATGCTTTGTAATATTTCAAGGTTTTGGATTCTGCTAAGGCTTGCTTTATGACCTAATATATGGTCTATTCTAGGGAATGTTCCATGTGCACTAGAAAAGAAAGTATAGTTGGTTGCTGTTGGGTGGAGTGTTCTGTAAATGTCTTTGAGGTCCAGTTGGTTGATTGTGGCATTTAGATCTTCCGTGTCTTTATTGAGCTTCTTTCTGGATGTCCTGTCCTTCACCAAAAGTGGTGTGTTGACGTCTCCTACTATTATTGTGGAGCTGTCTGTCTCACTTTTCAATGCTGATAGAGTTTATGTATCTTGCAGCCCTGTCATTGGGTGCATAAATATTTAATATGGTTGTATCTTCTTGGTGTATTGTCCCTTTAATCATCATACAGTGTCCTTCCTTATCCTTTCTGATAGATTTAACTCTAAAGTCTATTTTGTCAGAAATTAATATTGCCACTCCTGCTCTTTTTGGATTGTTGTTTACTTGATATATATTTTTTCCATCCTTTGTGTTTTATTTTGTTTGTATCTCTAAGTCTGAGGTATGTCTCTTGTAGGCAGCATATAGACAGATCTTGTTTTTTCATCCATTCTGCAACTCTCTGTCTCTTTATTGGTGCATTTAGTCCATTTACACTCAGTGTAATTATGGATGGGTATGAATTTAGTGCTATCATTTTGATGTCTTTTGTTGTGTGGTGTTGACAGTTTCTTTTTCCCAGTTAATTTTATGTGCTGAGTAGATTATCTTTATGTATTGTCCTTTCCTCATATTTGTAGTTATTGATTTTGTTTCTAATGAGTCTCTATTTTTTTCTTGTATTTTATTTTGATGAGTAGAATAGTTTGTCTCCTTTGTGGTTACCTTATTATTTACCCCTATTTATCTAAATTTAAACTTCTAACTTTTATGTCTTTGTATCGCCATATCTTCCTCTCCATATGGAAGGTGTATGATTACATTTCTTAGTCCCTCTTTATTATTTTAATGGTGTCTTCTTTTATATAATAACATCACTGTTACCCTGTTTTGAGCTTTTTTTTTTATTCCTTCTTTGTTTTTTTGGATTTCCCTGTCTGGGTTGACTTCTGGTTGCTCCGCCAACTGTTCTAGTCTTGGGTTGGTACCTGATATTATTGACTTTCTAACCAAAGAACTCCTTTTAGTATTTCTTGTAGTTTTGGTTTGGTTTTTATGAATTCCCTAAACTTGTGTTTATCTGGAAATGTCTTAATTTCACTTCAGAATTAAGAGACAGTTTTGCAGGATACATCATTCTTGGCAGGCAAATTTTTTCCTTCAATTTTTTAAATATGTCACCCCACTGCCTTCTTGCCTACATGGTTTCTGCCGAGTAGTCTGATCTTATTCTTATTGGCTTTCCTTTGTAGGTGACTTTTTGTTTATCCCTCACTGCTCTTATAGTTCTCTCTTAGCTTTGGTTTTGGCAAGTTTGATTATAATATGTCTTGGTGAATTTTTTTTAAAGATCTATCTTATGTGGAGTTCGATGAGCATCTTGGATAGATAGCTTCTCATCTTTCATGATATCAGGGAAGTTTTCTGCCAACAAATCTTCAACAATTCTCTCTGTATTTTCTGTTATCCCTCCCTGTTCTGGTACTCCAATCACTCGTAGGTTATTTCTCTTTATAGAGTCCCACATGATGCTTAAGATTTCTTCATTTTTTAAAATTCTTTTATCTGATTTTTCTTCAGATATATTAGTTCCAAGTGATTTATCTTTGAGTTCAGAAATTCTAGCTTCTACTTGCTCAATTCTGCTCCTCTGACTTTCTATTGAGTTATCTAATTCTGTAATTTTATTGTTAATCTTTTGAATTTCGGATTGCTGCCTGTCTATGGATTTTTCCATCTTATTAAACTTTTCATTATGTTCCTGAATAATCTTTCTAATTTCTTCAGTTGCTTTATCTGTGTGTTCCTTGGCTTGTTCTGTGTATTGCCTCATTTCCTTTCTGATGTCTTGAAGGGTTCTGTATATTAAACTTTTGTATTTTGGCTCTGGTAATTCCAGGAATGCACTTTCATCTAGAAGATCCCTGGATTCTTTGTTCTGAGAGCGTGTTGAGGTGATCATGGTCTGTTACTTTATGTGACTTGACATTGACTGTTGTGTCTGAGCCATGTATAGGTTATTATATTAGTTTATGCTTGCTTACTGTGTCATAACTTCTTGCTTTGTTTTGTTTTGGTATACCCCTATGGGTTGCTTGAGTGAGCTATCTTGATTATTTTCACCTTTGGAGCTCTGACTTTCTGTCCCCAGGTGGCTAGACAGGTATATCAGTCTAGGAGTCCATTCAGTTTTCTTGTATGAATTCAGCTCAGGTTTCCAGGTAGGTGATCATCAAGTGTGTGGTACAGGCTCTGTCCTACAGTCTTAGAGGGGCAGAGGTGATTGGCATATATACCTGTATCTGATTGCAGCAGCTGGTCACGCTCTGAACAAGGCAGGGGGCTGAGAAGCGACCCCAAGTATCTCTGAGGAAAGCATGTCCCTTTTTCCTAGAGCGTGCAGATGGGTGGGTTCTGCAGAAGGACAATGGGCACCCAATGTTTTTGGTTGTAAGGACTGAGAGGTGTGAGTTATCTTTGGACCCCTGTCACAGGTGGCTGGGTAACCTGAGTGGAGCTACCAGTCCTTAGGTCCCTGATGTGTGTAGGTGAGGACCTTTTTTAATAGGCAAAGCAATGTCAAACATCAAACACCCACCTCTCCACCACACAGCTGAAACAGTTGGAGTCTGCCAACGAGGGCCTATTCTCCTGAAATAGGCCCACAACAGGTCCATGCAGAAGGGAAAGGTACTCAAAGTCCATGAACGGTTTATGCCTGGACAGAAGCCGCTTCTGTCCTGAGCTTCCTCGGTTAATGGAGCTAGCAAATTATCTTTTCCCCCAATTGCAAATTTTTTCCTTCCCCAAGGCCGGGAGGGTGGCTCTAGGTTCTCAACAGTGCCTATTTCAGGCCCAGGGAATTCAGCCATTGAAGCCGGCTTTGGGGTGGGAGAGGCATGGTAAAATATATGCAAGTACTTAGCTTTTGCCGAGAGCACCATTATTCTCAGGCTCCGGAGGTGTGACTAGGCTGTGTGGCTGGCTGCTTCTCCCTGAGGAAAATGCAGCCGAATGCAAGTACCAGACCACCATCTCCGCCACTCGGGGAATGGTGCCTGAGGGCTTCCCACGATTCAGGTCTGGTAACTCCTTTCTGCTTCTGAACAGTCTCTTCCTTCCCCCGCCCCTCAGTTCGTTTTCTAAGCTTGCCTTTGAAGCTCAGGGCTACCAGCTTGTCACAAATATACTTGTTTCACTTGTTTTTTTGGGTCTTTGTTGTAAAGAGGGCTCACGGGAAGCGTCTGTCTATTCTGCCATCTTGGCTCCGCCTCTCCAGCAATCTGTTTTAACAAGGTCTTCTAATGATCCTAATGTATATGTGTGAGAACCACTCATGTTTCTTCCTCAGTTTTTTTTTTTTAAATGAAAAGTGAGCCACACTGGGGATTGAATGAGCTCACTATGTGAAGATTCTAAAATACAAAATATTATACATTTTTAGGCATTTTGTCTCCTGTATAAAGGGGACAAGTTAAAAAACGGAATTGCTGAGTGATCAGCCTTATCTTTTATATAGCTTGAGCAGAGAATCATGAATTAGCCTTACTATCAAAGTCAACATTTCTCCTAAAGGTCACCAGTCATGGAAATCGCTATTACTAGCTTAGAGTAGGTTTTTCTATGGATTCAGGGGAAATACAACTCAAGGTCTCCACTGACTTATTTTTATCCATATCTAATAAAGCAAGCATCAATGCAGCTGTGAGGAAGAAAAGAAGTCATGAGAGAGGGCATGCTAAGGACAGGACAGGGAATGGCTAGTCCACTCTTTTTGCACCAGATTATCGAGATCAATGGGATGAATATTTGTCAAAACCAGACTGAGTCATTTCCTTCTCCCTATCTGGCTGCTTCTTTCAGTCATGTCTATCTATCAGCAGCACAGATTTCTCCAAATTTGGGGCCTGGAGATGGTGACCTTGTTCACTATATCTTAGATAAATTTCTGCCTTTAGTGTAAGCAATTACATTACTTTCGACTTCATTGGGGGGTTCGATTATAAGATTGATGATTAATCGACAATTATGTAAAACTGTGTGGAGCATGGCTAGAAGATGATCTTATGAAGGACAAAGTTCTGGGCATTTAGGGGCAGGAACCCAAGTAAAGAATGAGGGTTCTGCAAGAAAAGTGGGGAAGAAGTATTATGCTGTGAGACCACAGTGATTCCTGCAGGAGTATGTTAGCTTTCTCCTCTGCCCTGATCATTTTCTACAGCTACCTATGAAATTCCTAAATTGGCCAGTGGCCTCTTGTTGGGCAAAGGGAAGGGCAAAGGAATCAACAGGAAGTTTCCACTTAAAGATAGTGTTAGAGGCAGCATTCTCATACACCAAAGGCAGAGCACAAGGTCAAATTATTTTCTTTTTCTTTTCCTCACATGTCACGCAGAAGGTTATGGGAAGAGACAATTCCACATCTGGAGGAGGCTTCATCCTGGTGGGCTTCTTGGAGCAGCCATGGCTAGAGAGGGTCTTATCTGTGTTCATCTTGATGTTCTACCTTCTAACACTCATGCATCAGGGACCATCACCTGGTCTCCCGTCTGGACCTACAGCTCCATACAACCATGTATTTCTTCCTTACTCACCTTTCCTTTATTGACCTGACACATGTGACCTGCATCAGTCCTCAGATGCTCGTCAACTTCAGGGGGCCAGATAAGTCCATAGGTTTTGTTGGATGTGCGATTCAGCTTCTCATCACCCTGGGTCTGGAGGGCACTGAGTGCGTCCTTCTGGCCATGATGGCATATGATTGTTACATTGCTGTCTGTCAGCGCTTGCATTATTTTACCCTTATGTCAACATAGCTGTCCTGGACATTGGCCAGCATATCCTGGTTTATTGGTTTCAGTAACTCATTGGTCCACACCATTATCACAGTGACCCTTCCCCAATGTGGCCACCACCTGATAAACCGCTTGTACTGTGAGACACCCCTAGTGGTGCAGTTCGCTTGTGTGGACACCAAAAATTACAGAAAGGAGATCATGGTGCTCAGTAGTATATTCTTTGTCTTTCCTCTCGCACCTATCTTGCTCTCTTATGAGTACGTTGCCCGTAGTGTGTTGAGGATGAAAACACCTAGAGGGTAAAAGAAGGTCCTTGGAACCTGTGGCTCCCATCTCACAAAGGTGTCCATCTTCTACAGTACTCTCACCTAATTCTTTGTTTTATATGCTATTTCACATTAAAGCTCTTAACAATTTTATAAATTGAACCATTAAATTTTAGTCAGATAAAATTTTTGACCATTATCAAGTAAATTTCTTTTTTTCAATAAACCTCTTAAAGGTTTTTTTTTGTATATCTCTTTATAGTATATTCCTTTAAATGGCAAAAATGAACTCACTCATTTTTTTTTTTTTAAGCAGACCTAAAAACACACATACATATTTTTTCTTTTTGGCTTCTTAAAGTTTACAATAGAGAGAACTTGTTTACAGTTTTTTATGATTGGTATCTACCCAGTTTCTGGTAACTGTAGTAAAACAGCAATATTCTTTATCTTTTGTCTTAAAAGAGTTCCTACCTAGTCGAAAGGAATCTTTTAAAAGGTTCTCTGGACCTATATGACCTTGGAGACTAGGGCTGAAGGCTGAGAAGGCCTGATCTTGTCCTGCCCTACCTGACTTTTAACTCTAGGTAGAAGACAATATTAAGTCATTCTGATTCATATATATGTTTAAATTGAGCAAGGCATCTTGAAAGACTATTTACTCAGTAAGTACCAAAGCTCTTTAGCAATTTTGTAAATTAATCCATCAATTCTTAGTTAGGAAGACTGGGGGCTGGAAGGAGTCATCCCAATTCATTTATATAAGTTTAAGTGCATCTAGGATTTTGAAAGGCAAAAGAAAACAATTTCTTTCTCTTTATCTCAGTTAGAGAAAAGTTGGCAGATCAGTTCTATTGGCCAAGAGATTTTTAACCCTATACTTCCCTCAGTTTTTGACGCTTTTCTTTTTTTTTTTTTTTAATTGATCATAAGAAAAGAATTTCAGAATTTCTAATGTTTAAAGATGTGCCCTAGGGGTGAATCTCTTAGTACGTTTTCTTGATTTTTCATTCTGTCCAACTAACTATTCTCAAGAATCTAACTTTTTATTTTTATGGGTAATTGATACCACCAGCATTTTCTTTTAGTCTAATAGGACTTTATTTGTCTCACGCACTGCAGTCAAGAGTTTTCTCAGCTCTGGGAGAGAACCTCTTTTTAAAATCTTAAGCACTCTGCCGGGAGTGTTCTCTATTGTGATTCAAATCCCAGTCTAGACTGAAAATCTGTTCTCCTCATGCATCTCTCCTTTTTTTTTTTTCAGCCCAATCAGCAAATCCTCAGGAGTCTCTATAAGTATGTTTTAATTCACCCTGAAATTTTTTTTCCACCGGTTACTTTCTATGCATCACACATAAATTACACATAAGACACAGACAGAGGCGGTGGAGATAATCTTGCAGTCTCAACCTCCCAGACAGCCGGCAAGGTTACAGAGGTGATCTTGGCAGCCTCAATCTCCCAGACAGCCCCAGTCACAAGTAAGATTCACGCATAAGATGAACAGACAAACAGAGTGCTCGGACCAGACAATCCAGAAGGGAAAAGGGGAACGAGGATAATCTTAGTGAGGTCTAACACATTACTAGGAATGCCTCAATCTCCACTTCAATTCTCCAGATACCTCCTATCCCCAATGCCAGATGGGGGGGCTTCAATCTCCCAATCTAAACCGATAGAGATGTCTATATTCACTCCCCCAAACCAGGGTGCACCAACCAGAGACAGACAACAATCCAAACACAAGAACCGACTGCCCATACACACTCATACCCCTGCTCAGCTCTAGAGTCACCAAGAGTTCCTCCTTGTGATCCTACTCACTGGACGGTAATCCACGACACCACTCGCCTAAGAAACCAAGGGTCGGTCCAGTTCCGGAGCCACGCTGGCCCGCCCTATCCGTCCCGGCCCTGAACACAACAGGGAGAGGGTCGCAGACTCACCTCAGGATCCTGGTTAGGTCTTACCTTCACCCATCTCTTTGGCGCAACTGGGGGCCGGTGGTGCTGCAAGGAAGCCCAGGCCTGGGGACAGCCTCCAGGGACAAACAGTCCCCAGCGGCTGCTTTGTAGAACTGTTGATCAGGCCCGGCCCCGCCACGGGGCCACTGCATCTCAAACGGCTGGAGTCCCTGTACGGGCCACCAAATTGTTACCGCAGTTTCGCGAATTAGAGCCACCTGCCGGAAACAGCCAATTCTTGGGACAGGGGTGAGGTGGGTAGCAAGAGCTTTATTATATATACCGGTATATGGAGACAGAGGGGAATGATCTCCTCCTAAAGTCATCTGTCTCAAGGAACTGTCGTCCAGCTGGAGTTTTATAGGGAAAGGGGGGCATGGGTTTTAGGAACTTGTGGAATGTGCACTCTCTTCTGTTTGGTTTTGGTGGTCCTTTCTCACACATGTTCATCTTTTCCTGCCATTATCCCATCAGCTCAGGGGGTAGCTGGCACCATCCTTCGTCTTATTTGACAGGCTTAGATCAATATCACTTGTTTTCCACAGTCTTAGAAGAAACATTGGTTAACGCTTAACCATTTGGGGAGCTAATATCAGGATCTTACTTGGAGGCAGGGATGGGCTGGGGGAGGGAAAGAAGAGAAAGAAGAAAGAAGAAGGAAAAAAATTGGCTCAGGTACTGTTCAAGATTTGGCTGAACAGCCTGTTTCAGTATCAAAAGATGAGAATGGGAAGGCACTGAAAGGGGGGGCGGAGGAGGTAGGACAGATATGGTCTCCCCAACCCATACTAGCAGTGGGGTACAATTTGGCCCAGTTCCCCTGGGAGGGCTTTAAGCACTCCAGGAGGTGCCAGTCCCCGCTGCAGAAGGGCCACTTCAGATAATGTGAGTCCATGATCCTTTCCTGCCATCTGAACGCATTTAAGGTCTTTACCAACAGAGATCAGGTAAAAGAGGTTGAGGAAGAGACCAGGACATGAAGAAACAGGCCAATCTACTGTCTGCTGTTTTAGGATCATCCGGAGGAAGACAACGAGACCAAGGTAAGAACAAGCCCCAGCTAGAAGAAAAACCAAAGTGCATTTTGCAAACAGGAGGAACACTGAAAAAAAAAAAAAACAAAACAAGTGCCCCCAAAAGAAGAATGGAAACGGGCCAGGCAAGATTGAAATGGGGGAGAAGATTTTCCGAGGAATTATGAAACAGCAGGAGGAGGACAGCCAGTAGACTTTTTGGTTAATACTGGAGCAGCCTTCTCAGTACTCACCCAGAAGCCTAAAGGGACTGCCTCGACCAACAGTACTCAGGTTGTTGGGGTGACTGGAAAAGAGGTGACTAGGTCATTTTTGCAGCCAATAGACTGTGAAATAAGAGAAACTAAGCTATCCTGCCAGTTTCTATACATGCCCAAACGCTCGGTTCCCCTTTCTGGGATGGGATATCCTAAGTAAAGCACATGCTGAAATCTCTTTTGATGAAAAAGGCCTGTCTCTGACAGTACTGCCAGCAAACAGCTGGAAAGTGCAAGCAGCTCTCTTAGCACTAACCCAGTCGGTGCTATCCCTGGCAACCGTCTCACCTATAGTTCAAAGAGTGGTTGATGCCGTGGCCCTGTGGGTTTGGGCCAGTAGCAGCCAGGAAGAGCTCAGACTGTCCTCCCTGTGACTGTGAAGCTGTTACTCAAGGCCGTGCCTCCTCAGATTAAACAAGTTGAGGCTTGCCTGGGGCTGCAGGGACTGATGACTGGATACCTAGAGTGAGGACTGTTTCAGGAGTGCCGATCCCCGTTCAACATTCCTGTCCTCCCTGTGAAGAAGACATCGACTGGTGAGTACCATTTTGTTCAAGATTTGCAGCCTGTTAACAAAATCGTGAAGACCTTATACCCAGTAGTCCTGAACTAGTGTTCATTTTACTGTTTTGGATTTAAAAGACTTCCTTTTGTATCTCGCTGACTGCGGAGAGCCAGTTAATCTTTGTTTTCAAATGGGAAGGGCACAAAAGGGAAGAAACAACTCTGTTAGACTGTGCTACCTTGAGGGTTTACTCCCTCATTATTTCTGGAACAGTAGTGGCCCAAGATCTAGAGTGATTACCTCCCTTCAGCTGAGGAATATTCCTGCAATATGTGGACCTCCTGATAGGGAATAAGTCTGAGAAAGACTCTTAAAAATACTGTGACTGTCTTAAACTTCTTGGGCTGAGTGTCTTTAAGGAAGTTACAAGCTAATCTCAATCAGGCTACTCAGGGGGCAGAGAGAGGTCCTTTCAAATGCACTCCTGAGTGTCAAAGAGCCTTTTGTGATTTAAAGTAGCCCTTAATGAAAGAATCAGCCCTGGGGCTCCAAGATTATGCAACACCCTTTGAATTATATAGAAGAAAAAAGAAGAACCGTTGGTACATTAATCCAGTTGTTGGGACCTTGGAGACACCCTGTCCTGTATTTGTCTAAAAATCTGGACAACGTCTCAAAAGGCTGGCCGGCCTGCCTCCGAGCAGTTGCCTAGCACCTAGCATTATCAAAAGTGGTTGAGTAAATGTCTTTGGGACATGATACTGTCACGTTTGTCCCTCACACATTGACTGTAATACTGGAACAAAAAAGACATTTGTGGCTCACCTCCAGTGGGCTAGCACTATATCAAACCCAACTTTTGAGAGAAATCAAACTTAATTTTTGTGAAGTGTTCAAAACTGAACATTGAATGAAATATTTACTAGTGTGTGTAGATTCTTTCTCAGGATGGATAGAGACTTTTCCCTGCTAAACCAAGATGGCTAGAGAGAGGTCTCAACTCCTTTAAGAATAAAGTAAAAACTCCACACAACATGGAGGACTCAACCTAGTGAAAAAGCGTGAAAGAACAAATCACACCATAAAACATCATTTTAGTAAACTGTGCCCTAGACAGATGTTTTGCCTCTGGCCCTCTGCTAAGTCTGTATTGCACCCCAGGGAAAGCTTAAAATCAGTCCTTTTGAGATACTTTATGGGAGGCCATATTGTCTCAACAACTCTTCCCACAATCCTCCACCCAGCCCCCTAATGTAATGATGTCTAAATATTTGCTTTCTCTAACCAAAATTCTTACCTAGTTACATCAGGTAAAAGTTCTCTCTCAAAATAGCTGTGACCAGGTACTCCTCCAGAAGTAGAAAGACCTCCCTTCACAGCCTAAGTGGACTGGACCCTTCACCACACTACTCAGCACTGACACAGTTGTAAAGCTTGCAGGAGTCAAACCATGGATGCATCATTCCAAGTCAAGCCCTGCCCAGTCTACAGTGACAAGGAGTAGAAAGCCCAACCAATGGATGGCCTGAAGTTAAGACTTTCTAGGGTTAAAAAAGTAAAAATGTTTTTAATGCTAGCTTGGATGGGATTACTATTAGGCGCCAGAGAGATTTTTGCCCAGAGAATCTTTGTCACTGAGATAAACATCCCCCGACCCCTCATTAAAAGATAAAAGTTTTTAGGTCTATATTGCTAGAGAAGTATTAAACATTACTGATTTCTGTCTGGACAGAGGGTTGCATGCCAACTTGACCTTTAAGTCCTGTCTCATCAGGGTTTGTACTTTCCTAAAGGTGTTGAGAAATTTCACCATTTTTAAACGCACAAAAAGCTACAATATTCTGATATTTGTAACTGGGGGCCTGTTACAAGATTCATGAAGGATTTGATTTTCCTTGACTGACGTTTTGACTGCCAGCCTTTACCTGGCTAAAAACCTTATTTATTAGTGAAATTAGACTGGTTGTTATAGGCCTGTTAATCTGTTACTGTCTCCAATTAATCCATATATGTGGGATGACATTCTCTGTCCTGAGTCGAACTGTCCAATAAATGGCTCAAACCTGTTGCAGGCAGAAGGCCCAATCCTGTCACCTGAAACACTCTGATCTATAAGGAATAGGTTGAAACTTGGGATAGGTGAATATGGTCACCCAAGTTTCAAAGGGGGGAATATGTGACCCCAATACTCCCCAGTATGTTTTCTCCTTTTTCAAAAGGAGCAACTGAGAGCTTGACATAACTAACGCCGTGAAGAACCTGCAAGTTTTTCTCCTTCCTCTGCCTGACTCCTCCTTCACATACCTCTGTTAAAGACTTTGTTTTGACCTAATGTTGATGACTTTGTTTTTAGTTTTAAACTGATGCATATAACTTTGTTTATGAAAAACCCACACCTAACATCAAACTCAGTGTAGAAAGACCGAAAGCCTTACCCTTAAGATCAGGAAGAAAACAAGGATGTTCACTCTCACCATTGCTATTCAATATTTTACTTGAAGTTCTAGCCAGAGCAATTAGGAAAGAAAAAGAAATAAAAGGCAAAAATATTGGGAAGGAACTAGTAAAACTATCCTTTTTTGCAGATGACATGATTCTATCTATAGAAGACCCAAAAGAATATACAAGAAAGGTACTAGAGTTAATAAATGAATTCAGCAAAGTGGTAAGATACAAGGCCAACACACAAAAATCAATTGGGTTTTTATGCATTAGCAACGAACAAACTAAAAAGGAAATTAAGAAAACAATCTCATTTCCAACAGTATCTAAAATAATAAACTACCTTAGCATAAATTTAACCAAAGAAGTGGAAGACATGTAAACAGAAAATTATAAGACATTACTGAAAAAATTAAAAGATGATCTAAGTAAATGGAAGGACAGCCCATGCTCATGGATAGGAAAACTCAGTATTGTCAAGATGCCAGTATTAATAATAAAAAAAAAATCTATAAAGTCAATGAAATAAACCTAAAATTCCAACAGCCTTCTTTCAGAAATGGAAAAATCCATTCTCAAATTTATATAGAACTATAAAGAGCCCCAAATAGCCAAAGCAATCTTGTAAAAGAAGAACAGAGTAGGAAGACTCTCACTGACTATCTCAAATCATATTTAAAGTAATCAAAAGAGTGTGGTACTGGTATAATGACAGACATAAAGACCAATGGAATAAAACTGAGAGCCCAGAGTTAAGGGCACGTATCTATGGTCAGTTAATCTTTGACAAGGGTGCTAAATCCACCAAACTGGGGGACAAAAACAGCCTCTTTAATAAATGGTTCTAGGACAACTGGATTTCCACATGCAAAAACATGAAGATAGGCACACAAAAAAAATACCTCACACTATATACAAAAACTAACTCAAAATGGTTCAAAGACCTAAATGTATGACCTAAAACTATAAAACTCATAGAGGAAAAGGTAGGGTATTGACTGCTTTAAGACCTAGTCCTCAACAATGGATTCGTAAACATGACACCAAAGCACAGGCAACTAAAGACAAAATAGATAAATGAGATCTCATCAAAATTAAAGGCTATTTCACATCAAAGGACTTTATCAACAAACTGAAGAGACAACCCCCAGACTTGCAGAAGATTTTTTGGGAACTACACATTAGACGAGGGTCGAATTATCAGCATATATAAAGTACTATGACTTGCCAAGAAAAAAAGACAAAAACTCAATCAAAAAATGGGCAAAGGATCTGAGTAGACATTTCACCAAAGAGGATATACAAATAGCCAACACATGAAAAGATGCTCAACATCATCAGCCATTAGGATGATACAAATCAAAACCACAATGAGATACCACTTCACTGCCACTAGAAGGGCTAAGATCAAAAATACAAAGGTTGGTGAGGGTGTGGAGAAATCGAAACCCTCATCCATTGCTAGTGGAAATGCAAAAAAGTAAAGCAGCTATGGCAAATAATTTGGTAGTTCCTCGAAAAGTTAAAAAGAGACCTACCATAAGACCCAGCAATCTCACTCTTACGTATATACCCAAGAGACTCAAAAGCAGTGATGCTAACACACACGTACACCAATGTCCATTGCAGCACTATTCACAATAGCTGAAATTTGGAAGCAACTCAAATGTCCATCAATACATGAATGGGCAAACAGAATGTGATATATTCTCACAATGGACTATTACTCTGCCATAAAGAGAAATGAAGTCCTGACATATGTTATGACATAGATGAAACTTGAAAATATCCTGAGTGAAATAAGTCAATCGAAAAAGACAAATTTTGTATGATTTCACTGATATGAAACATTCGCTATTGCTCTTATTAGGTGCTGTCCTGTTGGTTCCGACTCATATTGACCCTTTGTACAGCAGAACAAAACACTGCCTGGTCGTGCGCCATCCTCACAATTGTTGCTATGTTTGAGCCCATTGTTGCAGCCACTGTGTCAAGGCAAGCCATCTCGTTGAGGCTTTTCCTCTTTTTCACTGACCCTCTGCTTTACCAATCAGATGTTCTTCTGATAACCAGTCCCTCCTAATAACATGCCCAGAGTATGTGAGGCGAAGTCTTGCCATCCTCACCATTCTTGCTTCTAAGGAGCATTCTGGTGTACTTCTTTGAAGACCAGTTTGTTCATTCTTCTGATAACCAAACCAAACCTGTTCCCATCGAGTGAATTCTGACTCATAGTCTATGGTTTATTAAATATTCTTCACCAACACCATAATTCAAATGCATCAATTCTTTTTAGGTGTTCCTTACTCATTTTCAAGGAGAAAGTGCTGTCTCTTTGATCCCCCACCATCAGAAAGGACCCAGTCCCTATTTGGATTATTAGGGTATTGGAGACTGTGCAAGACTCTGTAACTGACGATTTTACCTTGGAGCCTCGGGCAAAGGGAAGTACCTAGTGTACCCTATATGGGAGATATGTGGGAGGCCCTAATTACTGTAAATCCGAAACCCTGATGGTGTAGTGGTTAAGTGCTACGGCTGCTAACCAAAAGGTCGGCTGTTCGAATCTACCAGGCGCTCCTTGGAAGCCTCATGGGGTAGTTCTGCTCTGTCTTATAGGGTCATCGAGTCAGAATTGACTCAATGGCAATGGATTTTTTTTTCTTCGTTTACTGTAAAGAATACTTTTTACCATGTGCAACATGTACATCTTTGGGATTATGCTTCTTGTGTAGAAGCCATTCATTGAATCCCTCCCTCCTGAAATCACAGAAACTTGCACCTCAGGAGTAGTCATAAGAGACATGCAAGTGGTTAAGGAAACACCACCTTGGCACTGGAAGGATTTACATCAGCCTTTACTATTTGTCCGTGGTGGTTATGGATGATACAACTGACCTAGACTTCCTCCTTGAGGGCCAGCATCTGTTCAATTGATAATACACTCTTCTGTATCTGAATTAATGCCTCTGGCCAATACACAAATGAAAGAAGAAAGCCACCTAGCTTCCTAAAGTACAGTATAATAGTTCGTGGGAATTTTTCAACTGGTTGTGTCTGGGAGCCTTGGGGGTATTGATGAGGTCAGTACTACATGTTGGTCTCATCCTTTTGCTAGGAGAAACCTTGTTAAAACTAGTCTTAATCAAATGTTTAATGGGGTAAATCAAATGATCCTATGTCAAATTAGAGTGGTTGACAGAATGATGTGCTCATGGAAAAAGTTGCCAGAAGATACAACAGTATAGAAATGAAGGGTGTCAATTTGCCACAGGTTTTTCAAGTTCCTGCATGTTTTCTGTGCAGAGGTGTTGGAAGACTTTGTTCCAGACTGACTTCAAGAATTTTGTACAGAAAATAGCATTGGAAGATGGAAATATATCATTTTGGGGCAGAGAACATATTCGTTTGCTGTCCAGGGAAATAAAGACAATGTCTTCCTCTGGGGCAAATGGTGTTACATATATATCCTCTTTTAAATATTGGGGTTTTCTAAACTCAGGATACCTCAGCTGTGATGTAAACCCACTTCTTGGGCATGATACACCTGGGCCTCTATGCAAAGTGGCATGGGGGAAAATTGCAACTAATAGAAACTCCAAGCTCATGTTGACTGCTGTACCATGAGTAATAAAGTCATTTGTCTATGATCCAGGAGTCTCATATCTCCTGTCCACATCTGTAAAAATGTTGTAGGCTAACTCGTGTGCCTGCAAAATGTGTTAAATCTCATACTCTTCACAATTTCTGAGAGTAACCTTTTTTTTTTCAGTTGCTGTCAAATTGATCCTAACTTAGGGTGAATGTGTTTCAGAGTAGAACTGTGATCCATAGCGTTTTCAATGGATGATTATTTAGAAGTAAATCACCAGCCTTTCTTTCAAGTCATCTCTGGATGGACTTAAACCACCAACCTTTTTATTAGCAGCTGAACATGTTAACTGTTTGCACTACCCAGGGACACCTAATAACCATTTATGTGATTCAAACTATATATCTAACATATAAATGTAAGTATTTTATTGAAATGTTGGATTATGCTAAATATAAAACATATTACTCTCCAAGGTAGAATGGTTTTAGGTATTCAGATTGTGGTATATATTTTGGAGAGCAAATTAACTGGTGTAAAAATGGGAAAAGAATATAAAATATAGGGGCAGTGAGGAGCCCAGGGAGAGAAGAGAGCAGTACCAGCAGAGGGACACTGCATAGATATAGGAGGAAGCGTCAAGAGCCCTCACAGGTAACACAGGCCAGAACAGGCTTAAAAGAAAACAATTACTAGGAAGTTAATTAATCACTTGTTATGGATTTCACTGGCCTCTCTCTCTCTCACTGTGTCACCCTTGCTATGTGTTTAATAAAGTTCTCATGAGGTCTTCGTGAGAAAGAGAATTATTTGGGATACCTAAAGTGGGTGATAACATTTATATGTTTGTTAATGTAAAACAAGGACAGATTTTACATGAAAGCCTCAAGTGAGGACATAGGAGATCCTCAATATGTAAATACCTAGAAAGTATGGAAAATTCCTGAGAAAACATCAGAGATTCAAGGGTAAATACAGACAGTACCTAAAAAGAGGAGAAAGGTGAGCTGCAATTACAATTATTGAGCTTCACTCCCTAAGAACACGGGAGAAGCAGAAAAAACTTAGCTTTTTCTGCTAAAGAGACTGCATATTAGTAACTTGGAAGCCAAAGGAAAGGGAAAGGATCAGATATCAAATGGAAAACTCAGGTTCAGCCCACCCCCACCCCAGGCACGTCAGGGAGAAAGAGAGGGGAAAAAAATCCACATCAAATGACACTCTTTAAACTGGGGGCGGGGGGGGGGCAAATGAAGGGGAAAAAAATAAAACATAAACCCTGGGGATAAAGAAAACACTGAGTTCAAGAACTACCGCAGTAAAATATGAAAATGCCTCAAGTTCAACAATAACAACAACAAAAATTATAAGGCACAGAAGAACACAGAAGAACATGGCTCATGTAAAAGAACACGTTGAAAATGCTGAAATTAGTCCTATGAAGGCCAGGTTAATGGGAAAAATAGAGGCCTTGCAAACAACAATATTAAATGAGTTCAAAGAACACACAGAAAATGAACTAATGGCGATCAGGAAACAAAATGAGAAACTAAATAAGGAGATAGAAATCATAAAAAATAACCAAATAGAAATAATGGAATTTAGGACTAAAATAAGTGAATTTGAAAATGTAAGGGAGGGATTCAAAAATACATTTGAGCAGAAAGAAGGCAGAATACATGAACGAAAGGGCACAGCAACTGAACTTATCAAGGCTGAAGAGAAACAATGAAAAGTGAAAAAAGCCAAACAGAACTGTGGGACACAAACAAAAACATCCAACAGTAGGATCATGGGGGTCGCAGAACAAGAATACACAAAGAGAGGGATACAAGGAATATGTCAAGATATGAAAAAAAAATTTTCAGGCCTTAAAAAGGAATTGAATCTGTAAATCCAAGAAGCTAGGTGTCTTAGTTATCTAGTGCTGCTATAACAGAAATACCATAAATGGATGGCTTTAAAAAACAGAAATTTATTTTCTCATAATTTAGGAGGGTAGAAGTCTGAATTCAGGGTGCCAGCTTTCTCACTCTGTCGGCTCTGGAAGGAGGTCCTTGTCTCTTTGAGATTCTGCTTCTGGATGATCTTCTTGTGGCTTGGCATCTCTCTTCCTCCATCTCTGCTTGCTGGCTTGCTCATTTTATATCTCAAAAGAGATTGACTTGGAGTTGAAGCCAAGATGGCACAGTACTCAGATGCTTCCAGTGGTCCCTCTAACAACAAAGACCTGAAAAAAACAAGTGAATCAATTATATATATGACAATCTAGGAGCCCTGAACATCAAAGACAAAGTTAAGAAATCAGACTGAGCAGCAGGGGGAGGGAGAGACAGTTCGGAAGCAGCAAGGAGTTGCCAGACCCAACTCGGTGGAAACCGGTGCCCCGCAGGCCGGATCTCCTGGCGTGACCCCAGCAGGGTTGGCAGTAGCATTCAGGATGCATTTTCCACAGAGAGAAAGAATGAGCAGCACGGAGTCTACTCACGCCTCTACAATCAGCAAAGAAAAGTGCTTTCAGCAAAAGATAAGCACTTGCATCTAATTTACTGTGTGGACCCAAAAGCACCCCTTTCAAAAGAACTCTCTCCCATTTATCTGATTCCTCCTCCCTCTGCTCCAGGCCCCAAGCTGGCTTCAGTGGCAGTTGCTTTCCCTGGGCCTAAGTCCAGCTCACTTAAGCAGTCTGCTTGAGTACATCAAAACACAACAGAACTGCCACAGTAGTCAAAACACCCTGGTACTGGTACAACAACAGATACATAGACCAATGGAACAGAACTGAGAATCCATACATAAAGTCATCCACATATGAGCAGTTGATATTTGACAAAGGCCCCAAAACAGTTAAATGGGGAAAAGACAGTCTTTTTAACAAATGGTGCCAGCATAACTGGATATCTATCTGCAAAAAAATGAAACAAGACCCATACTTCACTCCATGCACAAAAACTAACTCAAAATGGATAAAAAACCTACATATTAAATCTAAAATGATAAAGATCATGGAAGAAAAAATAGGGACAACGTTAGGAGCCCTAACACATGGCCTAAACAGTATACAAAACATTATAAAGAATATAGAAGAAAAACTAGGTAACTGGGAGCTCCTAAAAATCAAACACCTATGCTCATCCAAAGATGGTCATCCAAAGACTTCACCAAAGGAGTAAAAAGACTACCTACAGACTGGGAAAGTTTTTAGCTATGACATTTCTGATCAGTGCCCGATCTCTAAAATCTACATGATACTGCAAAAATGCAACTGCAAAAAGACAAATAACCCAATTAAAAAATGGGCAAAAGATGTGAACAGGCACTTCACTAAAGAAGACATTCAGGTAGCTAACAGATATATGAGGAAATGTTCACGATCATTAGCCATTAGAGAAATGCAGATCAAAACTACTATGAGATTTCATCTCATTCCAAAAAGTCTGGCATTAATCCAAAAAACAAAAATAATAAAAGTTGGGGAGGCTGTGGAGGGATTGGAACTCTTATACACTGCTGGTGGCAATGTAAAATGGTACAACCACTTTGGAAATCAATTTGGTGCTTCCTTACAAAGCTAGAAACAGAACTACCATACGATCCAGCAATCCTACTCCTTGGACTATATCCTAGAGAAATAAGAGCCTTTATACGAACAGATATATGCACACCCATGTTTATTGCAGTAATGTTTACAATAGCAAAAAGGTGGAAGCAACCAAGGTGCCCATCAATGGATGAATGGATAAATTATGGTATATTCACACAATTGAATACTATGCGTCGGTAAAGAATAGTGAGGTATCTGTGAAACATTTCATAACATGGAGGAACCTGGAAGGCATTATGCTGCGTGAAATTAGTCAGTTGCAAAAGAACAAATATTGTATAGGACCACTATTATAAGAACTTGAGAAATAGTTTAAACTGAGAAGAAAACATTCTTTTGTGGTTACGGGGTGGGGGGAGGGAGGGTGGGAGAGGGACATTCACTAATTAGATAGTAGATAAGAACTACTTTAGGTGAAGGGAAAGGCAGCACACAATACAGGGAAGGTCAGCACAATTGGACTAAACCAAAGGCAAAGAAGTTTCCTGAATAAACTGAATGGTTTAAAGGCCAGTGTAGCAGGGGCAGGGGTCTGGGAACCATGGTTTCAAGGGACATCTAAGTCAACTGGCATAATAAAATCTATTAAGAAAACATTCTGCATCCCACTTTGAAGAGTGGTGTCAGGGGTCTTAAACACTAGCAAGCAGCCACCTGAGATGCATCAATTGGTCTCAACCCACCTGGATCAAAGGAGAATGAAGAACACCAAGGACACAAGGCAATTACAAGCCCAAGAGACAGAAAGGGCCACATGAACCAGAAACTACATCATCCTGAGACCAGAAGAACTAGATGGTGCCAGGCTACAACCAATGACTACCCTGACAGGGAACACAACAGAGAAACCCTGAGGAAGCAGGAGAGCAGTGGGATGCAGACCCCAAATTCTCATAAGACCAGACTTAATGGTCTGACTGAGACTAGAAGGACCCCGGTGGTCATGACTCCCAGACCTTCTGTTGGCCCAGGACAGGAACCATTCCCAAAGCCAACTCTTCAGACATGGATTGGAGTGTACAATGGGTTGGATAGGTAAGCTGGTGAGGAGTGAGCTTCTTGGGTCAGGTGGACACTTGAGACTATGTTGGCATCTCCTGCCTGGAGGGGAGATGAGAGGGTGGAGGGGGTTAGGGGCTGATGAAATGGACACAAAAAGAGAGAGTGGAGGGAGAGAGTGAGCTGTCTTATTAGAGGGAGAGTAATTGGCAGTGTGTAGCAAGGTGTATATGGGTTTTTGTGTGAGAGGCTGACTTGATTTGTAAGCCTTCACTTAAAGCACAATAAAAATTATTTTAAAAAAACACAACAGAGCAAGAAGCTAGGACACAGTAAGCAAACATAAAATGAATTAACACAATACCTTGTTGATGGCTTGGAGAAAACGGTCAATATCAAATCACATAAAGAAGCAGATCATGATCACTTCAACAAGCTCCCAAAACAAAGAATCTAGGAATCTTTCAGATGAAGAGATATTCTGGAATTACCAGAGGTAGAATACAAAAGATAAATGTACAGACTCTTCAAGGGATCAGGAAGGAGATCAGGCAAAATGCAGAAGAAGCCAAGGAGTACACAGATAAAGTAGTCAAGGAAATTAAGAAGGTTTTTAAAGAGCATAATGACAAATTTAATAAAAAAAAAATTTAATAGGATGCAAGAATTCATAGACAGGAAAAAAAATTCAGAAAATGAACAATAAAATGTCAGAATTAGACAACACAATACGAAGTCAGAGAAGCAGAATTGAGGAAATGAAAGTGAGAATTAGGGAGATTGAAGATAAAATATGGGAACTAATGTGTTCAAAGAAAAATCAGATAAAAGAATTAAAAAAAATGAAGAAACCCTAAGAGTCATGTGGGGCTCTATCAAGAGAAATAAACTATGAGTGATTGGAGTACCAAAAGAGAGAGGGAGAACAGAAAATACAGAGAGATTGTTGAAGATTTGTTGGTGGAAAACTTCCCTGATATTGTGAAAGATGAGAAGATATCTATCCAAGATGCTCATTGAACCCCACACAAAGTTGATCCCAAAAGAAAGTCACCAAGATATATTATAATCAAACTTGCCAAAACCAAAGATAAAGAGAGAATTTTAAGAGCAGCTGGAGATAAACAAAAAGTCACCTACAACGAGAATCAATAAGAATAAGCTCTGACTACTCAGCAGAAGCCATGCAGGCTTGAAGGCAATGGGATGACATATATAAAGCCTGGAAGGAAAAAAATTGCCAGCCAAGAATCGTTTACCCAGCAAAACTGTCTCTCAAATATGAAGGCGAAATTAGGACATCTCCAGATAAATAGAAGTTTAGGGAAGTTGCAAAAACCATACCAAAACTACAAAAAAATACTAAAGGGAGTCCTCCAGTTAGAAAATCAATAACATCAGAAAACAAACCAAGACTAGAACACAGGACAGAGCAACCAGATTTCAACTCAGACAGGAAATCCCCAAAGCAAATGAAGATTAAAAAAAATGCTCAAAACAGGGGAACAGCAATGTCATTATGTAAAAGATGAAATCAATGAAGAGGGACTAAAAAATGTCGTGATAGACTTTCATATGGCTAGGAAGTCAAGGTGATATAAAATGATAAAAGTTTGGTTAAAACATAGAAAAATAGGGGTAAATTTTAAGGTAACCACAAAAGAGACTAACAATCCTACACATCAAAAGAAAAGAAAAACATAAAGACTCAGCAAAAAACAAAATCAATAAAAATGAAAAAGAGGAAAAGAAAATTTATAAAGAAAAACTACTTAGCACAAAAAGTTAAGTGGAAAAAAGAAACTATCAACAACACACAAAAAAAGACATCAAAATGATAGCGCTAAACTCATACCTATTCATAATTATGCTAAATGTAAATGGACTAAATGCACCAATAAAGAGACAGAGAGTGGAAGAATAGATTAAAAAAAAAGATCCATCTATAAGCTGTCTACAAGAAAGACACCTTAGACTTAAAGACACAAACAAACTAAAATTCAAAGGGTGGAAAAAAATATACCAACCAAACAACAATCAAAGAAGAGCGGGAGTGGCAATGTAAATTTCTGACAAAATAGACTTTAAAATTAAACCCACCAGAAAGAATAAGGAAGGACATTATATAATGATTAAATGGACAATATACAAGAAGGATATAGCCATATTAAATATTTACGTGCCCAATGACAGATCTTCAAGATGCATAAAACAAGCTAACAGCACTGAAAAGTGAGATACAGAACTCCACAATAATAGTACAAGACTTCAACACACCACTTTTGGTGAAGGACAGGACATCCAAAAGAAGCTCAATAGAGACATGGAAGATCTAAATGCTGCAATCAACCAACTTGACCTCATAGACATATACAGAACACTCTACCCAACAGCAGCCAAGTATACTTTCTTTTCTAACACACATGGAACGTAATCCAGAATGGACCACATATTAGGTCATAAAGCAAGCTTTAACAGAACCCAAAACATCGAAATTTTACAAAGCATCTTCTCTGACCATAAAGCCATAAAAGTAGAAATCAATGACAGAAAAATCAGGCAAAAGAAGTCAAACACAGGGAAATCGAACAACACCTTGCTCAAAAAATACTGGGTTACAGAAAAAAAAAGGACAGAATAAAGACATAAATAGAATCCAAAATGAATGAAAATATTTCCTATCAGAACCTTTGGGACACAGCAAAAGCAGTCTCAGAAGCCAATTTATATCAATAAATGCACACATCCAAAAAGAAGAAAGGGTCAAAATCAAAGAATTATCCCTACAACGTGGACAAATAGAAAGAGACCAACAAAAGAAACCTTCAGGCCCCAGAAGAAAGCAAATAGTAAAAATTAGAGCAGAATTAAATAAAACAGAGAATGGAAAAACAATTGAAAGAATTAACAAGACCAAAAGCTGGTTCTTTGAAAAGATCAACAAAATCAAGAAACCACTGTCCAAAATTACAAAAGAAAAATGGGAAAGGAAGCAAACAATCCAAATAAGAAACAAGATGGGCGACGTCAAAACAGATCCAACTGAAATTAAAAGAATCATACCAGATTACTATGAAAAATTGCACTCTAAAAATTTGAAAACCTATAGGAAATGGACAAATTTCTAGAAACACACTACCTACCTAAACTAACACAAACAGGTAGGACGACTAAATAAACTCATAACAAAACAAGACATTGAAAAGGTAATCAAAAAACTCCCAACAAAAAAAACCCTGGCACTGATGGCTTCACTGGACAATTCTACCAAACTTTCAGAGAAGAGTTAACACCACTACTACTAAAGGTATTTCAGAGCATAGAAAAGGATGGAATACTCCCAAACTCATTCTAGGAAGCCAGCATATCCCTGATGCCAAAACCAGGAAAAGACACTGCAAAAAAAGAAAATTACAGACCTATATCCCTCATGAACTTAAATGCAAAAATCCCGAACAAAATTCTAGTCAATAGAATTCAACAACATATCAAAAAAAATAATTCATCATGACCAAGATTCATACCAGGTATGCAGGGATGGTTCAACGTTAGAAAAACAATCACAATGTAACCCATCATGTAAATAAAAGAAAAGACGAGAACCACATGATCTTATGAATTGATGCAGAAAAGGTATTTGGCAAAGTCCAACACCCATTCATGATAAAAATTCTCGGCAAAATGGGAATAGAAGAGAAATTCCTCAACATAATAAAGGACATTTATACAAAGCCAACAGCCAACATCATTGTAAATTGAGAGAGTCTGAAAACATTCCCCTCCAGATCAGGAACCAGCCAAGTATGCACTTTATCACCACTCTTATTCAATATTGTGCTGGAAGCCCTAGCCAGAGCAATTAGGCTAGAAAAAGAAATAAAGAGCATCCAAACTGGCAAAGAAGAAGTATCTCTATTTGCAGATGACATGATCTTACACACAGAAAACCCCCAAAAATCCACAAGAAAACTAGTGGAACTAATAGAAGAGTTCAGCAGAGTATCAGTGTACAAAATAAACATACAAAAATCAGTTGGATTTCTCTACACCAACAAAGAGAACTTCAAAGAGGAAATCATCAAATTAATACAGTTTACAATAGCCCTAAGAAGATAAAATACTTAGGAATAAATCTTACCAGAGACGTAAAAGACCTATACAAAGAAAACTATAAGACACTACCGCAAGACACCAAAAGAGACCACATAAATGGAAAAACTTACCTTGCTCATGGATAGGAAGACTCAACATTGTGAAAATGTCAATTCTACCCAAAGCAATCTACAGACACAATGCAATCCTGACCAATTCCAATGACATATTTTAATGAGAAACAAATCACCAACTTCATATGGATGGGAAAGAGGTCCCAGAGAAGTAAGGCATTAATGAATATGAAGATCAAAGTGGGACGCTTCATACCACCTGATTTTAGAACCTAATATACTGCCACAGTAGTCAAAACAGCCAAGTATTGGTACAACAACAGATACATAGACCAATGAAACAGAACTGAGAATCCAGACATAAATTCATCCACATACAAGCAGCTGATATTTGACAAAGGCCCAAAGTTGATTTAATGGGGAAAAGACAGTGTCTTTAACAAATGGTGCTGGCATAATTGGATGCACATTTTCAAAAAAATGATAACAAGACCCATATCTCATGCCATGCACAAAAACTAACTCAAAATGGATCAAAGACCAAAATATAAAATTGAAAATGATAAAGATCATGGAAGAAAAAGTAGAGACAACACTAGAACCCTAATACGTGGCATAAACAGGATACAAAACATTACTAGCAATGCACAAACACTAGAAGAGAAACTAGATAACTGGGAGCTCCTAAAAATCAAACACTTATGCTCATCAAAAAAAAAAGAAAAAAAAAAGACTTCACCAAAAGAGTAAAAACAGTACCTACAGGCTGGGGAAAAGGTTTTGGCTACGAAAAATCCGCTCAGAGTCTGATCTGTAACATCTACATGATACTGCAAAAACTCAACAACAAAAAGTCAAATAACCCAATTAAAAAATGGGCAAAGAATATGAACAGGCACTTCAGCAATGAAGACATTCAGGTGGCTAACAGATACATGAGGAAATGCTCACGATCATTAGCCATTAGACAAATGCAAATCAAAACTACAATGAGATAGCATCTCACCCCAACAAGGCTAGCATTAATCCAAAAAACCAAAACCCATTGCCACTGAGTCAGTTCCGACTCATAGCAACCCTATAGGACAGAGTAGAACTGCTCCTTCCGGTTTCCCAGGAGCACCTGGTGGATTTGAACTGCTGACCTTTTGGTTAGCAGCCAAACTCTTAACCACTACATCACCAGGTTTTCCAAAAACACAAAGTAATAAATGTGGAGAGAATGGAACACTTACACACTGCTGGTGGGAAAATAAAATGGTACAACCACTTTGGAAATCTAGTTGGCACTTCCTTAACAAGTTAGAAATAGAACTAACATACGATCCAGCAATCCCACTCCTTGGACTATATCCTAGAGAAAAGAGGGCTGTCACACGAATAGATATATGCACACCTATGTTCATCGTAGCACTGTTCACAATAGCAAAAAGATGGAAACAACCTAGGTGCCCATCAGCAGATGAATGGATAAACAAATCATGGTATATTCACACAATGGAATATTATGCAATGATAAAGAACAACAATGAATCCACAAAATGTGGCATTACATGGAGGAATCTGGAAGGCATTACTCTGAGTGAAATTAATCAGTTGCAAAAGGACAAATATTGTATGAGACCACTATTATAAGAACTCAAGAAAAAGTTTAAACAACTAGGTCTTTTGGCATAACAAAATGTATTAAGAAAACGTTCTGCATCCCACTTGGGTGAGTCGTGTCTGGGGTCTTAAACACTAGCAAGCAGCCATCTAAGATGCATCAATTGGTCTCAACCCACCTGGAGCAAAGGAGAATGAAGAACATCAAAGACACAAGGAAAATATGAGCCCAAGAAGCAGAAAAGGCCACATAAACCAGAGATTTCATCAGCTTCAGACCAGAAGGACAAGATGGTGCCCAGCTACCACTGATAACTGCCCTGACAGGGAACACAACAGAGAATCCCTGAAGGAGTAGGAGAACAGAGGGATGCAGACCTCAAATTCTCATAAAAAGACCAGACTTAATGGTCTGACTGAGACTGGAGAGACCCCAAAAGTCATGGCCCACAGACCCTCTGTTAGCCCAAGACTGGAACCATTCCCAAAGCCAACTCTTCAGACAGGGATTGGACTGTACTAGAAGACCGTAAATGATATTGGTGAGGAGTGAGCTTCTTGGCTCAAGTAGACACATGAGACTATGTGGGCAACTCCTGTCTGGAGGTGAGATGAGAAGGCAGAGGGGAACAGGAGCTGGTTGAATAGACACGAGGAATACAGGGTGTAGAGGAGGAGTGTGCTGTCACATTACGGGGACAGCAGCTAGGGGTACATAGCAAGGTGTGTATAACTTTTTGTATGAGAGACTGACTTGATTTGTAAACTTTCACTTAAAGCACGATAAATAAGATAATAATAATATAAATTTTTAAAAAAGAGATAGACTCAAGACACACACACACACACAAAAAAAAACAGTGCCGTCAAGTCGATTCCGACTCATAGCGACCCTACACTAATCCTGCCTCAGTAACATAACAAAGACAACACATTTCCAAATGAGATTATAACCACAGCCATAATCAGTAATTACAGCACGTATTTTGGGATTACACAGTTCAATCCATAACACTAGATGCACTACAAGCAGAATGATTCCAAAGAGGTCTACACCAAGACATATTGCAATCAAATTCTTGAAAACCAAATACAAGGAGAGAGCTATGGAAGCAGCAAGAGAAAAACACAGCATAATATATAAAGGGTCTTCAATAAGATTAAGTGCAGATTCTCCTCAGAAACCCTGGAGGCCAGGAGGCAATAAAATGATACATACAAAGTACTGAAATAAAAGAATTGTCAACCAAAAATCCTTCATGCAGAAAAATTGTTTTTCAAAAATGAAGGTGAAATCAAGAGATTATCAGGCGCACAAAAATTGTGGGAATTTGTTACTGCCAGACCTTCAGGTGGAAATAAAAGATCAATAGACAGACACTTGGAGCCACACATGGGAAAGTAAACATAAATTTTTTTTTTAAAGAGCTCTCCAATAAAGGTAATGGCACGGACATATAAAAGAGCCAGTTGTATGATATCTCCACTGGGTAAATTTAGTAGCTAAGTTCCTCAACCATTATAACAACAAATGTGTAAGAAATAAATACAAAATTACCCTAAAGGACACAGGATATAAAATGATGTAATTGGATTCACAACAGAGAAGGGA